>NC_061807.1:37997045-38626971 GCF_021462225.1 Girardinichthys multiradiatus
ATTCATAGTCATAAAAATAAAGAAAACTCTTTGAATGAGAAGGTATGTCCAAACTTTCAGTCTGTGCTGTATATATATATATATATATATATATATATATATATAGTGCTGAAAATTGAATGTGTGGTTGAAAGCTAAAACTGCACATCACACTTACCGCCATATTCACAGTGAAACATGGTGGAGGCAGCTTAATGCTGTGGGAATGCTTGAGATTGGGTCAGAGGTTCCTGGCACCTTCCCCCAGGACAAAAACCTGAACCTACAGTCACGGCTACGGTGGAATGGTTTCCGAATGAAAGCTTAATCATGTGTTAGAATGGATACTCTCCATCTAAGCCTGAGCTTTTTTGCAAAGAAGAATGGACAAACACTTCAGTCTGTAGATGTGTAAAGCTGGTAGAGACAACCCAAAGGACTTGCAGCTGTAACTGCAGCAAAGGTGGTTCCAGAGAGTGTTGACTCAGGGGGGCAGAACAGAAATGAATTCCACACCTTTCAAGTTTTCATTCGGAAAGGAAAGGAAAATCATGGATCATTTTCGTTCCATGCTACAATTCTGTCCTACTTGGTGTTGGTCAAACACATAAAATCATTGAAATTTATAATTGACAAATTATGAAAGAGTTCCAGGGAGATGAATTTTTCTGCAAGGCGCTGAATATTTTGAGAATAAACCTGAAGTATGAACAGCTTTTTGTCCACTTCTACTTCTCTAAACTCATAATGCTTTGCCACAGTTCCCTACCTCTCTCTTGTTGTGTTGCAGGTGCAGCAGCTCCTGAAGCCAGCTCTCATGTTGCTGCATCTGCTCCTGTGTTTTACCTGGCAGGTACAGTTTCGCCTCCTTCCTGTACGATGGCCGCCCACTGTGCTTCATCCAGACCTGTTATTTCAGAAAAAAAAGCTGTTGAACGAAAATGGTCAAGAAAAGTGCATAACGTACAAGTACACATTGGTAGAATAAAGCCGTAAATAACACCATATCAACTTTGTATTCCTTACTCTTAAGAACGTTTGGTGATCCAATTGGTCCCAGCCTCCATGAGGACCTTCTGTCTTCTGCAGGAAATCCTCCAAAGCTTTGACCTCTGCCGGTAGGTCTCTGTTGGCGGGTTTGGTCTTAAAGAACACACAAAGAATTTTGCCCTCCATCCTTTTCCCTTATTTAAGTGAGTGACAGACAACAAAGAAAAGACAGAATGGTGTAAATGTCCTCATAACCTAACCTTAAGAGCAGAAGCCGCAGGTAACTTGGGGTTTGAGTTAAATGGAAGACTCCAGTTTTCAGTCTTCTTCTCATAAGCAGTAACCTCCTGGCTGCACGTCCGCTCCTCCTTTAAATATTCCTTAAAGCTGGAAGGAACAAAGAAACACAAAGTTTCATTCTTTATATTATTGTTATTTCCCCCCCAATCTTTAAACCCTGCATATTACTCAGTGCTTCCAAGTTTTCATTTCCTCTAATTCCCAACATTCTTTCAAGTACCTGAACTCGTTTCTCAGAGGCTGGTCTCCCTACTAATGTGTACCCAAAATGAATGCAGTGACTTTTATCCACTTTCCTACAGATTGTGAAGTATGCATCTGACATGACATTAGAGATAAAAGCTAGTGTCGTTTCTCTCCCATTTTCCAGGCTAAAGTGCTCTAAAGATGAATGCTTTGCTAATCCTTTTTACCATAAACGGCGCTCCTCCTTTAGAGCGTTTATTGACCCTTCCACCTCTGACGCCTTTTCTTTAAGTCTTTCAATCGCTAGAAGTGAAAGCAGAATTGCACAAACTTTATCAACAAACTGTCCCAAAACACTCAAATTTCCACCTTACAGATACTGCCTGTTTCATTCGGAGGTTCACTTATTTTATTTATATTATTTCACATATCGAGTCAGAAAGTAGCTCAAATATTGGATCTAATAATGACAAAAAAAGCACATTTTCTACTCAATGAAAACATCAATAGTTGGAGGTTTTTTACATAAAGAAAAAGAAAAATCTCACATTCAGGAGTCGCAGTAACATCATTTAGATGTCTCTGAAATTTCTGTACATCATTATGGATCTTCACTAGCTGCTTCTGAAGGTTCATCTCTGAAGAAAAGGCAGAACATTATATTTGATTGGGCCGCGTACGATAACATGTTGCAACAGTCCGGTTTCTTTATCGGGTTTCTGCGAGTTTCAGGCAAATTAAAGACACTTAAACACATCAGAATTTCAAAGGTACAGAAAATGATAACTTCCATTAATAATTTCATTAATACCTTTTTGGAAATGACCTAACAAATTGAGCAAGTTAAAAAGAAGTTTGTTATTTTAAGTTGGTGTCGTTTGACTGTAGCACGTGAGTTTATTGCTTTTATACGTGACGCCCTTCAAATACAACATCCTGTAAGCTTCATAACTGTTACTGACGACTGGTTTTACCCACCTCCTCCCAGAACCTTCTACATCTACACTTCACCATGATGAAGGAGCTGATGGGGGATCAACTATCTAAGAAGCTTTGATTTTAATACCTTCAAAATAAGATGAGTTTTTGGAGCAGAAGGCAGGGAGTTTCTCAGAAAAATAAAAACTAACAAAAATAGTCGATGGAATTTATGATTCAAAAAAGGGTGTGTGTATTAGCATAGCACTGAAGAGGTAGAGGAAGAACAACGTCAGCAGATGTGAGGCCATTTGCTTGACTAAAACATAGTATTGAAAAGTTAAAGGTCAGATATCAAACTGATGACAGAATAAAGTAATTTTATTTTAGTGCCGCTTGAATTTGGAATCATGAACTGTAATTTTACAAACATGGTTGTTTACTTTGTTTTCATTCATAGATGCAATGTGTAATAGATCATGTTTTATTCATCCGAGATTGAACTGCAGATATCAATGAGACATGAGCGTTTTGATAAGATGACAATTCATATTTCCTGAAATGTTGAACCTAAAAACCATCAACTAGAGCAGTCCTTTCTTTTTCACCTGGACTGCACATTCTACTGTAAATCAGAGGCCTGCTATTAATGTAAAACAGCAGCTAGAAATGGCTTACTTTGAGCAGTTCGTTCCTTCTCTAGTGTTTTGTCATATTCCTCGAGTTCATTGGTCACATCTGCCCCGATGGTCTTTCTGCACAGAGTGGTCAGGGGCCTCTTATTCTCCAGTTTTCCAATCCTATGTCAAGCAAAAAGAATTCATAATTAAGTCATATTACACTAATAGGGCAAAAATAACAGGTTTTCTTGTTTAAACTAATTTTATGTAAGAGGAAAATGATGGTACAGCCCTTAGGGATCCACCAGGGCCCTGCTTTAAAACATTAGAAGTATTTTTATTTCAAACATTTTATTTACTTATTCTTCTAAATGTTAGCATAAATCTGTAGCCTTTTTAGCATAGATGGTTCTGGTTACAAGCACTTATGTTTACTATAAGGTCAGGCTTTTCATTATATCTATCCTTCAAATTAAGAATATTTATTTAGTGACACATACAAAAACCCATATGTAAGCCTAAACAAAACAAGACAACATTTCTGAATATTTTCCAGGGAACGTTGTTTCTCATCGCAGGGTTTGAGTCTTTTTTTTATGAAATATGAGTTTAGTTTTTTACAATTGCATTCCTTTTGGAAAACAGGTTCCCTGGCAGAAGGGCAGTTAGATTATGGACATAAATTAAGTCTTATCCATCCATCCATCCAACATTGAGGTGTAGGTAAAATCTAATGTTTAGATAGATGTTTATGAGTGGTTCTTTCATAGATCTGTTTGTAGGTTACTGTATTTGTTTTGCCCTCCATTGTATTACCAAAATTAAAGCAAGTTGATAGTTTCAATACATTGAAGGTTGACTCAATAATAAAATGCAACAAAATAATAATCATTTAATGAGTCATGGAGAAATCTGACACATCTCGCAGGTAGAAACGAATAAATGAACCGGAATAAAACGGAAACTTGCTCTTAGAGAAATTTATGAGTTTTATTTCAAAACAATCAGTTTTACATACACCCCCCATGTGCGATGCGGGAGGAGCACACAGCCGACGCCGCACAGAGGTTCAGGATGTTGTCTGCGAGATTGCAGAATTCTTCCACATCTTCCGGAGGCAGCTCCATCTCCCGAGCCTTCTTGGAGATTGCGTAGGCCAGGAAGGCGGTGTTGTTGGTCGCCGCATTGGTGGGAGCGATCAGTCAGTCAGTCTCCAGAGCAGGAACTGGGAGAAACGCCTGATCCGTCAGGGACTCCACCCTCGTGATGGGTGTGAAGGTGGAGACCGGTGCCTTTAGCTGAAGCGGCTCTGCCGCCGCTCCCGACAGGTAAGCAGTTACCGCCGGAAAACGGGGCCAAACTGGATCTCGGCGAGTTAGATGAGCTGGGGCGAATTTTCCCGCCAGGTCATCAGTCGGGAGCTGGGCTAAAAGCGCGGGAACAGGGACACCTTTAGCCTCGGCTACTTTCGCGATGATGTCCGGCAGCGCGAAAACAAGTGCGCCCATCGGCGGAAAGGGGGTGGTCGCCGACATCGGGAGGCCCTGAGCCTGGACCGATTTTGCATCTGCCTCCGCGGCCTCCTCCGGAGGAAGTGAGTGGAGATATCAGTCGCCGTCACTGGGGCGGAATTGTCCGATTCCCGCCCAACACCAAAGATGTCCAATGCCTCATTGAGGCAGCATTGGTTCGCTACGGGGAATTCCCCTTCTAGCGGGGAGAAAATGGCTAGCATGCAGATGACATGCAGGTCATAACTCATGATGTAGATGGTGTTACAAGCCGGGCAGAGGCGGATAGTGCCGACGTTAGCCATGGTTCTTCTTGAATCAGTGCTCTTAAGCTGTCGCTGAAGAAAAAATGGGAGCCGTTTGTCCGGTCTCACCGTAATTTATACGGACCGGGGTGGAGCCCACACAGCAGGTGGGCGTGGAGGGATAAACCCACTAACGATAGCCTTAAAGGGCGAAGCCTATAAGAAATAGATCTTTATATTCTGTTTGGGTCATATTTTTCGGTCCGTTCAGTTTTCTCTATCTTGTTTTGTTTTTTCAACTGTTAGGTCACAGTATTTACTGAGGAACAGCTAAATACGGCCATGGGCTTCAGGCTGATCATTTATGGCGTATCAGTCATATTTCTTTCTTGCTATGATTTTGTACTCCAAGCTCAAGTATGCCTACGCTGAAAGAAGATAAGTTTGGTACGGTTGTTGGGTGTATTAATCCACAAAATTCATTGCACGTCCCCCATCATCAGAACCTCTTCAAAGTGCCTGGTTAAATTTTATTTTTCATTGAAATCTACACAAATCAGTAGGGAATAAGATTTTCTCCACTTCAAGGACGAGCTCTTCAGCAACCTCCACAAACAAGGAATTTGACTCCGGTACACTTTGCTCTCGGTTTTTTTTTTTTTTATATAACTTTGCTTTTTTACTATCACACGCTACCATTCATACAACACTGTACTCAATCTTGCTCATGGATGGCAACATTTTCTATATTATCTTTCTTTTTTCATTTTTGTTTTAGGTTCTGCAGGAGAAGTAGAAGGCCTTTATCACAAAAAAGAAAAAGTAAGACTGCACTAGTTGACACTACCTCAGTTTTCTCATCTCACTATGTCTTCTTATTGGTCAAAGAGACGCCAGGTCACTAGCCTTGTTAATGACATCCAAAACGACATACTTAAAGTACACCTATAACATGCCAGAATTTGCTGTAGTCCTGTAGGCCAGTTGTACAGTGGCACCCTAGAAAAGGCATAGCATTGTCCTGCTTTCCCCTCGCTCTCTGTGGAGACATACTGCCCTGCTGTCATACCATCTGCACCCACAGTGGCCAGTGATATGCACTCACTGGCCACTTTATTAGGTACACCTTGCTAGTACCGGGTTGGAGCCCCTTTTGCCTTCAGAACTGCCTTAATCCTTCATGGCATAGATTCAGAGTGTGGTCCATATTGACATGATAGCATCACACAGATGCAGCAGATATTTTTATGTGTTTTGTTCTACAATGGGTGAGTTCACTGAGTGCAGCAAAGCTATATTTGTTGCTTTGTTTGATGCATTTAATGTTTAATTGCTTGGTTTATAATACCCAAGTTGGCCCAGTAACTGAAATAATTGATCTAATTTAAACAACCGCTATTATATACTCTCTGATATTGACTGAAATATATCTACAGAAACATCAGATTCTTTGCATCAGATTTCTTTTGCTGTCTGTGTTGCTGCCATTGTAGCAGCAGTCAGTTTACGTGCAGGGTTCCTCTGTGATGTCATAAAAGTGTGTAACAAAATCGCAAAGGAGTCTTTAAGCACTTTTTTAGTGAAATTTATGACCATATGTCTCAACAACTGTTCATTTCAGTGGCATGAATTTACTTTTAAAAATATTTTATCAATGTTTCCTTTGCACAAATGTAATTGGATTTATCATGAAAATTTGATGTCACAGACACCTTCAAGCTTATTCCACACCGCTAAATACTGCTCCCTTGTGGGCATCTTACAAGCAATGTAGCATGAAGAAGCTGCATGTTGCATACAACAATGCAATTAGAATCCTTTGTGGGATGCCGGTCAGATGTTTGTGGACTTTTAAGAACGTTAATGTTCACTTTTAGAGAACGACTGGATGATTCTGGTTACAGTATAATTTTAGCACTCACAGATCTGACAGTAAGTAGTTGGGGACTGGGCACAGCTGGAGTCAGAATTATCACAGTTTAATTGAACAGTAAGGTGATTTTCTAATTACAGGCTTATTTGAGTCATCTTTAGTCTTGAGACATTCATTTTTTTGGTTTTGTTTCACTACAAGATGAATTAGCTGGGTTTTTTTTTTGAGTGATGACAGATGGTCCAATATAATGTACACCTGTGGCCCATACAATCTTTAGATAATATATTATTTTCAAATGTGGCCCTACATTTTTACTTAAAATATGAATGATTCATTTCAAATTATTTGAAATTAAATTTAACTTTAAAAAGTCTTTATTTTCTCATTCTTCAGCGGCTGCCCGTCAGTTTGACCGGAGATTGTCAGACTTCACCTTTGGGGATGTTGTGAAGAGATGGATCCGATATGCAACAGAATGAAAAGATGGCATAAAAAGGAAAGTGAGAAATGAAAATTAATGACTGACAGCATCGTACTTGAATCTTTGCATCCATTTGCATCATAAACTCAGTGTGAAATTTTTTCATTACATTTAGATTCAAAAACATGTTCTGATTTGCATGCATTTTTTATATTACTTAACCTCTGTAAATATCTTTCTCTCTATAAACTGTTAAGGCTGCTTGTATGTCTTACTTATTTGTTCTTATGTCATTGTTTTGTACATTTATGTACTAGTTATTTTTAAATCAAAGTTTAAAAAAACAAATGGCAGTTTTGAGATTACAGTGTTTGTACCTTTTAAGTACTGTTGTTAAATTAAACTTTGAAATAAAAGCCTAAATAAGGAATGACTGTTTTGAGAGTATTCTTTAAAGTCTAGTAACAGGGTTGTTTACACACTTTCAACATTATACCTGTTGCTTATTTCAACCTTTTTCATTGTCAATGTTCTAACAGGGTTCCACTGAAGATATGCCAGTAATGTTTTAGTATACTCTTCGGTAATCTGTGTGAACCTGCATTTCAACCAGTGATTTTCAGTTTTTATAAGGCATACTAACTACTATAGAATAGGCTTTAAAGACATAACATTATTTCAATGTAAAATCAATCAAATTTCAGTGTGAAATTATGTTGTATGCATGTTGATTCAATGTTGATAAGGAGTTGAAAATTCAACATTGTTTCAATGTTGACAATTCTTGTCAATCTGTTGTTTCAATGTGCAGATCGATGAAAGATTAACAGGTTTTTCAACATTGAACATAACGAGCAAAACTGATGCCGTTTCAATGCCTGTACATCAATGTTGATTCAACCAAAATGCCTGACGCAATACCAATATTGTTTCAATGACCTTTTGCTATCTGGGAAACCTCTGAATTCACAAGAACGATAATGTCATAGGTCGGGATTTCTACCAGATGAAGGAGAATGTTGGAGCAGAGTCTATAGCCACGTTGTTCAGACCATCTGATGGGGAAAGATCTCCAGAGAAAAGGTTGTTGCTAAACGGATCAACGCTCAGTAGGTAAGAAAACTTCCTTGTCACAAAACTGCATTTAGATATCGGCAGTTATTGTTAATAATAATAAAATTTAAAAAAAATAGTTATTTTATTATTTATTAATAATAAGAATCCGAAATTATTATTATTATTAAAATGAGATAAATTACACATGAGCACGATGTATTTAAATAAAGGTTTCTGTAAAGATTCTAAACTTCTTTAAAGTTTAAAAAAATGACATCAGGCAGTGTTTCTGCTGCTGCTGCTCAGCTTCGCCTCCAGTTGTTTCACTTAATGCAGTATTTACTGTAACTCTGGATTTAAACTGTATCTGCTCCGGTTCGGTCCGGTCCGCTGCGAAGCTCAGACCCATACGCAGATCGTGCAATTAAAACCAGTGATAAATGCGGTAGCAAGTCCAAAACAACTCATTCTGTCGAAGGTAAACCAGTTAAACTGCTTCAATTTCATTTTATGCATCCAGATATTTTCATGTGTTTTGTTCTACAATGGGTGAGTTCACTGAGTGCAGCAAAGCTATATTTGTTGCTTTGTTTGAGGCATTTAATGTTTAATTGCTTGGTTTATAATACCCAAGTTGGCCCAGTAACTGAAATAATTGATCTAATTTAAACAACCGCTATTATATACTCTCTGATATTGACTGAAATATATCTACAGAAACATCAGATTCTTTGCATCAGATTTCTTTTGCTATCTGTGTTGCTGCCATTGTAGCAGCAGTCAGTTTACGTGCAGGGTTCCTCTGTGATGTCATAAAAGTGTGTAACAAAATCGCAAAGGAGTCTTTAAGCACTTTTTTAGTGAAATTTATGACCATATGTCTCAACAACTGTTCATTTCAGTGGCATGAATTTACTTTTAAAAATATTTTATCAATGTTTCCTTTGCACAAATGTAATTGGATTTATCATGAAAATTTGATGTCACAGACACCTTCAAGCTTATTCCACACCGCTAAATACTGCTCCCTTGTGGGCATCTTACAAGCAATGTAGCATGAAGAAGCTGCATGTTGCATACAACAATGCAATTAGAATCCTTTGTGGGATGCCGGTCAGATGTTTGTGGACTTTTAAGAACGTTAATGTTCACTTTTAGAGAACGACTGGATGATTCTGGTTACAGTATAATTTTAGCACTCACAGATCTGACAGTAAGTAGTTGGGGACTGGGCACAGCTGGAGTCAGAATTATTCAGCTCCTGCTCTACAGACAACTGTTCGGTGTCCAGATTCAAACCCCTTTTCTTCTGCTCATGTGAGAAGCTTTGTACATAGTACACCAGCACCTTTTAGCTCCACAGCATGTACACCTGCACAGCATACACCCTCCCACGGTCTAAACGGAGCCATAAGCTACGGGCAAACCCCTTTACGCCGCCAGCCCCGATCAAAATTGAGCAAAACCCGTTTTCTGTCTCATCAGCCCCTATCTGACAGTGAAGAGGAGAGTGATCCCAGGGAGAGGGTCCCCACCTTAAGTCCGGGCCAATACGATGGCACCACACCATGGAAGGAATTTCTGCACAGGTGTGAGAGCTGTGCTGAAGCCAACTACTGGTCCGAAAAGACAATGACAGTTCAGCTAAAATTCTGCCTTGTTGGGGCGGCAGGTGCCATTGTTCACAGGAACCCTCGTTCATCCAAATGGGACTACCGCCGCCTGGTGGATGAGCTGGAAATTGCATATGGCCCTTCTTCTGATTACGCAGCTGCAGTTGCTGTTGAACTAATGCAGCGGGTACGTAAAGCAGGTGAAGCCCTGCATACTTTCAGAGATGACAATTATGGGAAAGTGACTGTGGCTTATGGTGACAGAGCAGAAATTGAACAAGACTTAATAGCTGTTGAAGTTTTCACAAATGGTCTGGGTGATGCAGAAGTAGTTCAGAAGCTCTTGGAACAGCGACCAGCTACACTTGCCCATGCATATGAAATAGCTCACACTTATGAAACTACCAGAAGGGCAGCATCATACGTTACCAGTGCTATGCAGCCAGGAGCCCGTAATTTAGCTGAACGTCGCCCCAGAGCTGCGATGGTTAGGGCAAAAGATAAGACTGAAGCTATTACTAATGCTGCATCTGTAGCCAGCCCTTCATCTGACTGGTATGTTCCACGCACACCCTCAGCATCCAACAGCCGCAGAAATTTTACAAAAGGGGGAGTCCGCTGCCATAACTGTCAGGGTTGGGGTCATATACAGAAGCAGTGTCCTTCTCCCCATAAAATCACTAAAACATTGCCATTTGCTAGGACCTCTTGTGACAACCAGGAGCCCACCGTACTCCACCTTAAAGGCCAGAACCGAGAAATGAGTATCCACTTGCGGCTCTTCGAGCTGGAGGTGTGTGCTGTGTTGGACAGTGGAGCACGGAGAAGCGTGTTGCCATTACATTACTATAATGCCATTCACCCTGACATGAGACCTCAACTACAGCCATCAATAGTTGAAACTTTACTTGGCGTGGGGCCCGGGGATGTTCCTGTGCTGGGTGAGGCTCAGTTAGCAGTCAGCATAAACAACCGACAAGTGGATGTTGATTTCCTTGTAGCAGACATAGCAGGAACTGAGGCGCTGCTTGGGCATCCTTTTCTCACACAGGCTGGAGCCCGCCTTGATTTTGGCAACCACCGCATTATCCTTTTTGGTGAAGAAGTGCCTTACTACCAGACTGAAACTAGCCCAAAGTCCCATGCTTTGAGAATGGCCAGGACTGTGGTGGTGGATCCGGGGCAGGAGTATCTTGTGAAAGGCCATGTGCTTTTAGGGGCTGTAGCTCATGGGGACATGATGCTTAGTCCCACCAAAGGGTTTGTGGAGAAGCACAAAGTACTCATTGCCAGAGTCCTGGTTGGTGCCCAGCCTTCTAAAGCTGTCCCTCTTCGCCTCTTTAATCCCAGAAATGAAGCTGTAACTATTAAGGAAGGATCCATGGTGGGGCTACTGCAGCCCGCTGAAGCCGTACAGCCCTCCCATGTCTCTCTGGCTACGGACTCACTGGCCAGCCCTCTTGTGGTCCCCCTGCACCTGGAGGAGCTTTATGTTCAGAGCTCCAGTGAACTCAATGATTGTGAAAAGCTCCCACTCAAACGACTGCTTTGTACTTATGGACATGTGTTTTCCGCAGGGCCGGCTGACCTAGGCCGAACCAGCCTTGTCCAGCACGATATTATAACCCGACCGGGTTTCCCAGTAAAACAATCTCCGCGGAGAATGGCAGGGGAAAAGCAGCAACACGCGGACCAGCAGATCTCAGAGAGTCTGCAGAGCGGTCTTGCCAAGCGTAGCCATAGCAGCTGGGCCTCACCTATCGTTATGGTGCGCAAGAAGGATGGAACATACCGTCTCTGCATTGACTATAGGGCTCTCAATGACCGCACCATACCGGATGCATACCCCCTGCCCCGTATCCAAGACACGCTGGACACCCTTTCCACTGCAAGATGGTTCAGCACATTAGACCTTGCTTCGGGTTACTGGCAGGTGGAATTAACGCCAAGAGCACGCAAAGCAGCTGCATTTTGTGCCAGGACAGGCCTCTTTGAGTGGAATGTTATGCCGTTTGGACTATGCAACGCCCCAGCGACGTTCCAGCGGCTGATGGACCGCGTTCTGGCTGGCATGCAGTGGGAGACCTGCTTGGTCTATTTGGACGATATTATTGTACTGGCTAAGGACGTGCCAGAGATGCTCCAGCGGCTTGGCCAGGTGTTTTATAGACTCCAACAGGCTAACCTGAAATTGAAACCTGCCAAATGCTGTCTTTTCCACCGCCAGGTTGCCTATCTTGGCCACATAGTGTCTGAACATGGTGTGGCCACTGACCCCAGTAAGGTTCAGAAGGTTCAACTGTGGCCCACACCCAGGTCTATTCAGGAAGTCAGACAGTTCATTGGCCTGGCCTCATACTATCGTCGGTTTGTGAAAGACTTCGCTTCTGTGGCTGACCCCCTCCACAACCTCACTAGGAAAAATGCTCGTTTCCGATGGCAGGCCGAGCACCAGGCTGCTTTTGATGAACTAAAGAGTTGCCTCACATCAGCCCCCATCCTTGGTTATCCATTGGACGATGGTGAGATGATACTGGACACTGATGCTTGTGACACAGGCATCGGCGCTGTGCTGTCGCAAATGCAGGAGGGCGTGGAACGTGTGTTGGCTTATGGCAGTCGCAAGCTGGCAAAGGCCGAACAAAACTACTGCACAACGAGACGTGAACTCCTTGCTATTGTGGATTTCACGTCTCGTTTTCGCCAGTACCTCCTTGGACGGCCTTTCAAAGTGCGCACCGACCACAGCAGTCTGCGATGGCTTACAAAGATGAAGGAGCCGGAAGGACAATTAGCTTGATGGCTCGAGAAGCTTGCAGAATATGACTTTCAGATTGTCCACCGTGCAGGTCGAAAGCACACCAATGCTGATAGTCTGTCCAGGAGACCATGCCGCCAGTCATGCCCATGCAAAGTGCAGGACCCCGCCACACAAACTAGGGGCACCAGTCATCGGGCTGTCCAGTGCAAGATGGACTCTGACATCTGCTCCCAGTTGCTGAGTCCAGTGGGGGTAGAGGGACCTACACCTACTACTATGGTTTGTCCAGTGGGGGTAAGTCAAAACACCTCTACCAACCCAGACACTGCATCACAAACAATTCATACTCACACAAACAGGTCGCCCCAGAACATTCCCACTAATAAATGTACTATAAAGCTAATTGAGAAAGTATATCTGACTAAGACTTTTGATACTGCTTCTTTGTTTTATGGCTGCACCATGGGGGAGCTGAGCCAAGCCCAGGTGGCCGATGTGGACATTGCTCCCATATGCACCTGGATGGGGGCCAGTAATGAACGCCCCCCATGGACTACTGTCTCGCCATGCAGCCCAGCCACCAAGACGTACTGGACTCAATGGAACTGACTTTATTTTCGTGATGGGGTCCTGGTCCGTCGATTCTATTGCCTTGATGACACCAAGTTCTACCCGCAGATTGTGCTGCCACACAAGCTTCAACCAGAGGTGATGGGCCAGATGCATGAAGGGCCAGTGGGTGGACACTTTGGTGTAGAGCGAACCTTGGCCAGATTAAGAACTCGATACTACTGGTACCGTATGAGGGAGGACGTTGCACTCTGGTGCCGAACCTGCACCAGTTGTGCATCCAGGGCTCGACCCCGGAAAACACCACAAGCTCCTATGGGGACTGTGCGGGTAGGGGCTCCTATGGAGCGCATTGCACTGGACATTATGGGACCTTTGAATGAAACTGAACGTGGAAACCGCTATGTTCTTGTGATACAAGATTATTTCACGAAATGGACAGAAGCATTTCCAATCCCAGATGAGCGAGCGGTGACTGTCGCTGGTGTTGTTGCAGCTGAGTGGGTGTGTCGCTGCGGAACACCCCAGGCGCTGCACAGTGACCAGGGACGCAATTTCGAGTCTGAGGTGTTCAAGGGGATGTGTAGTTTGTTTGGAATAAACAAGACTCACACAACACCTTTCAGACCCCAGTCAGATGGCCAGGTTGAACGTTTCAATGCCACCCTTCAAAAAATCCTGGCCTCCACAGCAGAACGTTGTCATTGGGACTGGGAACTGATGATCCCATATGCTGTCATGGCCTACAGGGCGACTAAGCACAGTGCCACAGGTTTCACTCCGAACTTCATGATGTTCGCCCGAGAAGTAAGTGAACCAGTTGACCTGGTTGCAGGCCTGCCCCCTGACTCAGACAATCAACCTTCGCCCCTTGAATACGTGCAACAGATGCGTGAGCGGCTGGAGCTGGCCCACCTCATCACCAGAGAAGCTCTGGGTGAGTCAGTCATACGTGCGAAGAGACAATATAACAAAAACTGCTGCCACACACAGTATAAGATTGGGGATCCTGTGTGGTATCTCATTAAAGGAACACGTCATATCAAGAACAAAGTCAAAAAGTTTCTTCCATCATATGAAGGACCCTTTTTCATTCTTGGACAACTGGACGACTTAGTTTACCAAATACAGAAGAGCCCAAGGTCCAGAGTGAAGGTCGTCCACCATGACCAGCCGAAGCGTTACCTCTGTCGTGAGCCGCTGGACAACACCTGGGTTCTGGACCAAGTTCAACAGTGGGAGCCTATGGAGGTCCCACCACCAACTTTAGAGGAGGAGCAGGCGGACAGTGATCTAGGTCTGCGCAGTTTGTTCTCCACTGATATCAGCCAAGGTTTCAGCTCTTTCCAGCCGCCTGTCCCAGTTGCAGCTAAACCCAATTCAGATGTGTTTGTCTCATCCTTCCCTTCCCATGTAAATTCTGAGAATGGTGGGGGCGCGGTGGGAGGTTCACACCATCTGGGCCAGCCGGAGCGACAGTCAAAGCGTCAGCGCAAAACACCAGATCGGTATGGTAAATGGATCGCATAGTTTGGTTCAGCTGCAATGGACAGTTCCAATTGAAGCCACAGGTTTAGTTTAAGTTCTTGTAATTCCAGTTCCCTGCAATGTAGTTAAACGTGGTTTAACAAAGTTTTCTTTTTCACTGTTCATTTGTTGAAAAAAAAATGTTTGAGGAGCCAATTGGTTTATCCGTAAGCACATATTTATTTGTATTTCCACCCAGAGTCAGGGCGATGGGGGGTTATTAATGCCATGCCCGGTCGCCATAGAATAGTTACTATCATATAATTCCTTCTCTATGCTATAGCGCGTAAATCTTTCATTTGCACATAAAGTACACCTTAAATGGGCTAATCCTGTCACTTAGGTATGTTTGATGCTATGCCCCACATTTTCTTTTATGTAATAGTGGTTGACACAGACATCTCTTGTGGACTTATAGGGATTGTGTACCAGTTTAAGCATTACAATGCTGGAGTGGAATTATTGTTTAATTGCCATCCAGAGTGGGGGTAGTGTTGCAGGAGTTGCCTGAGCTGTGTGTGGTTGGAGGCTCGGTGTGTGGCGTTTGTGTTTTGTGTGTGTGTGTGGAGGATGTTGACGTTGCTCCTCCGGACGGAGGTGGCGCTGTGTGCTGCCGTGGCTGAGGGTCGGGAGTGAAGGATTGACGTCGGTGTTGTTGTGTGTGTGGGGTGGGTAGAGACGGCGACCGGAGCAGCGGTGTATGAGTCTGTAAGCCCTGTGTTTTACGTGCTGCAAAGTCATTAAAAAGAACCCCAAATCTCGTCAACAACTCAGTGTTTTGATGCTGTTTCTTCATGCTCAACTCAGCAACGTATGAGTGAGGGTGTTAACCCAGAGGAAACTAGTAACTTCGGCCCTGGAGAAAGCGTCTCCCCTGTGTCATCAGACTACGGTCAGGGGAAAGAAACAGGAAAGGTTAACATAGTTGTTGTTACCCATCCAGTCTGAGGAAGCACTGATTGTGGTGTCTTCGTATACATTGATTTCTTTTAAAGGGAACATATCATTATCATGCAAAATTCACATTTTTACCCTTTAAATATATTTTGCTGTCTACTTGGGAGTCTGTAGGAGTGCAGAAAAGTTTAATTTAGTCTCTCCAGGTGTTGCGGAGATAAGGTTGGTTACGTACAGTAACCCCAGATTCTATGAGTATAGGCTTCGCCCTTTAAGGCTATCGCTAGTGGGTTAAAGGCGAAGCAAGATGTAGTCTATGCCTCACTGGGTCCATCCAGACCACAACTGAACATCTGCTCGCCTAATGACACCAAAAATCAGCCTTCTGAATGCGTAATTACGCACTCCAAGCGTCCTGCGCATCACAATGAACAGAGAAGAATATCTGGTCAGGGAAAGGCTGAGATAACAGACCTGCTGCTGTAAATAGGAAAACGAAGGTTACGAACTGTAACAGTGTAACGATGAGCAGAGCAGGTCAAAAAATCTCCATGAGGAAACGTGGAGACAGATCAGCAACTGGATCATGCGTAATGATGCAGCAGAACAACCTCGTGTGCCACATACAACACAACAGAGGAGAAAAACCTCTGTTCACACGGAGGCTTAATTAATACAGCCGCAGTGACAATAACATCATAAGTCACGAACAGTGGTTGATAATAATATTACGGCACCCTGCGTCTGCATGCAGGGAGGTTGACTCAATAATAAAATGCAACAAAATAATAATCATTTAATGAGTCATAGAGAAACCTGACACATCTCGCAGGTAGACACGAATAAATGAGCCAGAATAAAACGGAAACTTGCTCTTAGAGAAATTTATGTGTTTTATTTCAACGGCCAACTGCAGGAACTGGGCGAAACCCCTGATCCGTCAGGGACTCCACCCTCGTGATGGGTGTGAAGGTGGAGACCGGTGCCTTTAGCTGAAGCGGCTCTGCCGCCGCTCCCGACAGGTAAGCAGTTACCGCCGGAAAACGGGGCCAAACTGGATCTCGGCGAGTTAGATGAGCTGGGGCGAATTTTCCCGCCAGGTCATCAGTCGGGAGCTGGGCTAAAGGCGCGGGAACAGGGACACCTTTAGCCTCGGCTACTTTAGCGATGATGTCCGGCAGTGCGAAAACAAGTGCGCCCATCGCTGGAAAGGGGGTGGTCGCCGACATCGGGAGGCCCTGAGCCTGGACCGATTTTGCATCTGCCTCCGCGGCCTCCTCCGGAGGAAGTGAGTGGAGATATCAGTCGCCGTCTCTGGGGCGGAATTGTCCGATTCCCGCCCAACACCAAAGATGTCCAATGCCTCATTGAGGCAGCATTGGTTCGCTACGGGGAATTCCCCTTCTAGCGGGGAGAAAATGGCTAGCATGCAGATGACATGCAGGTCATAACTCATGATGTAGATGGTGTTACAAGCCGGGCAGAGGCGGATAGTGCCGACGCTAGCCATGGTTCTTCTTGAATCAGTGCTCTTAAGCTGTCGCTGAAGAAAAAATGGGAGCCGTTTGTCCGGTCTCACCGTAATTTATACGGACCGGGGTGGAGCCCAAACAGCAGGTGGGCGTGGAGGGATAAACCCACTAGCGATAGCCTTAAAGGGCGAAGCCTATAAGAAATAGAACTTTATATTCTGTTTGGGTCATATTTTTCGGTCCGTTCAGTTTTCTCTATCTTGTTTTGTTTTTTCAACTGTTAGGTCACAGTATTTACTGAGGAACAGCTAAATACGGCCATGGACTTCAGGCTGATCATTTATGGCGTATCAGTCATATTTCTTTCTTGCTATGATTTTGTACTCCAAGCTCAAGTATGCCTACGCTGAAAGAAGATAAGTTTGGTACGGTTGTTGGGTGTATTAATCCACAAAATTCATTGCACGACATCATCAGAACCTCTTCAAAGTGCCTGGTTAAATTTTATTTTTCATTGAAATCTACACAAATCAGTAGGGAATAAGATTTTCTCTACTTCAAGGACGAGCTCTTCAGCAACCTCCACCAGTATCAAGAAGGATTTGCTGAAAGACTTCATCTGATTAAGGGGTCAGTTTCTTCGGTCTGTGGAAACGACGGACGCAGCAAAGCTGTAAATAACACTAAAATGACAACAAACTTTCTTTCAGACATGAATTTATTGTGTGATGATGTGACGTTCAGGCCATTGTTTTGGTAGCAGTAGCATCAGTGCCTTCTGCTGCTTTTAGCTCCTTGAGGACAGAACCGTACTGCATGTTTTAAAATTATTATTACATAAAACGTTTTGCATTGTTTTGGTCTTGTTTCTGTAGCACTAGATACTTGTTATCAGACTACAAAAATGGCCTAACGGGTCAAAGTGGAAAGTTCTTTGACCTGGAGGGGGGCAGGTGAAGAAGTGCCTCAACAGCATTTAAAGAGACAGCACCAGAACAAGTCGCTCTGAGACGCACCTCAGAACAGGGTTAAAAGAGGACCCTGTGGAGCAACGATAACAAGGAATTCAGACCAAAGCTTTGCAGTTCCACTTTTTGTAGACCACAATTGAATGATTTAAATGTCAAAAGGAAGGATTTAAAAGCATTTAAGTAAATTCGATTTTTCCCTTTTGTATACTCTTTTTTTCTTAGTATGATTTGTTTCTTTTATCCATTATTGTCTGTTCTTTTATGTAATATGGACCACTTGTCTGCAATAAAACCAATCAATCAATCAATCAATCAATCAATAAGGCTCTTTTTTGGGGGGGATTTCTATTGTTTTTATTGTATTTTGAATGTTTTTAATTCAACCTGTGAAATTTAACGGTTATTCTGTATTATAATTGTTTGCGTTGTAATGTTTCTAAACTGTTTGCTACAATAAAAAAAAGAGGAAAAGTACCGGAAATAAGTAATTCCATTCTTAATGCTTTGACTCAAAGTGACTCTGAAAAGTCAAATTCCTCTTCATCTCCAGCTTCCAAGCAGACAGATACTGGAGGTTTGGGTCAAAGCTGATGGGTATTTAGAAATGTTCATGATTGTTCAGGACCAAAAGTTTAAGTTTGGGTTCATTCAGCCTAAAACACTTTGATACTTAACAGGTGTTTTTCACACAGGGATCAAAAACTGGTCAAGTTGTGGAGTTCTTTTATTTGCATTTGTTACTAATCTCGGCCCAGTGCATTGAGACTAAACAAGCTGCTGGTGCTGTCTTTCCAAAGGAGTTGTCGTCATGGTTGTTTAGTGTAATCATGCTGTCATCGGTTCACACATTTTGAGGTTCTGGAGACAGTAAAAAACGGCAGGACTCGGCTCATGTTGACATCACAGCCCTTGTCTCCAAGTGGGAATGGCTCTGGAACAAAACAAGAACATATATAATTACTTCAATCTTCTTAAGCAGAACTTCAAATCAAGTCTTCAGTTTCAGACCTGTGAAACATCTGTAGCATGGGTCTCTCTCCTGAAGGTCCAGTGTGTTTCATCCTTTCCTCCCATCCCCTAGTGGGGCGAACCAGTCTGGAGGGGTCTCTGTCTACATGACCATCTATCTGAATAAGAAAAGCTAAATATTTCTGAGACTAGCAACTAAAATGTTTCAGGCTGGTCTCTGTACCTTTTCCTTTAGTTTTTTAGCAATTCTTTTCCATCTTTCGTCTTCCTCTTTTTCCCTCAGCTGGCTCTCATGAAGTTTTGCCTTCGCCTTGTGAAGATCCTGCAAAGATTCAGCCAAATGATGGATTTTACAAAGTAAAGTTGATATCATACCTTCTTCTGATCGAACTCAATGGAACCTGCTGTTTAGTGTGTAAAAGCTGGTTTATTATCTAACATTTAATGAGAACATCTGCATTTTATATTTGGTTTTAATGTATTTGTAAGATGTTAGAACTTGGTACCCTTTTACTGAAGCTTTTGATGAGTTTTGTTGCCTCTGTTTGCTTCTCCTCCCTTTCTCTCTGTTCCTTTTCTCTTTTTCTATTCTTCTGTTCCTCCTCTTCCTCCTGTCTCAATCGCAGATGCTCCTCAAGGGTCATCTTTACCTCCAGCTGGCGGCGGCGCTTCTCCTGACCAAAAGATATTGTTTTGTTCAAATGAGGCATCTGCTGAGGGCCCCAATCATGCATCTGTTAGCTTCACATTGTGTGGTTTGGATTCTGAACAGCTGTGCAGTAGTTAGGAAAAATATTCCAAAGCACCGTTTCCCATCTCCTCCTCTGAATCTCCTTAGCCAGTTCCTGCTCTGCTTCTTCTTCCTCTTTTCTTTCCTTCTCTTTCTTCCATACCTCCAGGCGCCGTGCCACCTCCATTCTCTCCTCCTCAGTCCTATAACATAAACAGGACGGTGTGTAAAGGGAAATAATGAAGGCCTTAAAACGAACATCATCATTCAAACACTTGGCACAAGTCGAGTTCAAAGGTTTCAGATCTTCATTTCTTTGGTTCTTTAAACTCACTGCTGCTGCTCAGACAGGCTCTTGACCTTCCTCTCTCTGTTTTGTGCCTCCTGAGTTTGGATCTTTGTCTGACGTTCTTGATCTTTACTGGTTTTCCAACGTCGAATAGCCTGCATTGGATGGAGGAAAACCAGTTCAACTGGAAACCACAGATAAAC
This sequence comes from Girardinichthys multiradiatus, assembly GCF_021462225.1. Lineage (NCBI taxonomy): Eukaryota > Metazoa > Chordata > Actinopteri > Cyprinodontiformes > Goodeidae > Girardinichthys > Girardinichthys multiradiatus. The sequence goes on from NC_061807.1 coordinate 38,017,150, forward strand.
CTAATTACTGTCCGTCGAAGTTTCATGTATGATATATCCAACCCAGACACAAAAGAGCACTGTTGAAATCAAATCCAACACTTCACACACATCTATTAAAACTGCAAAAAAGCTACAACAGTCTAGAGTTAAGATGAGTTAAGTCAAGATAACTTTAAATCTCCATATCCAATTACACTGTATATATATATACAGTACAGACCAAAGGTTTGGACACACCTTCTCATTCAAAGAGTTTTCTTTATTTTCATGACTATGAATATTGTAGCTTCACACTGAAGGCATCAAAACTATGAATTAACACATGTGGAATTATATACTGAACAAAAAAATGTGAAACAACTGAAAATATGTCTTATATTGTAGGTTCTTCAAAGTAGCCACCTTTTGGCTTTGATTACTGCTCCGCACACTCTTGGCATTCTGTTGATGAGCTTCAAGAGGTAGTCACCTGAAATGGTTTTCACTTCACAGGTGTGCCCTGTCAGGTTTAATAAGTGGGATTTCAAGCCTTATAAATGGGGTTGGGACCATCAGTTGTGTTGTGCAGGAGGTGGATACAGTACACAGCTGATAGTCCTACTCAATAGACTGTTAGCTGCTTTTTTCTTGCCATAATACAAATTCTAAGTAAAGAAAAACGAGTGGCCATCATTACTTTAAGAAATGAAGGTCAGTCCGTCCCCAAGTGCAGTCGCAAAAACCATCAAGTGATACAAAGAAACCGGCTCACATGAGGACCGCCCCAGGAAAGGAAGACCAAGAGTCACCTCTGCTGCGGACGATAAGTTCATCCGAGTCACCAGCCTCAGAAATCGCAGGTTAACAGCAGCTCATATTAGAGAACAGGTCGATGCCACACAGAGTTCTAGCAGCAGACACATCTCTAGAACAACTGTTAAGAGGAGACTGTGAATCAGGCCTTCATGGTAAAATAGCTGCTAGGAAACCACTGCTGGGGACAGGCAACAAGCAGAAGAGACTTGTTTGGGCTAAAGAACACAAGGAATGGACATTAGACCAATGGAAATCTGTGCTTTGGTCTGATGAGTCCAAGATTGAGATCTTTGGTTCCAACCACTGTGTCTTTGTGCAGCGCAGAAGAGGTGAACAGATGGACTCTACATGCCTGGTTCCCACCATGAAGCATGGAGGAGGAGGTGTGATGGTGTGGGGGTGCTTTGCTGGTGACACTGTTGAGGATTTATTCAAAATTGAAGGCATACTGAACCAGCATGGCTACCACAGCATCTTGCAGCAGCATGCTATTCCATCCGGTTTGCGTTTAGTTGGACCATCATTTATTTTTCAACAGGACAATGACCCCAAACACACCTCCAGGCTGTGTAAGGGCTATTTGACCAAGAAGGAGACTGATGGGGTGCTGCGCCTGATGACCTGGCCTCAACAGTCACCGGACCTGAACCCAATCGAGATGGTTTGGGGTGAGCTGGACCACAGAGTGAAGGCAAAAGGGCCAACAAGTGCTAAGCATCTCTGGGAACTCCTTCAAGACTGTTGGAAAACCATTTCAGGTGACTACCTCTTGAACCTCATCAACAGAATGCCAAGAGTGTGTGGAGCAGTAATCAAAGCAAAAGGTGGCTTCTTTGAAGAACCTAGAATATAAGACATATTTTCAGTTGTTTCACACTTTGTTGTTCAGTATATAATTCCACATGTGTTAATTCATAGTTTTGATGCCTTCAGTGTGAAGCTACAATATTCATAGTCATGAAAATAAAGAAAACTCTTTGAATGAGAAGGTGTGTCCAAACTTTCAGTCTGTGCTGTATATATATATATATATATATATATATATATATATATAGTGCTGAAAATTGAATGTGTGGTTGAAAGCTAAAACTGCACATCACACTTACCGCCATATTCACAGTGAAACATGGTGGAGGCAGCTTAATGCTGTGGGAATGCTTGAGATTGGGTCAGAGGTTCCTGGCACCTTCCCCCAGGACAAAAACCTGAACCTACAGTCACAGCTACGGTGGAATGGTTTCCGAATGAAAGCTTAATCATGTGTTAGAATGGATACTCTCCATCTAAGCCTGAGCTTTTTTGCAAAGAAGAATGGACAAACACTTCAGTCTGTAGATGTGTAAAGCTGGTAGAGACAACCCAAAGGACTTGCAGCTGTAACTGCAGCAAAGGTGGTTCCAGAGAGTGTTGACTCAGGGGGGGCAGAACAGAAATGAATTCCACACCTTTCAAGTTTTCATTCGGAAAGGAAAGGAAAATCATGGATCATTTTCGTTCCATGCTACAATTCTGTCCTACTTGGTGTTGGTCAAACACATAAAATCATTGAAATTTATAATTGACAAATTATGAAAGAGTTCCAGGGAGATGAATTTTTCTGCAAGGCGCTGAATATTTTGAGAATAAACCTGAAGTATGAACAGCTTTTTGTCCACTTCTACTTCTCTAAACTCATAATGCTTTGCCACAGTTCCCTACCTCTCTCTTGTTGTGTTGCAGGTGCAGCAGCTCCTGAAGCCAGCTCTCGTGTTGCTGCATCTGCTCCTGTGTTTTACCTGGCAGGTACAGTTTCGCCTCCTTCCTGTACGATGGCCGCCCACTGTGCTTCATCCAGACCTGTTATTTCAGAAAAAAAAGCTGTTGAACGAAAATGGTCAAGAAAAGTGCATAACGTACAAATACACATTGGTAGAATAAAGCCGTAAATAACACAATATCAACTTTGTATTCCTTACTCTTAAGAACGTTTGGTGATCCAATTGGTCCCAGCCTCCATGAGGACCTTCTGTCTTCTGCAGGAAATCCTCCAAAGCTTTGACCTCTGCCGGTAGGTCTCTGTTGGCGGGTTTGGTCTTAAAGAACACACAAAGAATTTTGCCCTCCATCCTTTTCCCTTATTTAATTGAGTGACAGACAACAAAGAAAAGACAGAATGGTGTAAATGTCCTCATAACCTAACCTTAAGAGCAGAAGTCGCAGGTAACTTGTGGTTTGAGTTAAATGGAAGACTCCAGTTTTCAGTCTTCTTCTCATAAGCAGTAACCTCCTGGCTGCACGTCCGCTCCTCCTTTAAATATTCCTTAAAGCTGGAAGGAACAAAGAAACACAAAGTTTCATTCTTTATATTATTGTTATTTCCCCCCCAATCTTTAAACCCTGCATATTACTCAGTGCTTCCAAGTTTTCATTTCCTCTAATTCCCAACATTCTTTCAAGTACCTGAACTCGTTTCTCAGAGGCTGGTCTCCCTACTAATGTGTACCCAAAATGAATGCAGTGACTTTTATCCACTTTCCTACAGATTGTGAAGTATGCAGTGACATGACATTAGAGATAAAAGCTAGTGTCGTTTCTCTCCCATTTTCCAGGCTAAAGTGCTCTAAAGATGAATGCTTTGCCAATCCTTTTTACCATAAACGGCGCTCCTCCTTTAGAGCGTTTATTGACCCTTCCACCTCTGACGCCTTTTCTTTAAGTCTTTCAATCGCTAGAAGTGAAAGCAGAATTGCACAAACTTTATCAACAAACTGTCCCAAAACACTCAAATTTCCACCTTACAGATACTGCCTGTTTCATTCGGAGGTTCACTTATTTTATTTATATTATTTCACATATCGAGTCAGAAAGTAGCTCAAATATTGGATCTAATAATGACAAAAAAAGCACATTTTCTACTCAATGAAAACATCAATAGTTGGAGGTTTTTTACATAAAGAAAAAGAAAAATCTCACATTCAGGAGTCGCAGTAACATCATTTAGATGTCTCTGAAATGTCTGTACATCATTATGGATCTTCACTAGCTGCTTCTGAAGGTTCATCTCTGAAGAAAAGGCAGAACATTATATTTGATTGGGCCGCGTACGATAACATGTTGCAACAGTCCGGTTTCTTTATCGGGTTTCTGCGAGTTTCAGGCAAATTAAAGACACTTAAACACATCAGAATTTCAAAGGTACAGAAAATTATAACTTCCATTAATAATTTCATTAATACCTTTTTTGAAATGACCTAACAAATTGAGCAAGTTAAAAAGAACTTTGTTATTTTAAGTTGTTGTTGTTTGACTGTAGCACGTGAGTTTATTGCTTTTATACGTGACGCCCTTCAAATACAACATCCTGTAAGCTTCATAACTGTTACTGACGACTGGTTTTACCCACCTCCTCCCAGAACCTTCTACATCTACACTTCACCATGATGAAGGAGCTGATGGGGGATCAACTATCTAAGAAGCTTTGATTTTAATACCTTCAAAATAAGATGAGTTTTTGGAGCAGAAGGCAGGGAGTTTCTCAGAAAAATAAAAACTAACAAAAATAGTCGATGGAATTTATGATTCAAAAAAGGGTGTGTGTATTAGCATAGCACTGAAGAGGTAGAGGAAGAACAACGTCAGCAGATGTGAGGCCATTTGCTTGACTAAAACATAGTATTGAAAAGTTAAAGGTCAGATATCAAACTGATGACAGAATAAAGTAATTTTATTTTAGTGCCGCTTGAATTTGGAATCATGAACTGTAATTTTACAAACATGGTTGTTTACTTTGTTTTCATTCATAGATGCAATGTGTAATAGATCATGTTTTATTCATCCGAGATTGAACTGCAGATATCAACGAGACATGAGCGTTTTGATAAGATGACAATTCATATTTCCTGAAATGTTGAACCTAAAAACCATCAACTAGAGCAGTCCTTTCTTTTTCACCTGGACTGCACATTCTACTGTAAATCAGAGGCCTGCTATTAATGTAAAACAGCAGCTAGAAATGGCTTACTTTGAGCAGTTCGTTCCTTCTCTAGTGTTTTGTCATATTCCTCGAGTTCATTGGTCACATCTGCCCCGATGGTCTTTCTGCACAGAGTGGTCAGGGGCCTCTTATTCTCCAGTTTTCCAATCCTATGTCAAGCAAAAAGAATTCATAATTAAGTCATATTACACCAATAGGGCAAAAATAACAGGTTTTCTTGTTTAAACTCATTTTATGTAAGAGGAAAATGATGGTACAGCCCTTAGGGATCCACCAGGGCCCTGCTTTAAAACATTAGAAGTATTTTTATTTCAAACATTTTATTTACTTATTCTTCTAAATGTTAGCATAAATCTGTAGCCTTTTTAGCATAGATGGTTCTGGTTACAAGCACTTATGTTTACTATAAGGTCAGGCTTTTCATTATATCTATCCTTCAAATTAAGAATATTTATTTAGTGACACATACAAAAACCCATATGTAAGCCTAAACAAAACAAGACAACATTTCTGAATATTTTCCAGGGAACGTTGTTTCTCATCGCAGGGTTTGAGTCTTTTTTTAATGAAATATGAGTTTAGTTTTTTACAATTGCATTCCTTTTGGAAAACAGGTTCCCTGGCAGAAGGGCAGTTAGATTATGGACATAAATTAAGTCTTATCCATCCATCCATCCAACATTGAGGTGTAGGTAAAATGTAATGTTTAGATAGATAGATGTTTATGAGTGGTTCTTTCATAGATCTGTTTGTAGGTTACTGTATTTGTTTTGCCCTCCATTGTATTACCAAAATTAAAGCAAGTTGATAGTTTCAATACATTGAAGGTTGACTCAATAATAAAATGCAACAAAATAATAATCATTTAATGAGTCATGGAGAAATCTGACACATCTCGCAGGTAGAAACGAATCAATGAACCGGAATAAAACGGAAACTTGCTCTTAGAGAAATTTATGAGTTTTATTTCAAAACAATCAGTTTTACATACACCCCCCATGTGCGATGCGGGAGGAGCACACAGCCGACGCCGCACAGAGGTTCAGGATGGTGTCTGCGAGATTGCAGAATTCTTCCACATCTTCCGGAGGCAGCTCCATCTCCCGAGCCTTCTTGGAGATGGCGTAGGCCAGGAAGGCGGTGTTGTTGGTCGCCGCATTGGTGGGAGCGATCAGTCAGTCTCCAGAGCAGGAACTGGGAGAAACGCCTGATCCGTCAGGGACTCCACCCTCGTGATGGGTGTGAAGGTGGAGACCGGTGCCTTTAGCTGAAGCGGCTCTGCCGCCGCTCCCGACAGGTAAGCAGTTACCGCCGGAAAACGGGGCCAAACTGGATCTCGGCGAGTTAGATGAGCTGGGGCGAATTTTCCCGCCAGGTCATCAGTCGGGAGCTGGGCTAAAAGCGCGGGAACAGGGACACCTTTAGCCTCGGCTACTTTCGCGATGATGTCCGGCAGCGCGAAAACAAGTGCGCCCATCGGCGGAAAGGGGGTGGTCGCCGACATCGGGAGGCCCTGAGCCTGGACCGATTTTGCATCTGCCTCCGCGGCCTCCTCCGGAGGAAGGGAGTGGAGATATCAGTCGCCGTCTCTGGGGCGGAATTGTCCGATTCCCGCCCAACACCAAAGATGTCCAATGCCTCATTGAGGCAGCATTGGTTCGCTACGGGGAATTCCCCTTCTAGCGGGGAGAAAATGGCTAGCATGCAGATGACATGCAGGTCATAACTCATGATGTAGATGGTGTTACAAGCCGGGCAGAGGCGGATAGTGCCGACGTTAGCCATGGTTCTTCTTGAATCAGTGCTCTTAAGCTGTCGCTGAAGAAAAAATGGGAGCCGTTTGTCCGGTCTCACCGTAATTTATACGGACCGGGGTGGAGCCCACACAGCAGGTGGGCGTGGAGGGATAAACCCACTAGCGATAGCCTTAAAGGGCGAAGCCTATAAGAAATAGAACTTTATATTCTGTTTGGGTCATATTTTTCGGTCCGTTCAGTTTTCTCTATCTTGTTTTGTTTTTTCAACTGTTAGGTCACAGTATTTACTGAGGAACAGCTAAATACGGCCATGGGCTTCAGGCTGATCATTTATGGCGTATCAGTCATATTTCTTTCTTGCTATGATTTTGTACTCCAAGCTCAAGTATGCCTACGCTGAAAGAAGATAAGTTTGGTACGGTTGTTGGGTGTATTAATCCACAAAATTCATTGCACGTCCCCCATCATCAGAACCTCTTCAAAGTGCCTGGTTAAATTTTATTTTTCATTGAAATCTACACAAATCAGTAGGGAATAAGATTTTCTCCACTTCAAGGACGAGCTCTTCAGCAACCTCCACAAACAAGGAATTTGACTCCGGTACACTTTGCTCTCGGTTTTTTTTTTTTTATATAACTTTGCTTTTTTACTATCACACGCTACCATTCATACAACACTGTACTCAATCTTGCTCATGGATGGCAACATTTTCTATATTATCTTTCTTTTTTCATTTTTGTTTTAGGTTCTGCAGGAGAAGTAGAAGGCCTTTATCACAAAAAAGAAAAAGTAAGACTGCACTAGTTGACACCACCTCAGTTTTCTCATCTCACTATGTCTTCTTATTGGTCAAAGAGACGCCAGGTCACTAGACTTGTTAATGACATCCAAAACGACATACTTAAAGTACACCTATAACATGCCAGAATTTGCTGTAGTCCTGTAGGCCAGTTGTACAGTGGCACCCTAGAAAAGGCATAGCATTGTCCTGCTTTCCCCTCGCTCTCTGTGGAGACATACTGCCCTGCTGTCATACCATCTGCACCCACAGTGGCCAGTGATATGCACTCACTGGCCACTTTATTAGGTACACCTTGCTAGTACCGGGTTGGAGCCCCTTTTGCCTTCAGAACTGCCTTAATCCTTCATGGCATAGATTCAGAGTGTGGTCCATATTGACATGATAGCATCACACAGATGCAGCAGATATTTTTATGTGTTTTGTTCTACAATGGGTGAGTTCACTGAGTGCAGCAAAGCTATATTTGTTGCTTTGTTTGATGCATTTAATGTTTAATTGCTTGGTTTATAATACCCAAGTTGGCCCAGTAACTGAAATAATTGATCTAATTTAAACAACCGCTATTATATACTCTCTGATATTGACTGAAATATATCTACAGAAACATCAGATTCTTTGCATCAGATTTCTTTTGCTGTCTGTGTTGCTGCCATTGTAGCAGCAGTCAGTTTACGTGCAGGGTTCCTCTGTGATGTCATAAAAGTGTGTAACAAAATCGCAAAGGAGTTTTTAAGCACTTTTTTAGTGAAATTTATGACCATATGTCTCAACAACTGTTCATTTCAGTGGCATGAATTTACTTTTAAAAATATTTTATCAATGTTTCCTTTGCACAAATGTAATTGGATTTATCATGAAAATTTGATGTCACAGACACCTTCAAGCTTATTCCACACCGCTAAATACTGCTCCCTTGTGGGCATCTTACAAGCAATGTAGCATGAAGAAGCTGCATGTTGCATACAACAATGCAATTAGAATCCTTTGTGGGATGCCGGTCAGATGTTTGTGGACTTTTAAGAACGTTAATGTTCACTTTTAGAGAACGACTGGATGATTCTGGTTACAGTATAATTTTAGCACTCACAGATCTGACAGTAAGTAGTTGGGGACTGGGCACAGCTGGAGTCAGAATTATCACAGTTTAATTGAACAGTAAGGTGATTTTCTAATTACAGGCTTATTTGAGTCATCTTTAGTCTTGAGACATTCATTTTTTTGGTTTTGTTTCACTACAAGATGAATTAGCTGGGTTTTTTTTTTGAGTGATGACAGATGGTCCAATATAATGTACACCTGTGGCCCATACAATCTTTAGATAATATATTATTTTCAAATGTGGCCCTACATTTTTACTTAAAATATGAATGATTCATTTCAAATTATTTGAAATTAAATTTAACTTTAAAAAGTCTTTATTTTCTCATTCTTCAGCGGCTGCCCGTCAGTTTGACCGGAGATTGTCAGACTTCACCTTTGGGGATGTTGTGAAGAGATGGATCCGATATGCAACAGAATGAAAAGATGGCATAAAAAGGAAAGTGAGAAATGAAAATTAATGACTGACAGCATCGTACTTGAATCTTTGCATCCATTTGCATCATAAACTCAGTGTGAAATTTTTTCATTACATTTAGATTCAAAAACATGTTCTGATTTGCATGCATTTTTTATATTACTTAACCTCTGTAAATATTTTTCTCTCTATAAACTGTTAAGGCTGCTTGTATGTCTTACTTATTTGTTCTTATGTCATTGTTTTGTACATTTATGTACTAGTTATTTTTAAATCAAAGTTTAAAAAAACAAATGGCAGTTTTGAGATTACAGTGTTTGTACCTTTTAAGTACTGTTGTTAAATTAAACTTTGAAATAAAAGCCTAAATAAGGAATGACTGTTTTGAGAGTATTCTTTAAAGTCTAGTAACAGGGTTGTTTACACACTTTCAACATTATACCTGTTGCTTATTTCAACCTTTTTCATTGTCAATGTTCTAACAGGGTTCCACTGAAGATATGCCAGTAATGTTTTAGTATACTCTTCGGTAATCTGTGTGAACCTGCATTTCAACCAGTGATTTTCAGTGTTTATAAGGCATACTAACTACTATAGAATAGGCTTTAAAGACATAACATTATTTCAATGTAAAATCAATCAAATTTCAGTGTGAAATTATGTTGTATGCATGTTGATTCAATGTTGATAAGGAGTTGAAAATTCAACATTGTTTCAATGTTGACAATTCTTGTCAATCTGTTGTTTCAATGTGCAGATCGATGAAAGATTAACAGGTTTTTCAACATTGAACATAACGAGCAAAACTGATGCCGTTTCAATGCCTGTACATCAATGTTGATTCAACCAAAATGCCTGACGCAATACCAATATTGTTTCAATGACCTTTTGCTATCTGGGAAACCTCTGAATTCACAAGAACGATAATGTCATAGGTCGGGATTTCTACCAGATGAAGGAGAATGTTGGAGCAGAGTCTATAGCCACGTTGTTCAGACCATCTGATGGGGAAAGATCTCCAGAGAAAAGGTTGTTGCTAAACGGATCAACGCTCAGTAGGTAAGAAAACTTCCTTGTCACAAAACTGCATTTAGATATCGGCAGTTATTGTTAATAATAATAAAATTTAAAAAAAATAGTTATTTTATTATTTATTAATAATAAGAATCCGAAATTATTATTATTATTAAAATGAGATAAATTACACATGAGCACGATGTATTTAAATAAAGGTTTCTGTAAAGATTCTAAACTTCTTTAAAGTTTAAAAAAATGACATCAGGCAGTGTTTCTGCTGCTGCTGCTCAGCTTCGCCTCCAGTTGTTTCACTTAATGCAGTATTTACTGTAACTCTGGATTTAAACTGTATCTGCTCCGGTTCGGTCCGGTCCGCTGCGAAGCTCAGACCCATACGCAGATCGTGCAATTAAAACCAGTGATAAATGCGGTAGCAAGTCCAAAACAACTCATTCTGTCGAAGGTAAACCAGTTAAACTGCTTCATTTTTCATTTTATGCATCCAGATATTTTCATGTGTTTTGTTCTACAATGGGTGAGTTCACTGAGTGCAGCAAAGCTATATTTGTTGCTTTGTTTGATGCATTTAATGTTTAATTGCTTGGTTTATAATACCCAAGTTGGCCCAGTAACTGAAATAATTGATCTAATTTAAACAACCGCTATTATATACTCTCTGATATTGACTGAAATATATCTACAGAAACATCAGATTCTTTGCATCAGATTTCTTTTGCTGTCTGTGTTGCTGCCATTGTAGCAGCAGTCAGTTTACGTGCAGGGTTCCTCTGTGATGTCATAAAAGTGTGTAACAAAATCGCAAAGGAGTCTTTAAGCACTTTTTTAGTGAAATTTATGACCATATGTCTCAACAACTGTTCATTTCAGTGGCATGAATTTACTTTTAAAAATATTTTATCAATGTTTCCTTTGCACAAATGTTATTGGATTTATCATGAAAATTTGATGTCACAGACACCTTCAAGCTTATTCCACACCGCTAAATACTGCTCCCTTGTGGGCATCTTACAAGCAATGTAGCATGAAGAAGCTGCATGTTGCATACAACAATGCAATTAGAATCCTTTGTGCGATGCCGGTCAGATGTTTGTGGACTTTTAAGAGCGTTAATGTTCACTTTTAGAGAACGACTGGATGATTCTGGTTACAGTATAATTTTAGCACTCACAGATCTGACAGTAAGTAGTTGGGGACTGGGCACAGCTGGAGTCAGAATTATTCAGCTCCTGCTCTACAGACAACTGCTCGGTGTCCAGATTCAAACCCCTTTTCTTCTGCTCATGTGAGAAGCTTTGTACATAGTACACCAGCACCTTTTAGCTCCACAGCATGTACACCTGCACAGCATACACCCTCCCACGGTCTAAACGGAGCCATAAGCTACGGGCAAACCTCTTTACGCCGCCAGCCCCGATCAAAATTGAGCAAAACCCGTTTTCTGTCTCATCAGCCCCTATCTGACAGTGAAGAGGAGAGTGATCCCAGGGAGAGGGTCCCCACCTTAAGTCCGGGCCAATACGATGGCACCACACCATGGAAGGAATTTCTGCACAGGTGTGAGAGCTGTGCTGAAGCCAACTACTGGTCCGAAAAGACAATGACAGTTCAGCTAAAATTCTGCCTTGTTGGGGCGGCAGGTGCCATTGTTCACAGGAACCCTCGTTCATCCAAATGGGACTACCGCCGCCTGGTGGATGAGCTGGAAATTGCATATGGCCCTTCTTCTGATTACGCAGCTGCAGTTGCTGTTGAACTAAGGCAGCGGGTACGTAAAGCAGGTGAAGCCCTGCATACTTTCAGAGATGACAATTATGGGAAAGTGACTGTGGCTTATGGTGACAGAGCAGAAATTGAACAAGACTTAATAGCTGTTGAAGTTTTCACAAATGGTCTGGGTGATGCAGAAGTAGTTCAGAAGCTCTTGGAACAGCGACCAGCTACACTTGCCCGAGCATATGAAATAGCTCACACTTATGAAACTACCAGAAGGGCAGCATCATACGTTACCAGTGCTATGCAGCCAGGAGCCTGTAATTTAGCTGAACGTCACCCCAGAGCTGCGATGGTTAGGGCAAAAGATAAGACTGAAGCTATTACCAATGCTGCATCTGTAGCCAGCCCTTCATCTGACTGGTATGTTCCACGCACACCCTCAGCATCCAACAGCCGCAGAAATTTTACAAAAGGGGGAGTCCGCTGCCATAACTGTCAGGGTTGGGGTCATATACAGAAGCAGTGTCCTTCTCCCCATAAAATCACTAAAACATTGCCATTTGCTAGGACCTCTTGTGACAACCAGGAGCCCACCGTACTCCACCTTAAAGGCCAGAACCGAGAAATGAGTATCCACATGCGGCTCTTCGAGCTGGAGGTGTGTGCTGTGTTGGACAGTGGAGCACGGAGAAGCGTGTTGCCATTACATTACTATAATGCCATTCACCCTGACATGAGACCTCAACTACAGCCATCAATAGTTGAAACTTTACTTGGCGTGGGGCCCGGGGATGTTCCTGTGCTGGGTGAGGCTCAGTTAGCAGTCAGCATAAACAACCGACAAGTGGATGTTGATTTCCTTGTAGCGGACATAGCAGGAACTGAGGCGCTGCTTGGGCATCCTTTTCTCACACAGGCTGGAGCCCGCCTTGATTTTGGCAACCACCGCATTATCCTTTTTGGTGAAGAAGTGCCTTACTACCAGACTGAAACTAGCCCAAAGTCCCATGCTGTGAGAATGGCCAGGACTGTGGTGGTGGATCCGGGGCAGGAGTATCTTGTGAAAGGCCATGTGCTTTTAGGGGCTGTAGCTCATGGGGACATGATGCTTAGTCCCACCAAAGGGTTTGTGGAGAAGCACAAAGTACTCATTGCCAGAGTCCTGGTTGGTGCCCAGCCTTCTAAAGCTGTCCCTCTTCGCCTCTTTAATCCCGGAAATGAAGCTGTAACTATTAAGGAAGGATCCATGGTGGGGCTACTGCAGCCCGCTGAAGCCGTACAGCCCTCCCATGTCTCTCTGGCTACGGACTCACTGGCCAGCCCTCTTGTGGTCCCCCTGCACCTGGAGGATCTTTATGTTCAGAGCTCCAGAGAACTCAATGATTGTGAAAAGCTCCCTCTCAAACGACTGCTTTGTACTTATGGACATGTGTTTTCCGCAGGGCCGGCTGACCTAGGCCGAACCAGCCTTGTCCAGCACGATATTATAACCCTACCGGGTGTCCCAGTAAAACAATCTCCGCGGAGAATGGCAGGGGAAAAGCAGCAACACGCGGACCAGCAGATCTCAGAGAGTCTGCAGAGCGGTCTTGCCAAGCGTAGCCATAGCAGCTGGGCCTCACCTATCGTTATGGTGCGCAAGAAGGATGGAACATACCGTCTCTGCATTGACTATAGGGCTCTCAATGACCGCACCATACCGGATGCATACCCCCTGCCCCGTATCCAAGACACGCTGGACACCCTTTCCACTGCAAGATGGTTCAGCACATTAGACCTTGCTTCGGGTTACTGGCAGGTGGAATTAACGCCAAGAGCGCGCAAAGCAGCTGCATTTTGTGCCAGGACAGGCCTCTTTGAGTGGAATGTTATGCCGTTTGGACTATGCAACGCCCCAGCGACGTTCCAGCGGCTGATGGACCGCGTTCTGGCTGGCATGCAGTGGGAGACCTGCTTGGTCTATTTGGACGATATTATTGTGCTGGCTAAGGACGTGCCAGAGATGCTCCAGCGGCTTGGCCAGGTGTTTTATAGACTCCAACAGGCTAACCTGAAATTGAAACCTGCCAAATGCTGTCTTTTCCACCGCCAGGTTGCCTATCTTGGCCACATAGTGTCTGAACATGGTGTGGCCACTGACCCCAGTAAGGTTCAGAAGGTTCAACTGTGGCCCACACCCAGGTCTATTCAGGAAGTCAGACAGTTCATTGGCCTGGCCTCATACTATCGCCGGTTTGTGAAAGACTTCGCTTCTGTGGCTGACCCCCTCCACAACCTCACTAGGAAAAATGCTCGTTTCCGATGGCAGGCCGAGCACCAGGCTGCTTTTGATGAACTAAAGAGTCTCCTCACATCAGCCCCCATCCTTGGTTATCCATTGGACGATGGTGAGATGATACTGGACACTGATGCTTGTGACACAGGCATCGGCGCTGTGCTGTCGCAAATGCAGGAGGGCGTGGAACGTGTGTTGGCTTATCGCAGTCGCAAGCTGGCAAAGGCCGAACAAAACTACTGCACAACGAGACGTGAACTCCTTGCTATTGTGGATTTCACGTCTCGTTTTCGCCAGTACCTCCTTGGACGGCCTTTCAAAGTGCGCACCGACCACAGCAGTCTGCGATGGCTTACAAAGATGAAGGAGCCGGAAGGACAATTAGCTTGATGGCTCGAGAAGCTTGCAGAATATGACTTTCAGATTGTCCACCGTGCAGGTCGAAAGCACACCAATGCTGATAGTCTGTCCAGGAGACCATGCCGCCAGTCATGCCCATGCAAAGTGCAGGATAGTGCCGACGCTAGCCATGGTTCTTCTTGAATCAGTGCTCTTAAGCTGTCGCTGAAGCAAAAATGGGAGCCGTTTGTCCGGTCTCACCGTAATTTATACGGACCGGGGTGGAGCCCACACAGCAGGTGGGCGTGGAGGGATAAACCCACTAGCGATAGCCTTAAAGGGCGAAGCCTATAAGAAATAGAACTTTATATTCTGTTTGGGTCATATTTTTCGGTCCGTTCAGTTTTCTCTATCTTGTTTTGTTTTTTCAACTGTTAGGTCACAGTATTTACTGAGGAACAGCTAAATACGGCCATGGGCTTCAGGCTGATCATTTATGGCGTATCAGTCATATTTCTTTCTTGCTATGATTTTGTACTCCAAGCTCAAGTATGCCTACGCTGAAAGAAGATAAGTTTGGTACGGTTGTTGGGTGTATTAATCCACAAAATTCATTGCACGTCCCCCATCATCAGAACCTCTTCAAAGTGCCTGGTTAAATTTTACTTTTCATTGAAATCTACACAAATCAGTAGGGAATAAGATTTTCTCCACTTCAAGGACGAGCTCTTCAGCAACCTCCACCAGTATCAAGAAGGATTTGCTGAAAGACTTCATCTGATTAAGGGGTCAGTTTCTTCGGTCTGTGGAAACGACGGACGCAGCAAAGCTGTAAATAACACTAAAATGACAACAAACTTTCTTTCAGACATGAATTTATTGTGTGATGATGTGACGTTCAGGCCATTGTTTTGGTAGCAGTAGCATCAGTGCCTTCTGCTGCTTTTAGCTCCTTGAGGACAGAACCGTACTGCATGTTTTAAAATTATTATTACATAAAACGTTTTGCATTGTTTTGGTCTTGTTTCTGTAGCACTAGATACTTGTTATCAGACTACAAAAATGGCCTAACGAGTCAAAGTGGAAAGTTCTTTGACCTGGAGGGGGGCAGGTGAAGAAGTGCCTCAACAGCATTTAAAGAGACAGCACCAGAACAAGTCGCTCTCAGACGCACCTCAGAACAGGGTTAAAAGAGGACCCTGTGGAGCAACGATAACAAGGAATTCAGACCAAAGCTTTGCAGTTCCACTTTTTGTAGACCACAATTGAATGATTTAAATGTCAAAAGGAAGGATTTAAAAGCATTTAAGTAAATTCGATTTTTCCCTTTTGTATACTCTTTTTTTCTTAGTATGATTTGTTTCTTTTATTCATTATTGTCTGTTCTTTTATGTAATATGGACCACTTGTCTGCAATAAAACCAATCAATCAATCAATCAATCAATCAATAAGGCTCTTTTTTGGGGGGGATTTCTATTGTTTTTATTGTATTTTGAATGTTTTTAATTCAACCTGTGAAATTTAACGGTTATTCTGTATTATAATTGTTTGCGTTGTAATGTTTCTAAACTGTTTGCTACAATAAAAAAAAGAGGAAAAGTACCGGAAATAAGTAATTCCATTCTTAATGCTTTGACTCAAAGTGACTCTGAAAAGTCAAATTCCTCTTCATCTCCAGCTTCCAAGCAGACAGATACTGGAGGTTTGGGTCAAAGCTGATGGGTATTTAGAAATGTTCATGATTGTTCAGGACCAAAAGTTTAAGTTTGGGTTCATTCAGCCTAAAACACTTTGATACTTAACAGGTGTTTTTCACACAGGGATCAAAAACTGGTCAAGTTGTGGAGTTCTTTTATTTGCATTTGTTACTAATCTCGGCCCAGTGCATTGAGACTAAACAAGCTGCTGGTGCTGTCTTTCCAAAGGAGTTGTCGTCATGGTTGTTTAGTGTAATCATGCTGTCATCGGTTCACACATTTTGAGGTTCTGGAGACAGTAAAAAACGGCAGGACTCGGCTCATGTTGACATCACAGCCCTTGTCTCCAAGTGGGAATGGCTCTGGAACAAAACAAGAACATATATAATTACTTCAATCTTCTTAAGCAGAACTTCAAATCAAGTCTACAGTTTCAGACCTGTGAAACATCTGTAGCATGGGTCTCTCTCCTGAAGGTCCAGTGTGTTTCATCCTTTCCTCCCATCCCCTAGTGGGGCGAACCAGTCTGGAGGGGTCTCTGTCTACATGACCATCTATCTGAATAAGAAAAGCTAAATATTTCTGAGACTAGCAACTAAAATGTTTCAGGCTGGTCTCTGTACCTTTTCCTTTAGTTTTTTAGCAATTCTTTTCCATCTTTCGTCTTCCTCTTTTTCCCTCAGCTGGCTCTCATGAAGTTTTGCCTTCGCCTTGTGAAGATCCTGCAAAGATTCAGCCAAATGATGGATTTTACAAAGTAAAGTTGATATCATACCTTCTTCTGATCGAACTCAATGGAACCTGCTGTTTAGTGTGTAAAAGCTGGTTTATTATCTAACATTTAATGAGAACGTCTGCATTTTATATTTGGTTTTAATGTATTTGTAAGATGTTAGAACTTGGTACCCTTTTACTGAAGCTTTTGATGAGTTTTGTTGCCTCTGTTTGCTTCTCCTCCCTTTCTCTCTGTTCCTTTTCTCTTTTTCTATTCTTCTGTTCCTCCTCTTCCTCCTGTCTCAATCGCAGATGCTCCTCAAGGGTCATCTTTACCTCCAGCTGGCGGCGGCGCTTCTCCTGACCAAAAGATATTGTTTTGTTCAAATGAGGCATCTGCTGAGGGCCCCAATCATGCATCTGTTAGCTTCACATTGTGTGGTTTGGATTCTGAACAGCTGTGCAGTAGTTAGGAAAAATATTCCAAAGCACCGTTTCCCATCTCCTCCTCTGAATCTCCTTAGCCAGTTCCTGCTCTGCTTCTTCTTCCTCTTTTCTTTCCTTCTCTTTCTTCCATACCTCCAGGCGCCGTGCCACCTCCATTCTCTCCTCCTCAGTCCTATAACATAAACAGGACGGTGTGTAAAGGGAAATAATGAAGGCCTTAAAACGAACATCATCATTCAAACACTTGGCACAAGTCGAGTTCAAAGGTTTCAGATCTTCATTTCTTTGGTTCTTTAAACTCACTGCTGCTGCTCAGACAGGCTCTTGACCTTCCTCTCTCTGTTTTGTGCCTCCTGAGTTTGGATCTTTGTCTGACGTTCTTGATCTTTACTGGTTTTCCAACGTCGAATAGCCTGCATTGGATGGAGGAAAACTAGTTCAACTGGAAACCACAGATAAACCTAATTACTGTCCGTCGAAGTTTCATGTATGATATATCCAACCCAGACACAAAAGAGCACTGTTGAAATCAAATCCAACACTTCACACACATCTATTAAAACTGCAAAAACGCTACAACAGTCTAGAGTTAAGATGAGTTAAGTCAAGATAACTTTAAATCTCCATATCCAATTACACTGTATATATATATACAGTACAGACTGAAAGTTTGGACACACCTTCTCATTCAAAGAGTTTTCTTTATTTTCATGACTATGAATATTGTAGCTTCACACTGACGGCATCAAAACTATGAATTAACACATGTGGAATTATATACTGAACAAAAAAATGTGAAACAACTGAAAATATGTCTTATATTGTAGGTTCTTCAAAGTAGCCACCTTTTCCTTTGATTACTGCTCCGCACACTCTTGGCATTCTGTTGATGAGCTTCAAGAGGTCGTCACCTGAAATGGTTTTCACTTCACAGGTGTGCCCTGTCAGGTTTAATAAGTGGGATTTCAAGCCTTATAAATGGGGTTGGGACCATCAGTTGTGTTGTGCAGGAGGTGGATACAGTACACAGCTGATAGTCCTACTGAATAGACTGTTAGCTGCTTTTTTCTTGCCATAATACAAATTCTAAGTAAAGAAAAACAAGTGGCCATCATTACTTTAAGAAATGAAGGTCAGTCTGTCCCCAAGTGCAGTCGCAAAAACCATCAAGTGATACAAAGAAACCGGCTCACATGAGGACCGCCCCAGGAAAGGAAGACCAAGAGTCACCTCTGCTGCGGACGATAAGTTCATCCGAGTCACCAGCCTCAGAAATCGCAGGTTAACAGCAGCTCATATTAGAGAACAGGTCAATGCCACACAGATTTCTAGCAGCAGACACATCTCTAGAACAACTGTTAAGAGGAGACTGTGTGAATCAGGCCTTCATGGTAAAATAGCTGCTAGGAAACCACTGCTGAGGACAGGCAACAAGCAGAAGAGACTTGTTTGGGCTAAAGAACACAAGGAATGGACATTAGACCAGTGGAAATCTGTGCTTTGGTCTGATGAGTCCAAGTTTGAGATCTTTGGTTCCAACCACCGTGTCTTTGTGCGGCGCAGAAGAGGTGAACGGATGGACTCTACATGCCTGGTTCCCACCGTGAAGCACGGAGGAGGAGGTGTGATGGTGTGGGGGTGCCTTGCTGGTGACATTGTTGGGGATTTATTCAAAATTGAAGGCATATTGAACCAGCATGGCTACCACAGCATCTTGCAGCGGCATGCTATTCCATCCGGTTTGCGTTTAGTTGGACCATCATTTATTTTTCAACAGGACAATGACCCCAAACACACCTCCAGGCTGTGTAAGGGCTATTTGACCAAGAAGGAGAGTGATGGGGTGCTGCACCAGATGACCTGGCCTCCACAGTCACCGGACCTGAACCCAATCGAGATGGTTTGGGGTGAGCTGGACCGCAGAGTGAAGGCAAAAGGGCCAACAAGTGCTAAGCATCTCTGGGAACTCCTTCAAGACTGTTGGAAAACCATTTCAGGTGACTACCTCTTGAAGCTCATCAACAGAATGCCAAGAGTGTGTGGAGCAGTAATCAAAGCAAAAGGTGGCTACTTTGAAGAACCTAGAATATAAGACATATTTTCAGTTGTTTCACACTTTGTTGTTCAGTATATAATTCCACATGTGTTAATTCATAGTTTTGATGCCGTCAGTGTGAAGCTACAATATTCATAGTCATGAAAATAAAGAAAACTCTTTGAATGAGAAGGTGTGTCCAAACTTTCAGTCTGTGCTGTATATATATATATATATATATATATATATATATATATATATATATAGTGCTGAAAATTGAATGTGTGGTTGAAAGCTAAAACTGCACATCACACTTACCGCCATATTTACAGTGAAACATGGTGGAGGCAGCTTAATTCGCCTCCGAATATAACTTAATCTGTCTTGTAATAAATTAAATCGTTTGGTTTCTTTTAGGTGAGACTTTTGAGGACAGAATCAGAGTAAAATGGTTGCGGTCAAGTAGTTTGTTAAGTTGTAAGGAGGAACTTTTCAGCGGATATAAACACACCGACAGGATCTCTTGAGGCGGATTAATGATCCGCTGGAACAAACTTCCTGTTTGAACTAAAGGTAGAACTAGCGACAGTTCTTTTCAGGAAGTTTAATATTGAATAATAATAATGACGACCATTTTTCTCCTTTTCTCACATTTCTTTAGGTTATTTAATTATGTTTTTAATCTTAGTCGCAATCCACAACGATTGTGTAGGGGATGAAGCTCGACGGATTGTTTTGGACAGTCTGCCAGAAGAATGATCCAGAGAATAGACCCCTTGATAAAGCCCATTAGACTGGTGTATTGGTATACAATATACACACAATGATAATAGTTTGGTTAATGTGTATAGTCACTTTGAATCTTGTGAAAATGAGGTGGAATATTTTTGCAGGCTGGCGATTATGAATGTACTAATCCAAGATAATAGTATTTACAGTTTATGTGTTGTGGGTGATTTTAATGCTGATCTGTCAGACAGTAATTCTCAGTTTGCTAACCACTTAAATAATTGTTGTGAAGATAATAATCATACCATGTTAACCAAAGTGTCATGTTCCAAGAGTGTGTGGAGCAGTAATCAAAGCAAAAGGTGGCTACTTTGAAGAACCTAGAATATAAGACATATTTTCAGTTGTTTCACACTTTGTTGTTCAGTATATAATTCCACATGTGTTAATTCATAGTTTTGATGCCGTCAGTGTGAAGCTAAAATATTCATTGTCATAAAAATAAAGAAAACTCTTTGAATGAGAAGGTATGTCCAAACTTTCAGTCTGTGCTGTATATATATATATATATATATATATATATATATATATAGTGCTGAAAATTGAATGTGTGGTTGAAAGCTAAAACTGCACATCACACTTACCGCCATATTCACAGTGAAACATGGTGGAGGCAGCTTAATGCTGTGGGAATGCTTGAGATTGGGTCAGAGGTTCCTGGCACCTTCCCCCAGGACAAAAACCTGAACCTACAGTCACGGCTACGGTGGAATGGTTTCCGAATGAAAGCTTAATCATGTGTTAGAATGGATACTCTCCATCTAAGCCTGAGCTTTTTTGCAAAGAAGAATGGACAAACACTTCAGTCTGTAGATGTGTAAAGCTGGTAGAGACAACCCAAAGGACTTGCAGCTGTAACTGCAGCAAAGGTGGTTCCAGAGAGTGTTGACTCAGGGGGGCAGAACAGAAATGAATTCCACACCTTTCAAGTTTTCATTCGGAAAGGAAAGGAAAATCATGGATCATTTTCGTTCCATGCTACAATTTTGTCCTACTTGGTGTTGGTCAAACACATAAAATCATTGAAATTTATAATTGACAAATTATGAAAGAGTTCCAGGGAGATGAATTTTTCTGCAAGGCGCTGAATATTTTGAGAATAAACTTGAAGTATGAACAGCTTTTTGTCCACTTCTACTTCTCTAAACTCATAATGCTTTGCCACAGTTCCCTACCTCTCTCTTGTTGTGTTGCAGGTGCAGCAGCTCCTGAAGCCAGCTCTCGTGTTGCTGCATCTGCTCCTGTGTTTTACCTGGCAGGTACAGTTTCGCCTCCTTCCTGTACGATGGCCGCCCACTGTGCTTCATCCAGACCTGTTATTTCAGAAAAAAAAGCTGTTGAACGAAAATGGTCAAGAAAAGTGCATAACGTACAAGTACACATTGGTAGAATAAAGCCGTAAATAACACCATATCAACTTTGTATTCCTTACTCTTAAGAACGTTTGGTGATCCAATTGGTCCCAGCCTCCATGAGGACCTTCTGTCTTCTGCAGGAAATCCTCCAAAGCTTTGACCTCTGCCGGTAGGTCTCTGTTGGCGGGTTTGGTCTTAAAGAACACACAAAGAATTTTGCCCTCCATCCTTTTCCCTTATTTAAGTGAGTGACAGACAACAAAGAAAAGACAGAATGGTGTAAATGTCCTCATAACCTAACCTTAAGAGCAGAAGCCGCAGGTAACTTGGGGTTTGAGTTAAATGGAAGACTCCAGTTTTCAGTCTTCTTCTCATAAGCAGTAACCTCCTGGCTGCACGTCCGCTCCTCCTTTAAATATTCCTTAAAGCTGGAAGGAACAAAAAACACAAAGTTTCATTCTTTATATTATTGTTATTTCCCCCCCAATCTTTAAACCCTGCATATTACTCAGTGCTTCCAAGTTTTCATTTCCTCTAATTCCCAACATTCTTTCAAGTACCTGAACTCGTTTCTCAGAGGCTGGTCTCCCTACTAATGTGTACCCAAAATGAATGCAGTGACTTTTATCCACTTTCCTACAGATTGTGAAGTATGCATCTGACATGACATTAGAGATAAAAGCTAGTGTCGTTTCTCTCCCATTTTCCAGGCTAAAGTGCTCTAAAGATGAATGCTTTGCCAATCCTTTTTACCATAAACGGCGCTCCTCCTTTAGAGCGTTTATTGACCCTTCCACCTCTGACGCCTTTTCTTTAAGTCTTTCAATCGCTAGAAGTGAAAGCAGAATTGCACAAACTTTATCAACAAACTGTCCCAAAACACTCAAATTTCCACCTTACAGATACTGCCTGTTTCATTCGGAGGTTCACTTATTTTATTTATATTATTTCACATATCGAGTCAGAAAGTAGCTCAAATATTGGATCTAATAATGACAAAAAAAGCACATTTTCTACTCAATGAAAACATCAATAGTTGGAGGTTTTTTACATAAAGAAAAAGAAAAATCTCACATTCAGGAGTCGCAGTAACATCATTTAGATGTCTCTGAAATGTCTGTACATCATTATGGATCTTCACTAGCTGCTTCTGAAGGTTCATCTCTGAAGAAAAGGCAGAACATTATATTTGATTGGGCCGCGTACGATAACATGTTGCAACAGTCCGGTTTCTTTATCGGGTTTCTGCGAGTTTCAGGCAAATTAAAGACACTTAAACACATCAGAATTTCAAAGGTACAGAAAATGATAACTTCCATTAATAATTTCATTAATACCTTTTTGGAAATGACCTAACAAATTGAGCAAGTTAAAAAGAACTTTGTTATTTTAAGTTGGTGTCGTTTGACTGTAGCACGTGAGTTTATTGCTTTTATACGTGACGCCCTTCAAATACAACATCCTGTAAGCTTCATAACTGTTACTGACGACTGGTTTTACCCACCTCCTCCCAGAACCATCTACATCTACACTTCACCATGATGAAGGAGCTGATGGGGGATCAACTATCTAAGAAGCTTTGATTTTAATACCTTCAAAATAAGATGAGTTTTTGGAGCAGAAGGCAGGGAGTTTCTCAGAAAAATAAAAACTAACAAAAATAGTCGATGGAATTTATGATTCAAAAAAGGGTGTGTGTATTAGCATAGCACTGAAGAGGTAGAGGAAGAACAACGTCAGCAGATGTGAGGCCATTTGCTTGACTAAAACATAGTATTGAAAAGTTAAAGGTCAGATATCAAACTGATGACAGAATAAAGTAATTTTATTTTAGTGCCGCTTGAATTTGGAATCATGAACTGTAATTTTACAAACATGGTTGTTTACTTTGTTTTCATTCATAGATGCAATGTGTAATAGATCATGTTTTATTCATCCGAGATTGAACTGCAGATATCAATGAGACATGAGCGTTTTGATAAGATGACAATTCATATTTCCTGAAATGTTGAACCTAAAAACCATCAACTAGAGCAGTCCTTTCTTTTTCACCTGGACTGCACATTCTACTGTAAATCAGAGGCCTGCTATTAATGTAAAACAGCAGCTAGAAATGGCTTACTTTGAGCAGTTCGTTCCTTCTCTAGTGTTTTGTCATATTCCTCGAGTTCATTGGTCACATCTGCCCCGATGGTCTTTCTGCACAGAGTGGTCAGGGGCCTCTTATTCTCCAGTTTTCCAATCCTATGTCAAGCAAAAAGAATTCATAATTAAGTCATATTACACCAATAGGGCAAAAATAACAGGTTTTCTTGTTTAAACTCATTTTATGTAAGAGGAAAATGATGGTACAGCCCTTAGGGATCCACCAGGGCCCTGCTTTAAAACATTAGAAGTATTTTTATTTCAAACATTTTATTTACTTATTCTTCTAAATGTTAGCATAAATCTGTAGCCTTTTTAGCATAGATGGTTCTGGTTACAAGCACTTATGTTTAATATAAGGTCAGGCTTTTCATTATATCTATCCTTCAATTTAAGAATATTTATTTAGTGACACATACAAAAACCCATATGTAAGCCTAAACAAAACAAGACAACATTTCTGAATATTTTCCAGGGAACGTTGTTTCTCATCGCAGGGTTTGAGTCTTTTTTTTATGAAATATGAGTTTAGTTTTTTACAATTGCATTCCTTTTGGAAAACAGGTTCCCTGGCAGAAGGGCAGTTAGATTATGGACATAAATTAAGTCTTATCCATCCATCCATCCATCCATCCATCCAACATTGAGGTGTAGGTAAAATCTAATGTTTAGATAGATAGATAGATAGATAGATAGATAGATAGATAGATAGATAGATAGATAGATAGATAGATAGATAGATAGATAGATAGATGTTTATGAGTGGTTCTTTCATAGATCTGTTTGTAGGTTACTGTATTTGTTTTGCCCTCCATTGTATTACCAAAATTAAAGCAAGTTTAGTTTCAATACATTGAAACTATCAACTTGACTCACTTGATCCTGATCGTCTCTGCTTCACGCAGAAAGTCAGCGACTTTCTGCCTGTCCAACGTGTCCTCCTCTCTTCTTCCACTTGGGACCGGGCAAGACTCTTCCTCGACCTAAATTCATTTAAAAACAACGAAACACAAGAGCTTACCATTAGAAGAGTGAATATTGCAGCTTTCTCGCCGTAGCGTCCGAGAAATGGACACAGCGCTTCTAGTCGCCATAGCAACAGAAGCAAAACGGGTTGACAAATAAAAGCCATGGCATCGATTTTCGGACAGACATAAAAATATTCTTGCAGGTTGTGTTTATGGTAGTATCCTAAATGGCATGCAACTAATTCAAAATAGTTTATTTACATAATGACTAACAGCTAAATCTTTTTTATTTTTTTTTATTTTACTACCGAATCCATCCTTGTCTTTGCTAACATTTGTAGCATTCACTAACAAACTCTATCTATTCAGTTTAGCATATCTGTCATTGTCTATTAACCAAAACTGTCCATTTTTAAGAAAACAAGACAAACAGCTCTTTAAACAGCACCGGAGGAGGTTTTTCATCGCGTCGAGCGGTTTCTATGGCGGCCATGTTTGAGTGAAAAAATAAACAAAATACTGTCAGCTTCTTTGCACATGTGCAAACAGAATTACTTCCGGGAGGGGATCTTACTTTTCTTTTTTTCTTTTATCTTTTTGTTGGTGAGATGTTTCTTTTTGTATTTCATTGTAATCTTATAAATAGTACATGATTTAAAGGGAATAACAAAAATACAGACAAAAATTGTCAAATCGCATTTTGATAAACTTTTTGACTGCATGCGCAATGATTACGTCACACAGAGCGAAAATTTAAATTTATTAGAACAATTGATTCTATCTATTTTTTTTTTTTTTTTCAAAAGATTTGGATTTTTATTCCAGGAAAAAAAAAAAAATTAAGGCGCATTGACAGCGGAATACAGTTCAATCAGTAAGCCTAATAGACTATTATCTACTAAAATACATTTTTCGAAAAAAATAATTACAGTTTTTATTAAGTGAATTATAGCAATATTATAGCAACCCTAATGCTAAAGGCAATATGAAAAATAGATTTGGTTCTAATTGGGAACCTTTTAAATCTGAATTTGGTCATTTCCTAAGAAACTTTAGCAGTAACAAAGCCAAAGCCAATGGAGCAGAGGAAACCAAGATCAAGGATATCTGAGCTCTCTCAGTCAGATCCCTCTAATTTAAATGACTTAGAACAGCAAGAATTAACTCAATTGCAAATTAAATTAGACAGATTTTACATAAACAAAATTAAAGTTGCTTTTGTTTGATCAAGAAGGTATCTCGAAGTTGGAGAGCAAAATTCCCACTACTTTTTTAGTCTAGAGAAACATAATGCTGTTAATAACTCTATTAATAGACCTAAAATTAATAATGTTATCACAGATGACCCTCGATATTGCAACTAGATATTGCAGTTCCTTTTATGAAAACCTGTATCACTCTAACCTCTGCCAAGCTTCAGTTGATGCTCTGTTGAACAAGCTCACAGTTAAACCAATCTCTAACGTTCAACAGAAACACTGTGATGGACCAATCACCAAACAGGAAATTCTGGTTGCTATCTTGCATCTCAAACTCAACAAATCCCCAGGGATCAATGGACTGAGTGCTGTATTTTATAAACATTTCTGAAATGTCCTTGCCCCTTTTCTATTAAAGGTTTTTACTGAAAGTATAGAAAAATGCTCCCTGCCAACAACCCTCACTCAGAGCTTAACCACTTCTATACCAAAACCAAAAAAAGACCCTTTACTTCATGACTACTGACATCCCCTCTGTCTTCTTAATAATGGTTATAAAATATTAGGTTTATTTGTTGCTAAAAGGTTAAAATGAGTCCTGAACTCAGTTATTGATGAAACCCAGTCAGGACTTATGAAAAATAGGCATATTACTAATAACATAAGACTATTTATGGATATTTTAGACAAACCTGATTTTGTTAGTGATGATGGACTTATCTTATTCTTAGACTTTTATAAGGCATTTGATATGGTAGAACACAGTTTGATATTGCAATGTCTTGAGAAGTTTGGTTTTGGTAAACCTTTGACAGCTATCATTAAAACCCTGTGCCATAATAATAACAGCTCTATCAAATTAATGAGTGGCTGCTATCTTAATATCAGTAGAGGAATCAGACCGGGGAGTCCTGTCTCCCCATATATGTTCCTTTTGGCTGATGATATTAAAGCTAGTTCTCTAAAACGGATGTCGATCGCTGGTAAAGAATGTTTTTAAAAACAACTGGCAGAAGATACTACATTGATTTTAAAGGATGAGGGTCAAATCCCGTTGGCCATTATAGAAATAAGTACTTTCTCCAAAGTCTCCGGACTTCATCTTAATCTTAATAAATGCGAAATTTTGGCTGTTAAGGACTGCTCCAAACCTCAACTGCAGGTATACCAATTAAAAATGAGATAATCTATTTAGGCATAACTATCACTAGGGATCAAGAAAGGAGAAGTTTGCAAAATCTTAACCCCTTAAATCAAAAAAACTGATAAAGACTTAATCAGTGGTTGGTACGAGATCTTTCATTGCATGGTTGTACTCTACTTAGTAAAGCTGAAGGCATCTCCAGGCTATGTTGCACAGGCCTTAGATCTGGACAAAAAGAGTGAGAAAGAAATTGACAAACTTCTATTCAATTTTATTTGGAAAAACAAGACGGACTATATTAGGACATCTACCTTGATAAATTAGTATTTAAACAGAGGACTTAACTTCTCTATTTTGTATAGGCTTCGCCCTTTAAACTATCACTAGTGGTTAATCCTATCAGAACACTGATTTTTTGAAAATGAAAAGCAAGAAGAATGGCGGGCTGCATCATGGGCTATGACTGCATGCCATCTATGAAAAAGAAGGTAATCATTCATAGGAGGCTAGCTCCTTGGTTTAATTCAGAGCTGCATACTTTAAAGCACAATGTTAGAAAATTGGAGAGAAAATGGCCTTCTACACACCTAGAGGATTCCTAAATAATCTGGAAAAATATCCCACTGTTGTATAAAAAGACACTTCACCAAGCCAGAACAGCTTATTTCTCATCATTAATAGAAGAGAACAAGAATAATCCTAGGTTTCTCTTTAGTACAGTTGCTAAACTTACACAGAGTCATAGCTCTGTTGAGCCATCCATTCCCTTAGTTCTCAGCAGTCATGACTTTATGGGATGCTTCTTAAATAAAATTGATTCTATTAAAAATAAAATCTTTGACATACTCCCAAAGATGATTACTTCATCCTCAGCAAGTGAGACAACATTGGAAATAACTGTAGAACCCGATCTGTGTTTGGACTGTTTTGATCCTGTGGAGCTTCCTGAGTTATCAGAAATATTAGCTTCATCTAAATCTTCAACTTGTATGTTACACCCAATCCCAACCAAATTATTTAAGGAAGTGTTCCCTCTGATTACCAGCCCCATTTTAGGTATGATTAATCTATCCTTAGTAAATGGATATGTACCACAGGCTTTTAAGTTAGCTGTAATTAAACCTTTACTTAAGAAACCTTTGCTTGATCGAGATGACTTGAAAAATTACAGACCTATATCCAATTCTTATCTAAAATTCTTGAGAAAATAGTTGCTAATCAAATGTGTGAGCATTTACACAGCAATGACCTGTTTGAAGAGTTTCAGTCAGGCTTCAGAGCTCATCATAGCACTGAAACAGCTCTGCTGAAAGTCACTAATGATATTCTTATGGCCTCAGACAATGGACTTGTGTCTGTACTTGTCCTCTTAGATCTCAGTGCTGCATTTGATACAGTCGATCACAATATTCTCTTAGAAAGGCTGGAATATGCTGTAGGGATCAGGGGAACAGCGCTAGGCTGGTTTAAATCTTATTTGTCTGACAGATTCCAGTTTGTTCATGTAAATGATAAATCATCTTTAAACTCCAGGGTTAATTGTGGAGTACCACAGGATTCAGTACTTGGGCCAATTCTCTTTACTATATGTATGCTTCCAATCGGTCAAATTATCAGGCAGCATAGAATAAATTTTCACTGTTATGCTGATGATACTCAGCTTTACTTATCCATAAATCCTTATGAACCCAACCAGTTAGACAGACTACAAGCATCTCTTGAAGACATAAAAACTTGGATGACTTTAAATGTTCTGCTTCTAAATTCAGACAAGACAGAAGTTGTCATCTTTGGACCGGAGTCTTTAAAAAAGAAACTGCTTAGTTAATCACTTAACCTGTATGGTATTAAATTGACCTCCGGTAATGAAGTAAAAAACCTTGGTGTTATATTTGAGCAGGACATGTAATTTAAATCCCATATTAAACAGGTTTCTAGGATTTCCTTCTTTCACCTCCGTAACATTGCCAAAATTAGAAATATCCTATCCAGGAGTGACGCTGAAAAACTAGTCCATGCATTTGTTACTTCAAGGATGGAGTATTGTAATTCGTTACTATCAGGATGTCCACAAAATGCAGTTAAAAGCCTTCAGCTGATTCAGAATGCTGCAGCAAGAGTTCTGATGAAAATTAAAAAGAGAGATCATATTTCTCCTATTTTGGCTTCTCTTCATTGGCTCCCTGATAAATCAGAATAGAATTTAAAATTTTCTATCTCACATATAGAGCCCTTAATGATCTAGCTCCATCATACATCAGAGATCTGATTGTTCCTAACAGAGCTCTGTAGTTATGTTGCTATAGGCTTAGGCCACTGGAGAACTGACCACTTTCACTCTCTCTGCTACATTCTCATTCTACTGTCCAATTTTGATTTATTTGCTGTTATTTGACCTTTTAACTCTATGTTCTCTCTCTGTTTTTTTCTCTTTCTAGAAGCTACATCTGACCTTGCTCTGTGTTTAGCTGTGGCACCTTCCTGGAGGGGGACATCGGCCAAGCTGCTGCTACCAACAACTTAATTCAAGACTTTGACAATAGAGTTTAGAATCTGATAATTTTAAATTGTCGATCAAGGGGGCAGCAGGTTGGAGTAGCTCTATTACATTTCATTCTGATTAGCTCTTTTTAAGAACTCAAATTCCTCTTGTGGTGGGTAAACATTGATTTTTTGGGACGATTATCCTCTCCAGTATCAGATCTTGTACAGCTGGAAGAATTTTTCTGATACTTTTTTACTGTTGGACATTTGTTATGATGCGTCACCATGGCAATGGGATTCAATTCAAATCAATTCAAAAATACTTTATTAATCCCAAAGGGAAATAAAATGTTGTTGTAGCTCATATTATGCAGGTTGCTTCAAAGAGCTGTTGCAGATGCTGATGGCTGTGGGTAGGAAGGATCTCCTGTCACGGTCTGTCTTACAGCAGATCTGAAGAAGCCTCTGACTGAAGACACTCTGTTGTTTTGGGACAGTCTGATGAAGAGGATGCTCAGGGTTCTCCATAATGTTAGATGTTAGGTCAGAAAGCCTGGCAGATATGATCCTGCAACCATCTCTCAGTGAAACATATAATACAGTGAACCCTCGTTTTTCGGGTTACGTTCCAAATGGACCCGTGATAGGCGAAATCCGTGAAGTAGTAACCTTTATTTTTTTTACAATTATTATACAATGAAATACTCCATAATACATTGAAACCAAAGAACAAAACCTTTTTATAGGCCCAAGCATTTGTTTAACAAATAAAAGTACTGTATAAACGTTTTTTGTTTTTTTTTACAAATAACTACTGTACTGTAAAATAATAATTTTAATCATCAATACGAAATGAAGGCTTCAAATTGCGGAGATCAGCACCGCCCCACCGCGACCCGAGTCATTGGATTAGAACAAGAGAAAATGAAAAATGATTATGAAAAAACATATAAAGTACAGTAGGACAAATAGTGACTCACGTGTATTTCACTGCTCTTCTGACTGAGCCGCTGCATCTTGACTCCGCTCTGTAGCGTTTTTTTCTTCTAAAGCCTGTGGTACAGGTGTGTTTTTTCGAGAGAAAAACATAGTTATCTGTTGTTGATGTCGCTCTTTTTTCTTCTGGGCAAAAAGATTCTTATAAACCGACATGCCACCATCGATTATGTTTGAGAACTGTAATGAACGGCTCATCATTTTTATTTTTATTTTTTCTTTCTGCTCTCGGTGGAAAAGGACGCTTTTTCTCCCGCACCCCACCCATATCTGCCCTGCTTCAGCTCTGTGTCTTGTCTTCTTTTTGGAGCCTCTTTTTGCATATCTTCCAAATTCTTAGTCATGGATTTGGTCAGCTGGTCTCTCAATACAATTGATCAAATTTTCTCAACGAGAAGACAGGGTGAAGGAGAGCGCACTTGTCCGGATTGGACGTTTTTCTCTGGATACACAATGGACTCCTGGCAGAAGTGGAGGATTGTGTGTTTGTCGATAAAGTCAGTCGAGGATGTGGAAGATATGTATATAATTGGATGTTTGATATCAGGATTTCTGCTTTTTGGAGTCAGCGGTTACCTGGCATATCGAGAAATTCGGAGAATGTCAGCAGGTGTTCTGGCAATTGTGAGGCTGCCTGGCATGTGTGATGGGATCTTCAGGGCGATCAGCACTCAGACTGAGATGTTACGTGAGCTGAATCGCAGACTGGATGTGATCCTTACACAGGATAGCAGGCAGGTTGCGGTTCCTGGACTCAGGGGTGAAATGGGATAAATCTTGGAGAAAGTTGTTCACTCAGATCTGCCGAAAGACCAGGACTTTGTCTGTTTGGATTCACCTTTGAGAAGCACCAGCGAGACTCTCAAGGCTGACGGAAAATTAAGAGTTAGCCTAACCCAAATAATTATTGTTTTTTCTGAATCTGGCTCCCCTGCACGGCCTTGATGGCTGGCTATCTTCAACCTCTCCTGGAAGTTATGTAAACATGACACTGCTCCCTCTGCCCCTTCCTTTCCCTGAGGACATCTGTGGACCTGCTCAGAACTTTGTGGCCGGTTGATGAACATTCCAACGTACCATCAAGGACAATGGCCTCTGGGACAGTGCTTCATGGACTTACTTGCACACACACACATGCTCAAGATAAACATATGCACCCCCTCACACCACCTTCACCGTTCCCAGCATGATGTTGTTTTGTCAACTTGTTGCTTCTTTGTGCTGAGGTTTTTTGCAATCTCAAACTGTATCCTGCTAAGGATAAAGTGTGAAATATGATTTTTTTCCCTCTACTTACCTAATGTAGCCTCTTTTCTCATCTAACAAGGGCAGCGCCTGTGAGTGGGCAGCAAAGCCTCGGTGACCCGTTCCCCCTTGTCTTGTGTCATGATGTATGTTTGGATGGGTTGTACTGGAATTCAAATTTCCCCTCGGGGATCAATAAAGTATCTTTGAATTGAATTGAATTGAATTGAATTAAAGGGTCCCATTCTTGAGCTGCTCGCTGAAGTTCAGTGGCCATTCTCAGCATTGTTGCTAAGCGACTAAGTGTTAGTCCATCCTCATCTTTATCCACACTTGTGTCCCCTTCTTCTTCTTCTCTTTCATCATCGCTTGGTAGCTTTGTCATTTCTGCCAGGTCTGCATCGGTCAGCGGATGTGCGTCTGCATCAATCAGGGCATTAATGTCATCCGTAGTCATGTCATTAAAGCCGCCTCCTCCAGGCTGTTTAGCAAGATTCACAAATGTATCTACGGCAGAGTGATGGATCTCATCAAGTGAGCCTCCGGTTGGTTTTTGCACTGCCTCTGGCCACAGTTTTTTCCAGGAGGCATTCAAAGTTTCAGTTTTCATCTCCTGAATGGCCTTCTGAATATTTTGGAGACATGATGCGATGATTTATTCACGCCAGTAGTCCTTTAGTGAGAAATCTTGATCCGAGTCCATAGCCTCAACAAGATGTTGCATGGTGTTGCGCGTATAGAGAGCCTTGAAAGCACGGATGATGGCTTGGTCCATGGGCTGAATCAGGGATGTAGTGTTTGGCGGCAGAAATTCAATTTGCACATCATCATACGCCAAATCATCAGGGTGACCTCCGGCATTGTCAACGAGAAGAAGCACTTTAAAGTCTAGTCCTTTTCCTCTCAAATTACACTTGACCTCCGGGATGAAACAGTGATTGAACCAATCCAGATTGAGCGCTTTTGTCATCCAAGCCTTTGCGTTGTGCATCCAGTAAACGGGCAAATCATCCTTAATTTTGTTTTTCAGTGCTCTGGGATTTTTAGACCTATAAATAAGCCCTGGTTTAATCATAAAACCTGCAGCATTTCCGCACATAACCAGAGTCAAACGATCTTTTTGGGCTTTAAATCCTGTGGCTTTGGCTTCTTCCTGCATGATGAAGGTGCGGGAGGGCATTCGTTTCCAAAATAAGCCAGTCTCATCCATATTAAAAACTTGTTCAGGCTTATATCCCCTGTTAGGTATTATTTAGTCAACTCAGAGGTAAGAACGATACAGTCAGAGTTACTTGCAGCAAGGGTAGCCCACTTTGCAGTGAAACTACAAAGTTTTTGACACCCTATCTCTTTATTTATATGCACAGTTCAACAGACAGTTCAGACAGGGTGTGTGTGTGAGACGGAAAGGAGGCTGGTTCTCACAAAGATAACAATGATGTCACACACACAGGGAGGAAGGCATAGTGCAGGTGCCTTGCAACACAAAGTTTTTACATGAGTGATAACAAGTTTTTGCACCCATCCAACAGTCTCTCCTTTTATCACAAGTAAAAACATTTAATATAAAAACGAGTAAGAAAAATACTTTGTATGAGCGAAAACCCACGGACGGTAAACAGATTATATTTTGTGGGAAATACTCATACGGCCCCACCGCCCTCGGCGACCATTAAAAGTTAAATGTTGATTAATGCTTGAAATCATAAAAATAAAAGAATGATACTTGAAATCATAAAAATAAAAGAATGATACTTGAAATCATAAAAATAAAAGAATAATACTTGAAATCATAAAAATAAAAGAATAATACTTGAAATCATAAAAATAAAAGAATTAAAAAATCTGCCCTGTTTATGTCATCATTGTACTTTTTCTCATTTCACTTAAGCAACAACTTCTTTCGATTTTCTGCTGTAAGGTCATTTTATGAAATATAATGTATGAGTACACTCAGGCTTTTGATGTGATTTATTTACAACATGTCATCATAATCGTCCCCTTCATTTTCATGCATTTCTACCTAGTTCAGTGTTGCATATGCCACCATGAACAAAACCAGAAATTCTGTAGGAATGGATGTGCGTCATGTTCTTCCGTCAGTGGTCTGAGATGGGTCCCGTCTGATGTCCATCTCTTCTGGTTCGGTATCACCTCCTGTGGATCCTGCTTTAGATAGAGAAAGAGTCCTGCTACCAGAATTAAGCTCAGGCTTATCAGTCCTGTCCACATGTTACAGAGAGCCATTTTATAATTGGGCACAGATCAGCTGTTTTCTTCACCGGTTTGAGACGCTGGGCCATATGGTCCTCCAACTCCTTTGAACCCGGACTTCCTCTGCTACCCCGTCGGTTGGTTTGGCTCCTGTAACAGCAAAACTGGCTTACAGTGGCTTTTATGGATCCAGGAAGGCCTCTCTGCTATTTTCAGAGCTGTGGGCGTTGTCAGGAGTATTTGAAACGGCCCTTTCCACCGAGGAGTGCTCCAATCCTTCCGGTGGAGTGTCTTAATCAGGACCAGGTCTCCAGGCCTCAGGTCCTTCTGTGGGATAGGAGCAGAGATTATCGGCAGACCACTGGACATTTGTTTTTCTTTTGTCTGCAACATTTTATTCATCCACTCAGCTAATGAAGTTTCCTGTTGTGCTTTCTCTATTTCATTCATGTCAGAGGGCAGAGAAAACGGTCTGTCATGTACTATTTCTTTGAGAATACAAATTCACATCAGCAACTTGGTGCCACGTGATCTCAGACTCAGAATATAGTGGGTGGAGCCATACAAGGATGTACAGTAGGTGGCAAATGGAGTAAGACCAGTTTGATTTGGAGTTATTCTCATCCATAATTTAACCAGGGATAGGCATTCGGGTCATGGCCTCCCTGTTTCTTCCATTGTTTTCCTTAATCTTTAACTGAAATCCTAATGCTTTAGAACTTAGTTCTATTAATTTATTTACAAAATGAGTTCCATTATCTGACCTTATAATCTGTGGGATACCATATGTGGGGAAGAAATGTGTCACTAGGTTCATCTATTGCAACTAGGCAATATTTCTTCCCCCGTGTTTGCAACAAATTATGCATGATCTGCAAAAATTATTTGCATAGTCAGAAAAATTTATAGTGTAGCATTAATGCTTTACCAGATGTGACATATTCCCCCCTTGACACGTGGGTCTTCCCAATGTGTCACTGTAGCCGCTGTGTTGTATAAATTTTTTGGGAGGATTGGTTTATCTTCTATCTGATAGATGTCTTCTTTTTTCTGTGCTCCTCTCTTTAGCCAGGCCTTTATTTCTGTCTTGGGTGCTGACTGTTGGGTGTCTTTCAGCACGTCTGTGTCTATAAATAGCAGATCTGACATTTTCTCTTTAATAGGTTGAAATGAGTTAGTTCTGTCCCTGATGATGTTTTAAAACCTCTATTTTGTCAAATTTTAGCATGGTGATGTACTGATCTGAAAATGTATTGGCTGTCTGTGTATATAGTAAGTATTTGTCTAGTTGAGCTGCCTAAAAGCCTCCAACATCCTTCTACATTTTACTCTATAGACCAACAGCATCATCTAGATTCACTTGGATTTATTGTCCGGGTCCATTTCATCAGTAGTGATGAGAATTCTGCTTCTTATCAGGGATCCATATGATTTGGCTCAACTCCATAACAGATTCTGGTTCCTTTAGCTGGAACTCTTAATATTTGACCTGACTTTTGATAATACACATCAATGCTGACACAGTTTCATAAATATTTTGTGTTTCATGTGTTGGAAATGTGTAAACAACGGAAGGACTGAGCCGACTCCCATAAGTCATGTAAATGAACTGGCACATGGAGCCGGTTCTGCCGCAACAGGCACATTTCCTCATTCAGTGGTTTATTTGACGCAGATGAGTCCACGCTCCCAAAACAACTTGTGTAAACATGATGGCGAAGTGCAAAAACATTATTAAAGAAATCTATTTACAATGATTCATTTCAGAGGAGTCAGCAGAGACGGTTTGTTTCATGTAAACGTGTCTCAGATGTTCCTCCTGAACGTCTCCACATTTAATGGATAAATACCCGACATCAGACCTAGCTGAGGAGGTCTTATTTGAAATTATTCCTTTAAGATAAAATTGTGGGGATTTTGATTCACTAGCAGTTTCGGTTCAATCTAATCATAAATCCGAACTTAAAAAACAGAACAGTCCCAGTATCTCCGAACCATGTGGGAGGAGCTGCTGAGTTCGGCTCCTCCTAGGTCCGCAGCTCAGCCATTAAAGCTGGGAGTCTGCAGCCGCTCTCATTCATCTTTGTGTTTCCACAGAAGAAGACAAAATGAGTG
Source organism: Girardinichthys multiradiatus (assembly GCF_021462225.1). Lineage (NCBI taxonomy): Eukaryota > Metazoa > Chordata > Actinopteri > Cyprinodontiformes > Goodeidae > Girardinichthys > Girardinichthys multiradiatus. The sequence continues at coordinate 38,052,888 of NC_061807.1, forward strand.
GCAGAGGAAAGGGAGGCAAAGGACTCGGGAAAGGAGGCGCCAAGCGTCACCGTAAAGTTCTCCGTGATAACATCCAGGGAATCACCAAGCCCGCTATCCGCCGTCTGGCTCGCCGCGGGGGAGTCAAGCGCATCTCCGGTCTCATCTACGAGGAGACCCGCGGTGTGTTGAAGGTGTTCCTGGAGAACGTAATCCGTGACGCCGTCACCTACACCGAGCACGCCAAGAGGAAGACCGTCACCGCCATGGATGTAGTTTACGCTCTGAAGAGGCAGGGCCGCACCCTGTACGGCTTCGGAGGTTAAATTGGACCGTTTAAACAAACACAAAAAGGCCCTTTTCAGGGCCACCCACCCACTCTTTAAGAAGCTGATTTCTTTTTGGGATTAATTCATATGGTATTGGCAATAAAAAGAAAAAAACTAATGACGCTTCTATACTCATAGACCGAAATCTGCGGGGAGGAGCATATACCTAACGGTATTCTCACCTCTTGTTACATGATCAAGATATGTCTTTTGAGTTTTTATTTAGTGAACCAAAAGCACATTTTAAAGTCACACCATGTTAAACTAAATGTTAAACAAAAGATGTTAAAAACAAGTCAAAGTGAAATACAGAAAATGTAATCTTATCAATGATTAGAACCCTTCAACGTATTTGTATTTTATTTTTTTTAGAGTTCTACAGAATGTCTAGAAACTTAGACCCGAACCACGTAAGTTGCCTGGTGACACATCTCTCAGATGAATCTGAGAAGATGTGTTTTAATCTATGCTTTTATTCTAAGGGATGATTTGATAAAGAGAAAGTAACACGCTCAATGAATCCTGTTACTTACACTAAGTTTGCTTTTTGGACAAAAGGACCCAAACTCTTCATTCATTCAGTCAACCCTGAACAGAACCAGATGTTTTATATTTTAACGTTTTTCAGTATGAAGCTAACTTAGCATTTTACCTCATCCTCTCATAAAACAAAGATAAATGACTGTATTTCAATTATTTATGTTCCATTTTGAAACGACAATCAATTAACTTGTTTCCAAAGAGATAATCTAAATAAAATATGTACAAACTGAATAAAAGATCACAAATTACTGAGTAAAAGTGAAGTCACCCTACTTTTTTTCTGTTCTGCGTGAAATTTGATTTTGAATAGACTAATAATATAATTACTAATACTAATATTATTTACACAGAAAGAAATCTGTGAAATGTGTCTTTACAGAAATGAATAAAGTGAGCATATTGTGACAAATATGTAGAATAAACTCTAAATGAACTAAAAAGCAGTGATGACGTATGTAGTAGTTTGTACTTTTTTTTAATGATACATAAGAGATCTTTACAGATTTCCTGGCTGTCATAACACTTTCTGTCCAGTGTTTTGATTGGTTTAGGCACCAGAAGTGTTATAGAAGCTATTTTCTTATGTCAAACGCGAAGTAAGCATCATTTCCTAATATTTTGGAATATTTTCAGATGTTGTCCGTTGTGTAATGATAGTATAAGTACACAGCTGACATGTATTGCTAAAGAGAAAGAACCACTGTCATTGTTAACACTGTTACTTCAGGATGGAAGATGTAGATAACCAAACTACAAGAGAAAGACAGCTAGAACTGGAAAATGAAATGGAAGTTGAGGAACTAGCTGTAAGGGTTAGAGCTGCTGCTGTTATGGTTACAGCTTCTGAAGAGGACGATCATATGTATGACAGTAATCAGTCTGATGATGTAGGCCCTGAGCTTTATGAACAGGACCAACAGGAGGAGGCTATCGTACTTCTGACCTCAGCGTTTCTTGAGTACAATAGATAGAACACAAAGATTCTTTACTGTACCTCAGTCAGGAAGTTTAGGTTTAAAAGCATCAAGTGTAAGGTAAAGAGAAGCATGCAGAGTCACACAAAGGTAAAAGGTAAAAACGAATAACAGAAAAATAGAAATAAGAGTCAAAATTGTCTGAAATGTTTTAATGGTGTCCTGCCTGAGACACTTGGGACAAGCTTGGGAGCAGGCATAGCTCAAAAGATTTTGCAAACACTGAAATTACGGTAAAAGTAGTTTCGCGTACACTGAAATCCAAGCAGTGGATTAGCTGCAGATCACAGAACCACGTGATGCCCCACTGGACGATTTTACTTTGGTTAGGGTGCAGGTTTGGTAGAGAGTTAAGTCAGGTGTTTCCAGTGGTGCTTTCCTCCATGGTATGCAACTAGAAACCTTTTAGTGTGTAAAATAAAAGTATTTTCTCTTCATATCTATTGCATAATTACTAGATATTATCAAATGTATTATGTTACATACTAATCTAGAATGATATCAAACTTTATAAAACTATGCCACTGTGTTCTTTGCCGCACACTTTAGCGAGCCATATCATGTAATACAGACATTTATATGTGCTATTTTTACTCGGTTTTAGTCTCTAAGACATGCTTTATTAAGCAGTTACAATTATATTCCTTTTTTCTGTCTTTTTAGGACCTTCTCCTAAATCACCTTTTTGAGAGACTGCATTCAGTCGCCAGGGAGGTGTGCGCTCGGCTCAGCTGCTAAACAGTTCCAAGCGGCTGCTGCGCTGGGCGCGCATGAACCTGCTCTCTATCAGAGCAGTGTACATCCACGGTGTCCTGAACAGAGGAGCGGACATCATGTCCAGAGGTGGTCCTCGTCCCGGGGACTGGAGTCTCCAACCTGAGCTGATTGTTCAGATCTCGAGCAGATTTGGGAAAGCAGCAGTGGATCTTTTCGCCACACAGGAGAACGCACAATGCCAGTTGTGGTTCTCACTGAGCCCACGGGAGGATCCACCATTAGGAGTGGATGTCTTTGCTCACAGCCCGTGGCCGAAAAGGCTCCTTTGCGCTTTTCCGCCAGTTCCGCTGATCCCGCGGCTCCTGGTTCGAGTCCGAGAGGAACAGCTCTCAGTGATTCTTGTAACCCCCGAGCGCAAAAGCGCGCCATGGTTCCCGAACCTGCAGCAGCTGGTGTCAGGTCACCCATGGCAGCTGCCATGGAGAGAGGATGCACTCCTCCAGGCGGGAGGGGCGATCAGGAGCGTCCCAGAGTTAGGTCAGCATCTCTGGGTCTGGCCGCTGAACAGGATCGCTTAGAAAGACTGGGTCTCCCGCACGATGTGGTGCGCACGATTCATGGCGCACGAGCCGCCTCTACCACAGCGTCGTACGCATCAAAGTGGGCAGCTTTTCAGCGCTGGTGCGCAGAGAAAGGCGTGAAGCCTTTTTCATGTCCATTAGGCTGCGTGCTGTCATTCCTCCAGCAGCTGATGAACAGAAATTTAGCTTTCAGCACCATTGAAACTTATGGTGCAGCTATTTCTTCCTGTCATGAGGGTTTTGGTGACAGAACGGTTTTTAACCCCCGCTGATGAAGCATTTTCTGCGGGGTGTACGTAGACACAGACCCGTGTCACGCCCCTTAGTCCCTCAGTGGGATTTAGCGCTCGTCCTTCGCGCACTGGTTAAAGCTCCGTTTGAGCCCTTAGATCAGGCTCCACTTAAATTTCTGTCTTTTAAAACAGCCCTGCTGTTAGCTCTGACATCTGCGAAGAGAGTGAGCAATTTATCTGCACTCTCTGTCGCTCCTTTATGTCTCAGAATACGAGCCGACGGCAGCTCAGCTGTGCTGCGTCCTAACCCTGCTTTTACACCTAAAAGCATCACGAGTTCGTTCAGATCGAGAGTGATAACTCTGGGTGGCTTTTATCTCTGAAGAGGAGGCCACCTCTCATCTCCTCTGTCCTGTGTGCGCGCTTTTGTGTTACGTGGCGCGCACGGTTGCACTGTGCCGCTCCCAGCGTCTGTTCGTGCGTTATAGAGCTTTTGCACCAAAATAAACAAAAGTTACACTGACATGTAAAAAGATGCATGAATTGAACGTGATGCTGAAAAAAATATTTTAGCATGAAGCACACATTTAATATTCTCTAATGAATTCGTTAGAGAGAAGGTTAAAGAGTTTCAGTGTCTGTGATGTTGCCTTAGAACAACAGCATCTGAGCATTTGTAAAGTATTTATAACCCTCTTTCAGCCAACCATGATGGACGTATTGAATTGCTCTTTAAGCCGATGATCAAAAGAAGCACGGGAGCACTTCACTTTGTCTCGCTGAGGGGTTGAAGATGAAGAGGAAAATATGTTAGGAATATGGCCTTTGGCTAATCTAAGGCTGTGTTTCACCCAAACATTAGTAAACCTGCTCTGACTGATTGGACTAGTAATTAAAACATATTGGTTCAAGTTGTAAATGTCCTATACATGGATTGCAAAGACTATAATATATTTAAAGAAAAACATGTGATCGTGTCTTATGACACAGCTGCAGACCACTGTCTTCCTGTTCATTTTCAAAAGAAACCACCGAAACTTCTGAAAAAGCAGATGCTTCAGTGCTTGTTTTGATCATTAGTCTTATTAACTATTTAAAACCTATATCAGGTCATGTTGCCCATTCCTCATTCTGTAAATAGAAAAAGGACTGTTACTTCCTTTGATCAAAATGTTGTGTTTGAGCTTTTAAGACAAAAGTCTTAAATGAGCTGATTGGATGTCACATAAACTCTTCCACTGGATGACATTGTAAGATAGATAAAACTACTAGGTTAATAGTGTTAATGTTCGTACTTTAAACTAGAGAACAATAAGCTTTTACCTACTAACTAGTTAGCACCAGCTGCTGCTAGCTTTTCAACATTTCCCCTATGACCAAAAGTTGGTAATTAAGTCAGTATAGACAGGCAATATTTGATACTGTTATACATTCACCAAGAACTTTATTAGGTACACTTTACTACTATCAGGTTCGACCTGTTTTTCTCTAACTTTCTCGAACTTAAAAAACAGAACAGTCCCAGTATGTCCGAACCATGTGGGAGGAGCTGCTGAGTTCGGCTCCTCCTAGGTCCGCAGCTCAGCCGTTAAAGCTGGGAGTCTGCAGCCGCTCTCATTCATCTTTGTGTTTCCACAGAAAAAGACAAAATGAGTGGCAGAGGAAAGGGAGGCAAAGGACTCGGGAAAGGAGGCGCCAAGCGTCACCGTAAAGTTCTCCGTGATAACATCCAGGGAATCACCAAGCCCGCTATCCGCCGTCTGGCTCGCCGCGGGGGAGTCAAGCGCATCTCCGGTCTCATCTACGAGGAGACCCGCGGTGTGTTGAAGGTGTTCCTGGAGAACGTGATCCGTGACGCAGTCACGTACACCGAGCACGCCAAGAGGAAGACCGTCACCGCAATGGATGTAGTTTATGCTCTGAAGAGGCAGGGCCGCACCCTGTACGGCTTCGGAGGTTAAACTGCGCCGCTTGGTCCAACTAAACAAAGGTCCTTTTCAGGGCCACCCACCCACTCTTTAAGAAGCTGATTTCTTTTTGGGATTAATTCATATGGTATTGGCAATAAAAAGAAAAAAACGAATGACGCTTCTATACTCATAGACCGAAATCTGCGGGGAGGAGCATATACCTAACGGTATTCTCACCTCTTTTGTTACATGATCAAGATATGTCTTTTGAGTTTTTATTTAGTGAACCAAAAGCACATTTTAAAGTCACACCATGTTAAACTAAATGTTAAACAAAAGATGTTAAAAACAAGTCAAATGAAATACAGAAAATGTAATCTTATCAATGATTAGAACCCTTCAACGTATTTGTATTTTATTTTTTTTAGAGTTCTACAGAATGTCTAGAAACTTAGACCCGAACCACGTAAGTTGCCTGGTGACACATCTCTCAGATGAATCTGAGAAGATGTGTTTTAATCTATGCTTTTATTCTAAGGGATGATTTGATAAAGAGAAAGTAACACGCTCAATGAATCCTGTTACTTACACTAAGTTTGCTTTTTGGACAAAAGGACCCAAACTCTTCATTCATTCAGTCAACCCTGAACAGAACCAGATGTTTTATATTTTAACGTTTTTCAGTATGAAGCTAACTTAGCATTTTACCTCATCCTCTCATAAAACAAAGATAAATGACTGTATTTCAATTATTTACGTTTCATTTTGAAACCACGATCAATTAACTTGTTTTCAAAGAGATAATCTAAATAAAATATGTACAAACTGAATAAAAGATCACAAATTACTGAGTAAAAGTGAAGTCAGACAATTTTTTTTTTTTTTTCTGGATGAACTTTGATTTTGAATAGACGAATTATTTACACAGAAAAACATCTGTGAAATGTGTCATTACTAAAGTGAAAGAAGTAAAACGAAGTGACGATGTTATTTGTATTTTTTGCATATTTCTGGGGTGCGTTGGAGGTTTTCCGCCTTTTCTTCTTCTATTGTCCGACTGCGCGGGACATTTGAAAAAGTCACGTGGTTTCACTCCCAGCATCACCTGATCGACTGAGCGGTTCAGCCAATCACAGCCAAGGGACGGTACAGCTAAATTTACATGGGTTCTGTATAAGAACAGCTTCCCTCCTCAGTATCTCATTCGTTGCTGTAATATTCAGTGAGGAAATATGCCTGAACCCGCCAAGTCTGCCCCTAAGAAGGGCTCCAAGAAAGCCGTGACTAAAACCACCACCGGCAAAGGAGGCAAGAAGAAGAGAAAGACCAGGAAGGAGAGCTACGCCATCTACGTGTACAAGGTGCTGAAGCAGGTCCACCCTGACACCGGCATCTCCTCCAAGGCCATGAGCATCATGAACTCGTTCGTTAACGACATCTTTGAGCGCATCGCCTCCGAGTCTTCTCGTCTGGCTCACTACAACAAGCGCTCCACCATCACCTCCAGGGAGATCCAGACCGCTGTGCGCCTCCTGCTGCCCGGTGAGCTGGCCAAGCACGCCGTGTCTGAGGGAACCAAGGCCGTCACCAAGTACACCAGCTCCAAGTAAACAATGCTGCTGTTTAACCAACAACCACAACGGCTCTTTTAAGAGCCACCCACTACATCTGAAGAGCTTTGATATTCTCTACGATACTGTGTTCACTTTCTTTTATAAATCAAACTCTTTGTCAGCCATACACTAAACAGTTACCAGCTGCTTCATATGTTGAAATGAGTAATATGCAGGTAACCTGAACAGTGATTTATGAATATTTTAGTCACCTGCTTCAAGGTTGGCTGTGATTTCTTTTTTTTTTTTTTTTTACTTGACTTTCCTGTTCTGATGAAGTAACTTGCTGATATTTCCAAAGCTTTGCAATAAAATTGTTAGCTGTTGGGTTATTGACTATTTGGCCTGTCTTGTTTTTTTTTTTTTCTTCTTTAAGAGCTCCCCCTCAGGTCACCCCACCATCTGCAGGCGGTAATTAGTTTAATGTAGGTTTTGTATGGTCCAGTACATTCTTCTCCAGGGGCTTCATGTATGAAAAACTGCAGCTTTCATACTAAAAACCAATGGGGAGAAATTCTGAAAGATAATTCAGATTTCAGATTTGGACCGCCTGCTCTGTCTCTAAATACATATGCAAAGTAGTATAAAGAACCAGAAGTCACCCTTCAAGTGTCCAATCAACCATGGCAACGGTGCTGACAGTCAAAGAACGAGTTCCTTTCAGTGGAAAAACAAGAAATTGTCTACACACCATGAGGGTTATTTTTAGTCACAGCAAACCAACAACTACTTGAATGACCTAAGCGCCTCAAACCTGACTGAAAAACAAATGTTTGTCTACTTGTAATTCTTTAATTCTACAATATCTGCATTAAATCCGAACGGCGCTGTCTAGCTGCGTAAGCTCATTCATAGCTCAATGCTGATCATAATGATGTGAATACGCCTCCTTTATTTCTATCCGGAACACTGACCACACACCGTGTGTAAAGAACTTCAATCTTTGAAACCCTTCAGGACGTCACATTAAAAAATAGAAAATTACCTAGTATACGGCCATCTTGCATAGAGATTTGCCAGCACAACTATTGTTAGATTATAATTATTTTAATATTTTAATCGTGAGTTGAGGCTATTGTGCAACTGATATGTGATTATCTCCAGCTTGTCCACCTTAGGAATCATCACAGCTGACTTGTCTGGAATTAATCTGCTGATTCAACAGTTTTCTTTTTCAGTGAGAATGACGGTGCTCCTTAGATTGTTTCCATTTTCTGAGTTGTGTTGCGTAATGTGCGACGAGAAATGTGATTCAGTTTCATCGCTCTGGTTTAAACCATAAGAGCTCAAACCCATGAAAAACATCACGCTTGTTTCTCCATGAATTAAATAAGACTGATTTGAGTCATATTTCTGTGTATTCATGTGAGTTTTAGTTCTTTGTAGTTCATTATTGTCGATCGAAAACGTTTGCGTGGCTTCCGCACATTTTCACGGCAGGTCAAAAATTTGCATGGATTTAAGCACTTTCACGCAATGGAAATTTCTCAGATGATACCAACACAGGAAGGAAGGGAAGGTTTTGTTCTGCAGAACAACAGTGACATTAGTGAAGCTGTTTGTGTTTATTTTACTGAGCCAGATTTTCTAGTTTCTATTAAATTAGATAATATTCACTATATTTAATGTAGCGGCTATTGATAGGTTGCCACCTACTGGTAGAAACGTGTATACTCCACCACCGTCAGGCTATGAGGTCAGGGCATGACCAATATAGTTTATAGCCGGGTTTCAGTCACGTGATTTTGAGGGCGCGATTTCAGATGGAGGGCAGGAAGTAAAATGTCAAAGGAGGCAACCGTTGCAGAGAGTCCGTATTGTAGGGATTTAGATCCAGTTTCAAGGCGAAGATACAGTTAATTCACAGATATGTTGGACCCTTATCTCATCAAGATGAGTGAGTTTTCGAGAGAACCTCAAGATTTGCCTTTAATCGAGGCTGTTGATATCACGAACTATCTGGCACTTCAAACGTCTTACTACAGTAAACAGCAGATGAAAGCCTACAAAAGTCTGGAGGCATGAAAGTTTTTTGTCAGCAGGTGGGTCTAGAACCTCGGCACCAAACGGCTCCGCAATAATTATCGTTTAGTCTTTGCCAAGGTGAGTGTTAGTTCATATATTAGTGGAGATGTTAGCAGTAGTGGCTAAAACAAACATACAACGCCTGTCTACGGCTACATTAACTTAACAATCATTACTACATAAATAGGCATTTCACGACAAACTAATGGTAAACAGAACCACAAAAAAAGAAGTTGGACTGCTACTTACCGCTGACGAAGTGGTCGCTACAGACACTCGCATTAGCAGACTGCTCCTCCCAACCGCAGATGTAGATTTGTAATCCACTTTTTAAGTCGTTTTTCGGTTACTTTTTTACATCTTTCACCTTTATGAATGACAACCTTTGGCACTCGATAATAATGCTTTTCCTTTTTTCTGCTGGAGCGATTGGGGCAGCCGTAAACGGCACAAAACATGTGCGCGTTTACAGATGGCAAATCCTCGGCTACTTCACTTCCTGCCCTCCATCTGCATTCCACGCTCTCGCGGCATAGCTATGTGACATCACGTGAAAGCTAGCTATTAACTGAGAGAAGTAATGAATCATGACTTGTAAGAGGATATAGAATAGAACTTTATTAATCCTTTACAGCGATTTCTTTGTTACAGCAGCAGCACTTATTAAACACCAAAAACAAAAGTAATCTGATCTTGATCATTCTGAAGTCTGATGGCAGGAAGGAAGATGTTCTCCTTTAGCCACAGACTGATACCACCTCAGTGCAGGAGTGAATCCAGAACTGTTCATTTACAGAAACATTTGTTTTCTTTTCAGTTGCTCCATTGGCCAGGTCATCACAGAGCTCCCACACACATGGACCTCTCCTGCAGCAGTCAGTGTAATGGCCCAGGCTATCTTTGGTCAAGCTTCCCTTGAAAGACACGACTGACCTCAAAGTGAATGTTTGTCCTTGGAGAACTGTGGTGGAGGAAAACTTAGTGTGATTTGGAAGGTCAGTACCAATCCATACTATAGCTGTGAGCAACAGAAGCACAGAACATGTTTCCTGAACTGCTGTCTTCTGATGTATTCACTGAGATTGATTCTGGAGTGGCCTGCAGGCAGGGAGAGATGGAAGGGAAGAGTTTTTTTCCACAGCAGCGTGAAGCTGAGCCATACCAGAATCCTGGTACCCTGAACCCTGAGCATCGTCTTTATCACTGTTGTACAACAACAGTGTCTTCAGTCAGAGGCTTCTTCAGATCTGCTGTAAGACAGACGGCTACAGGAGATCCTTCCTGCCCACAGCATCTACAGCGGTTCTTTGAAGAAACCTGAGCTACATCATTTAATTTCTCTTTGGGATTAATAAAGGATTTTAGAATTTTTGAACACAGAAATTCCAGGAAAAACAAATGTTACTTCCCTTGTTATTCCTTTGTTGAGACAGCAGTGTTTTGTTAGATAAATACTTAATATATTCCTCATTGTCTTTTCAACAACAGACATGTTCAACTGGACCACTTCAAGCATGTTGGGTCACAACAGCTTTCACCAGCTGCAGGACAAGTTCACCAAGACAAGTCTGGCCCAGATCCCTAATAGAAAGTGTTAGAAGAGCTGCTGCTAACAGGTGCTGAACACCAGATTAAACAGAATTCCTGAAGGCTCTGCTTGTAAAATACCCATCAGGCCCGGGAGTCTGGACCCGCTGGTTTCAGCGACCTCACCAAGCAGAGGGGTTTAGCTCAGTCATGTACAGGTCCTTCTCAAAATATTAGCATATTGTGATAAAGTTTATTATTTTCCATAATGTCATGATGAAAATTTAACATTCATATATTTTAGATTCATTGAACACTAACTGAAATATTTCAGGTCTTTTATTGTCTTAATACGGATAATTTTGGCATACAGCTCATGAAAACCCAAAATTCCTATTTCACAAAATTAGCATATTTCATCCGACCAATAAAAGAAAAGTGTTTTTAATACAAAAAACATCAACCTTCAAATAATCATGTACAGTTATGCACTCAATACTTGGTCGGGAATCCTTTGGCAGAAATGACTGCTTCAATGCGGCGTGGCATGGAGGCAATCAACCTGTGGCACTGCTGAGGTCTTATGGAGGCCCAGGATGCTTCGATAGCGGCCTTTAGCTCATCCAGAGTGTTGGGTCTTGAGTCTCTCAACGTTCTCTTCACAATATCCCACAGATTCTCTATGGGGTTCAGGTCAGGAGAGTTGGCAGGCCAATTGAGCACAGTGATACCATGGTCCGTAAACCATTTACCAGTGGTTTTGGCACTGTGAGCTGGTGCCAGGTCGTGCTGAAAAATAAAATCTTCATCTCCATAAAGCTTTTCAGCAGATGGAAGCATGAAGTGCTCCAAAATCTCCTGATAGCTAACTGCATTGACCCTGCCCTTGATAAAACACAGTGGACCAACACCAGCAGCTGACACGGCACCCCAGACCATCACTGACTGTGGGTACTTGACACTGGACTTCTGGCATTTTGGCATTTCCTTCTCCCCAGTCTTCCTCCAGACTCTGGCACCTTGATTTCTGAATGACATGCAGAATTTGCTTCCATCCGAAAAAAGTACTTTGGACCACTGAGCAACAGTCCAGTGCTGCTTCTCTGTAGCCCAGGTCTGGGGAATGCGGCACCTGTAGCCCATTTCCTGCACACACCTGTGCACGGTGGCTCTGGATGTTTCTACTCCAGACTCAGTCCACTGCTTCCGCAGGTCCCCCAAGGTCTGGAATCGGCCCTTCTCCACAATCTTCCTCAGGGTCCGGTCACCTCTTCTCGTTGTGCAGCGTTTTCTGCCACACTTTTTCCTTCCCACAGAGGTGCCTTGATACAGCACTCTGGGAACAGCCTATTTGTTCAGAAATTTCTTTCTGTGTCTTACCCTCTTGCTTGAGGGTGTCAATAGTGGCCTTCTGGACAGCAGTCAGGTCGGCAGTCTTACCCATGATTGGGGTTTTGAGTGATGAACCAGGCTGGGAGTTTTAAAGGCCTCAGGAATCTTTTGCAGGTGTTTAGAGTTAACTCGTTGATTCAGATGATTAGGTTCATAGCTCGTTTAGAGACCCTTTTAATGATATGCTAATTTTGTGAGATAGGAATTTTGGGTTTTCATGAGCTGTATGCCAAAATCATCCGTATTAAGACAATAAAAGACCTGAAATATTTCAGTTAGTGTGCAATGAATCTAAAATATATGAATGTTAAATTTTCATCATGACATTATGGAAAATAATGAACTTTATCACAATATGCTAATATTTTGAGAAGGACCTGTATAAAAATTTTCACCAAGAAAAAAAAAAAAATGTATCTCAAATACCCATGTTGTTCTTTACTACAGTTGTGTGCATTAACATTATAGAAAAAATATTCAAAGTTTGAGCAATGAGTTTGCCCCCCCCCCCCTTTCTGTTTCCATTTTCAGTTGCCCAACATGAAAAATGTTATATTCTTTTGCAAGACTTTTTTAATAAAGCTACAACAGAGTGCAATAATGAGAACCTTTGATGATCTTCAACAAATCTGTTCCCAGATAGAAGATCCAGGATGAGATGATCTCCAGGCAGGAACTCTGGAGAAAAAAAACTCAACATCATAATCAGTGCTCTTGTAGAGGAAGCAGTGGGTGGCTCTTAAAAGAGCCGTTGTGTGTTTGGTTGAAGCAGGCAGCTCTACTTGGCCTTGGCGGCCTTCTCGGTCTTCTTGGGCAGCAGCACCGCCTGGATGTTGGGCAGCACGCCGCCCTGAGCGATGGTGACTCCGCCCAGCAGCTTGTTGAGCTCCTCGTCGTTGCGGACAGCCAGCTGCAGGTGGCGGGGAATGATGCGGGTCTTCTTGTTGTCGCGGGCGGCGTTTCCAGCCAGCTCCAGGATCTCAGCGGTCAGATACTCGAGCACAGCGGCCAGGTAGACGGGGGCTCCGGCACCGACTCGCTCTCCGTAGTTACCTTTGCGCAGCAGCCTGTGAACACGGCCCACTGGGAACTGGAGTCCGGCTCTGGAGGAGCGGGTCTTGGCCTTCGCTCTGGCTTTACCTCCGGTCTTTCCGCGGCCACTCATTGTTATCGGTTGTTTGTAGGAGTGAAAACTCGAGAAAACAGTGACGAGCAGCTGCTGAAAACGGCTTTTTATGTCCGCGGAGAGCAGGAGGGGCGGCGTTGGAGCTGCAGCTGTCAACAACCAACCAGAAAAGCTTCCAGCAGAGCGGGACAGAGGCGGACTTTTTCAGTACAGCTTCCTCCAATAAGCAGCGCACATTCAGGGGGGAGTTGACTCCTCTGGGCGGCGCTGACCTTCAGGAGGAGCCGCGAACCAATCAGGATCCAGAGCTCCGCAGCAGCGTCACCGTTTTCCGCTCAAAGTCACAGTTTAAGAGCAGCGGAGCCTCGTCTGTTCGGAACAATTTTCTCCTGGTCCGAGAAGCAGAGCCATGGCCAGAACCAAGCAGACCGCCCGTAAATCTACCGGAGGCAAAGCTCCCAGGAAGCAGCTGGCCACCAAGGCTGCGCGTAAGAGCGCTCCAGCTACCGGCGGCGTCAAGAAGCCTCACCGCTACAGGCCCGGTACCGTGGCTCTGAGAGAGATCCGTCGCTACCAGAAGTCCACGGAGCTGCTGATCCGTAAGCTGCCCTTCCAGCGGCTGGTCCGGGAGATCGCTCAGGACTTCAAGACCGACCTGCGCTTCCAGAGCTCCGCCGTCATGGCTCTGCAGGAGGCCAGCGAGGCTTACCTGGTGGGTCTGTTCGAGGACACCAACCTGTGCGCCATCCACGCCAAGAGGGTCACCATCATGCCCAAAGACATCCAGCTGGCCCGCCGCATCCGTGGAGAGAGAGCTTAGAGACGGAGGTCAAACAAAAACACACAACGGTTCTTTTCAGAGCCACCGACCTGTTTACATGAGAGCCTCTTCCTGTAATTCATGAAGCTTCTACATTTTTAGGTCAAAAACAACTTCGAGGTTAGAAAATTCCCAGTTGAAACAAATTTATATACACTTTTCTGTAATTCTGCATATTTGCTATGGGCCCATCACATACAGCTGAAAGTGTCATATACTGATCGGAATCTATGTTGTAATATTGTTACGTAACACTAACTAATAGCAAAGTATTTTGAATACAAATATAACAATACAGTTACAATACAGTTACACTGTGGAGTAGGCACATAAATTGTAACGCACAATCACTCAAAGCACAGAGAACATTGAAATGGTTTTACTAAATAAAACTAAACATTTTCTTAAAAAGATTGCAAATAAAAAAATCAATATTTAGTTTTAACCTTTGATATGGAGCTAAATTGGGTCCATAAAGTTTGTTCACACAAAAAAAATTGAAACCTGAAAAATAAGTTTGTCCAGAAGAAAAACATTTGAACCTGAAAAATTATTTTGAACCTCCCCCCAAACAATTTGAAAACTGGAAAAAACATGTGAAACTGGAAAAAAAAGTTCAAAAATAAACTTTCACAAAATAAGAAATGCCTAAGCCAGCGGCCCACCGGGGATTTCCTTGGTTGCCCTGTATGCCAGTTTGCCCCTGGCTGTGAGTCACTTCACTAAATGGAGACCAAACACGTTTTAATCACAAATGCACCAGAAACCAGTCCATGTGAAAACAAGTCCAGGCTTAATTATGCAAGGATATTCTGAAAATACCGGCTCGTTTTACATCTGGTTTCATACCGCCGCTTAGTCTGGCGCTTCTTTTGCTTGATGTTGAGAGCATGGGAAATCTCCAACACGGACTTAAAATGCTGTACAAATCTGTCAAGATTATATTTTCTCCTCTGAGATGCGTAAGCTGCTTCTATTGGTGAAGCCTTTTATCTTTCAAAACCAATCACATATATATATATAGAATATCGACGATGTATTACAAATATTTCCAGTTCCCACGGTCTCTGAATGCAACAGCTGGGAATATGTTGTTCAGATGCTGTGTTGAGCTGTGAGTCATGATCACCCCGTGATCTGAGGCCCCGCCCCCAACGCCAAAACAGGGCCAAAAGTTTGAAGCCGAAAAAAAAAATCTGCGAGTTCAAAAAAAAAAAACTTTTAACTTTTTTTTTTTCCAGTTTCACATCTGTTTTTTTTTTTTTTTCAGTTGCAAAACTTTTTTTCCAGTTTTCAAATTTTTTGGGGGGAGGTTCAAAATAATTTTTCAGGTTCAAATTTTTTTTGTTTGAACAAACTTATTTTTGAGGTTCAAACTTTTTTTGATTGAACAACTTTATGGCCCCAATTTAGCTCCATATTTTTACCAATAGATTTGTTCAACACCAAAATGAGAAGAATTACAAACACCTGACAACCTGTCATAAGCACTTAAAACGCTATACAAAAATGTTCCTTGAACAACACCCTGTTTTAAATATTATATTCCTTTAAGATACATAGGGTTAATCCCATTGGGAACCTCTCGCAGGCTGACCACACCACTGGTCACTCTACGGTGGACCAGCCTTGAGTTGGAAGTAAATCTTTCCTCAAGAGCTCCCTCGCACTTTTTGATCATATCAGTGAGTTTATCAGCCCTCCAAGTTGGTGGACTGACTTTCCACACTGTGGTGTCCTCTTCATCAGTCTCCTCGTCACTCATTAGTGCTGCCACCACCCCTTCCATGTATAGTAGATCTTCAGCACTCAGCAACTTTCTGGCCACCTCCTTGCGTGCATTAAGTAGCTGGAAAAGCCAAAAGAAAAACCAAAAACTAATATATCAAAGTTTTTGGTTGACAAGAATGCTAAACAAGTTCAAGGGTGACAGTAATTTTGTAAAACACTGATTGAGGTAAGCTGTGAGTTATGAGAATAAATTATATAACATGTAACAAAAATGTGTATTCTTTGCATCTAAACCTAAGTGTTCTGATTCTAACCAAGTCTAACTAAAGCTGTTGCAACAGAGATGTTAGGATGGAAGACTGAAGGAAACCAAAACCTCTCTGAGTTATTGAGATATTTAAACGTGAGCTGTGATTGGATAAGAACAGAACAAATTCTGAGGTAATGCATGAATATCAGCTTTATTAGACAGTATCCAAAAAAAAAGAAACTTTTTTGCACAGTTAATTAGGTGATCAGCATATGAACACACTACAAATTTTCAAATGATTAATTTTATACATTTCACAGAATTATATTTTCAATGGTTCCAAAGAAGCTTTTGCACCAAAATAAACAAAAGTTACATTGACATGTAAAAAGACGCATTAATTGAATGTGATGCTGGAAAAAAACTATTTTAGCATGAAGCACATATTTAATATTCTCTAATGAATTGTTAGAGAAGGTTAAAGAGTTTCAGTGACTGTGATGTTGCCTTAGAACAACAGCATCTAAGCATTTGTAAAGTATTTATAACCCTCTTTCAGCCAACCATGATGGACGTATTGAATTGCTCTTTAAGCCGATGATCAGAAGAAGCAGGGGAGCACTTCACTTTGTCTCGCTGGGGGGTTTGTTGTTTCTGAAGATGAACAGGAAAGCACTGGTTGACAACTCGGTCACAGGCCACAGTCACATTTTTTTTTGTTTCTTTTGGGGTGTTTTGAATGGTGCAATCTGAGGTCTTCACCTTCACCATAAACACGGGTATCTTTGAATTACTGGTGCACAAGTTACCCTGCTGGTTCCAGCCTTTGCCGTTGCAGATACTTACAACAAGATGTGCATTTGACTGGCTGATGAAGGTCTGAGTTGCTACACGGCAACGTCCCAATTCTTTTACATGTCTAGAGAAATAGATTGACATCTAATGTTATTAAAAATATTAATATTTCATTTAAAAAAGTTAAGATTTTTAATTAAACTTATGTCTCAAGTCTTTCAGATAAATTGACCATATGAATGTAAATATTCAGTATAAAATAGTTTGTATGAAGAAATTGAAATTAAATGTAAACAGTGCTCGGAAAAAGTTTTTGCCCCTTACAGATTTCTTGCCCCTTTTTTGTTACACCTAAATATTCCATCCATCCATCCATCCATCCATCCGGCCAGCTAATCCGGTGGAATCCCAAGGCGTTCCTAGGCCAGCCGAGAAACATTGTCCTTCCAGCATGTTCTGGGTCTTCCTCTGGGCCTCCTCCCTGCTGGTGATGCAGCACCAAACTGTCTATCGATCTCCCTCTCCATTTTTCCCTCATTCGTGAACAAGACCCCAAGATACTTGAACCCCTACACTTGAGACAAGGCCTCCCCCCCAACCCGGAGAAGACACTCAACCCTTTTCCGGCTCAGGACCATGGCCTCGGACTTGAAAGCACTGATTCTCATCCTGGCCGCTTCACACTCGATTGCAAACTGCTCCAGTGAGAGCTGTAGATCACGAGCCGATGAAGCCAATAGGACCACATCATCCGCAAACAGCAGAGACGCAATCCTAAGGCCACTAAAACAGATCCCCTCAGCACCTTGGCTGAGCCTAGAAATTCTGTCCATAAAAGTTATGAACAGAATCAGTGACAAAGGGCAACCTTGGCAGAGTCCAACCCTCACCGGGAACGAGTCCGACCTACTGCCGGCAATGCGGACAAAGCTCTGATACCGGTCATACAGGGACCTAACAGCCCGTATCAAAGGGCCTGGTACCCCATACTCCCGGAGTACCCCCACAGGATTCCCCGAGGGACACGGCCTTCTCCAAGTCCACAAAGCACATGCGGACTGGTTGGGCGAACTCCAATGCACCCTCCAGGACCTGGCTGAGGGTGTAGAGCTGGTCCAGTGTTCCACGGTCAGGACGAAAAGCACACTGCTCTTCTTGAATCTGAGATTTGACTATCCGATGGACCCTCCTCTCCTGGGCCCCTGAATAGACTTTTCCAGGGAGGTTTAAGAATCTGACTCCCCTATAGTTGGAACACACTCTATGGTCCCAATTTTTGAATAGGGGACCACCACGTAAATATGGTCCCCTAAATATATCAAATCAAGCCCATTTTATTTTATCAGATAACCTGAATAAAAACGAAAATTATTTAATTTATTAAGGTAAAAAAATCACTAAGCCAACCTGGCCCTATGTAAAAAATCCACAAACCAGTGACAAAACTCCTCGTTTAAGGTCAGTGTCCATGATTCAGCAATAAGGCCTACATTGGATTAAAATAGCATCAATGAGCCCGTTTCATGCTGAAAATGTTTGCTCACCAAATAGAACAAAAGGTCCCGTGTCATATTTCCCCCCAAACATTTTGATGATTCCCGAAGATCACCCCAAATATTCTGTGGGGATTCTACTTCACATAGGGTGAGGTTGGTTTGTATACCTTTTCTCCCTCAGTAAGTAAAAATCATTATTTAAAAACTAATGCTTCTATTTACTCAGAGTATATTTGGCTGATATAAAGTTTTGTTCGATGATCTGAAAACGTCTTTCTTTCGTTTTACACAACCGAATAAATAAATTCATTCATTCATTCATCTTCTATACTGCTTATTCCATTGTGGGTCACAAGGGAGCTGGTGCCTATCTCCAGCAGTCTATGTGGAGAGGCAGGGTACACCCTGGACAGGTTGCCAATCCATCGCAGAATAAATCTATGGGGGCTAAATACATTTCCCTGCCACTGAACTTGAATCTGACTCTGATATGACTGAACTGGACTCCATATTACTGGTTATGGGTATGAAATTTAAAGCAATGAGTCTTTTAGTTTTTACTTTAATATTAGTGAGATATGCATGCATATCAATTACATATTTATTGCAGTTTATTATTCCTGTTTAATCAGCACATTGAATAAACCTTAAGTAACTCACCTCTGCCATGCAGATCTTAAATCAGTTTGAAAATTGCTTGGAAGAATGTGGTTTCTTTTAAAATTCTTGTAAGCATTTTGGTTGTTGTTCTGCTGACATGGACGATCGTTGTAGAAATCCTCCTCGCCCACCTCCAGAAGTCGGGCATAACCGCACATGAGAGTGATCAGCAGAACGACATGCATTTTCTTTTTGTCTAAAGTGACAGAAACTCTAAATTACTGAACATAACTCAAAGGTGGCTCACCATACTGTCACTTAATATCTTCTAAACTTTAAACAGTGCTGCACTTGTTGTAACCTGGAATTTAGATGTTGAAATACTTGCATCATGTATTGTAGCACTGCTAAATAATTTGAACAGCTGTTTAATTAGAAATCCTTTAGTGTTGTATTGAAACAACTGATGTCAGAGGTTTTACCTTTTTATTTAATATTTCAATAAACAGCCAATAAAAGACAGAATATATAATGTAATATAACAATGAATATTGTTTATATTCACTGTTATATTACATTACAGTGAATATTGTTTATAACTCATATTGACTCACCTTTTGTGATCAGTCGGTCTCTACTGTTTGTCTTCTAAAGTGACAGATGGACGTCGGTATCAACTGTAGTTATAGTTACTTATAAGGTTTGATGATAACCACCAGGTATCTCAGCTCAGAACAAACAGCCAATCAAATGACTGCAAACTAACTTATCATCTTATAAGTCCTGATCATGAACAACAAATAATCCAACCAAGTGTTTGCTGACTAAAATCAAGCAGTCTTTTTTGTGGTAAGCAGCTAAATGTGTGACGGTGGAAAATGTTGGTTAACACTTGGGGGGTGGGGCTAAGAGTTTGAATATAATAGCTCCTAGAACCTGTCAGGTGGTGAGACTTTTTATTTTTAAAAATGTTTTACATGAATTTTAGATTTCAAATAATAATTTTCTATGACAATGATGTAACTGTCCTCTACAGCAAGACCAGTGTGTTGTATCTGTTTCCTGCTCCAGTATACTTTTTTTTTGTCAGACCTGCTTAGCATGTGTCATGCTACTACTACTAAGTTTCGAGTTTTTACCTTGCAGTTGTTTTGAAGTACTGTGAAAATGCTGAATATAAAATAAAAAAAAATTACAACATCAACTGAGGGAGCTCATTTGATGAAAATCAATGTATGCTGCAAAGAATTAAGACAATTCTTAGAGAAAAACAGGTCGAACCTGATAGTAGTAAAGTGTACCTAATAAAGTTCTTGGTGAATGTATAACAGTATCAAATATTGCCTGTCTATACTGACTTAATTACCAACTTTTGGTCATAGGGGAAATGTTGAAAAGCTAGCAGCAGCTGGTGCTAACTAGTTAGTAGGTAAAAGCTTATTGTTCTCTAGTTTAAAGTACGAACATTAACACTATTAACCTAGTAGTTTTATCTATCTTACAATGTCATCCAGTGGAAGAGTTTATGTGACATCCAATCAGCTCATTTAAGACTTTTGTCTTAAAAGCTCAAACACAACATTTTGATCAAAGGAAGTAACAGTCCTTTTTCTATTTACAGAATGAGGAATGGGCAACATGACCTGATATAGGTTTTAAATAGTTAATAAGACTAATGATCAAAACAAGCACTGAAGCATCTGCTTTTTCAGAAGTTTCGGTGGTTTCTTTTGAAAATGAACAGGAAGACAGTGGTCTGCAGCTGTGTCATAAGACACGATCACATGTTTTTCTTTAAATATATTATAGTCTTTGCAATCCATGTATAGGACATTTACAACTTGAACCAATATGTTTTAATTACTAGTCCAATCAGTCAGAGCAGGTTTACTAATGTTTGGGTGAAACACAGCCTTAGATTAGCCAAAGGCCATATTCCTAACATATTTTCCTCTTCATCTTCAACCCCTCAGCGAGACAAAGTGAAGTGCTCCCCTGCTTCTTTTGATCAATGGCTTAAAGAGCAATTCAATACGTCCATCATGGTTGGCTGAAAGAGGGTTATAAATACTTTACAAATGCTCAGATGCTGTTGTTCTAAGGCAACATCACAGACACTGAAACTCTTTAACCTTCTCTTTAACAAATTCATTAGAGAATATTAAAAGTGTGCTTCATGCTAAAATATTTTTTTCAGCATCACGTTCAATTCATGCATCTTTTTACATGTCAGTGTAACTTTTGTTTATTTTGGTGCAAAAGCTCTATAACGCACGAACAGACGCTGGGAGCGGCACAGTGCAACCGTGCGCGCCACGTAACACAAAAGCGCGCACACAGGACAGAGGAGATGAGAGGTGGCCTCCTCTTCAGAGATAAAAGCCACCCAGAGTTATCACTCTCGATCTGAACGAACTCGTGATGCTTTTAGGTGTAAAAGCAGGGTTAGGACGCAGCACAGCTGAGCTGCCGTCGGCTCGTATTCTGAGACATAAAGGAGCGACAGAGAGTGCAGATAAATTGCTCACTCTCTTCGCAGATGTCAGAGCTAACAGCAGGGCTGTTTTAAAAGACAGAAATTTAAGTGGAGCCTGATCTAAGGGCTCAAACGGAGCTTTAACCAGTGCGCGAAGGACGAGCGCTAAATCCCACTGAGGGACTAAGGGGCGTGACACGGGTCTGTGTCTACGTACACCCCGCAGAAAATGCTTCATCAGCGGGGGGTTAAAAACCGTTCTGTCACCAAAACCCTCATGACAGGAAGAAATAGCTGCACCATAAGTTTCAATGGTGCTGAAAGCTAAATTTCTGTTCATCAGCTGCTGGAGGAATGACAGCATGCAGCCTAATGGACATGAAAAAGGCTTCACGCCTTTCTCTGCGCACCAGCGCTGAAAAGCTGCCCACTTTGATGCGTACGACGCTGTGGTAGAGGCGGCTCGTGCGCCATGAATCGTGCGCACCACATCGTGCGGGAGACCCAGTCTTTCTAAGCGATCCTGTTCAGCGGCCAGACCCAGAGATGCTGACCTAACTCTGGGACGCTCCTGATCGCCCCTCCCGCCTGGAGGAGTGCATCCTCTCTCCATGGCAGCTGCCATGGGTGACCTGACACCAGCTGCTGCAGGTTCGGGAACCATGGCGCGCTTTTGCGCTCGGGGGCTACAAGAATCACTGAGAGCTGTTCCTCTCGGACTCGAACCAGGAGCCGCGGGATCAGCGGAACTGGCGGAAAAGCGCAAAGGAGCCTTTTCGGCCACGGGCTGTGAGCAAAGACATCCACTCCTAATGGTGGATCCTCCCGTGGGCTCAGTGAGAACCACAACTGGCATTGTGCGTTCTCCTGTGTGGCGAAAAGATCCACTGCTGCTTTCCCAAATCTGCTCGAGATCTGAACAATCAGCTCAGGTTGGAGACTCCAGTCCCCGGGACGAGGACCACCTCTGGACATGATGTCCGCTCCTCTGTTCAGGACACCGTGGATGTACACTGCTCTGATAGAGAGCAGGTTCATGCGCGCCCAGCGCAGCAGCCGCCTGGAACTGTTTAGCAGCTGAGCCGAGCGCACACCTCCCTGGCGACTGAATGCAGTCTCTCAAAAAGGTGATTTAGGAGAAGGTCCTAAAAAGACAGAAAAAAGGAATATAATTGTAACTGCTTAATAAAGCATGTCTTAGAGACTAAAACCGAGTAAAAATAGCACATATAAATGTCTGTATTACATGATATGGCTCGCTAAAGTGTGCGGCAAAGAACACAGTGGCATAGTTTTATAAAGTTTGATATCATTCTAGATTAGTATGTAACATAATACATTTGATAATATCTAGTAATTATGCAATAGATATGAAGAGAAAATACTTTTATTTTACACACTAAAAGGTTTCTAGTTGCATACCATGGAGGAAAGCACCACTGGAAACACCTGACTTAACTCTCTACCAAACCTGCACCCTAACCAAAGTAAAATCGTCCAGTGGGGCATCACGTGGTTCTGTGATCTGCAGCTAATCCACTGCTTGGATTTCAGTGTACGCGAAACTACTTTTACCGTAATTTCAGTGTTTGCAAAATCTTTTGAGCTATGCCTGCTCCCAAGCTTGTCCCAAGTGTCTCAGGCAGGACACCATTAAAACATTTCAGACAATTTTGACTCTTATTTCTATTTTTCTGTTATTCGTTTTTACCTTTTACCTTTGTGTGACTCTGCATGCTTCTCTTTACCTTACACTTGATGCTTTTAAACCTAAACTTCCTGACTGAGGTACAGTAAAGGATCTCTGTGTTCTATCTATTGTACTCAAGAAACGCTGAGGTCAGAAGTACGATAGCCTCCTCCTGTTGGTCCTGTTCATAAAGCTCAGGGCCTACATCATCAGACTGATTACTGTCATACATATGATCGTCCTCTTCAGAAGCTGTAACCATAACAGCAGCAGCTCTAACCCTTACAGCTAGTTCCTCAACTTCCATTTCATTTTCCAGTTCTAGCTGTCTTTCTCTTGTAGTTTGGTTATCTACATCTTCCATCCTGAAGTAACAGTGTTAACAATGACAGTGGTTCTTTCTCTTTAGCAATACAGGTCAGCTGTATACTTATACTATCATTACACAACGGACAACATCTGAAAATATTCCAAAATATTAGGAAATGATGCTTACTTCTCGTTTGACATAAGAAAATAGCTTCTATAACACTTCTGGTGCCTAAACCAATCAAAACACTGGACAGATAGTGTTATGACAGCCAGGAAATCTGTAAAGATCTCTTATGTATCATTAAAAAAAAGTACAAACTACTACATACGTCATCACTGCTTTTTAGTTCATTTAGAGTTTATTCTATATATTTGTCACAATATGCTCACTTTATTCATTTCAGTAAAGACACATTTCACATATTTCTTTCTGTGTAAATATTAGTATTAGTAATTATATTATTAGTCTATTCAAAATCAAATTTCACGCAGAACAGAAAAAAAGTAGGGTGACTTCACTTTTACTCAGTAATTTGTGATCTTTTATTCAGTTTGTACATGTTTTATTTAGATTATCTCTTTGGAAACAAGTTAATTGATTGTCGTTTCAAAATGGAACATAAATAATTGAAATACAGTCATTTATCTTTGTTTTATGAGAGGATGAGGTAAAATGCTAAGTTAGCTTCATACTGAAAAACGTTAAAATATAAAACATCTGGTTCTGTTCAGGGTTGACTGAATGAATGAAGAGTTTGGGTCCTTTTGTCCAAAAAGCAAACTTAGTGTAAGTAACAGGATTCATTGAGCGTGTTACTTTCTCTTTATCAAATCATCCCTTAGAATAAAAGCATAGATTAAAACACATCTTCTCAGATTCATCTGAGAGATGTGTCACCAGGCAACTTACGTGGTTCGGGTCTAAGTTTCTAGACATTCTGTAGAACTCTAAAAAAAATAAAATACAAATACGTTGAAGGGTTCTAATCATTGATAAGATTACATTTTCTGTATTTCACTTTGACTTGTTTTTAACATCTTTTGTTTAACATTTAGTTTAACATGGTGTGACTTTAAAATGTGCTTTTGGTTCACTAAATAAAAACTCAAAAGACATATCTTGATCATGTAACAAGAGGTGAGAATACCGTTAGGTATATGCTCCTCCCCGCAGATTTCGGTCTATGAGTATAGAAGCGTCATTAGTTTTTTTCTTTTTATTGCCAATACCATATGAATTAATCCCAAAAAGAAATCAGCTTCTTAAAGAGTGGGCGGGTGGCCCTGAAAAGGGCCTTTTTGTGTTTGTTTAAACGGTCCAATTTAACCTCCGAAGCCGTACAGGGTGCGGCCCTGCCTCTTCAGAGCGTAAACTACATCCATGGCGGTGACGGTCTTCCTCTTGGCGTGCTCGGTGTAGGTGACTGCGTCACGGATTACGTTCTCCAGGAACACCTTCAACACACCGCGGGTCTCCTCGTAGATGAGACCGGAGATGCGCTTGACTCCCCCGCGGCGAGCCAGACGGCGGATAGCGGGCTTGGTGATTCCCTGGATGTTATCACGGAGAACTTTACGGTGACGCTTGGCGCCTCCTTTCCCGAGTCCTTTGCCTCCCTTTCCTCGGCCACTCATTTTGTCTTCTTCTTCTGTGGAAACACAAAGATGAATGAGAGCGGCTTGCAGACTCCCAGCTTTAATGGCTGAGCTGCGGACCTAGGAGGAGCCGAACTCAGCAGCTCCTCCCACATGGTTCGGAGATACTGGGACTGTTCTGTTTTTTTAAGTTCGGATTTATGATTAGATTGAACCGAAACTGCTAGTGAATCAAAATCCCCACAATTTTATCTTAAAGGAATCATTTCAAATAAGACCTCCACAGCTAGGTCTGATGTCGGGTATTTATCCATTAAATGTGGAGACGTTCAGGAGGAACATCTGAGACACGTTTACATGAAACAAACCGTCTCTGCTGACTCCTCTGAAATGAATCATTGTAAATAGATTTCTTTAATAATGTTTTTGCACTTCGCCATCATGTTTACACAAGTTGTTTTGGGAGCGTGGACTCATCTGCGTCAAATAAACCGCTGAATGAGGAAATGTGCCTGTTGCGGCAGAACCGGCTCCATGTGCCAGTTCATTTACATGACTTATGGGAGTCGGCTCAGTCCTTCCGTTGTTTACACATTTCCAACACATGAAACACAAAATATTTATGAAACTGTGTCAGCATTGATGTGTATTATCAAAAGTCAGGTCAAATATTAAGAGTTCCAGCTAAAGGAACCAGAATCTGTTATGGAGTTGAGCCAAATCATATGGATCCCTGATAAGAAGCAGAATTCTCATCACTACTGATGAAATGGACCCGGACAATAAATCCAAGTGAATCTAGATGATGCTGTTGGTCTATAGAGTAAAATGTAGAAGGATGTTGGAGGCTTTTAGGCAGCTCAACTAGTTGAAACTATTGCAGTGGTATTTAATTGAATGAGTCTCTCTAATGACAGGATGTGCTCCACAGGAGAAAGTGTGGTGGCTCTGAAAAGAGCCTTTTTTGCTGCTGTAGCAGCTGTTTACTTCTTGGCCTTCTTTGCTGCGGGCTTCTTGGCTGCAGGTTTCTTCACTGGAGTTTTCTTGGCTGCGGGCTTCTTGGCGGCCTTTGGCTTCTTAGCGGCGGGCTTCTTGGGACTCTTGCTGGGCTTTTTCACCGCCTTCTTGGCCGGAGCCTTCTTCGGGGTCTTCTTGGCTGCTGGCTTCTTAGCGGCGGGTTTCTTGGCCGCGGTGGTCTTCTTGGCAGCGGGCTTCTTCGCTTTAACGGGAGCCTTCTTCTTCACCACCTTCTTGGCTGGTTTAGCGGCTTTAGGCTCCTTGGCGAGCTTGAAGGAGCCGGAAGCCCCCGTCCCTTTAGTCTGGCTCAGCGTCCCTTTAGTGACGAGCGTGGTGATGGCGGTGTTGATGCGCTTGTTCGCCTTGCTCACATCCACTCCTTTCCCGGCCAGCACCTTCTTAAGAGCCGCCAGGGACACCCCCTTGCGCTCCTTGGACTCGGCCACAGCGGCCACGAGGAGTTTCGGGAGGCTGGGCCCGTCCTTCTTGGCCCGGGGAGCGGACTTCTTCTTCGGGGCTTTGGCCGGAGCCTTAACCGGTGCAGCTGCTGGAGCTTCTTCTGCCATGTTTCTCGGACTGTGTTGTTTCTCTGAACGTGAGGAGCTCAGAGCGGGATGCGGGACTTATAACACACATGAGAACCGTGAAGAAACAACCCAGCCTGCTCCTCCGCTGCCGTTTAGAAAAGCTGCGAAACTTTGTGTTTTCTCCGCCACGTTTTCGCCACAGATTTCTCAGAAAACAAACCTTTTCTAAAGCAGATGTTACAAAAGGAGATAGAAAAGTCTCCCTCCTCAGCAATGAGCTCATGTTTGACCTCCATGAAGTGTTTGCTTCGTTTCAAGAGCCTTTAATCCTGTCCGATTCTCGCTCTGTTTGCGCTGCTTGCAGCGAGTTTTCCTGTAATTTCGCCTCCGAATATAACTTAATCTGTCTTGTAGTAAATTAAATCGTTTAGTTTCTTTTAGGTGAGACTTTTGAGGACAGAATCAGAGTAAAATGGTTGCGGTCAAGTAGTTTGTTAAGTTATAAGGAGGAACTTTTCAGCGGATATAAACACACCGACAGGATCTCTTGAGGCGGATTAATGATCCGCTGGAACAAACTTCCTGTCTGAACTAAAGGTAGAACTAGAGACAGTTCTTTTCAGGAAGTTTAATATTGAATAATAATAATGACGACCATTTTTCTCCTTTTCTCACATTTCCTTAGGTTATTTAATTATGTTTTTAATCTTAGTCGCAATCCACAACGATTGTGTAGGGGATGAAGCTCGACGGATTGTTTTGGACAGTCTGCCAGAAGAATGATCCAGAGAATAGACCCCTTGATAAAGCCCATTAGACTGGTGTATTGGTATACAATATACACACAATGATAATAGTTTGGTTAATGTGTATAGTCACTTTGAATCTTGTGAAAATGAGGTGGAATATTTTTGCAGGCTGGCGATTATGAATGTACTAATCCAAGATAATAGTATTTACAGTTTATGTGTTGTGGGTGATTTTAATGCTGATCTGTCAGACAGTAATTCTCAGTTTGCTAACCACTTAAATAATTGTTGTGAAGATAATAATCATATCATGTTAACCAAAGTGTTATTGCCCCCCCCCCCCCCCCCACCCCCGACAGCTACACATATATAAGTGAATCTTGGCATAGTACATCATGGCTGAACCCTTGCATCTATACAGCGGATGGACAGGCAGCATTACATAACATGACTAATAAGTATAGTGTAGCTGTGTCAGACCATATACCTTTTGGTTTTACTGTAAATGGGGATCAGCAACTGCAACAACTGGAAATAATAACATCGCTAACAATGTTTTCAGTGTAAAATTAGACTGGTCTGCATTTAGTAAAGATGACCTCTTGGCTTACTATAATGACACAGATATACATCTGAACAACATTTATTTTCGTAAAGAAACTATTTTGTGCAAGGATGTCAAGTTTAAAGATGTGAAGCATAAACATGAACTTTGTTCTATGTATGATAATATAGTGTCCGCTCTGTATGAAAGTGATAAACCCTTTGCCAGACATAATAAGCACAAGAAAGCAAACTTCAGACCTGTCTGGTAACAACATGTAGCCATGTACCAGGATGAAGCGTGTGTAGCTTATAAATGTTGGGACATGGCTGGAAGACCCAAGCAAGGACCTGAATTTGAATGCAGGTTAAATGGGGAAACCGTATCTCTGCCCCCTTTGGAGTTAGCAATGGTGTTAGACGAGGTGGGATTTTATCTACGGTTTTATTTATTTTATATGTTGATGATCTGTTCATTCAGCTGAGAGCCTGTTATACTGGATGTATGCTTGGTTAAACATTGATAGACCATCATAAGTATGCAGACGACCTGGTAGTATTCAGTCCAAGTATTGCTGGTTTACAGCAACTTCTTATTATCTACTGAATAAGGTGTGCAACATCAAACACAGTGTAAAGCTGCTAAAAGTGCTATTTTGATATGTAGAACCAAGGATAAGCAGCTAAATTGCCCTGTTTTTAAACTGTCCAACAATGTTTTGGAGGTGTAAAACAATGTGAAATACCTCTGCCATTTTATGACTGATCAAATGAATGATGATGATATATACAGGCAATGGTGCAGGCTAATGCACATAAGTTTAGCTTCTGTTCTGAATTGAACAGAAGCTAAACCTTTTTAAAGTGCCTGTGACATGCTTTTCCCACAAATGCAGAAATGGAAAGAAAACATGTATTAAAGGAATTGGGCAGTAAGTGACATATTAGGATTAAAGACGCAATAAAAGATAATTGTGACACAAAATGAGCATATTTCAATGTTCACTTTTGCAAGTCCAAAGTCGCTCGGAAATGGGATGTCTCCGGTCATTCATTGTGTGAGCCTCAGTGATAAATGGTTCAGGTAGAAGCCAAGTTGTGTTAAAAACAAGGTGAAACGGTGCATTGCTGGTGGTGGCAGCAATACTACGACACCAGCTGTTAGTCTGCACTACTTTCCAGAAGTGAAGATGACCAGAGCTGAAAAACTGACGAAGGCTGGTCTCACCAATCACAGCCAGTTGTGATCGATGTACTATTCGGCAAACTGCTTTAAACAAGAAACAAAAGATGTTCATTCAACATTGATTTATGGTCAGATTGGTTATTGGTTGAAAAACAGTTGTTGAATAAACAATGAATCAACACGGATATATTTAGGTTGAAATGCCAACGTTAACTAAGCATTGTTTCAATGTACATGGCCTGACATTTCTTTGTGCTAAAAGAGCAGGAATTCAAATTCTCACGGGACCTTTATTGTTTATTAATCACCCTTTATTGGAGTTTCACAAATCAGAGAGGTTTCACAAATCACAAACCTGGTTTTAATTATTCTGCTATCAGTTTAGAATAATCTAGTCCTGGTTTGAAGTGTCTAGGTGTTGTAGTTTTTTAACTAGTTGATTAAAGATGCTGAAGGTAGCGAAAAAGTTAGTAGAATCGCTCTTTAGCATTTCCGGAATTGGAATCCAACTTCAGCTTCGTTGTTGGTAGTGATTTTTTTTTTTCTGTGTGTGTGTTTTTAATGCAATAACATTTTACTTGAGATTTGAGAGGTTTTTGCAAATAAAATAGATATTTAGTAAGATTTTATTAGAAACATGTTGGTGTCTTACAGTCTTAGTAATATCAGAATCAGCTTTATTGCCAAGTTCGTACATACAAACAAGGAATTTGACTCCGGTACACTTTGCTCTCGGTTTTTTTTTTTTTTATATAACTTTGCTTTTTTACTATCACACGCTACCATTCATACAACACTGTACTCAATCTTGCTCATGGATGGCAACATTTTCTATATTATCTTTCTTTTTTCATTTTTGTTTTAGGTTCTGCAGGAGAAGTAGAAGGCCTTTATCACAAAAAAGAAAAAGTAAGACTGCACTAGTTGACACCACCTCAGTTTTCTCATCTCACTATGTCTTCTTATTGGTCAAAGAGACGCCAGGTCACTAGACTTGTTAATGACATCCAAAACGACATACTTAAAGTACACCTATAACATGCCAGAATTTGCTGTAGTCCTGTAGGCCAGTTGTACAGTGGCACCCTAGAAAAGGCATAGCATTGTCCTGCTTTCCCCTCGCTCTCTGTGGAGACATACTGCCCTGCTTGCAGCGAGTTTTCCTGTAATTTCGCCTCCGAATATAACTTAATCTGTCTTGTAGTAAATTAAATCGTTTGGTTTCTTTTAGGTGAGACTTTTGAGGACAGAATCAGAGTAAAATGGTTGCAGTGAAGTAGTTTGTTAAGTTATAAGGAGGAACTTTTCAGCGGATATAAACACACCGA
The DNA here is from genome assembly GCF_021462225.1 of Girardinichthys multiradiatus. Lineage (NCBI taxonomy): Eukaryota > Metazoa > Chordata > Actinopteri > Cyprinodontiformes > Goodeidae > Girardinichthys > Girardinichthys multiradiatus. The sequence goes on from NC_061807.1 coordinate 38,082,953, forward strand.
CAGGATCTCTAGAGGCAGATTAATGATCCGCTGGAACAAACTTCCTGTCTGAACTAAAGGTAGATTCAGCAGCAGCTGGACTGAAAATCACTCCGAGAGACAGTTCTTTTCAGGAAGTTTAATATTGAATAATAATGAATACTTTTTCTCCGCCCTTTCTCACACTTCCGTAAATTATTATTTTTTAAACAGCACTCATGACCAAACAGTGAATATCTGGTGTACAATATCTATATTGCGGGTTCTGTAAATCTATATATAATGTACAAAACATGAAAAGTTCGTTCAACCTATTCTTGCCTATCTACATTTTTAAATGAGAAAAACACCAAACTAAAGAAATGAAATAGATTAAAGTGTTTCACATTTAAGTTTTTCCACAAATAATAATGAAGCTAATTTTAAACACAATGATGATAAAATATACACAAATAACTTCAGGTTCAATATTTTCAGAAGGCACAACATATGTTTCAGAATTCCATTTTTAAAATAAAACAAACAAAAAGCATTAAAAACCAGGTGGTCTTTACTTTTTATTTCATATTTATGCACTACTTTATATTGGTCAAAATCCGGGTATTCATTCATATAAAATGGAAATTAAGGTATAAGCATTGCTTGACTTTCTCTCTGAGGCCTGCAGAAGTAAACTGTGTTCCAGAGAATTCCCTGCAGAGACGCTTTCTCTACGAAGCCGAGTGGTTTTCCCAGTCTGGAAGGAGGACAACCGAGACCGCATCACCGTGGTTACAGTAACTGTGCAGTTGGTTGGCGGACAGAACGAAGCGTCTTTCATCCACAGCTACGGAGGTTAGCCGAAGCTAACCATTTGTTCACAGTGGATGTTTCTTCAAACCTCGTCGCCCCGGACAACGTTTCCTCACCACGGTTCATGAGGTTAGGTTTTGGGCAGAGAGATAGAAGTGATTTAGAATGAAATAATCTAAATGTTTTTCATTTTATGAAGTTTGGTTTTGTTTGTGTTGAACTCAGCTATCTTGGTGCTAGCAGGCTATCTGCAGCACACATGCTCAGCTTTGCATTCTGTGTTTGTGTGTTTTCAAAGTTAAGACAAACTTTATTTAAAGGGGTGATTTTAAACAAAAGATTGATCATAACTTGCCATCTGCGCTTATGCATTTTAACCCTTTTATTGACGGTATTTTAAAGGTGTGTGTTTGATTCTGGTGCTAAGCTATGTTAGGATTATGATTATTGATTAATTAAAATTAATTAAGAATTATAATTAAGAATCATAATTTGAGAAAATCAATTTCTTAACCAAAAATCCTCATTTATGAATTGAAACCAGAGATGTCTTCTGGTGTTGTAATTGTGGGGGGAGTTACTTCGCATCCGCAGGTAACTCCAAGAAGAGCGGTCAATCTCCGTCCTCTGGCCTCCTTTGGCGAAAGGGGAAAATATGATCTGACCGTCCACAGTTGACTGGAACAAAACAAGGTGGTAATCCGTCTCCTTGAAACCTCTGTGAGGGTTTTTTCTTCTGTTACGTGTTAAACTAACGTATTCGATCGGCCTTCTTATTTCAGAAACTTCTTTCATGAATTTTTCTTTTTTGTTGGCCAACGGAGGAGAATAAATGAAAATCCACATGGGATCTCTTCTCCAGAATTGATGCTCCAGTTGCGTGGTAACCGTGTCGAGCACCTCCTTAAAGAGGCCACCTTCCTATATAGTGTCTTGTGACGTCAGACTTGGGACGCCCCGTCATATCAGCCGCAGTGTCCGCTGGGATTTTTAGTAGCGGACTATCCTGGAATACAAAATGGCCGATGATGCCAAAAGGCCTGGTAGCGTCCAGCAACGTGCAAATTGTCCAATATTCAGCACAACATGTGGTCCAACAGCTATCAGTTTCTTTTGTTAGCTTTAACTGCTAACAGGTAAGAACACGTGCTTGCATACTTAGGCCCATTTCTCCAGAAGTTTTTCCAAAATACCTCCTTAAATATTTGACCATTTTCTTAATAATATTTCTTTAAATATTATTTTAATAAATAATGGCATCTAATGAGACACCGTTGAGAATTAGTCATCCAGAAGGTTGGTTTTATTCAGCAAATCATTCTTTAAAACATTATTTTATAAAAACAATATTTTATCTGATCTTGCATTGTGAATGGTTGTCTAAACAATTGCTGATTATTGCCTAAGTTAGTTCAAAGACTAACTTAACTCCATTTCCAGATTCTTCAAGATAATCCTTGGTTCTCAAACATAAATATTGCATGGTAATGTTGCATCACTCTTTTGGTCATGGTTTCCAATCATCTTTAATCAACTTGTTTATATTGTACATAGCCCATTAGTCTTTGTAATCCTTTAATTCTGCTTAGTAGTTTAGTTGGATTGTTTTAGCATAGTAAAGAGTTTGTTGATCGAAATATGTTTGACTTTGAGTTGACTTATTTTTGTTAATAAATTCTTGTATTTTAAGAAATTGTGTGAATTCATTCCATGTGTGCGCAGAGTTGTGGTGTTCAATAATGTTAGAGGTTAGCTCACCCTTTTGATTTTGTACTATTACCACCGCCTTATTAGGCTGGTATTCACAGGACAACTCTTAACAGACTGAAATATTATTTGATAAAATATTAAATTATTAATATTAAATATTAAATAATATTTTCAAATTCATAGTCACAACAGTGACAATGACTCTAAAGACAGATACAGTATTTATGGCTGACAAGGTATTGAAAAACAAGTTTGAGTTTGTACTAAATTGTGCATTATGTCAACTGCATAGATGTCAAGAGTGTGGAGAAAATGCAATGTATTGAGCAAACATGTCTTTTTGACACCAAATGTTGAACCCAATATTGTGCAATCAGGATCTTATATTATTTAATATTCAAATAAATAACCATTCAGTCTGTCAGGTATTCTCCTGGGAAAACCATCCCAATATCAAGGTGGCATTAGTACAATAGATGAAAAAGTGATTCAATCAGTGACATCACTGAACAGCAAAACTCTGCACACATATGGAATAAATTCACAACAAATTAAACATATTTCTGTTCACAAACTGTTTACTAAATTAAAACTACCAAGCAAAATGAAGGAATAAGGAAGGGATTCAACAATGAACCATGAACCCTACCATTGCTTGGACTGTGCTCTCAGCAACACCAGATGCTTGCAACTGTGCTACAACAGAACCACACCTGTTTAACAAGGGATTATTGTCAACAGAGAGGGTAGTTATGGGAGAGTCTGACTGAATGCCTGCAAAGTTGAGGGTTCACCGACTCCATTCTGACTGTCCACGTTGGCAGAAGTATTTGTCAAAGAAACATCTGTATGGAAATGAACAATATGCTTCTTAAAACCTGAACAAGTGCAAAATGATAAACAACATCCCAGCTGTCCACATTTCAAACCTAATGTCTATCCAGGATATAGACCGTGGTGCAGTCTCAAATGCTGACAAAGCAATGCAGAACCTTTGTGGTGTACCTTACAAACACAAGGAAACATATTTACATCCACAGATATCTATCACCTCAAGTGTCATGTAAACATCTCGCTCTTAGCTCCTAAACTCTGGGACTTTCCTTGGCACTTTCCATGTCAATGATAAAAACTGAGGTTTGGATGGACGTATAGAAGTTGGAGAGGGAATCATGGTAGTGTGCTTTGAAGAGTTCATCAAAAGCTGCCAAGGATGTCTGAGCCTTGAAAGGGATGACCTTGTCATCCATGATGACATATCATCTTTGGATGCTGTTCTTCTTCTCACCAACACACAGGAGAAAGGGCTGTCCCAGCTCCACACCAGCTATGAAGGTTTTAACACTGGCTCCCATCTTTAACAAATTTTAAATAATAATCATGAGAACATCTTGAAATGCAGCGCTGCAAAAAATATGCTTCAATACAAGAAGTAGGATCATCAGAACAACTGCATAAATACATTACTATCTGCATATAAGCAAATATCTCACAACATTGTCCACAGCTTGACAGACAAAGATTTTAGCACTCTTCTTGTGGCCTTTGAAGGTCGCAAGAGGACCAACTGTAGAATGCTTGACAGATCACTGTCCTAGCCTAGGGGAAAAAAAGGACAAATATCAGACATTCAAATCATAAATAATTAAAGTATTCTAAAGAGAACAATGATCCAAATTCTCCAAACCCACTTTTTTCATACAAAAAGTTGGTGGTAGGGAGAAATTCTGAAACTTACTGGGCACAAAAAAATACAGATTTATGAAACAGCGCATAAACATATCACTGCACACATTGCCTTCATACATCCCAATTTACAGTGAATTGGGCGCAGCTGCATGCACATGGCCCTTGGACCACGCTGTCTCTGCCGATAAATACATATGCAAAAAGGTATAAATAATCGGAAGGAACCCACCACATGCCCAAATAACCATGGCAATGGTGCTGTGATACTTAAAGAACCGAACAGGTTCCTATCGATGGAAAAACGCTAAGAGAGACTGTGTCTACAACTTGAATGACATCAGCAAATAAATCCTGGCTGAAAATAAAATGTTTGTTGGCTCGAACCCGTTTAGTTCTACAATGTGTGCATCAAATCCAAACGGTGCTGTCTAGCTGCTGTATTAAGCTCAACCATAGCTCAGTGCTGATCATTATAATAATGTGAATATCCCTCTTATATTTCTATTATGAAGACTGTCACCACACACTGTGTGAAGTACTTTAAATCTTTACAACCATTCAGGACGTCACATAAAAATAAATGAAAAATTACCTAGAAGGCAGCCATCGCACACGGAGCCCAATTGAGGTTTGTTCCCAACACTACTATTATAATTGGAATAATTATAATTACTTTTCTAGCATAAAGGAACCATAAGTTGAGGAGGCCGTTGCATTAGTGAGACACATTTGCGCATCACAAATATGTTGCGCAGATATTGATTGAAAATGCCTTCTATTCATAAAAGCATATTGACTTCCTGATGGCGCCTTATACCAGTATCGGTGCAGTCTATAGCTCTGATTACATTCAGAAATCAGCTCCTCGCTGCAAATGAGAGCCACAGTTTAGGGGAACTTTGTATATCTGAGCAACATACAGATGAGACCGACCCATATGGCTGGCATGGCCTGGCTCAGGGATTACTGTTAAATACCCGAACTATCAGTATGCTCCCTCTGAGAAGCTCTGGCTGAAAGGACCGCAGTGTATTGTGAACCTGAACTGGCACCGGTTCCTCCTGGTTTCCCTCTGTAACACTGAGGTCAGCACCGTCCAGAGCTCCAAAATAATGGCCCTGAGCAATCTAAACCAGCTGATAAGCAATGCATCAACATTTCTGAAAACGACGCTCCCTCCGCCTTCTTTCCATCGGCGATGTCCTCCAGAGCCAAAGCTGCCATTGCTCCACAATAGCACACAACTTTATGCAGCTATTTATGGACATGAGTGATTGTATACAGCTTGTCCACCTTAGGAATCATCAAACCTGACTTGTTAGGAATTAATCTGCGAATCCAATATCGTTTTCTTTTTCAGTGAGAATGAAAGTGCTTCTTGATTCAAACATACGATGATTCACATGCATTTTATACTCCTCAGCAAGAAGACTGTTGCACATTTCCATGTACATGTGACAGAAACAAAGAAAGTTTCACAGTTTCCATCCAACCGATGTTGTTTACATCATTTTCTGAAGTGTGTTATTGTATGAGGCTAAATGTAATTCAGTTTCATCAGGTTTTAAACCATAAGAACTCATTAAAATAACACCGGGTTTGATTCTCCATGACTGAAATAAAACTGAATGGAGTCATATTTCAGTCAATTTAGTTGAGTTTTAGTCATCTGTGGTTTATTATTGTCATTTGAAAACGTTTGCGTGGCTTCCGCACATTTTCACAGCAGGTCAACAGTTTATTAATTAAGTTTATTAAGTTTATTAATTTACGTACATTTTCACGCAATGTTCATTTTTGTATATGCTGAGTTGTGCGTAAAACATTCCACCACAAGGTTTTTGTGCGTAAGCACATTTCATTCAGGAGGCTCCAGATGTCTTCAATGTGCTCATTAGAAGTCAGAGTAGGCCATTTTGACAAAAATCTGCCTGATACTTCCTCTCCACAGTCTACAAAAGAATAAGCATTTTCATGCTTATGCAGCCTTAAAGTGTATACCTTGAATGATAAGTCACTTACACAAAATAATTTCTCTTTCTTACCAAGCCACTGATGTTGAGGAATCGTGGAAAGACATCCAAGACTGCCAAAGAGCACTGCTGATTTCAACCAATGTTTGGTGGTACTGAAATGTGGCCCTCATCTTCTTTGGTTGCCGATTTATCAGTTAAATGTTTCAAAAAAGGAGATTGCTCACCAAGTGCTCACCAAGCAGTGTCTTGTGTATTCCTATGTCTCTATTTAAAAAAGCTTGTGGTGCATTATTTCAAGGTAGTAAAAGACTAGGCTATGTAACAATTTTATCATTTTAGGCTATAGTTTATAGATTAGTAAAGTAATAATATATAAACTATAGCAACAGTCCCACAATCAGCGCAGGTTCAGAGATAGGAAGACGAGCCAGGTTATCAGTGCCCAGCTATAAACCCAGCAAACCAGCTCACTGGCAGGAGAGGAACTAAAAAACAAGTTACTGATAATGGAAAAAGAAATAAACAACAGTAACAACAATCTATTCTGCGCTTTACAGTGTTTTCATCGCAAGACGTGCGCACACCTGGGAAGGAGGAGGAAATAGGAAAGGATGGCGCTGTGTGGACAGTGGTACGGGAGTGATATGGACGTCTTCCCCGCCGGTGAAGGGGACATGAGCAGTGGGTAATGCCGCTCTGGCAGTGGGATTCGGGGCTTTTGATGAAACATCTGGGGTGGAAGCCCTGGGGACAAATAAAGTTCTTCTGCATTAAATTGAATTGAATTGAATTGAATTGAATTGAATTCGAAATCAAATCGAAATCAATCACTGAGACTCAAGTCCTATTGTTCATGGTAAAGAGCCATTTAATAGAATCAGATTGTTTATGAACGTAACATTACTATTTGTTACTCTCTTTGAAATGCGTGGAAGCCCAGCTATGCTGAGGGTCACAATAGGGTCACTGAAAGCCCCAGGATTTAAAGCCCGATGATTTGTTTTACCCAGGTAAAAGGAATCCCTGGGAATTGTGTACTTCATTTTCCACTGCCATTAATCATTTATTTATCTCAGCCTAATGATGTATGGGGAAGCAGTAAAGAAAACTGCAATACACCTTAATTCCAGAAAATGGCATTACACCTTTACTTTGTTTAAAAGCTAATAAATCATTATTTTTGTTTCAACTGATACATAATAAATTATGAGCAGCTTTAGAGTTATACAGTTAATTAACTCCTTCCATTATTTCTTAAGTTGTACTGGATCCATAAACAAGAAAAGGTCAAATCATTATTTACATGTATTTTTTAACCAACCTGCATCTGGCCAGAGTTGTTGCTTTACAACAGCATGATTCATTTATAATAACTATTAAACACTGATAGCACACTTAATTTTCTTGTATTATCTTCAGGTTAACTCTGATAACTACAGAGCATGTTTTAGTGAAAATTGTATTTATGAGAATAAAAATAAAAAAAAGCAACAACTAAAAATCAATCCGGAATTACTGGGAATTGATACCTTGACTGTCTAATCATAAGCAAATATTTATATAAAGAAGAAGATGGTTAGACAGTGGAGTATAGGATGGCAGGACATGAAAAAGATCAGAGCTTCTAGGAATCTTGATCCAAACCTGCAGAGGCATCTGCATAAAGCTATGAAAAATTAAAAATATTTCATAAAAACATATAATAAATAAATAAATATAAGAGTTCATACTCCACTAAGATAGGTTAACATTAAAAGACAAATGGGTACTTTTTGTGTACAATGGAAATGTGAAGTGCTCTGATCATTAGCACATCATTAAAATATCTACAGTTCTTACAGAACTGTGGCAAAACAGTTTACATTAATGCCAACAATATAAAATATCACAAATTTCTGGTGAAAATTATTCTGTTTTATCTTCTGGTACTTGAGGTTATTGACCACATACCTACTAAACTTTTATATTGACTTTCAGCTGCCATAAACAGATAACTCTGGAGTGTCATTCCTGCCATAATTAAGAATATATACAGAAATAAATAAATGACTCTATAAAATAATTACTTGGCCAAAACGTAGCTAGAAATATAAATTAGTGCATCATTAAATGCAACAAAATAATAAAAAGAAGCGACTTATTGAATAATTGATCAATTAATCAGATATACATATATATATTTCTATTTTTACCCACTATTTTTATGTAAACCTCTCGTTTTCAAATCATATATTTTTTCGTGAACTCTATATTTTGCCTTTGTGTATTTAATACAAGGGAATTTCTTGCTGTTTTATTTTTCCTACACTATTTTTTTTCATATTTATTGCGACCCAAATATATTTAAAATATGTTTTTTTCCCTCAATATATATACATATTTTCAAATATTTTTACTGTCATTTTATTTCTTAAGCATTGATATATTTTCTCCTCTAATAAATCCCTGTTGTATTTATTTACCTAACAGATTTCCCTGAGCCCTTTTATTTCCCTTTTATTTTCCCTCAGATGTACATTTCCAGAGGTGTAACTTTAAATTTCCACATCAGATTTGAAAGAAGTGATATATAGAGATAATGTAGCTTCATTCTAGAAAGCTACAATTTTCTTTTAATGGCGTTATGAATACAGTAAAAGATTAGGAGATATTGCAATATTAGTGTTGCTTTAATTCCGAAATTCCACATTAGATGTGGATAACACTTTTTGATCTTAATACAGAAAGGAATCAGCCCAGGACATTAGACAGATTTATTTTAAAAGGATTATAGATATGGCACGGTATACATATATTTTCCATGCTTAGGGACTTTCTTTTTAAATTCCACATCAGATGTGGATGAAACCTACTGAGTGACATCTATGGATGTAAAAATTTTAATCTGGACAGAAATTACCCAGTGATTGTGGACAAATTTCTTTAAAGAATATTATTATATTATTATAGATTAATATTTAAATCCTGTAAGACTCACAAATGGAAAACACAAGGAAAGGCTATAAGAAGTTTATTTTTATATACATTTGTTTGGCGCTCAGACCCCGGGGGAAGACCTGAACGCTGTGAATGATAAGGGCTTGAATGAGTATTTTTAGGATTAAATTAGAGATGTTTTCCCCCGGGATCCGACTGGTGGTGGAGTGGAGGCCTGAAGGATCGGGTTGTTGTGAGTTCAGAAGGAGGAGATGGGGAGGAGGTGGGTCAAAGCTCAGTGGAAGAGTGAGAGAATCTTGCCGATGAGGATCTTTAAAGCGAAGCCTTGGAGCTGATTGGCTGAAGAGAAGGTGCGGACTTGATGCTGATTGGATGGACGGAGACGCATGGAGGAGCCATTGGACCGGCTGAGGTAGGAGGAAGTGTTCCGGATTGAATTTTCATCAAAATCCTGATCTTTGAGCAGAAAGGACTGATTGGAAGTCTGGATGAACATGCAAAGAAAAGGATGAAAATGACCAGCGGCCGAGTTGTTGCAGTGAAGCTGTGGAAATTCCTTGGGTGGATGCAGTAGTTGCTGTCCCTATTCTAAATGAATGGCCCAAAAAATGACTGGGTGCCAAGTTACATAGGATTAATATTTTTCTAAATTGATCGAGAAACCAGGGAGCGGACATTGGAGTCCCTTCAGGAGTGAGAAAAAGGTGCATGATCTGAGGGCTTAATCTGTGACGTTTGAGAGCAAATTCAAACATGGATCGAAAAGGGCAGAAGGGGCCGTCAAGGCGGGCGATGAAAATATAGCAAGGGCCTATTACGGATCAGAAACAAGCGGACTCAAGATTCAGCCAGACACAGTACTGAAAATTTAAAAGGTTTATTCAGCCACAGGAAAAAGTCACTCAGGTAAAACTCCACACAGCGTCTGGGAATCACTGGGGCAGAAAGAAGGATTAGTGACTTGTAGTTTCTCCAGATATTGCAAGGATCAGAAAAGTCACTAACCTGCTTTTGTCTTGGATAGAACTTGAAACCCAGAGGGGAAACCTCGGTGGGTGGCAGGCAGTGATCTCCACAGCACAGGTAAGAGAGACAGGTGGCTTTAGGCTGAATAATTCAAGGGCTTGGCTGGCTCAATAATCCGGGGACAGAAACAGGGTCAATGATCTGAACAAGAGACGTCAGGCAAGGAGCAGGCTGAGGCATAAGCCAGATGTGGGAAACAGGGTTGAAAACCAAAATCCAAACAGTCCGACAGGGAGCAGGCAGAGAGGCAAAATCCAAGAGGCAAGGCAAGGTCAAAAAACAATGATCAGACAGGAAGGAACGCTGGATATCTACTCACACAATGGCTTTCAAAAATCTGGCACCGTCTGCTTGTCAGAGTCAGTATATATCAGGGAAGACACAGGTGCTTGGCATGCCATAGATTGCACTACACTGCAGCAGCCACCAGGTGCATCTCATCTGCTGATTGCAGCCAGGGAGACAGGGTAGAGCAGACGTGCCAGAATCATAACAAGTATGCCAAAAGTATTTCGCTCATCCATCCAAATAAATGAAATCAGGTGCTCCAATAAATTCCATGGCCTTAGGTGTATACAATCAAGCACCTAGGCATACAAACATTTGTAAATGAATTGGTCGCACTCATCCAGTAGTAAAATTTCCTTGCTTCTAAATATTCCACCGTCAACCGTCAGTGGTATTATCAGAAAGTAGAAGCGGTTGGGAATGACAGCAACTCAGCCACTTTGTGGTAGTCCACGTAAACTGACAGAGCGTGTGCAGAGGCCGCCAACTTTCTGCAGAGTCGATCATACAGACCTCCAAACTTCATGTGGCCTTCTGATTAGCTCAGGAACAGTGTGTAGAGTGCAATGCAAGGTGTCAGATGCAGTGGTGTAAAGCATGCCATCTCTGCACTCTAGTGCAATGGGGTTATCCAGAGTGACGAATCGCGCTTCTCCATATGGCAATCTAAAGGAGGAGTTGGGGTTTGGCGTTTGCCAGGAAACCAGTAATTGTCTTACTGTATTGTGCAAAGTGTAGGGTTTGGTGGCGGGGGATTATGTTGTGGCCTTTGTTACGGGAGCTGGGCTCGGCCCCTTAGTTCCAGTTAGATTCTAGACAATTCCTTGCTCCCAACGTTGTGGGAAAAGTTTGGAGATGGCCCCTTCCTCTTCCAACACAGTGCACAAAGCAAGATCCATAAAGACATGGATGAAAGAGTTTGGGTGAGCTTGACTGGTCTGCACAGAGTCCTGACCTCAATCCGATAGAACACCTTTGGGATGAATTAGAGCAGAGACTGAGAGCCAGACCTTCGCGTATAAATCAGTCTAATGGTGTGTTCACACCAAACGCGGATTCTGCGAATATTTTGCGTCATTTGTGTGCTTTTGCTCGCTTGACATTCCGCGTGAACTCCGTGTTGCCAAATTGCAACGCTTTCGCCGCATCATCAAATAGGAGGTGCTTCCATCTGCTGCTTGCTGGTTTCAACTGAACATGGCGGACATGGATTTCACGGACCTAATTACAGTCTTTTACCTGTGGAGAGCCGAAAAACGGCGCCGACGTCGACGTCCCTGGGTTCATGAAATTCCCAGCAGGGTCGAGCTCAATTTGTGGCAGTGGCAAGCAGAATTGGCAGTTCCGGTGGCAGCTGGAACTGCCACAGCCTGCCAGAGCAATACATCCTCCAGTAGCTGTGTCTGGATGATGGTCGATTTCAGCGGTACCTCCATCTATCCAGGACCCAGTTCGAAGATCTGCTGTCCCGCGTTGGGAGACGAATCGGCCTTCGGGACACCAACTACTGGCGCTGTATCCCCACTGCTGAATGCCTGTCCATCTGTCTTCAGTGAATAAATAAATCTCAGCTCAATAAAAAACCAGCCGATTTTTTATGTCCACATCTCCTAAATATAAGATATTTGTGCCTAAACATATGAACTGCCAATATAAATTAGCCAAAAGACAGTAGTACAATGGCGCTATTTTAAAGTTTTACCTGCTACTCCAGTCTCCTCACTGACTCTTCTCCAGGCCAGGTCCTTTCTGTACTTGTCTCGATAAAAATAATTAGTTGAGTCATACAACTCTGGCTTGCCACACACCGCCACTATGATCTGGTCCTCCATCATCACTGACAACCGCTTCTTCTCCGCTGCGGTCCTTCACCCTACGTCACAGCCACATCCAGTCCCTGATTGGTTGACGCGATGCGAATTTAGAAAAAAGTTCCGATTTTTTAACTCGTCCACCGCTCTCGCTTTGCTCCCGCTTCGCTCGGCGCGCCTTTTGCACCGCGTCCTTCGTCTCCTTTGCACCACCTCACGGCGCTCCGCTCCTGAACGCGCCTCTACATAGGGATAACATGTAAATCGGCTGCTCCTATCGCAGAATAAGACCTCACAAATGGGCTTCTGGAAGAATGGTCAAAAATTCACATTATTCTGCTCCTAAACCTTGTGGACAGCCTTCACAGAAGAATTGAGGCTGTTATAGCTGCAAAGGGTGGACCACCGTCACACTGAACCCTGTGGAGCGAATACTTTGGCAATATAGTGTGTCCTAATACAATCACATAACTATTTATTTGTTTTCCTTACGTGTTCTGGTTCCCATGTTATCTTTTCAGCATAGCTTCACTTTAAATAAATCAGAGCAATTTGAGATTTCGGAACATTGTTTTATATTGTTTCTTCAAACTTCTCTGCAACTTTGTTCCTGACCTGTCTCCTGTGTTCCTTGGTCTTCGTGATGCTGTTTGTTCACTAATGTTCTCTGACAAACCTCTGAGGCCTTCAGAGGACAGCTGGATTTTTACTGATATTAAAAGCATGCACAAGTGTTTAGGTCACTTTAGACAGCACGTGAATGCACTGGGTTGTATTTAGGGGTTTAAGAGCAACAGGGGCTGAAAAGAAATGCACGATACATTCTTCAGATTTTTTATGTTTTAAAAAAAAAACATGCATCATTTCACTTCCACTTTATAAAAGTGATTTCTCATTGTTGGTTCACAAGATTTACAAATTAATTTTGGTTGCCTGCTGCACCATGTTAAACCCGTGACTTACACGTCCTGTTTTGCAACTTTTCTGCCACCACACACCGGGATGTTTGCTAACAGCGTAGCTCTAAAGACATTATGAAGATATTTACTTTTTGTATGTTCCATGTCTCTATATGAACAATGCCTTAATAACCTAACTGGCTTGTTTTCCAAGACGCATGACTTTCTAATCATTGAGACATATTGATGCCCTCTGTCAACCTCAGACAGTCAGTCAGTGTGTGAGGAGCTCCGAAAGCAGATCTCCTGTCTTAAGTGACGTGGGCAGTTTATAAAAAGAAACGGTCTACCTGATGCTGTGGCTTCAGTGAAGTAAAGAAATTGGCCAGCAGAGGGCAGCAGACCACCAACAAATCACATAAATTCTTCTGCTGACGTCTCCAGTGAGTAACACACTTCTCTGTTGTGAGACCTTACCAGTCTTCCATATATGGAATATCTAAAATGAGCACAGCACAAAGAAAAATATTTAAAAGTTCAAAAGTGTGTAAAATCTAGAATCCAACTACAGAACATTTGTTGTTCTTTTTGTAAACTTTGGCTAAATGAATGCAGGGCAGGCACCAAACTGCAGTGTAATTTACCTTGTAATTTCACTTTATTAATCGCAAAGGGAACTCATATGTTGTAGAACTCTCACTATCTAAGTTTATTTAAAGAACTGTTATACATGGTCATAGCTGTGGGAATAAAGGATCTACTGTAGCAGCATGTGTTGCAGCAGACTAGCAGAAGCCACTGACTGAAGACATTCAGTCTGTTGTGGAAAGGATGACTGATGTAGTCCTTTATGTTTTTTATTTAATGAAACATCCATCTTTGCAGAAGTCCCCAAACAGAGCCAAGCTTCTTCTGCTTTCATTGCTTAATTTTTACTTTGTTTGATGTATATGTTGTGTTTGAATAGAGCCCTAAAACAGTGAGTGGATCAGCTTCACTTTATTTGCATATTTAAATGTTACCTAAGTGATTAATCCCCATAAATCTAATGAAGCGTCAAGATTTTAAACTCAGATATTTGCTGCCTCATAAAGGACAGAGATGGTTTTAAGTGCTGCAGCATGCTGACTAATAAAGAGAACAGAAAACGTTGTTTGCTGGTGAGTTCCTATTCTGGTAAAGGCCGATTACACCAACCTCAGCCCCAGTGGTTTTGTCGTCGTCGTCCCCCCACTCCACTCTGACAGGATGTTAATGTGTTTACAGATCTGAAGCAGTAACAACACCACCTCTGAGATGTTTAGTGAGTGGAGGCCTGGTTTTAGTTTACCGTGTTTGGATCTTTACCTTTATATCCTATTTAAACATGCATTTTACCACTCAATTTAATTTATGCATTTAGGAAGAAAAAGGTCAAATACAGAAATATTTTAATCAGTCAAATGCATCAAATGTGATCCATAAAGGATGCATTTGTTTTAATTGTTTGAGTTTTTAAAAGCACACAGGGAACAGACCTGGTTCTGTTCAAACCACCATGACCACATGTAGCTCAGCTGTATTTATGCCAGCCTTTAATCAGGGCTGCACTTCATAGTGCTTCACAAGCCTTTCTTTTAAATGTTGAACATATTTGTGAGCTCAGACGTATTTTAAACATTTGCAAGAATATCATGATCTGTCCATTTTGCTAAAATGTTTTAATTTCAACTTATACTACGTATGTCCTGAGTAAATGCTTATGGTTTAAATTGGTTAAAAAGTTTTCTAAACTTTTTAAAAAGAAATAATAATAAGGTTATCTAGAATGCTGAAAGCACAATATGCTTTTTTTTCAAATGTTCAAGTGCAAAGTTAATTTGCAAAACCGTGAGCATGCGGCCAGGTTGTTTTTTGTTACTGGACTTTCCACACATGTGGTCTAAATGTGGTGAAGCAGTACAGAAGTCCAGCCTTAGCAAAATAAATCTGTAATAATTATGTGTTGCTGTGTGATTTTCTTTATTTAAGTGAAAGGTATATATTTCCTCACAATAATCTCAGATAAGAAGGAAAAGGTTGTTTTATCTGCTTCTTTTCACGTTAGACAAGCATTTACTATTTAGGTAAACTGTTGGTAATGCGCATCGGTCTTCAACAAAACACTAACACAAAGTTCAAAGGCATGCGAACCTAACTAGTTCAAGAACAAGAGTTCTTTCAGTGGAAGAATGCTCTGAGTGAGATGGGTTCATAACCCAACAACTGCACTCAAACATTTGCAGACACTCACATTTACTCTTTTACATTGTAAAAGAATTTTAGTAAGCCAGCCAATGCTGGGAAGGTTCACCACTTTTCTGTTTTCTATATTTGTGGGTAATGGCCCTCATTCAGGTGGTTGTACAAAGTATTAACAGTAAGCCTGCCAATAATTGTGATTTTGTTGAAAAGAGTACTCATATGAAATCTTTTTCCCACAGAATAAATGTACAGATTTTCAGGTTTGATTTTTGTGCATTTACAGTGTGAGATGGTGCTGCTGCAAGAAAAGATACATTTGTAAACATGTTTACTGTTTCATCAAGGATTAGCATAACTGCACTGTATAGTCCCAAGATCATTGGTTAGATCATACTTGTTTATAGTTTTGGTCCGAACCACATTTGGTGACTGCTTTTAGCTTAATAAACGTTCTTGAATATATCTGTTATGCTAATCCAGTGACTTTGATGATAATGGAATCATACAATGGTGGGCACAGTTCTGATAATTTGCTAACAGCTAATAGCAGAACCAATTTTTTATTTAGCGGCTTAGCATCTTCGACAGTGGACTGGTTAGCTTCTGCTAAATTAGGTTTTGCCAAAGTTCACTTGTCTCGAAAAGTCCATAGGCTTGTGTTACGTAACTGCTACTCCCTCGCCTCATTTTCTGTTTTTCTGACTGGGTCAGGGAGCAGGGCAGCAACACCAACTGTATGTGTATGTGTGTGTGAGAGAGAGAGAGTGTGTGTGAAAGAACATGGAGGAACACACAGTGAGGTGGGGGCCTACTGTCAGTATCAGATCAGCATTGCCCAAGAAGTGGTGTTCCTATTACTCCAATGTGTTGAGCAGTGGCAAGCATGTGAATTTCTCAGTGTAGCAATACAAACAGTGCCCAGCTGGTTTTCCTCTCAAACAAAACAAAAAGCAAACTGCAGCCTGGCTAAAACCATCGCTGCTCTCTTGGTCAATAAGTCCTGAGGTGAAGGCTACACATACAGTGGCTGAAGGCAGTTTTGAATTCCAGTTAGGTTCTATGTGAAAACAAAGTTTTTGTTTGGCTTAAAGATGAATGGCGTGTTGAGAAGTCTGCGGCGGCTGTTGGTGGGGCAGAGGTCAGTTAGTGCCCTGTGGATTTATGCTGGACAGAAGGTTTGTAGGCCTGTTTATTGATGGCAAGCTAAAGTCTCCCCCACCTTTGTTGGGCTGATCAAGACACTTCACCATTGGCAGGATAATCTTGACCAGCAATAAACTACTGAAGAAGTATCTTACAAGGTATTTATGTATTGTTAAATTATTTTAAAGTTTATTAAATTATTTCAATGGCTGTGATGTTTAAAGTTTTGTGTCGTTTATAAAGAATGACAGGCTACCAGCGTATTCACAGTCAGCGCACCATGCTTGTCTGTATTACACCACTAGGAGATGTTCATGTAACATAGATAAACAGCATAACTTGTACACTACAATGGTGTACTTCATATTTTCCTCATTTATTTAATACATACTACTTTTCTTACCTAATGTTATAAAAATGGAATGTAGATAAATGTCATAAATAATACATACAGTATATATACTTTAAATATATTCTACCCATGATTAAGTGTGCACAGCGTCAGTCCCACCAGTCTCCCATTGTAGGGAGACGAAGACGTGTGAAAAAGACATCTTGGAGGTTACCCTTAAGTTCCGCTGATTTTTTTAAATCTGTTTAGCAGCTTAGCATTAGCGAAGCTAAAAGTTTAGTTTGCAGAATGTGGGTTAGTGAAGCTAACATTTGGTTAGCCGTTCCCACCACTGGAAACATACCTAGTGCTAAACCCTATCACTTTTATGTGATGTACTACATGATCTTCTTTTCACTGTTTTATTTACTACATACAGCCTTCAGTGTATCTTTTCTTTAAACTAGAGCTTCTAAAATAAAAATAGTATTAAAGCCTTTTAAACCACCTTAACTGGTGAACATGCACATGCTCCAGTATCCCTTAAGACCACAAACACCACTGTCCACATACACTATAATGCAAAATTGCGATAATGTATCATGTAACATCTATGTTGCATTTTAATATCTAAATCACTCAGGAGCACTGGATATTTTAGGGGCATAGATGCTGACATATCACTTTATCTTCTCTAGAACTGAGAGTTTTTTAACTACATGTGCATAAATGTATGCTGTCCTTCATTGTAAAAAAACTATGCCACTGAAAGGGCTGACCCTAAACAGTGCACCCCGTCACATGATTAGGCAGATCATTTGGACAGTCAAAGACATCTTACATCATATTTTTAACCAAACCACTCAGCTTAGGCACTCACAAAAGCCTTCTTCTGTCTTCTGGAAGAGTTCTGTGAATTTGTGAACAAAATACGACATGCACAGAAAGAGGTTCAGAAATAATGCAGTTTTCCAGTTTTCCTGGTACTTTATAAAAATTGTGAGTATCAAACATGACTTTTTTGCGTGCAATGTTTTTAAGGAAAATGAATGAGATTTTAAAACTGCGATACTATGTGAAGAAAATCTTAACCCCACTTAAAATATGTTGCTACCAAATTCGTATTGAGCTACAAGGATGTGTTTCATCTGATATTTTCTATTTTTGTTTCTCTCATACATTGACACAGACCTCCATATCATACCAACAGAAAAAACATGTCATTTAATAAATTAAAAGTAGAAAAGCATTTGCCTATGATCCAACCAGGACCTGACTGAAGCATAATACTTTTGCTGATCAATTATTGAATGTTAAAAAACATTTTTATCCCAACATACAGTTTTATGCATTTTGAATTATGTTTTCTATCATTTTTTCATGGCGAAAAGTAAATTATCATATCTCTTTGTCTCAGGCAACTATAGCAACAAAATACATGAATATACCACTTACAACGGAATAAGGTACTTATTCTACTTCCAGGTAACTTTTTTGTTTTGGTTCCAGTTTTTATTCAACTCATAATTTTCTTCTGTTCATGTTGCTACTCTCACGTATTCTCCCCTCTAAAGGAGCACTGAGCACTAATAAAGTTCTAATAAGGACAGCATGGAGTGTAAAGTAAAGAAAAAACAAATGGATAATAACCGAGCAATCATTCACATGACTGAAATATAAACTGAAACTTAAACCTGAATGAAAACAAACCTTTCAGTCCAAAGATTTCTGTGCTTTCTGAAAGCAAACCAACGACCACAAGTGCTAATTCTAAATGTTTAAATAAAAAACCAAATGGACTTCTCTATCTTGAAGACTTTTCACTTCATCTAAAAAACTTCTTCAGTACTCAACTTGTGTTAAAAGAATCAGGCTAATGAGTTCTTGTAAGAAAAATCACACCAGTACAACCATTAATGTCGGGCCATTAAAGCACCAAAACTCTCTCATCAGCTATAAGGATGTCTTGTGGCACAAACCTCTAAAGTTAACTACCAAAATGCAAACAGTATATAAAATGTCTCACCTAAGACAGAAATACACTGGACCACTGGTACATTGTCTTAAAGAAAGCATAAAGGGCAAAACCCTTTGGAGCTTTAGGACTATAATAATAGTAATATAATTTCTATCTGCTTCATCTCATGCCAACTTACAGGCAAAAACCCCCGAAAACGTCTGAGTCGGTGGTTAGGACTGTTAGCAAGTGGACTCATGAGTCAATCATGTTAAAGGGCTGCTTTGACTACACAGATTTGAGTGTTTTTGATGCTTCAGCCACTGACCTGGATGAACATGCTGAAATTGTGACATCATACATCAGTTTTTGTGAGAACATGTGTGTGCAGACCAAGACCTTTCGCACATCAAACAACTTTACTTTACAACTGAGGAAGCTGCATTGGACCAAAGAAGAGCTAACAACAGTGGGTACCGGTCCCTGTGTAAGCAGGCAAGAAACAAACTGAGGTTGGAAATCAGGGTAACTTTTCTTTCTGAGCTTCTGGCAAAAGGCATCTGAGCTGGAGTATTCCCAGCTGAAACTGTATCTTCCCTTGTCTCTGCCGAAGAGGAAACATAGGAATCGCAATACCGCACATCTTCCTACATGCCAGTCTGGACAGTGGGGACTACCCGCAACTGCTACTGAGAGTAGCTACAACATTTCTTTGTTCCTGTCCGCCACCTTTGCTACTCAAACCACTCCCCTGTCTCCCTTCTTCAGAACAGTTAACTTTAGAGGAGGTGTTTGTGCAGAGAAAATTAGTTTAGGACAAAATAATCTAAATATTGTTTATTTCATGATGTTTTACTTTGTTTGTGGTGTGATAGCTAAAATATTTTGAGTGCTAGCAGGCTATCTGCTCAGCTAATGTGAACAGTCCTCTCAGTCTTGAGGCTAGTTGTTTGTTCTATGTTGTGATTTGAAGTCGATACAAGCTTTATTTAATGATGTGTTTCAAGCACAAAACAGTCATAACAAATTGGCAGTGCCCATATGCACATTAATATTAATGCTGGTTCAATGTATATGTTTGACTTTTAAATGTTGAACAAGGTACAAGCTTTCCTTTGTTACAACCGCTAACGGCTAATGCTAGCACCAGGCAGATCAAAGAATTACTTCCGACTCTTCGACATTTTATGAAAGTCTATACACGTTTCTCTCCAACATTTTATTATTCCATTACTGCATGTGATGGCTAGTAAAAATGTTAAGAATCAACTATCTTAAAAAAAGGTTATTAGTTTCCAGAAAATAATATTTCCTTAAACAATTATAACTAAATAAGCATAGCTAATTCAACATAAGAATCAATTACCCACAAAGGTTATTGGTTTCTAATCTATCAAATAACATTTCCTTAAATATTACTGAACTAAAATAGGGATGGCAAATTCAACTACATTTAGAGTCAGTTATCCAAAAGGTAGATTTCTAACTCCGCAATAATGTTTAAAATATTGTTTTATTAAAATAAGGTTTCATCTTCTGATTTTGCATTGTGACAGGTTGTTTGAAACCAAACCAATTATTGTTCTTAATTAGTTGTAAAACTAATTTTAGAACAAATTAGTTCTAAAACTAATTTGTTCTCGTTTCCAAATTCCTCAAGGTAAACCTTGGTTCTCAAAGATAGATAACAGTGAATAGTAATAGTGCATCGTTTTTTTGGTTTTGGTTCCACCATTTTTGTTGGTTTTCTTGTTCCTCCATTTGTATATAGTTTGTTAGCTTTCTTTTTTCCTTAATTTTGATTAGTAGTTTTAGTTGAACTGTTCTAGCCTTTCATACTTCCAACCCATTTAGCCACACCCCACTCCAACACACCTCCAACTGATTTACAACCCTCTCCTATCTGATACCCATCCCATCTGCACTAAAGGTCACTGAAGAAGATGTAGATCAGCATCAGAAGCTCCATGACCTGATGGTATTTCCCCCTTCTGTCTGAAAGCCTGCACTTACCAATTGGCCCTAATTGTCACTCTTTAACAATCCTCTGGAGCTGTGTGAGGTTCCCTGCTGCTTGAAATGTTCCACCATTATCCTGGTCCCCAAGAAATGCACTATTATAGGATTAAATGACTACGGACCTGTCGCCCTAATGCCTGTGGTCATAAAATCCTTTAAGCTACTGGTGTTGAAGCATCTAAAGGACATTGCATGCCCCTTGCTGGACCCCCTACAATTTGCTTATTGGGCAAACAGGTTGGCAGATGATGCAGTCATCTTGGGAATACGCTTCATCCTGCACCACCCAGGGATGCATGACTGGGGTACGTCCCTGGTTACGTCCTCTTCTCCCTGTACACAAATGACTGTACCTCGGTTGATCGGTCTGTAAAACACCTAGTTTGTAAATTACACCACTATCATTAGTCTGATTGAGGACAATGAGGATTTCCACCTGGAGCTTAACCTGCTTCTGGAGATTTTGTAGATGATGGTGGACTTCGGCAGAACACCGGCCACACTCCCTCCCCTTACCATTCTCAACAACACTGTGTCTGCACAAACTGCTTAGACCTTTACGCTACAGGTTGATGTTACAGAGTGCAATTAGTGACAATTTTTTCCCTAGGCTGTCTCTCTGATGAACACAATGAACATCTTACAGCCAGAATAATCAGCTACTCTGCTGTGAAACAAAATAAGCATATTGCACCGCCACAATCTGCCTTTCTTTTATTTCTTTTCTTTATATACCCATACAAAATGCCTGTACCTACATATACTGTATGTTCACATAGTGTTTTATACCTTATTTTATTTCCTCTAAAGTTTATATATTTGTCTTTAATGTCTGTATGCTGTGAGCACTTGAAATCGAAGTCAAATTCCTTGTCTGTGCCCACAGTCTTTGTCAATAAAGCTGAAGTTATGTGAGTCACTGGTCCCACCTTCCATTTGATTCATCGTTGGGTCGTTGTCACCTAGAATTTATATGTCCAGGATGACTCTAAACCAACCCCCAATCTCCAACACCACCATGCATGTCGATTGATACCAAACACAAATACAGACAATGCAGTCGCCTAAAAAAATCCCCTGTGGTCTAAAAATATATTTGTGAACACTGGTTGGATCTTTCGACACACAGCGGCCTCTTACCATCTACTTTCCTCCCGTGTGGTGATGGTGGTTTGACCTACACAGTAAAAGTTTCCACCAGTGGAAACAATACTTATGACCAAGGTAAAACACAGGAAGCATGGTCTGAAGCTTCCAGCATCAGCAACATGTGCTGGACTTGCTGTACACAATAGGGACAAAAGGTGAGCGACCATTTTGAATTTGAAGAAAATGTAACAGCATATTTAGATCATCTTCAGTTGTTCTAATCTCTTTCTCTTTCACATAATTTTTGAGATAAGAATCCTTTTTTATTTCGGGTTCAGGTTTAACCAGTACTGTAGTATTTAGTAAGTATTTTAGATTATACACTAAGGTTATGTTGACACTAAAGGCATTTGTGATGCATATCAGACTTTTTCACGGCAGTCAGAAAGGCTCAATTCAGATCTTTTCACCTCCAAAAAATCTGAATTGTGCCACTTCCGTATGTGGTACTAAATCAGATACGTATCTGACAGTTTTCAAAGCGTCCTCATTCAGAAAGGTCATGTCACATTTCATCCGACTTTTACCTCATTGTCCTGGCTCTGACTATGCATCCACAAAAACATCTCTATAAATGTAGCAGTGATTGGTCCACAAAAGACTACTGTTGAGAGTTGTCCTCCCTTTTATTCTTACCTTTCTTCGTCTTGTTATTATGTGATCATAATATTGTTGGGTCCCATTGCTCAACAACTTAATAATAACACACAGATACCAACATTCACACAGATGCCAACATGCCAACATTCTTATTACATATCTTATTACTTTAGTAAACTCTGCTGCTGCGTGTTGTCTACTTGAATTTGGAGTCATGAACTGTTCAGACTGAAGACTGATGGTAGAAGTTTGAATGACCATGAAAAAAGTCAGATTTCAGCAAAAAATTAGAAGTGACCATTAAGACCTGCAGTATGAACATAGCCAATGCATGATCAAATGCAGCCCAGCTTCCCCAAAGTATGCATTTTAGTCTAATTAGTGCTAAATTAGAAGATGCAAATCCGAAACAACTTCAGTGCTGTTATATGAAAAGTATGATCAAATTTTCTTACCGGGCTAGGTAAATAGTTTTGCCTTCTATGCAGAGGTTGCACTAGACATTTACGTTGTCTCTCATTTTGACTGACAGGGTAAAAAACCTGTCAAAATCTATTTTTACACGTCACTTTTTTTAAATGGGCTGCACGGTGGCGCAGTTGGTAGCACTGTTGCCTTGCAGCAAGAAGGTCCTGGGTTCAATTCCTAGCCTGGGGTCTTTCTGCATGGAGTTTGCATGTTCTCTCCGTGCATGCGTGGGTTCTCACCGGGTACTCTGGCTTCCTCCCACAGTCCAAAGACATGCCTGTTAGGTTAATTGGTCACTCTAAATTGACCTTAGGTGTATGAATGAGTGTGTGCATGGTTGTTTGTGTGTTGCCCTGCGATGGACTGGCGATCTGTCCAGGGTGTACCCTGCCTCTCGCCCATAGACTGCTGGAGATAGGCACCAGCTCCCCCGCAACCCACTATGGAATAAGCGGTAGAAAATGACTGACTGACTTTTTTTAAATGATAAACACTCAACAGCATTTCTTTTCATTCATTTTAATAAATATTCAGTCCAGACAAGCTGAACAGGGAAATACATCAACCAGATGTTAACCTTTTCTCTGCAGTGACAAAAAACACTGACTGTGGTAACAATAACTACCTATAAACAATGAAATTAAAGAATTGTGCTAAAAATATGACTTAAAATATCCTCGGACAAATCCATTTCTCACATTGGCTTTTTTTACATATGTCGCAGAACATTTTTCTATCGTCCCTCCTAACCCAGAAGGACGCCTGTCCCACTAAACTCTGTACTCCTGTTTGACCTCCTTGCTGCCGCTTGCTCGCTCCATAGTTGTTGAGGGCTGATTTCTTGTTTATTCTTCATCTTCTGCTGCATCAGTCCCTTCATTTCCAACTGTTTTATCAACACCATCGTCGTTGTTGAGCTTTTTGAAGAAACTTTGAACACTCAGCTGTCGTGACATTTTTTCGAGTAAAGCCAACAAGGGCATGCATCAAGTGAGAAAACAGCTAATTAATATGCTAACTCGCCACCTAGTGGTCTAGGGGTGGGATACAATTAGTGAAAAAAGAACAAAACAAAGGATGTCACCTGTAAAGATCACAGGGTGGATGGATGGTTATTTGGGCTTGGTTTTCCCACAACAGGAGCAAGGCACCTTCCAGCCACTGAGTTTACAATGAACTCCTCTTTATACCAAAGTATTCCTGAGTCAAATGTAAGGCCATTTGTACAGCTAAAACATTTTGTAAATGGAGTAATATTGCCTGCACTTTTACGGCACTTTATCAACTCCAAAGACACCAAAGAGCTTTACACTACAATTAGTCATCCACCCGTTCATACACACATTCAAACACTGGCAGTGGTAGACTACATTTCAGCTACAACTGCCCTTTGGCAGACTGACAGAGTTGGGGCTGCCATACAAACAGCATCACCAATCCTGCTGACCACCATCATCACAAGGCGGGTGAATTGCCTTGCCCAAGAACACAACGACTGAGACAGACGAACCCCTACCACCTGAGCCACCGTCATCCCTAATACCATCAAAGATAGTAACATATTTAACACTCAAAGGACTGAAAAAACTAATCCAGGTGATGCTATGACTATCACTTAAAAATTCTCAGAGTTCTTAATGTCATTGAAATACAACAATGCATACAAATATGTGGCAAATCTTAGTGAAGTCAAGAAAACCTGTAAAAAAGTACGAGTTGCTTGCCAAAAATATGAGAAAGCTTATAAGGTCAAGAAGATAGAGATTACTTGAAGTTATTGATAGTAAAGAGGATTTTGAAAGTATCAGTTTCTCCAAAGAATGGCTCTATCTTCCTTGAGTTTAGTGTTCCTTGAATATCCCACAGTTTAACATGTCATGTAATGTCGAAGGCAGACAAAGTGGGGTAACATTTGTATTCTTATATCTACAATTTCAGAAGTGAAATACATTTAAAAGTAAGTAAAATTGTGGTTGTATATTCTAAGTCTTCTATGTCTTAATAATTTGGAGTTCTTAAAAAGAACCTGGGTTTCTTTTGTTCTGCTACTCTTGAAGACATTCACAATTGACTTGACTTGACATGAGTGTATGTAATAGCAAGAGGTAGTCCAAGTGAAGCCAAGTGCACTGAGAATAAGCTGGAATTTGTGCAGAGAATGTAAATCTAATTCATGGGACACCATACTCCCTCATCACCCAACAAAATGTTTGACGGAACATTGTTTGAAACCTCCTCTGTAGGGTCTGCCACCTCTGCAGAGGCTTAGCAAATAAGATACCCAACATTTGATCCAAGATGTTTCTTTAAGTTTCAAAACAAAGCATTTTGAAGGAAAGGTAGAATGTCTTCAAGAACCAAAAAATATATTTCATAATTTGTTCTGAGTGTTTTATTAACACTAGGACTCCCAGAATTCTAACACTACTAGAACTCCCAAGCCCGTCAATTTGACAGCAAGCATTCTGGATGCGAGGGCGGTGATGACGTCATCGCATTAACGCTATAAAATGTTGTTTTTGACAAGAATCAATGATAGTATTTGATCAAAACCTATTATGTTTTATTGTTATTTATATATAATACTGAAAACTAATACAGAGTAGTGGGTACATTTAAAAAAAAAAAAACTTTACTAATCTGACCAAAAGCTGGACAGCTCCATGTTACGCCCCCTTTCACTTCGCAGACATAAACTAGTGCTCAAAATGCCTTCAGCTCATCCACACTCATGTCTGAGGAGGAATCATCTCCTAAAAGTCTGCTGGTCTCAGCCACCCTGCAGCCCTAAACGTGGATGAGCATTTTGGCATCCACCAAGCAGAGGAACACGGTGTGGGCATCTTGGATCCGGCGCTCTGTCAATGCGTTCTGGCTCTGACGCCTCCCTCTACTTTCTTCCTCCCCTATCACTGTCCACACAGCGCCATCCTTTCCTATTTCCTCCTCCTTCCCAGGTGTGCGCTCGTCTTGCGATGAAAACGCTGTAAAGCGCAGAATAGATTGTTGTTCCTGGGCTACTATATCTATGACCTAACTTATTGTTTATTTCTTTTTCCATTATCAGTACCTTGTTTTGTAGTTTCTTTCCTGCCAGCTGGATTGCTGGGTTTACAGCTGGGCACTGATAACCTGGCTCGTCTCCCTATCTCTGAACCTGCGCTGATTGTGGCACTGTTGCTGTAGTTTATATATTATTAGTTTACTAATCCGTAAACTATAGCCTAAAATGATAACATCGTTACATAGGCTAGTCTTTTACTACCTTGAAATAATGCGACACAACCTCCTGCTAACGGGACGACTCGTGTTTTTTAGCCGGGGGAGGCTCACTCTCTGACCCGCTGTCACTGGAACTGAATGCTGACCAAGAGCTGTCAGAATCCCTCTCGACCCCAGAATCACAATCATCTAATTATTGAAGCATTTCCAATGCCTCTTGAGCAGAAAATATCCTTCTAGAAGCCATTTGTAGGATGCCAACAATCTCCTTCTCAGACTGCGTTCTAGAGTGGCGGTTGCTAAGCAACGCTCGCGCATATACTCAGCCGTGGGAAGAAAAATAGCAATGTAAATAATAGGGCTGTCAAAATAGCGGCTGTGGTAGTTAGAGGTAGAAATACTTAGATCTTTTATTTGCTTTGTTATTTTTTTTTAAAAAGAGACATAGGAACACACAAGACACAGGTTTAGAAAAAGTCAGGATGCCAGGAAGATAAGAGTTTTAATAAACCAGAGTTATGGCATGTCAAACTTTCAAAACTGTCAAATTGATGGCCCTGGGAGTTCTAGTGTTAATGGGTCAATAGCTCGTATTTGCAATACAGTGGTGATTTAATGGAGTTACAATATTAGAAATTTAACTATCTTGACCAATGATTAAATAGTTTTGTCCCACACTTTCTTTAGAAGGTGTGGGTCTTGGCTAGCTCAGATACCATGGAATGTAATATTCCCCCTCTGTAAATCGAGATAACCGCCTCTCCATTTCTTTCAAACATGAATACTAAAGCAGACACCAAAGGTTTGAGTCAATTCTGATTGGCTCGTCACACCCAGTCTTGTCTCTAGAAAGTAGAGCACATTAAGAGATTCTATCAGTGAAGCATAGCCATTTTAACAAAATGACTCCTCTAATGTTTATAGGCTTTGTGACATATCTGGTCCTGCAAACATTGGGTAAGTTGTGTATTTTGTAGTTTTTTGTTAGCTTCGAAATGCATTCTAATATCTTCAGTATGTTCCAGCCTTAGTAGAAAGTCATGTGTTTTTTTCTCTCCATTTTCAGCTTATTTGGAAGCTCAGACACCATCATCATATTTGCATTTTGAATCGGTTTACATTGGCTCCAACATCACTTTAAAGTGTTCCTATAAAGAAACTGATGGAGTGGTTTTCTACTGGTATAAACAAACTCTGGGGCAGAAACCACAACTAATATCTGAGGTTTTTAAGTATAGGAGAAATGGCTTACTTAAAGGTGAAATTTGGAATGATTCACGGTTTGACCTGGAATTTGGCAACGATAAAAACCACTTGAAGATCTTCAATGTGCAAATGTCAGACTCAGCTACTTATTACTGTACAGGAATTGATGCATATGTGTATGAATTTATAGAGGGAATTATAGTCTATGTAAAGGAATCAGATAAGAACATTTGGACATTGGTTAATCAGTCCAGGTCTGAGACCATCCAGTCAGGAGGTTCCGTGACTCTAAGCTGTGCAGTACAAACTGTGATCTGTGATGGAGAACACAATGTTTACTGGTTCCACAACTCTGAAGAATATCTCCCAAGAATCATTTACTCTCATGGAGCCAGTGCTGATAACTGTGAGAGGACGCCAGCCACACAAACACGCAGCTGTGTGTATAGTCTAACTATAGAGAGTCTGAATGCATCCAATGCTGGGACCTACCACTGTGCTGTTGCTTCATGCGGACTCATTCTGTTTGGAAAGGGGATGAAACTGGACTTTGAAAGTAACAACTCTTTTTGCAAAGAAAGTGTAACATTTTAAGAAGTGGTGGTAATGTCACCTGGTCTTTGTAACTCTTTGTAATAACTGTCTCCCTACAGAAAAGTTTGACTCCCCTGTCCTGCTGTATGTCTTGAGTGGAACTTCAGCATTCAGCATCATCCTGGTGTTTTTCCTGGCTTATAAACTGTTCAAGACCAAGTCCTGCAAAGGTAAAGTTTGGCTACCCACTAGTTTTACAATCTAAAAATTTTGTAAATCAAAACTTCAGCTATTATTGTGTTCATTTTTCTTTTTTAATTATTAACTTTGTTTCAAATGGAATTACTATTTGTTGGTGATGTTTGCATATCTTGATAGGTACGTGTTATTAGAAGCAACACCAGCAGATCTGTGTAAATAACATTTTAATACCAGGCCACTATACCTTCATTTTGGCTTCAGAGGACAGAACTAAGTTAAAATTACCCTCACATGTACAATATGTAATATTCCAAAAAAAAAAAAAAAAAAAACATTTTGTTGGTTTTATTTGAACCCACAGACCCTTCAGAGAGATCTTCAGCAGCCTTGGCTCCAAAGGCAGACGTGAGCATTTTATTATGCGCTTTATTTCTCAGTGACATGTTTTACAGTTAGTTCAGAGTGCCAGAATGCTGCAGAACGAGTAGTACAAATGCAGTATCATTGTACTAAGTATTACAAAGTGTTGTCTCGATCTGTCGTTCACCAGTTTACCTTACTTATAGGGTCTCTCCTTATACTATGGGTTATACTAAGTTGTTTTATGGTAGGCTACAACACTGAGTTGTGATGAAAAAACTATACCCTGTCAGTTCTAAAGTTTTTGCTCTGAAATTATTTAAATCAGCCCTCGTGGGTACAAAACCAAACAGACTAGACCGTGTCATTATTTATTTAGGCCAGCTGAATCTAAAGTGGAAAAATCTTGGGATATTAGAAATACCAAAACCAGTGATACATATAAAACGTGAAATCCAAGAAATTAAAGCAGGTGTAGTTTCTTTGTACAATGACTATGTCACCCCTTTCAATAGTTTTAAAACCACAAAGGCAACCAAAAGTTAAACAGATTGAAAATGTAACTAAATTACATAAAACTAGATTGAAAAAAATTACACACTTAATTACATGTTTTAGTAAAACTGTATAAAGGTCCATCTCAATGAGAAAATTAATTTATAATGTCACAGAGTTATACATTTAAAGGGTTTCTTCTGTTCATTTGAATGATTATGACTTACAGCTAACAGAAACTCAAAATTGAGTTTGTCAAAAATATTTCAAAAGGGATTTTTGAGTAGGCTAAATAGGCTCTGGGTTGATCCTCTTTAATTTTAAAGAGGGGAATTCATCTCACAACTCTAAATGTAGTCCAGGCCCAAAGGAAGAAAACTACTTACTTTATAATTATCCTGCAAACAGTTACTGGCAACCTTCACAATGAGGTTGAGCCACAAAAGATTATTGCTGTATGGAAACATCTTATTGGAAAATTGAGTGGAAGATACAATAATAGAGGAATGTGAAGCAAAGTGCCTCTAAGAGCCTGGGGTAGATTCACAAGATGTGAACTGTGGTTGAATGCTGCATTCCATTGGCCTCAGAAGTCAAAACTGGGATATCTGCATTTATGTCATCTCTCAGTTGTAGAGTTCCAGTTTCCTGCTTGTTTTTGTTCGTATTGCTAGCAGCTATAACAGCTGTTTTTGAACAGTAACAATGACAACAAAACACTGTTCTATGAGGAATTTCATACATATAAACAGCGTTGAAACATCTTGTCTTATAAACAATGAAAAGGAGTATGTGTATAACAGACTAAATGTTACAGAAATAATAAAGAACTAAAAACATTCACACTAATAACGTTTTACTACTATTTATACGAGTGGGGAAGTCGGGTATGGTCATGTTGCCCCAACTTTCCGATTTATGATTCCAACTTTCCAGTGGCAGCAGTCGTGCAAATCGCAGACAGCTGATGAGTTGCAAACCTTTAATTCTGCAGTCTAAGACAACACGGCCCCCTGATTTCTAGATAAAGTACAAGATTAAATATAAAAACCTTTAATTAGTAAAATGGCTTCTGCAAATATAACATTAGCTCATTCAAAGAGAAGTTTTGAATTTAGTATTTTAACACTGAGAAGTGTCTCAAAAGGGTTTTATGGTATAATAGACTGTTTCAAATAAGATAGGGCTATGCTATTGAGGTTTTTCCTGGGGATATTATTTTTTTATTTCAAAACTTATAGGGAGCAGGGGAGGACTCCCCGCAACACTTGTAATATAAAAAAAAAAAAAACCTTTATTATAATACAGTGCACAGGTCAAATATGAAGAGTATTTTTTGTGAAAAGCTTATTATACGTATCTTGTTGAAAGAAACAAGTTGATCTGATGAAGGTGAAGATTCAGATGAAGTGTAAAACATCCTAGAAATTGGTAGGTTTAGGATGTATCTATGTGGCATAAAAGGGCCAGCTGTGTTTTTTTTTTCCCATGTTTCGTAGGCAGATTCATAAAATCCTTTTTGTTCAATGCTGGAGAAATACATTGTTCAACACCTAACTCTACTGTTTGTTTTATCCAGGGGTACGAGGATGCAGATAATCTCCATTATGCTGCTCTAAGCCATAGTAAGGTCAGCAGATCAAGAGGTCAGAGGGACAACCCCAACCAAAGTGTGTACTCTAGTGTGAGGCATTAGAGCTGGACTTGTTTCATTTGTACTGTTGGCACGAGAGCTGAAAATGTAATATCTTCTGTAGAAAAGTATTGCTAAGCTTTAGGCTGAACAGAAATATTCATTTTCATTCAGCTGTCATTAAGCTTTATCATTTGGATATTACCAAAGTTGCCATGCCTCCACTGTTACTATACTTGTACAAAAAATTTGATCTCTTGTTTTTGTCAATCTCAGAAAATCCCAAATAAACATTACAAACATCAGTGTTTGTCTCTCAGTTTGACACTGCAACTGACATAAACATAGCTTTCCAAACTAAATCTGTACCACTGTGTATGCATATTTGCTCTCACACATGACACGTTGGATTTCTTTCCTTTGTCATCCAGTGACTTGAAGCTCCAAGCAGCACAGTTCTTAAAGAAGCTGTTGGTCATTGCATGTGTTGTATATACATCTTAAAGTAGACAATAAAGATTACAATACTAAATGCCAAGTTACAAATAGAACAGGTCTCTAATACTGACACACTCTGAACTGATAAATTAGCAGGAGTCAGTTGCAGATGTGTAGATGAATTAAAGTGTCATCCACCATTATGCAGGCATCTGATCTGTCATGGTGAAAAACGGCCTGAGCCAAAATGCAAAGCTTTTTGGTTACCCTCACCTATGATATGGATCATTACCAAACTAACAAAAACCTGGATAAAACTGTCTAAAATGATTTTCCTCCATGGCTGGCTGGGATCACCCTTTGACACACTTTCTCTGCCAGATGTTTTTCCAGAATGTAGGGAAGTTTCTCCTCCCTTCGTTGCCACTGAAGAAACCCTGGAGGTATCAGACAAAGCAGGTGGAAATCTACCTCGATTATTTGAGGGTGAAGTTTTATTATGGGGAAGTGCTCAGCATTTCTTCCTGGTTAAATATTCCCTGCATTTTGTTTCTTTTACTTTGGTAATACTCATCCTTTTTGTTAACTTAAAGATTATATGATGAGAAAGGTCTGATTCATATCTTCTAATCAGCTCTACTGTCCTCTTGTCCATGAAGCCTGTCTGGCATAAAAGCGGTCATCTGTATCCAGGCCGGCCGACAGCCATTCATAGACCTGGGACAACATATTCTAGACTGGCCCTCACCCACGGCATTTGGAACGTTCAGTTCAAAGACATGGTTGATACTGTTTTCTGTCTACTCCTTCTTTCTGCCCTTTTCCCCTTTCTTATCTGCTCCTATATTTATGGAGTTTTATTCCTTAGAAGAGGTTCTAGATGACAGTCCTGCTGTAGAAGGCTGTGGCACAATCTAAAATTGGAATAGATATATCAAAATAATAATTCAATTCAGCTGTATATTTTGAAGATCTCAATTATTTACACTATTAAGCAATTATATGGGGAAATCCAATTAAACTCTGAATCAATTATATGGTAAAATCACATATAAACATTTTAGTTAATTTCTTTTATAATTTTTATTTCCTGTGCTACAGTACATTTTAGGGTTTTCCACAGAGGAACAGGTAGTCAGGTATCTTGTAATGGTTAATCTGGTGAAAGTTACCATGCTGCTACAGGCTCTGTCTGTTTGGAAACAGCTCTATTCTTTGCTCATTCACACTGCCTTTCATACTACAGATTGGGCCCCCCTCCCCTCTCCTGGCCCCCCTTCCCTATTCCGGGCCCGGGATAACAGATCCATTCAGTGGGCATGTCAAGCAGTATTGATGAAAAGCAGAGTCTCACCTGTTTTCCAGTATCCATCGAGACGGCTCGGCATATGGGAAATTCCAACGCCTAAAGTGTTGCTGACAATCTTGTTAAAAATTAAAACCTTTCATCCTTTCCTGCTAAGCCGTGGATGTAAACTGCCAACTGAGATAAATCTATTAGTTATGGGAAACAGTAGTGCAACTTGTAGGGAAAAGGTTGATCATACCTCCAGGGAGTACTTAGTGACATTGTGAGAGAATAAAAATATGCTTTTAGTGAATTGCACTCATTAGAGGTGTTAATTTCTTCAATGAACTATACATTGTCACAGATTAGACCATGTGAAATTCTCTGGGAATTCTGAAACTCTGGAAATAATTACCTGTAATTATTCCTTCCTCAAACATCATTTGTGTAGAAGTTTGTCTGCAACCCTATATCAAGCTTCTATCCAGGTACGAACTGTCTGCCATTAGCAGGATACGGTAATCTACATTAACTGCTGCGAGGTTATTGAACCAGCAGAGGACGAAACATCAAAAACACCCAAAACACAAATTCCCAGGTGCTGCTGTTGACTCAAACAGTGGCCACTAACTGCAGACAGGATCCTGGTCCACCAGAGCCAACTGGCTAGAGCACTAAGCCTGGTCCAACGTTCACAGGATGTAAAGAAAGGGGATCACCTGAAGTACAACAGCTCACCACAAACCAAAGAACTGTAAGCTACACAGTGGAGAGTGATTAAATAGGTGGGTGAAGAACACTGTTCTGACAAGACCATAATAATCCCTTGGGCAGTGCAATATTTGTTTTAAAATTAAGATTGTGATCCAGGATGAGCAGAAGATGCCTCCTATCAACATCAGGCCTTTCAACATAAAAATGCACAGTAGATTGGTATGCTTGCTTTTCAGTGTACCTTCAATTGCTTTGTTAAGAATGGTTATTTTCCCTTTCACATGTTTTCTGCTCAGAGTGTCACCAGGCCCGAAATAACTGTTTTAGGGAGAGCTGGATCAGCTCGGTCAAAACAGGTTTCTGTCCAGGGGGGTTTCTGTCATGTGTGAAGGCATCAAGTAAACTCATCATGTCACGGTTGTGTCACGGTTTACGTGGAATTGGACCCCAGAATGCAGACGAGCAGGCAGCGTGATGGTAAGTGAAAAAAAAAAGGGTTTAATAATAAAAACTCACACTCAGCAGGAGGCAGGAACAAAACAAACGGGGAGGCAAGACAGGCATGGCATGATCAAAAAAAAAAAACAAGACTTGGTTATAGAATTAGACATGAGAGCTAGACATGAGCATGAGAGTGAAAGATGTTTCCGCGAAGGCTAACAGAACCGGTGTGAATATATGGCGTGAAAACCAGGTGGAGTAAGGAGACAGATTAACTGAATAAACTTAATTAACAGAATAAAACGTGACTGGAGCAAAACAGAGACTCTTGAATACAAACTAGAAAAACAAGAAGCAAAAGCATAACCAGATCCAAAAACCAAACTTGACAAAATATGAACAAGACGACAAAACAAAAGCATGACCAGGAAAATAAACAGAAATATGATTCAAAACTTGAACAGTGAAAAACATAAGGAAAACCCCCGAAACCAAAAACCAAACAACCCTACATCATGACACATCATTAATAAACAATCTTAAACAAAAGGGAAATGTTAGAAATATTGTATTGATTGTAATGTTAAGATCCTTTATACTGTAATTCAACAGCATTATTTTACATTACTGTGTAAATAATGAACTAAGTATGAACTTACGTGCAGATGAGAGTTCGCACAGGAGTACTGTGACCTTACAAGATACACTAAATAGTATCTGCTAGACATTATTTCACCCGCATTCAGAGAAAGAGTTCTGTGATTGCAAACTGTACAAAGATCACGGTGTGTGTAAAACTGAAGTATGTGGAGGCAGAGAGCTGTAGATAAATGGAGATGCATTCCCTCACATTGTTTCGTGATGATCTCCTTGCAAGTAAAATGTTATTGTCTGTCTTAGAATCACAGTGTCAGTCCCTTCTCTTTTGCTAAAGATATAATGAAAATTTTTCAGATAACTGTTTTTTTTTAACAAAAAAGTTATGTAAATACAGTATTTATTAAATCTAAAACCATGAAAATGTTTCCCAGGTTTAATGAACACAATATGATAGGGACAGACACTTCAGCCATGTGGGGCATGCTGTCCATCATGTTCCCACACCCCTGACATCTGATCAGAGTAAAAACTTGAAAAAAAAAATTTAAAAAAATTCAACTACAAAGTAGAGGGTGACACAGGAGTGGATTTTCTCTCCTGTCCCATCCCGCTCCCACAGAAAAATGTCTTGTCCCATCCCACTCCTGGTAAATTGACTCCCACTCCCATCCCGCTCCCATTTAGAACGACTCCCACCCCTGTGCCACTCCCATTTTTGTTTTCTTCATTTAGTCTTTTGGCAATTTCTTTGTTTGAAGGACCAGTTAGGTCCCTGTTTTTAGCTGTAGTAAAGGCCAGTTAAAGTAAAAAGAATAATAATGTAGAAATAATAAAATATCAAACAAGGAAACAGACCATGTCTATCTTAGCTGAATAAACAAAATGTACATAGTTGTATTTTACTCATTTATTAAGTGATTGTTTCCTTTGAACAATGACATTACTTTTATGTTTCAAATTGCTGAAACGAAAGAAAATTGCACCTAGCAAGAGAACTGTACTTGGTGAACTAAAGGGCAAAAAGGCATTACCTTCATAATTTAGAAACTGTACCTCAATGGTTCACAGCCCTGGTCCTCAGGGATCCCTTCCCTGCAAGTTTTAGATGTGTGTCTGCTCCAGAACACCTGATTTAAATTCTGACATGACCTCCTATACAGGCATCAAGAATGGAGGGTCAAACTGGACAAAATTAATACAATAAAATCATCATTAAATAAATAAATGTTGTGAATGTCCCATAAGTGAAGTAAATGTGCCATTAAATTGAAGGTACCATTTATTTATTTAATACATCATTAGAAACAATAAATGTACCATTATATCATGAAATTGACTATTATGCAATTAAATGTGCCACTGAATAATTAAGTATAATTTTAAAGACGACATGACGTAATTAGTGGTACAGTTAATATTTAATGATGTATTAAATAAATTGTACATTTAATGGTACATTACATTTTTTTCTATTTCACAACATATTTATTTAATATCTTCCCTTGATGAAGCCTTTCTACGGAGCCCGCGAGGGGACATGGGGGAATTGTTTTTCTTTTTGCGTTCCCACGCAATACGTTTTGCGTTCTCACGCAAATTGAAATGTATAGGATATGCATCTTAAAATAAAGTAAAATAAAATCTGAAACTGTCATAATGTTGGCTTTACCGACTCTAAATGTGGACACAATTACAGAGAATGAACAGCAGTTTAAAAATTTATTTGGAATATGTACAAAATAAGGTAGAATACGGACTGGAGCTACTGAAGGGATCTGGATTGGCACTGAGAAGGAGAGGAGAGAGGTTGTTGTTCGGAGGAAGTTAGAAGCACGCAGTGTTGGATGGTGGACAGGCAGGTGGGCAATGGTTTGGTGTTTCTGCAAGGTGATCTCAGAGCTGCAGGGCTGGAGGTAGGAAAGGAAGGGAGGCAGGAAGTCTTTTTCAGAACTCGCTGAAGTATGGACACAGAGAACAGGAGCTTGGAATCCAGGACACTGTCACAGAGCGATCAGATCTGTACAGCAGGACAAGAAACTCAATTAGAGCAGGCTTAGGAAATGCAGAGAAGTGCAGAACTCAGTCAGGTTACCATGCTGGCAGAAACAATAGGCTGAAGCCTCCCTCCAGGTTTCTGCTCCTTAAAAAGGACTGGGCTCAATGAGAAACACCTATTGCAGCTGCACCTACCAGTCACACCCAGCAGGCGGAAAGAAATACGGCCCAAAAACAAAAAAACTGCACAGAGCCACTGTGGGATGACAGAAACAAAGCGAAAAAAAAGAACTCACTGAAAACTTTATTCAAACTGAAACACATGTTAGTTTCAAGATTAAAATTTGACATTTAGTTTATTTTTGCAGTTTTAGAATGTTTTTTTTTATTTTTTTTTTATGTAGGCTACAATAATTTTGACCCTTTCATGGCTCCATAAGTCTGCTCTCTTGCTCCACTATGACCTACAGATTGTAGCTGGACCTCTTTCATCTGAGTTCATTTCCTGACCCCGAGGTTTGACTATCGGCCGGACTCTCCTCTCCAATACCCTGGAGTCCCCGGGAGGGGCACTTATGCAGAACCCCCGACAGGGACGCCAAGAAGGCAAGGTACTCCCCGACCCGAAGGCACAGGGACGTGACCCTCTCATCCACCAGGGCAAACCCCAACACGAGACAGCTGAGCTGGGGGGCAACAAGCAAGCCCACCCCAGCTCTGCGCCTCTCCCCGCAGGCCACTTGAGAGTAGGAGAGAGTCCAGCCTCTCTCGAGGAGCTGGGTTCAAGAGTCCACGCTGTGC
The DNA here is from genome assembly GCF_021462225.1 of Girardinichthys multiradiatus. Classification (NCBI taxonomy): domain Eukaryota; kingdom Metazoa; phylum Chordata; class Actinopteri; order Cyprinodontiformes; family Goodeidae; genus Girardinichthys; species Girardinichthys multiradiatus. The sequence goes on from NC_061807.1 coordinate 38,119,878, forward strand.
ATTGAGGTGACTTCTTGTCGATATCTCTTGACCTCCTGCACAAGCTCAGGCATCTTTCCCCCCAGCGAGGTGACATTCCAGGTCCCTAGAGCCAGCCTAAGCAGATTGGGATGTCGAGGTCTCCACCTTGGTTCCCCCTGCAGGTAGTGGGCCCACTGGGGGATGGCCTCGCGTCTCTCATTCATGCCGACGAGTCCCGATCCCAGGCCTGGCTCCAGGGTGGGACCCCAGCTTCGCTGTACCGGGCGATGTCACATGCCTCGATTGTGTGGTCCTCATGAAGGTCCTCTTGACACCCTCATCTACAGCAGAAACCTGCATAATATGAGCTACAACAACATTTAATTTCCCTTTGGGAGTAATAAAGTATGTTTGAATTGAATTGAACAAACATAGCTGTTTCTCTCTTTCAACTAATGGACATTGTAATTATTTTGGGTCCATTAGAGGAAGTCTGGAGTGAGGTGAAAATTAAAGGCTGTGCTAGTTTGCTCTAGATTATTAACAACGCGTGTCTTCATCACTTCTACATATTGGATTTATCGAGTTCCAGTGTGATGGCCACACCTGCAGCCACACAGTTGAAGCAATGGACTCTGGCTGGCACACTCTAATTCCAGATTGACTGATTGGGTGATACCATCTGGAGTTCCACCATGGGGGAAGACCATAGAGTCTTTATTCTAATTTTTGCATAAGTTCTCTTTGTTATTAGTCATTCAAGTACATTTTTAAGCTAACTGTGTTTAGTTATTTTCGCTAGTTAAATTTCTGTATATGTTTTCCTTCCCTTTTCCTCAGTGTGTTAGTCTGGTCTGATCAGCCAGTATTTAGGTCCCCTTTGTTTGTTGTGTAGGAGGTCAGTTTTGTTTGTTTGAGCAGTTAGCTTGAGGTTTTGTTATGTTTAACCCTGATTTTTTTGTCTTGAGTTTAGCTTCTTTATTGGACCTCTTTTAAGGGCACTGTAACAGTTATTTGAATTTTGTTATTTTGGGGAAATAAAACCCATGTTCTTTGAAAATTATTACTGTGTCCTCATGCTTGACCGGCTCGGTCCCTCACATCAAGCTATAAACATTTTACAAGAGCGGTAAAGTTGTGTCAGGGGCCAAACCCTTTTTGCATTTTGGATGGGGTTTTCTGGACCACTACTCCAAGAACTAATAGGAAGAAAAGGTAATAATGAAAAGCCCAGTACTTTGTAATTATTAAATTACATAGCCGAATTATTATTATTGTGACCTATTTGTTATTTTTCCTGCGCATAACCACTCAGAACCCCGGTGTACTTGTATACATCTGAAATCATAGTCTTCTGGTGTTAATTATGCAGTCAGCATTAATGGTCTTGGATGCATGGATGGTCCTCAAGGCCCCAAATCCTACATGTTTTAGATTTGTCCCTGCTCCAACACACCTGAATCAAATAAATAGCTTATTACCTGGTCTCTGCAGAGCTGAATGACTGAATGCTGATGAGGGATGCTGTCAGGATCTGCTATTTTGGTTTTTATGCTTGTTTACTTGTGACTGTTTTTGTATATTCTGTCCCTTTTGTTTATTTACTACGTTTCATTATTTCCTCTATTTTCCTGTTCTCCTTTCCCCTTCTCTGTGCCCTACTAGTTCCTTCCCTAGGTTTTAGTTCCCCTTCAGTTATTATTTACTCAGGGTTTGTTTCCCTTTATATTTGTAGTTCTTCCCAGCCTTATTCCTAGTTTAGCTCCCCGTGTTAGTCTCTATTGTTTCAGTTCCTTCTGACAGGTTGCTTTTAGTTATTGTTTGCCACTATACTTAGATCCACTTATTGTTTACGTTTGGGTTTGCGTTTATTCTAAGTCATCGCTTTCTCTGCTTCCCTCCCAGTTAGTTTCAGTTAGGGTTTCCTTGAAGGTTTCTTTGTTAGTTCTTATTTGCCAGATTCTTATATCTTAGGTTGTTATAGTTTTCTTAGATCTGTTTCTTAGATGAGTTTGTTATTTAGTCCCTTCTCCCATGGTTTAGTTCTGTAATCAGTTCACCAGCTTCCTCAGCCTCCCTGCTCCACTTTGTGAGTTAGTGTTGTTTACCATTTGTTCCAGTTTTCCCTTTGGTTTATTCTATAGTCTAGTTTCTCCAGTGTCCCTGTGTCTCCCAGTCCGGTCATCATAGTAACCATTCATTCCCTAGTCTTCACAGCCAATACCCGCACCTGTTTCCACTTCTCCTCTGATTACCTTAGCTTCCCACTCATTGGTTCTCCCTGTTTATATTCCTGGTTATTCTGATTATTCTCTGCTGGTTCCTCCCGTTCTATTCCGTTCACTACCCCTGTTTAAGTTCTGTTGGTGTGATGTTTCCCTCAGATGACTTTTGTATGTTCTTGGCTTAACTCAAGTAAGTCTTTGGAAAACTATTCTTGTAAAGCTTGAAGAAACCTTTTTGATTAAAGATGAAGCCTTCTCTGAACATGCTGCTGCCCAGTTCTTGTCTGCGTTTTGGTCCACTACAGCCACAGATCGTGACAGATGCACCTAAAAATTGCAAAAGTTGAATTGAAGGTCCATGATCTAAAACATCTAGGACAGTGGGCCACGAGAACCAGCGTCAGTCAAAACTAAACAAATTAAATCTCATGATTTGATTTTCTAGTAAAAAAGCAGAATTCATTCACATAAATACTGGTAAAGGTTGGACACTAAATCATGTTAAATATACAGAATAAAGTAGCCCAGTTAGTAATAGACTTGATTATAACACTGAGGCGATTTACAAAACTAATTTTGATTTGAGCCAATGTGACTGATTTGTAACCCAGGTCTAGATGAAGTTTAAAGCTCATTATGTCATAATGACCAGAACCAGGGAACTCTAGTGCATCACAAATCACGGAGGCAGGGTAAAATTTAACAAGTTTATTCTGAAAGAGTTTTGATTCCAGGATCCGGCAGAGTATGGTCTCGACTGGGGTAGCACTCTGAGGACAGAAATGGTGGCAATAATGGAGCAGGGAAAATGTGAATGTTTGGAGGAAACAGATTCTCTCACTTGAAGAAGGTGGTGTTTGATCAGGGGGGTGGGAAGCTGACCACGGGTTCTGAGGATGACAAGTTGACGTGCTGTGTCAGCAGGATCTTCCAGAAGATGTGTGTTGTCTTCCATGTCGTTCAGTCGTGTCTGGTTCAGTGATCTGTATCCTACCCTGATGCCTGGTATTCTGCACTCTGGTCTGGGTGGAGCGTGTCATACTCCTGATTTCCTGTCAAGTCTTGTCAGTAACAATAATTCAAACTCGACTCACCTTCATTAATTCACCTTCTCTGCACTTTGGTCCAACCACAACACCCAAATCATGACACATTAAGGTAAAAAAGAAAATTAACAGTTATAGCAAAACATACAATTTAAAATATGTAAAACGCACAAAGTCTTCAGGCCTAAATCTTTCACGAATGCCAGGAAGCTTAGACTAAAACGCAACTTCATTTGATTCTATTCATTAACACACTCATTTTACCCTCTTTAGTTCTGATTGTGTGGTTACTATATCAGCATTTAGACATTTTCTTCTATAAAGTGATAGAACTGAAGTACAACAGACTATGTTGTAATGTACAATTTCTGAGTTTAATTTGGTCAAGAGGGGGCAGTAAAACACTAAAAAGGTGATTCTGAATTTAAAGAACGGCGATTTCACAACGGCCAGTGGTTTACTGTCTCTAATATTGATATCATGCTTTCTACAGGCAAGGACACTGGATAAAAGTGAGATTTTTTTTAAGGTCCAGAGTTCAATAATTATCACAGGTTGTGCATGTTGATATTAACATCTTTGGTAGCTTACTCCTAGCAAGCTCATGATGTTCAAATTTAAAAGACATATATTTGCAACCATTGACAAAACAAAGGTCAAATGTTTCTTTTTTATTTTTAGTTCCACAAGTTAAACTGAGCACATCAGCTGCAAGTTGACAAACAGCGAAAATTCCTGTTTTACATTCATGCTTGGATTCAAATAAAGCTACTCCTTGATTTTATAATATATTTTTCCTTATATGAAATTTACTTAACACAATGTATTTTCCCCATCTAAAACTGGTTGTAAGTACCGAGTAACTATCTGTTGCAATAAAACATTTTGTGTTATGTATTGCAGATTGATTGGTAACAAACTATATCACTGCATCAATAACTTATCAGACTTATTACATTTAAATCATTCTCGTATCTATTAAAAAATCCAGCTGAAGATAAAATTCAGATGATAAAACATATTTTAATCAAAGGAGTGATTATGCAATTTTGTACACTTATCGACTCTTTTATAATGAAATTCATTAGAACATTATCAAGTATAAAATTCACACAAATTAAAAATGATCAATGATGTTTCATGAGCAAAACAGGACATAAAATACTGAAAAACATAAAAGTTAATATTAATTAGAGAGCAATTTCTTTTTCACGATATTATTAACAAAGCTGATTAAAAGTTGGATTTTTAATAAGAATCTATTAATCTTACTTTTACAGGTTTACAGAAAGTGGCACAGCATCATTTTTTGTGTTATAACATCCAACAATACTTTCTGGGTTTGCAGGTTTGAGGAGGAGAAAGGAAGAAGGGTTTAGAGTATTTAAGACATGCATAGAATAGTTTCTGCTCAGAACAGCCTGATAAAAAAAGAATCAGAATGCCTTTCTCAGCTCCAGGACTTTTATCACCTCTCAGTTTGCAGGAAAGGCAGCAGCTCTCCTTTCTGGCCCAAATTAATGGGTTTTTTCATGGTTTCCCTCTTCTGATTCAACCGAACCAAATTTGACTCTGGAATGCTTCAGTATACAGAGGCGGTCTTATGGCCAGCTTCATAACAGCTAGTTGCTCAGATCATGTGGAGATTGACATTTGATACAAGTTGTTTGTGTTAATATGCTGTATTTTAGTTTCCCCAATCATGGTGGCTTCCATTAAGGGGCAAACATCTCTAGTTTGGTCTCATTTGCCCAAACACTATTATTAAAGAAGTCTTATGGCTTATTTAGATACCATATTGCAAAGTTATGCCATCACATTATGTTTTCCTAGCAACAAGCAGTAGTTGCTCTGCCTTTTTCTAATCATCCTGTCATAAACTTTAACATGCTAACTGAGGCCTATACAGTCTAAGATGGAGATCTAAGGTTTTTAGCAATTGTGATGTTTAGGTGTATTTGCTGGGATGAAACCTCCTGAGAAGATTCACAACTTTCAATGTTTTCTACTTGTGAATATTCTTTCTCTCTGTAGACTGATGGATTTTTTCTCTGTAGACTGATGTATTTTAAATTGTTTGCAAATGCCCTAAAAACTATTCCCAGATTAAAAGGCAGGAACTGTGGCTTCTGTAGAGTCATTGCTGATGTCTCTACCTCGGCATTGTGTTACCACTCCTGTATGCTTAAGAGCAGTAAAACTCCCATTTTCAAACGTGATGAGCACACATACTGATGATCAGTTATTGAAGTTAATTTAATTATAATCACATGTTTCTTTGGTCATGGTTAGTAGTTAACATGGACCCAAATGAAGACAATGTGAGATGAATGCATGTGAAGACGTTTATCATTTTGCAAATTATTTAGCAGTGGACAGGGAAAAGAATGAGGCTGAGCAATTTCAAACTTTGTGTTAGCTGTTTATTGACATAACTATTGTAGATAGAGAGGTCTCTAGGGGCTTGGTGGAACACTGGGGAACTGTATTTTATGCAGCGGAAGACAGGATTGAACTCACTTCAACCAAGAAAGAATACTAATACCATGAAATCAGGTCATTATTAATACATATTAAGTCTTCCATGGAAAAGACCATAACCCATGTTTTGTGAATATTAGCCCTTTATAAGAGGCCCCAGGTCGGGTGTAGACTGTGGGTTTTCCTCTGATTCCTTGGTTACAAGTTTTATTTTGTCTGATCGAAACAATTGATTTTTAAAAATAAGTAAAAAATATATTTTCCAAGTTCTATTATACAGACAGACTTTAAACTGTAATAATGTGCTATGGGGTTCCTCACACAAGGTATGCCAATATAGCAAATTTTCCATATCCTCTTTAAAGTTACAAGATAAATGATTCGTCTGTCTCCTCCTTATCTATTTTGTTTTCTTTTACTCTGGCCTATAGGTGGTAGTGAAGATGACGTGTCACATCTACATTTAGTGTCTATTAAAAATGAACAAGGGCTTGGAGATTTTCTCATTCAACACTGCTCTTTGATCAAGATGACTCCTGCACAGTTTGCCTTCCATCTTAACTTTTTGTTCCTTTTGAAAATCGGTAAGTTTGAGTTTTGTGATCATTTTCTGAATCTTTTTGAGAATTTGGCAATGCTTTTAAATGTTTATAATACAAGATTTTAATCTGTATTTCCTTACTTCAGCTCAGCCAAGTCATGAGATCTCCTCATCTGTTACACAACACTGGCGTTTTGCTTCAGTAAAAGCTGGAGAAAACGTAACTTTGCAATGTTTTCATGACCCTGATGTTGCTGCGAGGTTTCACTGGTACAAACTAACTTCGGGTCAGAAACCACACCTTATTTCTACTGTCTACAAGTACAACTCAAATGGCACTTTTTATAATGACTTCAAAAACAATCCACGCTTCACTCTCGACACAAAAAGAGATCAAAATCATCTGAAGATTACAAATCTGCACATCTCAGATTCAGCAACTTATTACTGCATCGCTGGGAGTTCCTATAAGATTGAGTTTGATGGGGGCACCATCGTCCATGTTGAAGGATCAGGATTAAACATCCAGACTTCGGTCCAACAGTCAGAAACTGAGACCATCCCGGCAGGAGGCTCTGTGACTCTTAACTGTACAGTACAAACTGGGAGCTGTGATGAAAAACACAGAGTTTACTGGTTCAAGCACTCTGAGGAATATTATCCAGGACTTCTTTACACTCATGGAGGGAGAAATGATTAGTGTGAGAGGAAGCCTGGAGAAAAAACAAGCACCTGTGTGTACAATCTGCCATTGAAGACCCTTAATGTGTCCCATGCCGGGACCTACTACTGTGCTGTTGCCTCATGTGGACACATACTGTTTGGAAATGGGATGAACTTGGATGTGAAGGGTGAGTAACCTCTTCAATATGGCTTTCTTTTATTCCTCCAAATGCAAAACTCTTTCTCCTGTCTCACTCTCTACAGCTAAGGTGGACTCTGTGAATCTCCTGAGAGGAGCTTTGGTATTCACGACATGTTTAAGTGTTTTACAGGCTTTCTTATTGTTCATGCTCTGCATTAGAAACTGCTCCAAAGATCCAGGTACTTCAATTGCATCTTACTAATATCTACAGACTGACGAGAGTACCAGCAACAGTAATTCTATTATTTTTTCAGAGTCTCATTCCAGAAGGACTTCTCCTTCCACAACGACTGCAGAGGTGTTGTTTATTTAAATTTATTATAATATTTTTCTGTCATTAGTTAGTCAAGTCAAGTCAAGTTTATTTATATAGCGCTTTTCAGCAACAAGGCACTCAAAGCGCTGTACATGAGGAAAAACATTACAATGATACAGAACATCAAACACAGAAAAACAAATCAAATGACATTAATAATCCTTGGGGGTTTACTGGTAAGAGCTGGTTCTAATCCAATCTTTCTAATAGAGGTAATTAGCTCATTAAGTCATCTGTGGTAAGGAATTCATCCTGTGCTAAAAGAAAAATTATAATATTAATCCTTGAGGTCGCTGGTATGAGGCAGCTGTGATCCCATCATTCAAATAGTAACAGTCATGGACACTCACTGAAGTCTAAGTAGAGAAGCTGGGTCACTGGTAGGTCCAAACTTTTTAAATACTAATAATGTTTGGCTTTCACTGGTATGAAATTGTTGTAATACAATCCTTCTAAGAAATCTAAAAATCTATGAATCCTTCTAAGAAATCTAAAAATCTCTGGTCATTGGTGTAAAAACAGCTGTAGTAAAATTTTTAATGACTAATAATATTTGGCTTTTGCTGGTAATCCTTCTGAAAAATCTGAAAATCTATGAAAATTTATGAAATTACACATTTACGTAAAGTAAGATAGGAGGGAAAAATAAAATCATATTTCAGACTCTATTCTCCTAAGAATAGAGTCTGAAATAGTAAAAAAAACCTCAGCAGGGGTAAGCAACACACACATAAGTAAAGATTTAGCAAGGGTACAGTGGAATCTTGAGGGTGCGAATGTAAATCTGAGTGTGTTTGCAAGAATTAGACTGTCAACACCGATAGAAGCACCATTGTCCTTGAGAAGACAGGTGGAAGTTTTATCAGTTGGCCGCATAGTCCTATCAGCACACAGCTGGTAGGGGAGTGCTGGGGAAGAGGGTCGTGTTTATATAACATCCAGGAGATATTTTCTCGATAGCCAGTTAGCAGAAGTTGCCAAGGCCACGTTGGGGCGCCGGATTTAGAAAAACAATAAATGTCGTGGTTTAGGCAGTTGTGAATTTCCCACCACCTTAAGAGTGCTCTCATAACATTTCAGTCTGAGTGTTGATTAATCTACAGACTCCATCCAACATCGCAGGCAGCTTTGGAACGCTTTGAACAGCCGCCCACGTTTTGCAAATCACTCGATAAGCCAGGTAACCACCAATTCTAAAAAGCAGAAATCATGTTATCAAAAGTCCAAATATGTACACATATTCTATGCCCTTAACCGACATCGTAGTCAGGCACACAATCTACCACTGCTGCCAAGAATCCATTGTGTATCCAGAGAAGAACGTCCTGTCTGGACAAGAGGGTTCTCCATTAACCTGTCTTCCCGTTGAAAAAAAAATTTGATCAATTACGCTGAGAGTCCAGCTGACCAAATCTATAATTTACAAGTTTGGAGGATATGCAAAGCAAGGCTCTGAGAAAAATACAGACAGAAGCAGGGATCAGCAGGGAGGGAGGGAGAGAGAAAACGTGTGTGTCTTCCAGCGAGAGCAAGAATAAAGTTACATTTTCTTATTAATTTCAATAATTGTGTAATTTATTTTTTTCCTCTAATTGACAGGGTGACCAAAATGAGGAAAACCTTCATTATGCAGCTTTGAGGACCAGAAGATTAACAGATCAGACGTTTAACAGATCAGCGAGGCAGAGCAATGAAAAGGCTGACTGTGTCTACTCCCCTTTAAAGTTGTAGAACCGGATAATTGATCCATGAGTTTATGAAACCAAGATGTCTTTGCTATGTAGATCAGACTTATAATTCAAAAGGACTATCATTTAGTCTTTTTAAGTATTGACAATTAAATGTCTGTGCTAAATTGTTATCATTGTTTTTTTGCTTACATGTTACACATCTTACATGCTGGATGTCCCAATTGGTAGAGAAGGCGCTCCGTGTGCAGAGGCTATAGTCCTCAACGCGGTTGTTCTGAAATGGTTTCCTGATTCTGGGGTATTTGCTGTATGTCTTCTTCTTTTTTCACACTCTTTCCTGTTGAATTACTTTTCAATGAACGCCACTAGTGCCAAAAAACCTTACAACAAACTGAGAGTAAAAAGTGATATATATTCCAAGCATTTACAGCATTTATGTTGTTTTATATGGTTATGGCTTACAGTGAATGAAAACTCACAATTTAGCTTTTCAAAAAATTCTGTTACATAAGAACATTTAAAGTTATGTTTTATAGACAAAGATGTTATGTAATCGTCATGATATGGTCTACACCAGGGCTGTCCTCGAGGGCCGGTGTCCTGCAGGTTGTAAATGTTCAACTGCTTCAGCACACCTGATTTCCATTAATGGCTGATTACCAGGCTTTTTATGGGAAGAAACTTGTGCCATCAGAAACTGAATTTGAATTGCTCAGACTGAATCTGTATTTGTGTAATTTGAAATTAAATGCATTGGTTGGAAAATTTATTTCACTAAACTGAAACTGAATTTAAAGGTTTGAAACTGATTTGGTTTTCTTTGAAAATGTTTTTCGTTGTATTAAAAATTCAGTTTCACTACTTTCACTTTCAGGTAGGTCTGAAATAAAATTTTAGTTCCAAAATTATGTTTTTTGTGTCACACATTCGGGTCCCTGAGGATAGCCACAGATTAATCAAACACAGATTCATCAATTTATGTTCTACATCAGGTTTAACCTTCTTTACAGCATGTTGAGCTGGACCAGTGCAGCTACATGAGCTTGGCAGATGTCAATCAAGTCAAATGAGCGTCTATAAGAAGCATCATGTAAACAAATGATGGTCAAACAGTAGCACTTAGCTACCTGTCACTATTAGCTAAACATGCCAGATTAGCATAGTGTGCTGCCGGTGTTAGGTCGGTCTGAGTTTCCCTTGCCCTTACCTCGGTGTAACTTCTGTTGCCTAGCAACCGTGTTAGTAGCTAAACAAATGGAGCCTGAAGGTTAATACCGCTGTCTCTACTATAAATAACAATATGGTTTTTATTTACCGTTTACATATTGCTTATAATCCTATTTTGTTTAAGATGTTCTGGTTTTATGATCTTGTTCATTACAAATGTCATGACCAAAGGTTATATCATATGTAGAAGGAGTCCTACAATGGAAATCAGCACTTTTATTTAACCATTTGACCAGATTCCCTTCTTTGAGATGAAAAACACATTCGGCACAGTTTTGGCTAGTTTGGGCCGAAATCCCAGCTCCGCCTGGCACATTGCCCACTAAAACCTTTGTGGAACAAATATGCTTTAACTGATTCAGTAACTAACGAGAGTGTAGAAAATATAAACAGTTTCTAGTATCTCAAGGAGTACAGTATATTCATTTTAATTGTAACATTCTGATTCTTAGAATAATAATTTGTTGTTCCGACAGACAATATTGAATAATCATCTTTGTTAAAGGGCATGTGATGGACAGGCAACCTGTCAAGGGTGTCCCCCGCCTTTTGCCCATTGACTTCTGGAGACCGGCAGTAGACCAGGGGTGGCAGCCTCCATTGCTCCTGTTATGGATTTTTTTTTATCAAAGTGCGACAGAAATCAACTCATTAAAAGAGAAAGACCAGAGTTTATCTTATAAAGTTTAATTCAAAGGCATTGCAACGTTTGAAGACCCTGTCACTGAGCTTAGTCAGTGAAGCAGAGCCCAGAACAAGAGTTTACAGACAGTATTTAAACAGTATGTGGGTGTTACCCACCTAGGGTCAGAGGTAACAAGGTTATTTATGAGGGCACTCATCTGCCCTTCCTTGGGATATAACCCTTCAGGGAGTGTTAACCATAAACTTCTGATAATGGATTTACAGACCAACTCCCAGGGTAACAGAACACAGAGGTCAGAGGAGAGAGGTAAAGGGAAGTTCAGAGCATTTAAAAGAATTTTCCACAACACTCCAGAGATGGTGAATGTTTTATATGTTCCCCTGGTTTAGGGGTCAGCTACATTTACATCTCTGAGAATCATTTTTTGTCCTCGGTCTGGCTTAACTAAATTTGCTTAAAGCCACAAAACCTGCATAAAACAAATTAGCAAATTTGTACAATATCTAATACAGGAAATCTGATTTGATGATTGAATTAAAGAACCACATTTCTTTTTTCTGTATTTTTGGGTTCAATAAAAAGAAAATCATCCAACTATTAAATAAAGGTAATGCATACAATTTCTTCAACCGAGTCGTCAACTTTTATAGAAAATAATGTCTAAAAAGTACGTTGATTGCATCAAAGAGACAGATAAAAATGATTTCATAAAAATTAATTTGTTGTAGCTTGTTTTTTACAGGAATAAAATGTATAAATTTATAAAATTCATTTTATGAAGGAATATTCTTTTTTTTAAATATTAGTGTCATCTTTGCCAAAATGCAATGCATATATTGCATTAAAAATGCCTAGGAAAACGGCTAAAACATTACTGAACTATTAACCATTTTTAGCAGAAATTATTAAAAGCCACAGGGGAACATCTTAAGAGCCACATGCAGCCCCAGAGCCACAGGTTGCAGACCCCTGTCATATGGCAACCTTTAAGGATTATTTCTTCTGTTGCTGTCATGATCTGCCAGTGTTAGGGTTTTGAGTTTGTGTTTTGTTTTGTTTATTTCCCTCTCAGTCAGTGAATTGTTTTTGTTTACTTTTCATCCAGGTCATTTAATTACTTTTGTTAGTTGTTATTCCCTAGATTCTTGTTTCATTAATTTGTGTATATCTTCCTATAGGTTTGTTTTTTCCCTTGGTTTTTATTATTTAGGCTAGTTTCCTTGTTTTCTGCTCAGCTCCTCATGTACCTGCTTTCCCTCTGCTCATTAGTTTAATTAGACACATTTCCCCTCAGTTCCCTGCAGCCTGTTCCATGTTTCCTCTGATTACTTGCCTCCCTGTTTCCTTGGTTCATACTCCACCTCCCTCCGTTTATAAGCTTGTTGGTTTTCATTGTTCTCCACTGGTTCCTCCCATTTTCTTCCGTCGCTACCTGGCTCCATGTCCTTGTTATGGCACACCCATATAAGTCAGTCAGTCAGTCCTCTTCTATACCTTTTCTTCCTCAGTGGGTCACAGGGAAGCTGGTGCCTATCTCCAGCAGTCTACGGGCAAGAGGCAGGGTACACCCTGGACAGGTCTCCAGTCCATCACAGCCATGTAAGTAATTGTTATTATAGTTATTAAAAAGAAACCCTTTTAACACACCAGGCTGCTCCCAAGTGTTCGTCTGCACATTGGTCCAAATAAACCACTACATCCCATGACAGTTGTTAAATTATTACAACAAAAATTTGCTTCCTCATTTAATCTCTTTTGCTTACAGGTCATCTACAACTTTGGCCACTTTTAAGGGCATATAAACATTTTCTTGCAACTTATATTGGCTCCCAAAAATATTTTTATATGTATAAAGCTGCTAACTGTACCATCTGGGAAAATGTTTCATCAGATTTATTAGAGATAGTTTAAGAGATTATTAAATCATTCATGGGAGTTGAGGTGTGATGTTTCTTTACTTCCCTGATCTTGCAGGGCATATTCTCCATGGACACACAGGTCAGGGGTTACCAGCAACATATATGCATGAATTTATAATTACTGCAATAGGACTCTGGCTTGTAAACGGGGCAAAGGCAGATGGAGCAAGACAAAGCTTTGTGGATGATAACATGTCAACTAATAAAAGTCAAATCCTCCATCCATCCTCTGTCTTCAGCTTATCCAGAAAGGAAACCCAAACATCCCTCTCCCCAGCAAAACTCTTCAACTCATTCCAGAGGTTATAAAGTCATTCCCACATCAGAAGATAAATACAGTCCCTCCAGCATCTGCCTTGGGGTCTGCTACTAGTGAGTCCGTCCCAGAAAATATTCAAATGGAGCCACCCAAGAGGTTTGCTGATCCGAAGCCTGAACCACCTTCACAGACCAATTAAATAGAGCCTATAGGTTAGGCAGACTCTGTCTGTTGGAATAATTGAATATAGATTTATCTTATATATTTTCCTTTTCTATTAACTTGACTATTTGATCTTTATAACCTTTCATGATGTATGTGTGAGTAAGGATGCGATGAGTTTGTCTGCAGGCAAGGATCAAAGGTGGAGCTGGAAAGGAAGCAGACACACATGAGGAGGTCATAAAGATGAAGGCTGATTGTGCTGAACAGAAGACACACTGATCTTAAGATGATGGAGACTGTGGAAGTGTGTTGTTACAAGATAATGGTGTTTATGACCTGTTTACGATGCAGCTGTTTTTCCCATTCTTAGAGAGCGACATTCATTGTAACTAAGGAACCCCCCAAAGATAATAAAAAGAGAGGTGCGGACAGATGGTTTTCAGAGCGGTAGGAGATTTGTAACTGAAAGCACATCCCTGTCCGTTCTCCTCGCAGCGAGTGTAATAACTAATTATTTGTCTTTCTCTTCTTTTCGTGATGTTATAAATATTTTAGGTTGTTTAAACCTGACATTTTCACCAACAATTCTCAAATGTAATTTACTCACTTACACCCCTGAAAGCAGATCCAATAGTAAAGGAATAATGCCAATTTCTTTACCTGGTTTTAGAAAGCACTGAGATAGTTGGCATCGATTAAACTAATCAAACTTCTACGGCAAAAATGAATTCCTGGTACAAGGGATCACTTATTTAATAAATATTCTAAAGCCATGTCAGTATAAAAACAATTGCATTCACTGTTTAAAAACCAAAAACATTTTGTGACTATGTGAGTTGTGTATAAAGCTGCTGTCCCACCATTTCCTATCTTGGTATGATGGTCTATTGAAATACGCTCGTTACCAGTGATGTGCAATGGGGTTCATGACTGGTGAGGCACAGACCACTCGGGAGCGAGACGTACAAATATATGAACCTAAAATAAAGACTTATATTTCAATATCAAGTTGGACCTTAATTGAAACATTTACAGTTTTGAAAGTTTAATCGATTCCATGTTGTTCAACATACCATAGCAAGACAAACAGAATAATGCTTTATAAGATCAAATTTGATAACTCTCTTTTTTTAATTAAAACTGAAAATGCTGTATGATCTTATCTTTATCTGTATATGAAGTCAATGGAAGCAGGTTGCAATGAATCAGGTCTTTTGAAATTTCTCGGTTGTCCCTTACCTTTGCATTGTGGAGGCTAATGTTCAGTCTGTTATGCCCATTCAATGCCAAGTCAAATTTATGTCCTTCGCACTTTTTTGGGTGTATCACTAAGGTTAAAAAGAGCAGGTTACCTTTCACCCACTTGTTTGAAGAATCTTTCAGCTCCAAAATCGGCCTTCCTCTCTCTACAACCATCTGTTTCAACTGACGATCCAGTTTAGAAAGATCCTTTTTTTATCTTTCATTTTGTCAGACCTAATTGAAATGAGTGTGCGGTTACAGGACTTATCAGTGAAAACACACCTTTCCCTCTGCCAAGCTGAAGAGTACATATGCTCTTACCTGTCTTTTGCTATGGGGCTCAGCACAGCTCATCTTGCCTTTCTCACATGTATTTAAATCAGCAATGCGTAAATTTAGCAATTTTGACCATAAAAATGTTGAATTCGATCATCTTCTATACCGCTTCTTGCATAGTGGATCACGGGGAAGCTGGTGCATATTTCCAGCAGTCTATGGGCGGGAGGCAGGTTACACCTTGGAAAGGGTCGCCAGTCCATCGCAGGGCAACACACAAACAACCATTCACACACCTAAGCGCAATTTTGAGAGACCAATTAACCTAACAGGCATTTCTTTGGACTATGGAAGGAAGCCGGAGTACCCGGTGAGAACCCACGCATGCACGGGGAGAACATGCAAACTCCATGCAGAAAGACCCACGGCCGGGAGTAAAATCCAGGACCTTCTTGCTGCATGGCAACAGTGATACTAACTGCCCCACCATGCAGACCAATGTTTAAATCATACAGAAAAAAAAGTTATAGAACAGATAAGTGGACACATTGATTTTCTCTTATTATTGCTACTATTTTCCTATTGCCAGTATTTTACAGTGCCTAACCTGCCTGACCTGACTGCATGTCCCAGCTTGTTATATGAGGAAAAAAAGGAGATTTTGTGGAACAGTTCTGTTATCTTTCAAGTATGTGTGTCACTTTTGTTGGACTCCCATTCAACACATGTAAATTGATATAAAGGCCGGTATTCACAGTATTCTGCTTAGTCGGGACCAGACACTTTAACTTTGCCATGACATCAACAATTTGTCTTTTATTGTTGTTGTAGATTACCCGAGAATAAAACCTAAGAATAATGCATCACTGTTCTGTGGGTACCCCCAAGTGGTCAAATAATTATTACCCAAATTAATCAGAAAGGATGTCATGCTGTCACACTTCTAGGTTAGTTTCAAGCATCCAGCATGCTAAAGCGTCTAAATAGTGTAGCATAAGATTAAGTGATGTTACTATTAGGATGTTGCTGTGATATTTGAGTTCCACTTGTCTTGATTATGTAGCAGTGCATCTGCTGCCTCTTGTGAGGTGGAATTTTACATGTCTAACAGTGTGGTTTGCACAATTTGATCACCAAATAAACCATAATGAATCCTTAAATATGTGCTGAGGCAATGTCGGAGTGCCAGTTTCCTGTGGTATCATGTCTTCACACTCCATTGAAATTAAAGACAGATTGTGCAGTCGTGTAATGGGCGTAGAGGAATTAATAGAAGCACGTAAGGTAATGTCTATTACCTTTTAACCAGCTTCTCTTACACGATCACATCTTTTTATTATTTCAGTTAGAATAAAATAGTTGATCCCCACTTCAAGATCAGTTATATTTTGTGAGCAGTGTATTTTTGTGAAGCTTGTAAATCCCCCAAATGCTCAATTTTTTTAAAAACACTTTTAAAAGTCAACACAGCCACATTTTAGATGCTGTGTTTTTTCTGTTTTTCCATATTTAAATCTTAACGTAAATTAAAACTGAGCAGTGCTTAGTTTCAAGACAGAAGCAAAGACAAGCTGCAAGCTGCATCACAGAGAGAGCTGGAGCCACGTGCTTTTGACAGATTCAGAGAGCTTCTGAAACAGTAGTTTGGAGTAAAGCATCTATCAAACGAACTTACTGATGCAAAGTAAAAGTTTGCAATATGATGGAAAAGGAGACAGAAAGAACACTAATGACTGTCAGACTTTCTCGTGTGAAGAGCCGAGTGATTTGCAGTGGGAGGAGTAAAATGCACACAGGTGTTTGACAGGAAGAGACAGCACAGTGTGGTCTGAACACATCTGAGGTGAGCATTATAAAATCTCCAACATCAACCCTCCGTAGAAAAGCAATAAATACTATGATAATTATCAAATCAAAGCTGCTGTGTGTAGGCATATGTATATTGATTTTTAAAACGTGTAATTTGCAAACCATCTTATAATAAGACAAGAATGTTTTTGTGTTACAATTAAAAATACAGCCTAAACACCAGCATAACAACAACATGATTCCACAAAGAAGCAGTTAAATGCACATTAACAATAATATGTATGTGCTGTCAATTTTTAAATTCTCCTCATGTCATTGAGGCTAAAGCTCCATGGCAGTGACAGCAATACGTCACAGTGCATATGACTAAATATTTAGTTTAGTTTTTTTTTTTTTTTGCATATGGTTGCATCCTTTTGCAATGTAATCCAATTTGGTTCAATTATGTTTTTTTCTATAGTCCCAGATTACATCAAAAGGTTGATTGAAAGCACTTTTTATGGGAACTAACGGGTTCAGTTCAATTCCAATTATATTTAATCAATTAATGTCAATAACAACAATTTGATTTCATCCCATTTAAATGCTTTTGCACAGATTAGGGTCAGGTATTTTGCAAACCATCTATTGAAGTAAATTAGTGTGAAAATACAAGATGTTTCAATTTAAGAGCAGGATTCCATCTTTTCACTCTGTGATATAGTGCTGCTCTCACTCAACTAATGTAGCACTACTACAAATGGAAGACAGTATTATGTTAAATGTAGGTTTATTTAATAACTGAAATTAACTCATAAGCTGAAAAATAGACATACAATGGAAACCAGAAACAAAGGGGATCAACAGAACCAGCTTGTTTATTCAAACAAGAAGCAATGCATGATGCTTATGATATATACTCAGTGTG
Organism: Girardinichthys multiradiatus; assembly: GCF_021462225.1. Lineage (NCBI taxonomy): Eukaryota > Metazoa > Chordata > Actinopteri > Cyprinodontiformes > Goodeidae > Girardinichthys > Girardinichthys multiradiatus. The sequence goes on from NC_061807.1 coordinate 38,137,454, forward strand.
AGTCAAAAACAGGCAAGTACAACTGAAATCTGCTGGTCTGTAACTTCAGAATGAAAGGTATCAAAATGAGCAAAAAAAGTAGCCTAACTCACTTTTCCTGAGAATTACATTATGATTAGTGTTGTTGAAAGGTGTTAAAGTAAAATAAAATAAATAAAAATAAAATAAAAATATATTTATTTCCAACAAGCAGCTCTGATGGTCCCTCCCCATTTTCCATTGTGGTGACATTTAGCCACAGAGAGACTAGCATTCAGCTCTGCAAGGAAACCACAGGTGACAAAAGCATCTCTCCTTCCACATCATGACTACTCGCTTTTAAAATGTGATTTTTAGAAGTTGTATTTTTTTTTTCTTTTCTACCGGTAAGGCAGCTTGCTTTAGAAAAAATGAGAAAGAAAGGCCTGTTTGTACAATTTAAATACTGCTTCTGTAAGAACTGCACAAATTCCAGGAAGGCCTTGTGAAGGTCATCTATCAGGCCATCTGATAGATGACCTTAACAGCTGCTACTGCTGGTTTGAAAAGCAGCCATTCACACCTCACACCAACTGCTCCACATATCTCTCTGAAACAAAAGTTCACCATGCACCAACCACCCTCCTCTCCTCAGACCCCCTGCCTAGATCAAGATCGCCAAGTAAGATGTAAATAGTCTCTTTCAGCATTAGAAATCCATGAAAGCCCCAGGACCTGACATTGTCTCCCCAAGGTGCCTGGGAGCCTGCACTGACCAACTGGCCAACATCTTTACTCAGATTTTTAACATGTCTCTCAAGTTGTGTTTTGCATTTGGTGAAGCATTTGAAGCAATCATTCCAGTCCCCAAGAAATACACCCTCACAGGATTAAATGACTACAGACCTGTTGGCCTAACATCTGTGGTTCTGAAATCTTTTGAGCAACTGGTGTTGAAGCATCTGAAAGACATCACAGGCCCTCTGCTTACCAGGCAAACAGGTCAGCAGATAATGCACACATCATACTGCTCCACCTTGACCACCCAGGGAGGCACGTGAGGATTCTGTTTGTGACTTCAGCTCAGCCTTTGGACTTGCGATGGTCTTTGGCTGTTCTGCGGACTTGGGATGGTCTTCACCAACAGAGACTGTACTTCAGACTCAGGGTTCGGTTCAGGGTACTGTACCTGAAAGACACTGCTGAGAAGTAGCAGAATTTTTTTTTAAAGATACAAGAATGAAATCTATGAATGTTGAGCAAAAACAGATATTTACATACATTCAGCATAAAGTTCCTGGGCATTCACCCTTCTTGTGACCTCTCCTGGACTGAAAACACCACCCACCCGGTAAAGCAGGACCAACAACGGCTCTTCTTATCAGGAAGCTGAAACGAGCAAGACTCTCTACTCAGTTGCTCACAGACCTTTACCGGGCCACAATTTAAAGCATCCAGGAAAGAAAGGACAGGGGATTGTGGGATGCCGTCTCCCAGATCTGAACTCGATTTATGCAGCACACTCAGAAAAGAGCCAGACACATTGCTAGAGACCACATCTACCAGGCAATGCACTGTTTGTCCCACATCAGTTAGGAAAACGATTGAGGAACATCACAGCAAAAGCAAATAGGCTCAGAAATAATTTCTCTCCAGAAGCGGTGAAAGCAGTTCTATTTCGTTTAGGTTTCACCCTTTAAGGCTATCGCTAGTGGTTTATCCCTTTCAGTGCAGCACTGAAAACATTAGTCCACGCTCACCTGCTGTGTGGGCCCCACTGCGGTCCATATAAATTACGGTGAGACCAGGCAAATGGCTCCCCCATTTGTCTTCAGCGACAGCTTAATAGCACTGATACTACACGAGAATGTTGGCTAGCGTCGGCACTATCCGCCTTTGCCCGGCTTGTCATACTGGCTACATTATTAGCTACGATCTGCATGTCATCTGCGAGGGCTGGCTCGGTCCCGATCACGCTAACCTTGCCCTGACCCTGCAGTCCACCTGCCCTTCCTGCAGGCGTCTTCCTCCGGAGGAGAAACAACGGCAGCTAGCCATTTTCTCCCCACTAGAAGTGGAATTCCCTGTAGCGGACCAATGCGCCATCGAGGAGAAATTGGACATCTTCAATGCTGGGTAGGAATCCGCCCCGAGACAGCGACTGATATTATCTACACTCCCTTCCTCCGGACGGAGGACGCGGAGGCAGGTGCTACACCAGTCCAAGCTCAGGGCCTCCTGATGTCGGCGACCACACCACTTCCAGCGATGGGCACGCTTGTTAGCGCACTGCCGGACATCATAGCCAAGGAAGCTAATGCTAAAGGTGTCCCTGTTCCCGCGCCTTTAGCCCAGCATTCTACTGATGACCTGGCGGGAAAATTAGCCCCAACTCATCCAACCTGCCGAGATCCGGTTTGGCCCCGTTTCCCTGAGGTAACTGCTTACCTGTCAGGAGCGGCGGCCAAGCCGTTTCAGCTGAAGCTGCCGGTCTACACCTTCACACCCATCACGAGGGTGGAGTCCCTGACGGATCAGGGGTTTCCCTGACGGATCAGGGGTTTCACGCCGTTCTGTCGGCCAGCCAAACTGCACGTTACTGCGGTCCCGCTGTCCTTCCTGCAGACAGGGAAAACTGCTTCACTTGGCGTACTAGAGACAGGGTCTCTGCTGGGAACTCTCTATAACACAGTTCAATCTGTAGACCTCAGAGAGAAAAGTCAAGCCACGCTTGTACCTTAATTACCCCCGGTCATGAATAAATACACAAACAGCAATTCATTCGTACTTAACTTAGTGCATATGATCACGTGATCGTATGAAACTCTTGGAACTAGTTGAAGATTTATGTCTGTTTGCCAGCAAAGAGACATTAGCGCACTATGTCTCTCTGTCAAGGACCCCTTGGAGGAACCAAGGAAGAGACAGAATCTCTGTGAAAGCGGGGTTTTATTTGGACATTGACGTCACGGGAAGTCGCTGTTACCCCTTTTCCTGGCTGTGCTGGAAGTAGGTTAATGCGATTTATTTTGAAAGTTCCAGAGAAGTTTGTACCGGACTTTCTCCTCTGCTGCGGGATCAGCATGTTCTGATCCACACAGACAACAGAGTGGCAGCAGCCTACATAAATCGCCAGGGAGGGTTGCGCTCAGCCCAGCTGCAAAACATTACTGGGCAGCTGCTGTGCTGGGCGCGCACGAACCTGTTCTCCATCAGAGCAGTGTAAATCCCCGGGGTCTGGAACAGATTAGCGGACATCATGTCCAGAGGTGGTCCTCGTCACGGGGACTGGAGTCTCCACCCTAAGCTGATTTTTGAGATCTGGAGCAGATTTGGGAGAACAGCAATGGATCTTTTCACCAAACGGGAGAACGCACAATGCCAGTTGTGGTTCTCACTGAGCCCACGGGAGAATCCACCATTAGGAGTGGATGCCTTGGCTCACAGCCCGTGGCCGAAAAGGTTCCTTTACGCTTTTCCTCTAGTTCCGCTGATCCCGCGGCTCCTGGATCGAGTCCGAGAGGAACAGCTCTCAGTGATTCTCGTAGCTCCCGAGCGCATAAGCGCGCCATGGTTCCCGAACCTGCAGCAGCTGGTGTCAGGTCATCCGTGGCAGCTGCCATGGAGAGAGGATGCACTCCTCCAGGTGGGAGGGCCAATTAGGTCCCAGTTAGGTCAGCGTCTCTGGGTCTGGCCGCTGAACGGGAGCACTTAGAAAGACTGGGCCTAGGGGGGATGTGTTCGATATCGGTGTCCTTGTTGGGGGTGGCCTTGTGGGGAGATTGTTGTTGGGGTTCACTGGGGATAGGAGACTCATGGCGTTGGGATCGGAGCTCGTTGGGGGGTCGGGACAGCTCCGTCCTGGGGCGGCTCCGGTTGGCGGGTTGCTTTGTGCCATGTGGACCCCTCCTTTGTACATAGCCCCCTCTCCGGAGGTGGATGGGGGTTGTTGGGGACTGTGTTCGGGACGGGGGGTTGGGAGCTGGGCCGGGGTCTGGGCAGTACCGGTGCTGTCTGCCTGCCTGTCTGTGTGCCTGTTTTTTTTTTTTTTTTTGCGACAGGTTGGGTCTTGAACTTCTCCCTCTCCTGGATCAGCTTCCTCCCTGCCACACCGCCTGCCGGTGGTTGGAGTCTCTGCCCGCTGGTGTACTTGTGGTTCTCAGTGTCTGCGGCCGGGTGCTTTGGTGTGGGCTGGCTCACTCCCGGTGGCTGCTTGCCGAGGCCTGGCCCCATGGGCTCTGTCGGGCCTCTGCTTGGGGGTGGTGTGTCCCGGGGTCTTAGGCCTCTGGGTCCATGGCTGGATCTGCTCAGGCGTGGACAGCTGCCAGCGGGGCCTGTGGACTCGTCGCTGAGGCTCCCTGGGGCTTCTGCACTGTCGCTTCTGGGTGGTTCCCCTGGGACTCTCAACTGCTCTTCTCTTGGGGGGTTGCGGTAGTCCCGGCGGTGGTTCTCCTGGGGTTCCTGTGCTTTGGGGAGCCTTTAGATGTCTGTGGCTCGGATCTCCTCGGTGTCCGTCCAGGGACCATGGGGCAGGCCTGTGGGTCCTCACACTCGCTATTGCATATTTTTGTGGAGAAACCTTGTATACAGAAGCACGTCCACACCCATGCTCACAGGTGTTGAGGTTCAGGTGTTGACAGATACACAGATGTTTTATATTGGGCTGCACCTCTCATTAAGTACATTTTACATTCAGAATTACCGTGTACTATGTTGTTAAAAAAAAAAAAAAAAACAGCTGCAGGTGTATAAGCAAGCAGGGTGTAATCTTGTATTCTCTTTATCCTTCTTTCTCTCCTCCACTCTTTCCTCCTTTTCTCCCCTTTTTCCCCATCTCTCTCTTTTTTGAGCTTCTTTTTTCCTTTTCATTTCAGTCTCCGTGTTCGTAACAATAGAAATATTCCTAAAAGTTTATAATAAAGTTTATTTTATAAATATCAAGCAGAGCTTTAAGACATTAGCTGTAATGCTCCACTTGTGAAAGTAAATCTGTTGGGCCATTTCTTGACACTCAGACAACAATTCTGAGAGATATTCTGCCGGACAGGACACGGTAAAAAAAAAAAAAAGAAAGAAAGGCTGGGCCTCTTGCACGATGTTGTGCGCGCGATTCAGGGCGCACGAGCCGTGTATGACCACAGCGTCATATACATCAAAGTGGGCAGCTTTTCAGTGCTGGTGCGCAATGAAAGGCGTGGAGCCCATTTCATGTCCATTAGGCTGCGTGCTGTCATTCCTCCAGCAGCTGATGAACAGAAATTTAGCTTTCAGCACCATTAAAACTGCTGCAGCTATTTCCTTCAGTCATGAGGGTTTTGGTGACAGAACTGTCTTTAACCACCCGCTGATGAAGCGTTTTCTGCGGGGTGTACGTAGACACAGACCCGTGTCATGCCCCTTAGTCCCTCAGTGGGATTTAGCGCTCGTCCTGTGCGCACTGGTTAAAGCTCCATTTGAGCCCTTAGATCAGGCTCCACTTACATTTCTGTCTTTTAAAACAGCCCTGCTGTTAGCTCTGACATCTGCGAAGAGAGTGAGCGATTTATCTGTGCTCTCTGTCGCTTCTTCGTGTCTCAGAATACGAGCCGACGGCAGCTCAGCTGTGCTGCATCCTAACCCTGATTTTACACCTAAAAGCATCAGGAGTTCGTTCAGATCGAGAGTGATAACTCTGGGTGTCTTTTCTCCTCCTCCTCATAACTCTGAAGAGGAGGCCACCTCTCATCTCCTATGTCCCGTGCGCGCACTTTCTGTTCTCAAGGTTCTGACAGAATGATTATTATTTCGTTGCATTTATTATTGAGTCACCCTTTCCTGCTTGCAGACGCAGGGTGCCGTAATATTTATTATCAGCCACGGTTTGTGACTTCTGCTGCTTTGTCACTGCGGCTGTATTTCACAAGGGGGTTTGTTATACTGCATCATTACGCATGATCCAGCTGCTGATCTGTCTCCACGTTCCCTCCTGGAGATTTTTTGACCTGCTCTGCTCATCGTTACACCGTTACAGTTCGTAACCTTCGTTTTCCTATTAACAGCAGCAGGTCTGTTATCTCAGTCTTTCCCTGACCAGAGATATTGTTCTCTGTTCTTAATGATGAGCATGATGCTTTGAGTGCGTAATTACGCATTCAGAAGGCTGATTTTTGGTGTCATTAGGTGAGCAGATGCTTCAGTTTGTGGTCTGGATGGACCCAGTGAGGCATAGACTACATCCTGCTTCGCCTTTAACCCACTAGCGATAGCCTTAAAGGGCGAAGCCTATACGAAATAGAACGTTGGTTACGTACTATAACCCCAGATTCTATGAGTATAGGCGCAGCCCTTTAAGCTCTGGGCCTCACTGGTTCCTGAATGGCTGAAGAAGGGGGCCCACACAACAGGTGGGCATGGAGTAAAGTTGTCAGTGCTGCGCTGCGCGCAAAGGGATAAACCACTAGCGATAGCCTTAAAGGGCTGCGCCTATACTCATAGAATCTGGGGTTACAGTACGTAACCAACGTTGTCCTCCAGCAGGCAGACACTAAACATCTCTGCTGACAGTCAAACAAACCGCCAACCCATCATATAGACTGTTTCAGACCAAACTACACCTTATGTAAATACCAAATACCACATGCCACATTCCATGCACATATGTTCATTTTTTCTATAAGTGTTTTTAAATGCTGCATGCTGTGAATTCTCCAAATGTGTTTTGAATTGTGCAATATTTACATTTTGAAAGGATTTACATTTTCTAAGTGTTTAAATTGCAGAGGATTACATTTTGTCAGAGTATCTGACAAAAATGGCGAACTAAGTGTCAAGTGTTTTTATGGTTTTATGATTTTAAGGCAAATTGTGTCCTTAAAATTGTGTAAGCGTTTTCTTAATTAAGTCTGTACAATCCATGTCTTTCTTTGGAGCCGAGCCTCAACAAAAGTTTAATTATGGTGTCATAACATCTTGATTATGACTGCCACTTCTATTTTTTTCATTTATTATTTAAGGCATCTGAATCTGAATGAACTGATAAGTGTGTTGGGACCCACAGCCATGGATACAACATGAAAGATGCAGTACAAACTTTTCTGGAACTTTCAAAATAAATTGCATTAACCTACTTCGGCACAGCCAGGAAACGGGGTAACTGCGGACTTCCGGTGACGTCACTGTCCAAATAAAAGCACCGCTCTTGCTAAATCCTGCCTCTTCCACACCGGTGATCATCGGGATAGGGGAGACACAATGCGCTAATGTCCCTTTGCTGGCAAACAGACATAAACTCTTCAAACTGGATCCAAGGTTGTCATACGATCATCGATCATATGCGCTAAGTTAAGTACGGATGAATTACTGTTTGTGTACCCGGTATTCATTCATAAAAAGGGGAAATTAAGGTATAAGCATTGCTTTACTTTCTCTCTGAGGCCTGCAGAAGCAAACTGTGTTCCAGAGAATTCCCCAGTAGAGACGCTGTCTCTACGAGGCCGAGTGGAGTGGTTTTTCCGGGTCTGACAGGACGACAACAAGAGCTGTATCACCGTGGTTACGTCAATGGGCAGCCACTCCACACAGCTAAGGAGGTTAGCTGTAGCTAACGGTTTTTTGACTGTGGACGTTTCTTCAAACGTCGCCGCCCTGGACAGCTTTTCCTCAGCATGGTTCAGAGGTTAGGTTTGGGTAGAGAAAGATTTAGATTGAAATGATCTAAACGTTTTTCCTTTTATGAAGTTTGGTTTTGTTTGTGTGGAACTCAGCTATCTTGGTGCTAGCAGGCTATCTGCAGCACACGTGCTCAGTTTTGTGTTCTGTGTTTGTGTGTTTTTAAAGTTAAGACAAACTTTATTTAAAGGGGTGGTTTTAACACAGAAGATTGATCATAATGTGCCGTCCGCGCTTATGCATTTTAACCCTTTTTATTAACGGTATTTTAAAGGTGTGTATTTGATTCTGGTGCTAAGCTATCAGCTTCTTTTGTTAGCTTTAACAGCTAATGAAACACCATTAAGCCCCATTTCTCCAGAAAGATTTGGCTCTTTTCCAAAATATTCCCTTAATAATATTTCTTTAAATATTATTTCAATAAATAAAGGCAGCTAATGAGACACCGTTGAGAATTAGTTATCCAGAAGGTTGGTTTTATTCAGCAGATCATTCTTAAAACATTATTTTATTAAAATAATATTTTATCTGATCTTGCATTGTGAATGGATGTCTAAAGGTATGCTGATTATTGCCTAAGTAAGTTCCAAGACTAACTTCACTTCACTTCCAGATTCATCAAGATAATCCTTAGTTCTCAAACATAAACATTGCATGGTAATGTTGCATCACTCTTTTGGTCATGGTTTTCAATCATCTTTAATCAACTTGTGTATATTGTACATAGCCCATTAGTCTTCGTTATTCTTTCATTCTGCTTGGTAGTTTAGTTGGATTATTTTAGCATAGTAAAGGGTTTGTTGATTGAAATATGTTTGATTTTGAGTTGACTTATTTTTGTTAATAAATTCTTGTATTTTAAGAAATTGTGTGAATTAATTCCATGTGTGTACAAAGTTTTGCTGTTGATGATGTCAGAGCTTGGCTCACCCTTTTGATTTTGTCCTATTATCACCGCCTTATTGGGCCGGTATTCACAGGACAACCCTTAACAGACCGAAATATTATTTGATAAAATATTAAATTATTAATATTAAATATTAAATAATATTTTCAGATTCATAGTCACAACAAGTGTTTATATATTCCTGTATTGTATTTGGATCTAAAATGCATGTCCTTTCCTTTTTCCTTTTTAGGTCATGTCTACTGTTACCTCTGGTAAAATCCAGGGTGGTATAACAGGTAGAGGTAGTGTTACTTATTTCTACATTTTGTATTTGAAATTCTACTGTCATCCTTCCAATGAGCCATCCAAAACTATTTTATATATTTTTTCCTTTTTCCCAGCATGGCTTTAAGATGTCACGTGATGGATGATCCTGGTTATTGCCTTGTAGATTTTACCAGTAATTTATTGCTAATTGTGTTCTTCTTAAATCTAACAGCATTTCTCCCATTTCGACCTCCAGTGTTGTTGTTGAGGTTGTTCTGAAAGCTCCTGTGCATTGCACCAAATGGATAGCTTCTCCAATTGTATTGCCAGCCTCTTCAGAGCTTACGCAAGTGTGTACTCTCCTTTTCATTTGCCAGTGTCGGCCGCTCAGTTACCGACGCCAGCCTATCATTAATCAGATCAGTAGCTGGCTTCGGAACGGATATAGCCTCCTGCAACAAGACAGTAGCCACTGCTGGGTGTGCAATAGTCTTAATTTTGGCACTGATACTGGACCATATTATTCTGCATTTTATGACAAGTAAATCTCTGTTCTGAAGGAAGGACTGTGATGCAGTTTTTGAGCTCGCCACTAGGGGTACGGCCAGTTTGTGAGTAATGTTAAGAACAGAAGTAAACAAACCAGTGAGAATCATTAGAAACTGAGTTTGGGAGAAGGTTATGTAGTATCTTTTGAGAGTTTGTGTCCATAAGGCTGGTGAGGTGTGTAAACTGTTCCATAAGAATAATCTATTAATTGTTGTTCTGGACATTTTCTCTTAGCTCTTTTTACTTAATAGTAGAAATGACTAATGAAGCTATGTTTTTACCTTAAATTGGTGATTTTATTATTATATTTAGTTGCCTTTTTCTAACCTGAGCTCCACATCATAATTGATTGAAACACAGGGCTGGAGTTAATAAAACAGTATATGTCATTTGCTACCAAATATAGTTCAGGCTACAAAAAAGACTTTAAGGCCAATTAGTTAGACAAAAAACAACACAGCTTGTGGACGTAATATTCTATTTAATCTACTGATATGAGATGTTCTGATTAAAATGAATTATAATTTGGCTTTTATTTGTGTATTCTGTTTTGTAGAACCACAAACACCTGTACCTGTATACCTGAAACCATAAAGCATCACCTGGCCTGATCATTAACTTGAGGGTCATACAGACATTTAACCAGTGTACGATCACCACCATAGTTACGGTTCTGGAAAGTGTCCTGGATATGCAATGATTATCCTGGCTGCTCTGAAAATGAGAAATAAATATCTGGCCCCAACAGAGACTGTGTCTAGACAGTCTGAAATATAAATTTGTAAAAACAAAACAAAAGACAAATGGTCTATGATAGTTTTTTTTGTAGTTCTTAATAACAATACGGTATCACAGCATTTTTCAAAGTCAGTCATTGGTTTTCATATTGGCTTGGCACCCCAAGATTTTTAATGGCCCCATGTGGCCCCCTCTGTAAAAAATCTCTGGAGGGGCCGCTGGCGCCCACACAAACACCCACAGTTGTTTGGATTCAGGTCCCTACAGATACACAGTTATACTCTATATTGACTTGTGATTGCCACCAAATTCCTCTTGTATTAATAGGTACAGTTTATTTTCAGTATTGGTGTTGTTGTTAGATATGTGTTTGTTGTTTATCCCTGTGGTTTTTTTCTGTCTTTTAGTAATATTCTGCAAGCATTTGGGGTTTTGAGTTGCAGTTCTGTTCATTGTTTACTTATTTCAACTCATTTAGATGTTTTCTGTTACTTCCATGCAGTCCCAGCTCATCAGTGTTAATTACTGCCCCTCAATTTTCTTCAGTCTCTCTCCCAGTGACCCTGATTCCCCTCTGATTAACTCCCTGTGTTCTTTGGTCCATTCTCCATCTTACCTCAGTATTTATACTGCCTTTTTGTCATTGTTCCCCAGTGGTTCCTCCTGAAAACTACCCTGCATACTACCCTGACTTCTCACCGTTCTATGTTCTTGGCACCTGCCTGTGTTTTCCATGTCCTGGCTGCATTTGTAAGTTTACCGGTTCATATTATTAAATACATTCATCAAATCACTATGCTGCTTCCTCGCTCTTGTCAGCATTTTGGTCCTGCAAAACATCACCCAAGTTGACACTTTCTCTCTCTCTTTCTGCAGGTGTAGAAGCAGACCTCTGAGTGTTATCTTGTGTTCACTTTATCCTTCTTTCTCTCCTATAATAATACCATAATCTCTCCCTTTTTTTTTACTTTTTTCCCCACCTCTTTCCCCTTTTTCTTCCCTTTCGTTTCTGTCTCCATGTCCACTGCATTTGAATTGATCCCAAAGCAATTTCTACTAACATATACTAATATATATATGTTAACAGTACAGACCAAAAGTTTGGACACACCTCATTCAAAGAGTTTTCTTTATTTTCATGACTATGAATATTGTAGCTTCACACTGAAGGCATCAAAACTATGAATTAACACATGTGGAATTATATACTGAACAAAAAAGTGTGAAACAACTAAAAATATGTCTTATATTCTAGGTTCTTCAAAGTAGCCAGCTTTTCCTTTGATTACTGCTACACACACTCTTGGCATTCTGTTGATGAGCTTCAAGAGGTAGTCACCTGAAATGGTTTTCACTTCACAGGTGTGCCCTGTCAGGTTTAATAAGTGGAATTTCAACCCTTATAAATGGGGTTGGGACCATCAGTTGTGTTGTGCAGGAGGTGGATACAGTACACAGCTGATAGTCCTACTGAATAGACTGTTAGAATTTGTATTATGGCAAGAAAAAAGCAGCTAAGTAAAGAAAAACGAGTGGCCATCATTACTTTAAGAAATGAAGGTCAGTCAGTCTGAACAATTGGGAAAACTTTGAAAATGTCCCCGAGTGCAGTTGCAAAAACCATCAGGCGCTACAAAGAAACTGGCTCACATGAGGACCGCCCCAGGAAAGCAAGACCAAGAGTCACCTCTGCTGCGGACGATAAGTTAATCCGAGTCACCAGCCTCAGAAATCGCAGGTTAACAGCAGCTCAGATTAGAGAACAGGTCAATGCCACACAGAGTTCTAGCAGCAGACACATCTCTAGAACAACTGTTAAGAGGAGACTGTGAATCAGGCCTTCATGGTAAAATAGCTGCTAGGAAACCACTGCTGAGGACAGGCAACAAGCAGAAGAGACTTGTTTGGGTCAAAGAACACAAGGAATGAACATTAGACCAGTGGAAATATGTGCTTTGGTCTGATGAGTCCAAGTTTGAGATCTTTGGTTCCAAACACCGTGTCTTTGTGCGGCGCAGAAGAGGTAACGGATGGACTCTACATGCCTGGTTCCCACCGTGAAGCATGGAAGAGGAGGTGTGATGGTGTGGGGGTGCTTTGCTGGTGACACTGTTGGGGATTTATTCAAAATTGAAGGCATAATGAACCAATATAGCTACCACAGCATCTTGCAGCGGCATGCTATTCCATCCGGTTTGCGTTTAGTTTGACCATCATTTATTTTTCAACAGGACAATGACCCCAAACACACCTCCAGGCTGTGTAAGGGCTATTTGACCAAGAACGAGAGTGATGGGGTGCTGCGCCAGATGACTTGGCCTCCACAGTCACCGGACCTGAACCCAATCGAGATGGTTTGGGGTGAGCTGGACCACAGAGTGAAGGCAAAAGGGCCAACAAGTGCTAAGCATCTCTGGGAACTCCTTCAAGAATGTTGGAAAACCATTTCAGGTGACTACCTCTTGAAGCTCATCAACAGAATGCCAAGAGTGTGTGGAGCAGTAATCAAAGCAAAAGGTGGCTACTTTGAAGAACCAAGAAAATAAGACATATTTTCAGTTTTTTCACACTTTTTTTTCTGTATATAATTCCACATGAGTTAAATGATAGTTTTGATGCCTTCAGTGTGAAGCTACAATATTCATAGTCATGAAAATAAAGAAAACTCTTTGAATGAGAAGGCGTGTCCAAACTTTTGGTCTGTACTACATATTTATTAGTATATGTTAGTAGAAATTGCTCTGTAGATAGATAAATAGATAGATAGATATATAGATAGATAGATAGATAGATAGATAGTGAGAGAGAGAGAGAGAAAGAGAGAGAGAGAGAGAGAGAGAGATAGATAGATAGATAGATAGATAGATAGATAGATAGATAGATAGATAGATAGATAGATAGATAGATAGATAGATAGATAGATAGATAGATAGATAGATAGATAGATAGATAGATAGATAGATAGATAGATTGATAGATAGATAGATAGATAGATAGATAGATAGATAGATAGATAGATAGATAGATAGATAGATAGATAGATAGATAGATAGATAGATAGATAGATAGATAGATAGATAGATAGATAGATAGATAGATAGATAGATAGATAGATAGATAGATAGATAGATAGATAGATAGATTGATAGATAGATAGATAGATAGATAGATAGATAGATAGATAGATAGATAGATAGATAGATAGATAGATAGATAGATAGATAGATAGATAGATAGATAGATAGATAGATAGATAGATAGATAGATAGATAGATAGATAGATAGATAGATAGATAGATAGATAGATAGATAGATAGATAGATAGATAGAGAGAGAGAGAGAAAGAAAGAGAGAGAGAGAGAGATAGATAGATAGATAGATAGATAGATAGATAGATAGATAGATAGATAGATAGATAGATAGATAGATAGATAGATAGATAGATAGATAGATAGATAGATAGATAGATAGATAGATAGATAGATAGATAGATAGATAGATAGATAGATAGATAGATAGATAGATAGATAGATAGAGAGAGAGAGAGAGAAAGAGAGAGAGAGAGAGAGAGAGAGATAGATAGATAGATAGATAGATAGATAGATAGATAGATAGATAGATAGATAGATAGATAGATAGATAGATAGATAGATAGATAGATAGATAGATAGATAGATAGATAGATAGATAGATAGATAGATAGATAGATGATAGATAGATAGATAGATAGATAGATAGATAGATAGATAGATAGATAGATAGATAGATAGATAGATAGATAGATAGATAGATAGATAGATAGATAGATAGATAGATAGATAGATAGATAGATAGATAGATAGATAGATAGATAGATAGATAGATAGATAGATAGATAGATAGATAGATAGATAGATAGATAGATAGATAGATAGATAGATAGATAGAGAGAGAGAGAGAAAGAGAGAGAGAGAGAAAGAGAGAGAGAGAGAGATAGATAGATAGATAGATAGATAGATAGATAGATAGATAGATAGATAGATAGATAGATAGATAGATAGATAGATAGATAGATAGATAGATAGATGATAGATAGATAGATAGATAGATAGATAGATAGATAGATAGATAGATAGATAGATAGATAGATAGATAGATAGATAGATAGATAGATAGATAGATAGATAGATAGATAGATAGATAGATAGATAGATAGATAGATAGATAGATAGATAGATAGATAGATAGATAGATAGATAGATAGATAGATAGATAGATAGATAGATAGATAGATAGATAGATAGATAGATAGATAGATAGATAGATAGATAGATAGATAGATAGATAGATAGATAGACAGATAAATATTTCAAACTGAGCATTATAGCAAGAGCACTTCTTGGCATTCAGACAACAATTCAGCATGCAACTCTGTCGGACAGGACACGTAAAAAAAAAAGCTAGATGAGGTGTTGTCAGGACTCTATAATTTTTTTGAGTACCTGCTGTAGACAATAGAAACCTGTTTTGCCTATTATCAACATGTGTTTCTCTCTACTCCGCTGCAGCACAGCCTCACTCAGTCTGAGCGGTGGCCGTCGGTGTGTGACTCTAATTATTCTTCTATTGACACACAAGAATAAAGTTAGCCCTTTAATGAACACACACATTTTCATAATTTTCCTTTCATTGTAGAACAGCCATAAAACAAAAACTGCTGAGAAGCAGATGATAGTAGGATATATATTAACACATTAGTCTTACTTTGAGCTGCAGTTACTACTTAATTAATATATTATTATAGTAATTATTATAGTAAATGAGTTTGTGGGAGCATGTTTTGGCTTTCTGCTGCTTTTTGCTTTGGGTCTGAAACTCATCATCAGAGTCCAGGTTCTGTAAAACAAAGAATGTACTGTGAATAGCTTAACATGAGATCAAATTAACTAAACAGAATAAACAAAAACAAACTCACATAAAACAAAATGCCTGTCTGAAAGGTCCAGATTTTGAGAACCAAACTTATGATTACCACAAGGAAAATAGCCACGCTGCCCAGACTCACACTGGACAGTTGAACTCCTTCATTTATCTCTACAGCTCATTAACTTAACAAAGAATTAATTGATTTACACAAGCATGCTTAGGTCTGAGCTGCTGAATTACATAAATCTTACCCCTAACTTGTAAATATGTTGCAGTCAAGACACGAGGGTAACGGCTTATGTGTATTCCACAGAAAACCGCCCAGAGAATGAAACATTTAGCTGCCTGATGTTAAGAAAGCCATTTGTTGTGTTGGATGTCATAACATATTTCCCTCTTGAGATACCCTACATAATGAAACATCAGATAGAGAACTTGACACAGATGTGATGTAGCTAAAGTTGGGTTTGTTGGCCAGTTTAAACCAAGATATATGAGAGGGACAACGTGAAAGCTGGAGCACAGTAGTGTGACTTTTTCATCAGGTTGAACCACCACTGTGTGAAACTAACAAACTGACACACACACATTCAACCTAATACATTCACAAAGATAAAATGTAATAAAATAACAGCAATTTATGGTGTTCCAGATGCCACAAACTGTAGAGAATTTTTGCACATGTACTTACAAGCCAGTATCCAGGCATAGTTTATTGTCAACCAGAGCAATTTTAAAAAATGAAGCTCAGCTCAGTTCTTAACATTGTTCTGGTTATTTAGACCTCCCTGTAAGGATGTGGGGAGTTCGTTGATTTCTTTGCAAGATATTAAAACTGATGTGAGATTTTTTCCAATACTCGGTATAAGTTCATGAAATTTCTTGTTCTTGCCTCACAAAATACAACAATAAACTATTTTACCCAATGAATGCCCATTAGTTCCAAAGTAACTCAGATTCAAATATCAATTGTATCAACATGTTGATGTTGATATATTATTGGTATGATATTATAAAACAAATATGATCTGATTACATGTTTATCTCTCCATGTTTAATATTCCATTTATAGTTTATACCTACTTATCCTTGCAGGGTTGCGGGGCAGCTGTTGCCTATCTCCAGCAGTCATTTGGCAAGAGGTGGGGTACACTTTGGACAGATCAACGACTCATCATGGAAACACAGAGACACACAAGACACAAAACCATGCACACACACTCACACTTAAGGGCAAAAATGTGATTAACCTAATAACTAAATGGGAGGAAGCTGATGTTCTTGGTGAGAACATGCTAACTCTATGCAGAAAGACGCCAGGGAATGGATCCTAGGGCCTTCTTAATCCAAGGCAACAGTGCAAACAAATGCACCACTGTGGAGACCTCAAGTAAATCATAATCAATTAATAAATTTAATCTCAAAATATTTATGTCTTGCAATTTCTCAGTAAAATGTATCTGCTGCAGGTTGTATGAGCTCTTTCATGTCTGTCTGCTTTCAGCAAAGTGAAAGCTTTGATATGAAGTTTTAGAGTGAATGATTGTGAAAATCCCTCTGTAAGATTCAGATGTGCAGAACATTATTTTTAAACCCACAAGCAGACAAAAGAACTATAAACTGTTACATCACCTTATAGTTTATTAGGAAAAGGTTGATGGCAGAGTGAGACCCAGCCTGATTGGTAAAATGCCTGTTTTCTGTAGTAGTTTAGTAGTCTAGGTCACTATTTCAGAGTAGCTAGTTCATACGTGGTGTAAATATATAGGGTACAACTCAGTGTTGAGACAGTACTTTCACCAGACCCACACAGAACATACTAATGCAGGAGGCAGCAGCTAAATATAAACCAAAATGTTTTCTTCTCCTCTGTAATCAGACCACACTGTGCAGTTTCTACCTGTTACCAGCAAGTCTTACTGTTCCACCGAACTCAGTGTCCTAAGCCATCAGTCTGACTCTTACAAACATTCATCATATTGTTTCATTGACACATGAAGAAAAAGTCAGAATTTCTATGAAGGCAGGCTTTATTATTAAAAACTGCCTATTTGATTATTTACAAAGAAGCAAGTGATAAAACAATATAAAACAATAATACAGCATTATTCTGACTCTCATTACTCTGCGGTCATTACTGAGTGGGTTTATCTCGTGGTGGCATACAGCACATTTTGATCCAGCTCTCGCTCTGCAGAAGGCCTTATGTTGCTGTTTGTTTTAGGTCTGAAATGCAGCGCTGTATAGTTCAGAGCATCAGAGTCCAGGTTCTGTGACAACAAATAATTTACAGTAACTCAGCAAGCTATAGGATGAAAATATTTTAAAAATACCTCATTTGATCATGGTGTGATCACCTCATTGTGTTTCTGATTCCGTCTGTTGGCTTGAGCTGAAAAACAGAAACTCTTCATTTGGTTGACCGTTTGTATTATTAGGTTGATTGACAAGAAAAGACGGACAAAAACAACAGAATACCTGTATTGAAAGTCTTGATTTTCCAAACTAAGCCTATGATGACTGTAACAAGGAAAACAACTACACTTCCCAGAATCACAGTGGCGAATTCATTGAATCCGTCCAGTCTATCTGCAACAGAGACAAATAAAAACATCTAAATATTTTCATGAGTTATGGAAATAATTTTTCATTAAAAATGTTGATTTTAAATGTAATTTTATATAATTCAATATACTTTGTGAAAACTTACAATTACAACCTATTTCCTTTGATTTTGGTTCTGACTCCCATTTGGACCAGATGACCGCTGTGAAATATGACAGATTAGGACCTCCAGAAAAACTTCCATTTGATAGATATTATTTAGCTGAATCATAAAACCAAGTTTCTTTAAAGCAGGGTGTGAATAGATTATAGAAAACCATTTCTAATTATCTATTCACAAACTGGTAGCATTATAAGGTAAAAGCTGCACAGTTACAAAATGACGGACCTCAAAAACATATACAATATATAAGTAAAAAACATAATCAAATAGTATTGTAGCATTGACTACATTGATCATAATAGCAGTAGTCTTACTTTCAATTTGTAAATGTGTTGCACTGAAAATGTTCCAACATTTGTCAGAGTTTTTTCCACAGATATAAACTCCAGAATCTGAAAAATTCACTTGTTTGATGTTTAGAAAGATTTTTGTGCCGTTGGAAGTCATATTGAATTTATCATGATTAAATCTTTCAAGATGTTTAGCTTCAGATTCAGAAGATTGCATAGCAGAGATTCTCCTGATGTTGGGTCCGTCAGTCAGTTTGAACCAGAATATGTGTTGAGGAAATTTGCTGAAGTTGGAGCACAGCAGGGTGACTTCTTCACCAGGCTGAACCACCACTGAGTGAAACTCAAAATCGGACTTAGTGATCCAACCTGAAAGATTCACAAGGTTCCGATTTCATTAAAACAAAACAATGCCATTGAATAACAGTAATTCATTAATAATTATATAGGCGTACTTACCAAAGGTGAAGAGTAAAACCAGTATTAAGGTGAAGTTCATCATTGTGTGTTCAGCAGAGCTCGGTTAGTGCAATAAACTGTGTGTCAGTTCTAGTGAGCTTTCAATATGGAGGTGGAGTTTTCTTTGTGTTATCTGTTTCCTCAAACTGACGATGAGCATGAGTAATGTTATTATGTTGAATAACATAATACAAATTATTCAAAACAATGTTTAATAATCATAAAACATTTAATGAGGTATGAAGTGGTGCAGATAAATGAAAGATTCATCTGCAGTGGTTTTGATGTTGTTTGTGCTCTTTTATGTGTGAGAATCTGCTGCCTTTAACACAGTAAATTCTTTGATATGAGTTTATGCCTGAGTCGACATGCATGAACCATGTTTTCCCCACAGACCTGTGATATATATGTATACATACAATATGAAACAGTTCATCAGCCAAGAAATTGTAAGAGTAGCATTACGAAATAATATTACTCAATTAAAAAGCAAATTGCAGTAAAATGACTCTGAGAGATACAATTTTTATATTTACTCAAGTAAAGCTAACGGATTAAATGTATAAAAAGAAATTGTTCTAAATCCGTCCTGTGTGGTTAAATAAAGTAAAAACAATAGTAGCCCCTATATGAATGCACTCATAAAAAGTCACAGGTTCAAATGATAAAAAGGTCTGAGGGTCATTGTCCAAGAAAGGGGGTTGAGATCAAAAGGACCTCTCAGCTTTAAAATGCCACAGGGTTAATGATCAATTCATTATATGGTGATGGAATCATCATCCATCACCATAGTATGACACATTTATTGTTATTCCATTCACAAATTATAGATAATTGCTGTTATAAACCGTATTTTGACATGTTTATGACATATTAGGTCATGGGAGCAGACAGCTGCCTTAGTCACTTTTAGCCATAATACAGCATCCGTGCTAAAAAAGAGGACAATTAAGAAAGCAAGTTGGTCCTACCAAACCTCAGCAAACTATGACAGGATGGCAAATTAAACAACATTTAGACTCAATTATGTAAAAGGTTCATTTTTAATTTAGCAATTGATTCTTTAAATTTTTACTTTATGAAAGTTATGTTTGTCCGAGCTACCGCACCCTGTTGGCAATCAGACACCTGGATCTCCCCCGAATTCTTTTCCCTAGAAGCGTCATCTCTGCTTACAATCACTTTCTCTTAAAAGGAATGACTCTCAAACTGTTCTGTACTCTCAACATTTTTATTCCAAATAAGGCGAGGAATGGTTACAGAGATCAGCGCTGATGGCTCCCGTCCTTAACCCACTTGGTGATTGAAGTGACGAAACAGCCCCAAAAGAAGGTCACACATGATTTTTTTGTCTGGTATTCCCTTCAAGGGATGTACATTCCCTCAGTGTTTATCAGTAGATTCTGGCATCTATCTGATAGTGTGTGTGTAATAGCAGGTGTCGAACCCTGAATCTAAGTGTCGCTGCTGCAATCTAATCGCTCCTATTACAGTATGTACCACAGCCAACCCAGTGCACTAAACTTTATGTCAAACTCTAGGCCACTGAGGATTATTATCCTATCCTAAGAATAGTGAAAACATTAGCATTCATACTTTATCATTCTGGTCTGTGTGTGAAAGCTCATCTATAAGTAATATTAATGTTTATACATGTTTAAAGACTCCTCTGACTTGTTGTGACTGGTTGTTTGAAGACGTACCAATTGTTCTTGATTACTTCTAAAACTAATTAGATTTAATTTCCAAGTTCCTCAATATGAACCTTAGATCTTAAACATAAATATCCACATCGAACTGTCATTTCAATCCTGTAAAGACTCACAATAAAAACACAAAGGTGCCGATTAGAGAAGTTAAATAGCAGATGTTTATTTCTTTGGCGGAGGAAGACATGAATGCTATGAATGACATGAGCTTAGGATTAGAGATGTCTTCCCTTGGGATCCGATACTTGTGATGGAGTGGAGGCCCGATAATAAGGGAGTTGGAAGGAGCTAGGAAGCCAGATGGGGGCGATGGGGTGGTGGAGGGTCGAAGCTCGGCGTGAGAGGAGGGAGATCCATTAAAAGCGAAGCCTTGAAGGATGATTGGCTGAGGAGGAATGCAGACTTGACGTTGATTGGTTGGAGGATGCATGGTGGAGTCATAGTACGGAGCCGGTGGTGGAGGTGAGTCTTCTAGATTGAATTCTCGTCAAAAATCCATATCATTATATCATTTGTTCCTTTTTTGTATATGGTTCATTAATTGTCTTTATTCCTTCATTTTGTTTGGTAATTTAAGATGAATTGTTCTCAGCAAGGCAAAGCAGGTTTGTTTATATAGCACATTTCAGTAGCAAGACAATTCAAAGTGCTGTACATAAAAAAAAGAGAAGGAGACATAATAGGAAAAGTACATTATAGTGGCATTGAGATAATTAAATATTTAATGAACACAAATAGTTAAAGTGAGTAAAAATGAATAATTAAAATAAGATAATAAAAATGTATGATAAAATGATTGATAAGAAAATGAAAAATATGTTTAACTTGGAGTGTTTTGGTTAATATATTCTGATATTTTAAGAAAAAAGTTTGAATTTATTCCATGTGTGCAGAGTTTGCTGTTCAATTTTGCCAGTGTTAGAATCACACTTTCATCTATTGTCCAAATACCGCCACCATATTGGGCTGGTATTCCAAAAACAATACTTGAGAGACAGAATGGTTATTTAAATAAATATTAAACAATATCAGCAACCTGACTGCACAACAATTGGAAATAAATAAGTTTCTTAAAAGGAATTACCTCATGATATGTGGTCTTTCAGCATAAAGACAAGAACACCAAAAATTGTTTCGTTTGGCTGTTTAAAAAAATAATTTTACATTAACGAAGATCCAAGTTTCAAATTTGCATTAAAGTAGCAAGAGTACCTGTATAAAAGGTCCTGATGATGGCAACAAAACCAATTATGACCAATGAAAGAAAAATGCCAAATCCACCCAGGATCCAGTTGAACAGATTGTCTGATCCGTCAGGATTCCACATCCTCCGTTACTGCTTCGTTCCGCTCAGGTCCGTTCACTTATGTCCGGCGGAGCAACTCCGTTGCTATGTTAATTAATGAGAATGGTTCCACATTCTCGACAACTGTTCACCGTCGACGGACCAGCTCTCCATCGTTTCGTAAAGTTATGGAACAACTCCAATTTTATGGTCCACTCCGGTCCGTCTGGCTCCGGCTGTGTGAACCAATGTACCTCTCGCACATGCCCTCTTCGGGTTCCATGGAGCTTGCAGCGGAGCTCAATGTAGTTACCGCGGATGCAGTAGGCGTTGCTTTTCACGGACTGACGGAGGTGGTCTGGAATGGAACGGACATGAGCGGAGGATGTGGAATCTAGGGGTTACACGTCCGGAGCCAGACGGACCAGAATGGACCAGAAAATTGGAGATGTTCTGTAATTTTAGGGTGAACGGCGGGGAGCCAGTCCGTCAACGGTCGGAGCAGTCACAGAGAATGTGGAACCGTTTTTATTAATTAACATAACAACGGTGTTGCTCCGTCGGTCGTATGTTAAAAGACCTGAGCGGAATGGAGCAGTAACGGAGGATGTGAAATTTAGGGGTTACACATCCAGAACCGACACCATGCTGTTAGCCGCCCGGTTGATCCATCCCTCGGTGGGCTTTGTTGTTGTCTGGTCTTTGATGCACTTGCAGCGAACCGTTTTTGGCATGTCGGGTCCTTAGCTTAAATTACGCTGTTAGCTGACAGATATGTCAATAGAACTGGTAATTTAAAGAAACATATTTTTATCAGGTTTTATGAAAATGACCATTAAAACATATGCAAATAGGGTGCAAAGTGTGTTAATTTAGAACTTCAATTTAATGAAAACACTTGGCTCAAATTTCTTTACATCACAGCTGGTTTTTATTATTATTTAATTTATTAATTCTTATTCTGTAGTATATGTGTCTATGTTCCAGTCGACATGGCAATAAAGTGTTGAATCCTGAATCTTATTTAATTATTTTGTCATTTTAGAGACAAATACTTAAAGAAAGATTCTTCATAAAATGAAGAGCATTATGGAGATACCTGAGCATCCTCTTCAGTCAGGATTCTTCAGATCTAGTGTAAGACAGGAGATCCTTTCTGCAAACAACCATCAGCATCTACAATGGCTCTTTGAAGAAACCTTCATAATATGAACTACAACAACATTTAATATTCCTTTGGGATTAATAAGGTATTTTTGAATTGAATTAAACAGAGCACATGTAGTATTTACATTTGTAGTGCACCATACACTAAAAGTTACAAAAAATAGAAAATTAGAAGTACAAAAAA
Organism: Girardinichthys multiradiatus; assembly: GCF_021462225.1. NCBI lineage: Eukaryota > Metazoa > Chordata > Actinopteri > Cyprinodontiformes > Goodeidae > Girardinichthys > Girardinichthys multiradiatus. The sequence continues at coordinate 38,160,229 of NC_061807.1, forward strand.
ATAAAACCTGTTTAGATAATGTTGTGAATGATAGGCTATTTGAAAAGAAAAATATCTTTGGTGACTAGCAGAATCCTGCTGATTCTATTAACATGCTTAGTCCTCCATATACACACACAACACAGTCACACAGTTAGTTTCAGGTACCTTGTAATTTTTTCTAAGTTAACTTGGTGTTATTTTATGAGCTCAATTTACTCCGTTCTTTTTACTTTTATAGCGCTCATTCTATTCCCTCGCAGTCGTTTTATTTGGCCCCCTTCTTGGCGGGGCCCTACCTTAATTTGTCACTATTCCTTTCACGGTGGAATAAAACCATACCAATGCAGCGTCATTACCCGGCGACACACTACCAACGACTTTTAAGTACTTTTCTTCTTTTATAAATACAGCGCTTACTCTATTCCCTCGCAGGGGAATAATCCTCAGTCGTTTTCTTTAATCCCCTTCACAGCGGGATTGTACCAAATTTGTCACTATTCCTTTCACGGTGGAATAAAACATTCCCAATGCAGCGTCCTTACCGGCGACACACTACCAATGACTGTTAAGTACTTTTCTTATTAACTGTATTTTAAAACTGTCTCACCTCGGAGTTGACTTCTTGGTGACTCTCTGGATCCTGTGAGAGTCACCCCGCTCCGAGGAAGGCGATAACCCACTGGCCAGATGTGAATTCACACACACCGGGACTTTCAGCCACTCCAGCTAATGGAGGCTGTGCAACAGTGCTTCGCTCGACGTCAGGCTTCCCCCACGGATCCCAGAGTCACTGTTAAAGCAAAGAGAAATAAGGTTATTGAATTAATCCGGCTACGAAGGACCAAATAATGTTAGGTATTATTTAGTCAACTCAGAGGCAAGAACGATACAGTCAGTTTTACTTGCAGCAAGGGTAGCCCACTTTGCAGTGCAACCACAAAGTTTTGACACCCTATCTCTTTATTTATATACACAATTCAACAGACAGTTCAGACAGGGTGTATATGTGTGTGTGTGTGAGACTGAAAGGAGGCTGGTTCTCATGGAAATAACGATGATCTCACACACACAGGGAGGAAGGCATAGTGCAGGTGCCTTGCAACACAAAGTTTTTACATGAGTGATAACAAGTTCTCGCACCCATCCAACAGTGAGGCAGACACCCTGTCTACTTTTAAGGCTAGGCTTAAAACTTTCCTTTTTGATAAAGTTTATAGTTAGAGTGGCTTAGGTTATCAGGGAGGGAGCCTTCCTCCCTCCCTGTTGGTTGGAGTAAGGGGGAGTCAGGTACAGCCTAAACCGGCTCAATTATGGTTGAGGTGCAAACACACCCTCCATTTCTGCTACCTGTATGAACTCTTCCCTTTTCCAATGGTTATAATCAGTCTGACAGAGGGAGCGCCGTTTAACTAAATAATCTGAACTGAAACTATCCATGTAGTTATGCTGCTATAGGCTTTGGCTGCTGGAGGACATAATGACCACTTTCACCCTCTTCGCTACATTCTCACACTACTCTCCAATTTTGGATTATTTGCTGTTATTTCAGCTTTTAACATTGTTCTCTCTTTTCTCTTCCTAGAAGCTACACCTGGCCTGGCTCTGTGTCTACCTGTGACACCATTCTGGACAGGGGAATCGTCAGAGCTTCTGCTGGCAACAACTTAATGCTCACCCTCTACCGAAGATCCACATGGCCCTGTCTTTTAGTGTTTAACTCTTTCTTTCTCCTAGACATGACGATTGACTGAGCTTAACTGTAACTAACTGTATGTGCTCTCTTTCAGACTCTAACCTTGAACATTGGCTCAGAGTTTATCTGTTCTTTCTTTCTAGGTGAAACGACTAAAGGAGCTACAGGGGTTGGACAATGAAACTGAAACACCTGTCATTTTAGTGTGGGAGGTTTCATGGGTAAATTGGACCAGCCCGGTAGCCAGTCTTCATTGATTGCACATTGCACCAGTAAGAGCAGAATGTGAAGGTTCAATTAGCAGGGTAAGAGCACAGTTTTGCTCAAAATATTGAAATGCACACAACATTATGGGTGACATAACAGAGTTCAAAAGAGGACAAATTGTTGGTGCACGTCTTGCTGGTGCATCTGTAACCAAGACAGCAAGTCTTTGTGATGTATCAAGAGCCACGGTATCCAGGGTAATGTCAGCATACCACCAAGAAGGACGAACCGCATCCAACAGGATTAACTGTGGACGCAAGTGGAAGCTGTCTGTAAGGGATGTTCGGGTGCTAACCCGGATTGTATCCATACTCGTACTCATCGTCTTCCACCTATCCGGGACCGGGTCGCGGGGGCAGCAGACTCAGCAGAGACGCCCAGACGTCGCTCTCCCCAGACACCTCCTCCAGCTCCTCCGGGTGGAGCCCAAGGCGTTCCCAGGCCAGCCGAGAGACATAGTCCCTCCAGCGTGTCCTGGGCCATCCCCTGGGCCTCCTCCCGGTGGGACGTGCCTGGAACACCTCCCGAGGAAGGCGTTCAGGGGGCATCCGGTATAGATGCCCGAGCCACCTCAACTGGCTCCTCTCGATGTGGAGGAGCAACGGCTCTACTCCGAGCCCCTCCCGGATGGCCGAGCTCCTCACCCTATCTCTAAGGGATAGGATTGTATCCAAAAAACATAAAACCACGGCTGCCCAAATCACGGCAGAATTAAATGTGCACCTCAACTCTCCTGTTTCCACCAGAACTGTCCGTCGGGAGCTCCACAGGGTCAATATACACGGCCGGGCTGCTATAGCCAAATCTTTGGTCACTCATGCCAATGCCAAACTTTGGTTTCAATGGTGCAAGGAGCGCAAATCTTGGGCTGTGGACAATGTGAAACATGTATTGTTCTCTGATGAGTCCACCTTTACTGTTTTCCCCACATCCAGGAGAGTTACGGTGTGGAGAAGCCCCAAAGAAGCGTACCACCCAAACTGTTGCATGCCCAGAGTAAAGCATGGGGGTGGATCAGTGATGGTTTGGGCTGCCATATCATGGCATTCCCTTGGCCCAATACTTGTGCTAGATGGCCATGTCACTGCCAAGGACTACCAAACCATTCTTGAGGACCATGTGCATCCAATGGTTCAAACATTGTATCCTGAAGGCGGTGCCGTCTATCAGGATGACAATGCACCAATACACACAGCAAGACTGGTGAAAGATTGGTTTGATGAACATGAAAGTGAAGTTGAACATCTCCCATGGCCTGCACAGTCACCAGATCTAAATATTATTGAGCCACTTTGGGGTGTTTTGGAGGAGCGAGTCAGGAAACGTTTTTCTCCACCAGTATCACGTAGTGACCTGGCCACTATCCTGCAAGAAGATTGGCTTAAAATCCCTCTGACCACTGTGCAGGACTTGTATATGTCATTCCCAAGACGAATTGACGCTGTATTGGCCGCAAAAGGAGGCCTTACACCATACTAATAAATTATTCTGGTCTAAAACCAGGTGTTTCAGTTTCATTGTCCAACCCCTGTATGTCACAGGCCTGTGGGGAAAACATGCTTCATGCATGTCGACACAGCATTTATATCAAAGCATTTACTGTGTTAAAGGCAGCAGATTCTCAGACATAAAAGAGCACAAAGAACATCAATACCACTGCAGATGAATCTTTCATTTATCTGCACCACTTGTTACCTCATTAAATGTTTTATGATTATTAAAAATTGTTCTGAATAATTTGTATTGTGTTATTCCACATAATAATATTTCAGCTCTTTACAACCAATAGTTATTATTTCTACTGTGCTATTAAAATGATTCTCATCGTCAGTTTGAGGAAACAGAAAACGCAAAAAAAAACTCCACCTCCATATTGAAAACTCACTAGAACTGACACAGTTTATTGAACTAACTAGCTCTGCTAAACAAACAATGATGAACTTGACCTTGATACTTGTTTTACTCTTTACCTTTGTTAAGTACACCTATATATGGTTTTTGTCAACACATTTTGTATTTTTGTTCAGAAATGATTGAATTACTGTCATTCAATGGCATTGTTTTGTTTTAATGAACCTTGTGAATCTTTCAGGTTGGATCACTAAGTCCGATTTTGAGTTTCACTCAGTGGTGGTTCAGCCTAGTAAAGAAGTCACTCTGCTGTGCTCCAACTTCAGCAAATTTCCTCAACACATATTCTGGTTCAAACTGACTGACGGACCCCACATCAGCAGAATTTCTGCTGTGCAGGATTCTGAATCAGAAGCTAAACATCTTGAAGGATTTAATCATGATAAATTCAATATGACTTCCAACGGCACAACAATCTTTCTAAACATCAAACGCAAAATTATTGTTTTCAGATTCTGGGGTTTATATCTGTGGAAGAAACTTTGACAAATGTTGGAACATTTTCAGTGAAACATATTTACAAGTTGAAGTTAAGACTACTGCTATTATGATCAATGTAGTCAATGCTACAATACTATTTGGTTATGTTTTTTACTTTACGTTTACTCAATTTTATACATTTTTGAGGTCAGTCATTTTATAACTGTGCAGTTTTTACCTTACAGTGCTCCAGTTTGTGAACGTATAATTAGAAAAGTCAGTCAGTCATTTTCTACCACTTATTCCATAGTGGGTCACGGGGGAGCTGGTGCCTATCTCCAGCAGTCTATGGGCAAAAGGCAGGGTACATCCTGGACAGGTCACCAGTCCATCACAGGGCAACACACATACAACCATACACACACACTCATTCTTACACCTAAGGGCAATTTAGAGTTACCAATTAACAGGCATGTTTTTGGACTGTGGGAGGAAGCCAGAGTACCCGGTGAGAACCCACACATGCACAGGGAGAACATGCAAACTCCATGCAGAAAGACCCCAGGCTGGGAATCGAACCCAGGACCTTCTTGCTGCAAGGCAACAGTGCTACCAACTGCGCCACTGTTTTCTAAAATCTATTCACAGCCTGCTTTAAATAACTTGGTTTTATGATTCAGCTAAATAGTAGCTACCAAAGACAGGCTTAGTGGAAGTCCTAATTTGTCATATTTCACAGGGGTCATCTGGACCAAATGGGGATTAGAACTGAAATCAGAGGAAATGGGTTGTGATCAAAAGTTTTCTAAAATAAAATAAAATAAAATTTGGTATTTATAACTGCACAGTATTTGTTTCTTATGTAAATTTGCCCTTCCTGTACAGTCTTTTCACATTTTTTATTTCATGTTTTATTTCATATTTTATATTATTGTATTTTCCCTTTCTGTGATTCTGCATGCTTCCATATTGCCTCACACTTTGCAGCTGGTACACCTACATTTACCCCACTGTGGGACAATACAGGATATTTCTATTCTATTCTGTATGGTTGATTAACCATACTTTATTAAAATATGCATTTGTCTCTGTATCTGTTGCAGATGGACTGGATGGTTTCAATTAATTGTCAACTGTAATTCTGGGAAGTGTATTTATTTTTCTTATTACAATCATCATAGGATTGGTTTGGAAAATCAAGACTTTTCACACAGGTATTTTGTTGTTGTAGCTTTTCCTTTCTATTCTTTTCAATTAACCTAATAATACGAACAGTCAACTAAATGAAGAGTATCTGTTTTTCAGCTCAAGCCAACAGAGAGAATCAAAAACACAATGAGGTGATCACACCAAGATAAAATTTTGTTTTTTCTGAATAATTTTATCCTAAAACTTGCTGAGTTACTGTAAATGCTTTCTTGTTACAGAACCTGGACTCTGACGCTCTGAATTATGCAGCGCTGCATTTCAGACCCAAAACCAATAGCCGGCCTGCAGAGAGAAGGATTGATCTAAATGTGCTGTATACTGCCATGAGATAAACCCACTCAGAAATGACAGCATTATGTTAATTGTGTTTTGTTTTTTTTAATGGTTTTTCTGTGTATCTTTTACAGTGAAATAGTAAATAATCAAATAAGCAGTTTTAATAATAAGGCCTGCCTTCAAAGACATTATTTTTCTGTTTCATGTGTTATTAAAACAATATAAATGTTTGTATAAGTCAGACTGATGTCTGCCTAGACTGAGTTGGTCTCTGCTGCAGTAGAACAGAAATAAATACATGTTGATAACAGGCATAAACAGCACAGTGTGGTCTGAATACAGAACAAAACTTAAATCAATCAGGAGACGTCTTTAGGAACATTAAACAGAACAGGTTTCTATTGTCTTTTGTTGAAGCTAAAAAAAATTATAAAGATCTTGGTTTGTGTTTTACTGTTAGTTTTCTTTATGCTTTAATCTGTGTTTTGGTTGTTTTTGCTGGAAGACACATTTTGGTTTGTGTTTACCTGCTGCCTACCAGTCCATCATTCTGATGAAACTGCTGAATCAGAAAATATGCTGAACTGGATTATGTGTGGCATTGTAATTTTTCTTGCATTAGTCATATTATTTTTTTTTTCTTGTCAAAATCAGGACCTTTTAACCAGCCAACAAAATAATTTTTGGAGTTCTCATCTTTAGACGGAAAGACCGCACATTATAAGGTAAATGTTTTTTTTTTTAAAGAATGTGCGTATTTCCAATTGTTGTGCAAACAGGATGTTTATATACAAATTAAAATAAGATTATTTATTTAATTAAATAATCATTCGGTCTGTCAAGTATTGTCCTTGGAATACCAGCCAATATGGCCGTGGTATTAGGAAAATAGATGAGAGTGATTCTAACACTGGCTCTATTGAGCAAGTATTACAACAATTCAACTAAAACTACCAAACAAAATTAATGAATAAAGAAAATTAATAAACTTTATACAACAAAGGAACAAGGGAACCACCAAAAAATATGCAATGATATGACAGTTTAATGTGAAATTGTGTTTAAGATCCAAGGTTTATCTTGACTAACTTCGAAATGAAGTCAAATTAGTTTTAGAACTAATCTATGGCAATTATTGGTACATCTTGAAACTACCAGTCACCAGTGTTGGCATTAATGTTAGTAACTGCGTTTTTCAGTAACAGAGTAATCTAACGAATTACTTTTCTCATTTCTGTAATGATGTTATATTTACAATGTGATGCCACGTGTTACTACAACTCAGTAAGAGGGGTTTAATAAGAGCACAGTCTGCTGCAGTGGAGATATCGCATTTCTCCCACAGCTGCAGTGAGTGTTTTTTAAAGCTCTTCAAGGAAAAAGCAGAAGGTGGGGGAGTGGGGGAGGGGGCCACGCACAAATAGCGGCATACATGACGCAGATTAGCTGACAAGGCATCAGGTAGGCGGGTTTTCACCACACAGACAGAGTAAACCAACAGCAAGAGAGAAACATGACGATGGAGAGGAGTCTTGTAAATAGAAAGACAATGTTAGTAAGTTAGAAGTATAGACAACATTTCACGTTTGCTGAAGTTAAAGGAAAAAATGTGCATTTGATTTGCAAGTTATGTCCGGGAACAAAGAAATCCACATCCGTGACCAGTAACTCCAGCCTTATGAAGCATCTTGCATCCTCTCTAGGGGGACCAAATGTCCAGATTTGTACGGGACTGTGCCGCATTTTTCACTCCTGTCCGGGTGTCCCTCAAGCAGAAATAATGTCCTGCCAATGCTTAAATCCTCTGTTTTATATTTATAAAAGAGACTTTATTAGAAACTGCTTTAGGATTATTTCAATTGTAATGGAAACAGAGACAGAAACAAAAAAGGTAAAAATAAGAAGCATGAAAGAGAGAGATGAGGGGAAAAAGGGAGAGAAGGACAAGGGACAGACGGATGAAGAGATTACAAGATAACACCCTGCTTGCTTCTGCACCTGCAGAAACATACATAATAACAGCTTTTTCACTGAAACGTACAACCCCCAACCAGGACACAGATATCAAAAACATGCCTCCGAACCCAAATGCCATGAATCCCCTACCCACAGGTGCACACCCCCACAGTTGAGCTTCATCCTTGAATAGCCGACAAAGCCACACTGACACAGTGCAAGCTCCACACACAGCCAAGCACCCCCGCCGCATCCTGCCCCCCACCACACAGTGCGCTGTGACAGCAAGGCAAGGGCCCCATGCAACACCACCCCGGCCTCCACCCACAGGCGCAACGGGGCAGACAACACAGAGTACCGCACCCACAACGGAACCCCCGACCCCATACCAAGACTGAACAAACTCACCAGGCCAGCGGAAAGCACCCTTGGCCGGCATCCCCCACCACGCCTTCCGCAACCACATTAACACACTACATCACCAGTGTGCAACTATCTATACTATATAGCCCACATAATCCAGCTCAGCGCTACCATTGCCGCTCAGCCGATCCAAATGCTGGTGACCCCACATCCAAGAACAGGACAAAAAACCACCATCCCACAAGCTGCACCCCCTCCACGCCATCCTCTAGCCTGCTGGCCCGACAGCAAGCTACCCCAGTGCAGACACAAGACATGCTCCATCGCCACACCCACCCAACCGCCCACCACAGCCCGGCACCCGGGAAGGGGCCAAAGACACAGAAGGAAGCATTGGAGGAAGCACGCCAAGGACTGGGCACCCTGGCAACCCCATCCCCAAACCCTGGAGGTGCCCCAGCATGCCGACCACCCACACTCCCGCACTGCATCAAGCAGGCCTGCCGGCCAGCCCCTCCACCACAGTGAAGCCACATCCCAATCAATGGCGCACACTGCCCGGCCAAGATCCCCTCGCCGGAGCTTGGTGCCCCCTCAACCGACGGACCCTGCCCTGAATCCAGGGACCGAGATCCAGAGAAATCCAAGTGATCCCGAGAGAGCCGGAACGCCAGTCCCAGCACCCGACAACCATCAAGACCTGAATCCTGAGCCTAGCCCAGATCCCAACCAGGAGGCCCGCTCTCTCTCCCGGCCTCCGACCCCACACACCAAACAGTGAACGGGGGTGTGAAAAGAGCCCAAGCCTACCTCCGCCTGCTCACATGTGGTGTTGATGCGTCTTGTTGTTGTTGATGCCATTGAATGCCCCCACCACCAAGGCCCTACATGTAAATGTCATGAAAGTGTTATAAGTGAGTGTCTAATTTGTACAATAAAATTGGGGCCCAGTCTGCTATGGGACCGCAGAGATGAAAGAACCTTACAGCACTCCAATGATGCACCCGCACCCCAAGGCCCTACATGAGTGGTAGTGTGATGGAGTGGGCGGATGGAGGTGTCCGGGGATGGGGAGGGAAGGACTGAGGGCAAAATGCTCTCTCAAGAAGCCAGCTCCCCACTAGCCCAATAGGCACCCCCATTCACCGAGTTCCAACAAAGGGTCATGATCAAATTCTGATAAGTCAAAAAACTATTCAACTGGAGCTCTTCTGAAATGTAAAGAAAGCAGAGTTGCAGTTATCATCACAGAGCCGCACCAGCTATCAATCAAAATACGCAGCAGCGTCCCACGTCATGGCCAACCTGCGCTCCAAAAAAACAAGAAAAGGATTTTCTTCTATAGCTTACATCAGTAGGCTATACAGAATATAATGGAAATTGTGTCACAGAAAAGAAAATGGATTGTCATGAAGTTTGCCAAAGTTATTAATTTCACACAGAGGGGAGCACGATGTGAAGTGACACTATAAAAGTGAGTTACACAAGAAATGCATGTCAAACATGTCAAAATACAATTTATAACGGTGATTTTTAAGGTTCCAGACCCGCAGGAGTGAGCGTAGGCCATTAATAGTCATGACCGTTTGCCTGCTCTCAGCTGAGCAGGGAACCCTATTGTATTTGTACTATTTTTTTCATCATTTTTTTATCATTGTTCTTCTCCACTAAAAGTCATCTGGTTCTACTAAAACTCAGACCCCCTAATAACTGAGGGGTGCTATTACGTAAGACAATGTATTTTGGCTTATAATTTCCAAACCGTAAGTCAAACATTCCAAAGGTTTATATCATGTTGTTCCTTGGATGGTTCTGCATCACTCTGTGTGCCACGCCCACTTCCGCCTAACAGATTTTTTGCTTCTTCGCAACAAAGTTGTCAAAGCTACGTGTGTACAAACTTTAAAAGCGCAAAAGTCAACTGACTGCATCTTTAGCATATTTCATGATTTCCATGCGAAATAAGAGATTTGCATAGGGCATAAGCTGTTGTGCCTTTATTTATAATTATACATTTTCAATTATAGGTGCCCCTATAGGCACCAAATGTTTAGATCTGACTAACAGATTGTGGATTGACACGGAACTTGGTACATATCCTCAAGACATTGGTCTGAGGACCTACTTTTAATTTAATTGAGTAGTGGGCATGGCTTATATCTCACATTTGCCCTTTTGAACTCAGTGAACTCAGTACACAATTATGCAACATCTGTAAAAAAGTTTCACCACTAGATTGCGATGTTTTAATGTAAATCTTTTTGCCTGGATGTTCTTGGAGTCATTCTAAATCATATGAATTGAAAAAACAAATTATAGACTTATGCTAATTAGCAACAATGTTGACAATGGTGACATTTTTGTTAACTCCTCCTTAGGGCCAAGGCCAATCAAAAAGAAAACTGCAGAAGATTGCAGATATAGCAAATCAAACAATATGGAAAGGATTTTAAAATTATTTTCAGTTTGCGAGTGATACGCGAAAAAACTTTTTAAAGCTAAAAAAAAATGTTTTTTTAGCACAACTTGAAAATAGCTTAAAATTTACAAATAATTGTCATACTAGTCGTGCAAAAGGTCAAAATTAATGTGTGCTCATTTTCAGAGAGACCCAAAACTAGGGGGTGCTAAAAGCAAGAGAAATTTATATACACAAAATGCCTGATTGCATTTTGATAAAATTTGGTACACTAATTCAGTTGAAGAAATTCAGACATATAGTTTCCTTGTGAATATTTGGAGATTTTTCTGACAAGCTGGATTTTAAGTGAATATTAAAAATTATTTTAAAAATCATTACTACTAATCAAGTACTATGGAAATGGCAATTAACCATTTTTGGTGGAAAAAGCTAAAAATCCAGGGACTTAAATAAACACTCATATTGTTCCTTCTACAGTCATGGTCATCTGAGAATATTTCGACAACTAAATTTATGATATAGAATGGACTCCACAGGAACCTACGCCAGGATCCTGTTTGTGGATTTCAGCTCTGCCTTCAACACCATCGTCCCAGCTCTGCTCCAGGAGAAACTCTCCCAGCTGAGTGTGCCCGACTCCACCTGCAGTTGGATCACTGACTTCCTGTCTGACAGGAAGCAGCGTGTGAGGCTGGGGAAGCATGTCTCTGACTCCCTGACCATCAGCACCGGTTCCCCCCAAGGCTGTGTTCTCTCTCCTCTGCTCTTCTCCCTGTACACCAACAGCTGCACCTCCAGTCACCAGTCTGTCAAGCTTCTGAAGTTTGCGGACGACACCACCCTGATCGGACTCATCTCTGATGGTGACGAGTCCGCGTACAGATGGGAGGTGGACCATCTGTTGGACTGGTGCAGCCAGAACAACCTTGAGCTCAACGCTCTAAAGACAGTGGAGATGGTTGTGGACTTCAGGCAGAACCCAGCCCCACCTGCCCCCATCACCCTCTGTGACTCCACAATTGACACTGTGGAATCTTTCCGCTTCCTGGGAACCATCATCTCCCAGGATCTCAAGTGGGAGCCAAACATCAGCTCCCTCATCAAGAAAGCCCAGCAGAGGATGTTCTTCCTGCGGCAGCTGAAGAAATTCAACCTGCCAAAGACTATGATGGTGCACTTCTACACAGCCATCATTGAGTCCATCCTCACCTCCTCCATCACCATCTGGTACGCCGCTGCTACAGCCAAGGATAAGGGCAGGCTGCAGCGTGTCATTCGGTCTGCTGAGAAGGTGATTGGCTGCAGTCTACTGTCGCTCCAGGAACTGTACACCTCCAGGACCCTGAAGCGGGCCGGGAAGATTCTGGCTGATCCCTCCCACCCCGGTCACAGACTCTTTGAGACTCTCCCCTCTGGCAGGAGGCTGCGGTCCATCCGGACCAAAACCTCACGCCACAAGAACAGTTTTTTCCCATCTGCCACCAGCCTGGTTAACAAAGCCCAGAAACCACCCTGACACTCTCCCTTTCCCCCACACCCCCCCTTTATGCTGACAGGACACCTGTAACCTGTAACTCTATGAGTTACATTAACGCTCAGCTTGGACTCCTGCTTTACTTGCACAATGATCACCTGCACTGTTGTATTGCTCTTGCATCTTATACTGCTCTATATTTACTCTCACTCACTTAAAACTGTGCACATATATTTATATTATATTGTAGATATGTTTATACTGTTTAATTTGTATTGTATTGCACCGACTACGCCAAAACAAATTCCTTGTATGTCCAAAAACGTACTTGGCAATAAAGCTTTTCTGATTCTGATTCTGATTCTGATAAAAAATGCATATTATTGCAGATATAGACTTGGTTACTTCAGAATATTTGAGTAATGACAAACTATGTATTTTTAACACTAGGACTCCCAGAATTCTAACACTACTAGAACTCCCAAGCCCGTCAATTTGACATCGAGCATTCTGGATGCGAGGGTGATGATGACGTCATCGCATTAAAAGCGGTCAGAATGCTAAAGGTCACACTCTATAAAATTATGGTTTTGACAAGAATTAATAATAGTATTTGATCAAAACCTATTATATTTTATTATTATTTATAAATAGTACTGAAAAATTATACAGAATAGCGGGTACATTTGAAAAAAAAGCTTTACTAAACTGACCAAAAGCTGGACAGCTCCATATTACGCTTCCCTTCACTCCGCAGACATAAACTAGTTCTAAAAATGCCTTCAGCTCATCCACACTCATGTCCAAGAAGGAATAATCTCCTAAAACTCTGCGGGCCTCAGCCACACTGCAGCCCTGAAAGTGGATAAGCATTTCGGCGTCCACCAAGCAGAGGAATGCAGTCTGGGCATCTTGGATCTGGCACTCTGTCAACGGGTTCTGGCTCCGACGCCTCCCTCTACTTTCTTCCTCCCCTACTACTGTCCACACAGTGCCATCCTTTCCTTTCTCCTCCTCCTTCCCAGGTGTGCGCTCGTCTTGAAAAAGCTGTAAAACACAGGATAGATTGTTGTTACTGGGCTACTAAATCTATGACCTAACTTATTGTTTATTTCTTTGTCCATTATCAGTACCTTGATTTGTAGTTTCTCTCCTGCCAGGGAGCTGGATTGCTGGGTTTATAGCTGGGCAATGGGCCACTGGCTCATCTCCCTATCTTTGCGCTGATGGTGGCACTGTTCCCATAGTTTATATATTATTAGTTTACTAATCTGTAAACTATAGCCTAAAGTGATAATATCGTTACATAGGCTAGTCTTTTACTACCTTGAAATAATGCAACACAACCTCCTGCTAATGGGACAACTTGTTTTTTTTTTTAGGCGGGGAAGGCTCACTCTGTGACCCGCTGTCACTGGAACTGAATGCTGACCAAGAGCCGTCAGAATCCCTCTCGATCCCAGAATCACAATCATTTAACTTTTGAAGCATTTCCAATGCCTCTTCAATTGAATTCAATTGAATTCAATTCAGTTTTATTTATGTAGCGCCAATTCACAACACATGTTGTGTCAAGGCAATTCACAACAGTCAGGTACATACATTCCAATTAATCCTAACCATTGAACAGTGCAGTGAAAGTTAGTTATTTATTCATATTGGATAAAAAGTTTTTCTGTCTAAGGAAACCCAGCAGATTGCATCCAGTCAGTGACTTGCAGCATTCCCTCCTCCTGGATGAGCATGTAGAGACAGTGGATAGTCACTGGCGTTGACTTTGCAGCAATCCGTCATACTGAGCATGCATGTAGCGAAAGCGGAGAGGAAAAACTCCCTTTTAACAGGAAGAAACCTCCAGCAGAACCAGGCTCAGTGTGAGCGTCCATCTGCCACGACCGACTGGGGGTTAGAGAGAACAGAGCAGAGACACAAAGAGAACAAAGAAGCACTGATCCAGGAGTACTTTCTATGGGAAGGAAAAGTAAATGTTAATGGATGTACAGGGGTTGGACAATGAAACTGAAACACCTGGTTTTAGACCAGAATAATTTATTAGTATGGTGTAGGGCCTCCTTTTGCGGCCAATACAGCGTCAATTCGTCTTGGGAATGACATATACAAGTCCTGCACAGTGGTCAGAGAGATTTTAAGCCATTCCTCTTGCAGGATAGTGGCCAGGTCACTACGTGATACTGGTGGAGGAAAACGTTCCTGACTCGCTCCTCCAAAACACCCCAAAGTGGCTCAATAATATTTAGATCTGGTGACTGTGCAGGCCATGGGAGATGTTCAACTTCATTTCATGTTCATCAAACCAATCTTTCACCAGTCTTGCTGTGTGTATTGGTGCATTGTCATCCTGATACACGGCACCGCCTTCAGGATACAATGTTTGAACCATTGGATGCACATGGTCCTCAAGAATGGTTCGGTAGTCCTTGGCAGTGACGCGCCCATCTAGCACAAGTATTGGGCCAAGGGAATGCCATGATATGGCAGCCCAAACCATCACTGGTCCACCCCCATGCTTCACTGTGGGCATGCAACAGTCTGGGTGGTACGCTTCTTTGGGGCTTCTCCACACCGTAACTCTCCCGGATGTGGGGAAAACAGTAAAGGTGGACTCATCAGAGAACAATACATGTTTCACATTGTCTACAGCCCAAGATTTGCGCCCCTTGCACCATTGAAATCAACGTTTGGCATTGGCATGAGTGACCAAAGGTTTGGCTATAGCAGCCCGGCCGTGTATAGTGACCCTGTGGAGCTCCTGATGGAAAGTTCTGGTGGAAACAGGAGAGTTGAGGTGCACATTTAATTCTGCCGTGATATGGTCTGGCGTGGTTTTATGTTTTTTGGATACAATCCGGGTTAGCACCCGAACATCCCTTTCAGACAGCTTCTTCTTGCGTCCACTGTTAATCCTGTTGGATGTGGTTCGTCCTTCTTAGTGGTATGCTGACATTACCCTGGATACCGTGGCTCTTGATACATCACAAAGACTTGCTGTCTTGGTCACAGAGGCACCAGCAAGACGTGCACCAACAATTTGTCCTCTTTTGAACTCTGGTATGTCACCCATAATGTTGTATGCATTTCAATAATTTGAGCAAAACTGTGCTCTTACCCTGCTAATTGAACCTTCACACTCTGCTCTCACTAGTGCATTGTGCAATCAATGAAGACTGGCTACCAGGCTGGTCCAATTTAGCCATGAATCCTCCCACACTAAAATTACAGGTGTTTCAGTTTCATTGTCCAACCCCTGTATTTATCTGCAGTTCAACGACTTTCATTTTATTATCTAGTTATTTTTTCAATGTACAGGTAAATCTCATTGAGACATGGGTCTCATTTTCAAGAGTGATCTGTTTTAAACAGACATATTACGTAACATTGTGTTAAAACATACAATAGTTACTACAATTATTTCAACAAATGAACAGAAAAATACTAAAGATAGACAAAGATTAGCAAAAAACATTGGAAATAGGAATAAATCAGTTAAACACACCTGTTAACATCTAAGCTAAAGAAGAGTCCTTACTACAGGGCTTTAAAATCAGGCTTGAAAAACATGGAATGTTAAGAATGTGTACTGAAACCTCAAATAAGATTTATTATGTATAAACTGTTTTACTTCTTTATAACTGGTTAATAAACATAATGGTCTCGCGTAGTTTTGGTTTGCATGAGCTTAAAGAAGTCTGTGGTATTTTGTTTTTGTCGTCTATCACCACAGTGGAAACAAGCAACAACACTACTGTAGAACCTTTTGTCAACATAGGGTACCTACATTACTCCACCTCAGCTAAACATAGATTCAAGAGGTCTCAGTCAGTCACATTGCCCATCTAACAGGTAAGGAAAAATAAATTAAATTAATAAACACAGATTTTGAAATAAATGTTTATTTTACCGAAGAACAAAAAACAAGCAGATGAACATTAAAGCATAAAAATTAACAGTACCATTTTATAACTAGGTTATGAGTCTATCTTGTAGCAGCATACATAACGTTCGACTCCATCTCTCCTTGTGCTGCAGGTCTTCTGATTTTTCCTTTGGGAGGGAAGCTCAGCGCTGCGTAGTTCAGGGTGCAAGAGTCCACGTTCTGTAGGTGAAATTACTTACAGTGACTAACTTAGAAAGTTGTGGAATAAGTTTAATTAAAAATATACACTTCCTTTTAAAACGTGATTACCTCATTATGTTGTGCGGTCTTTCTAACTAAAGAAGAGAAAAACAAATATTGTTCAGGTGGTTGATCAAAATAAATTTACATTAATAAACATCCACATTTCAAATTTGCATTAAAATAACATCAGTACCTGTATAAAAGGTCCTGATTTTGACAACAAAATCAATGATGACCAATGCAAGAAAAATGACAATGCCACCCAGTATCCAGCTGAGCAGATTGACTGATCCATCAGTTTCATCAGAATGATGGACTAGAAACATTTATGTACAGGAAAAAAAGATTGAAATCGGTATTTTATCCGACAGTGACTGCAACATGAATTTAGCAATCTTACCTTCAACCTGTAAATGTGTCGCAGTGAAGACTGCAGGAAATGACTCGGCATAAAATCCACAGAGGTATAGTCCAGAGTCATTTACATGCAGGAGTTTGATGTTTAGAAAGATGTTTGTAGTGTTAGATGTCATCGTAAATTTACCACTTTGAAACTGATCATAAAATGATGGGATGGCTTCAGCATTAAACATAGACGAGATGCAGCGGATGTTGGGTCCATCGGCCAGTTTAAACCAGAATATGTGAGAGAGAAAAGTGCTAAAGTTGGAGCACTGCAGTGTTACTTCTTCACCAGGCTGAACCACCACTATGTGAAACTGACAATCTGATAAAAAGATCCAACCTGAAACATTCAGTTAGTACAAACTTTACACAAAAAACTAAATAACATCTAAAAGTGATTTTATTTAATTATATTCTTTGGATTTTTGTGCAAAAGGCAACAAACTGTATGTATATATTTGCAGATGTACTTACTGAAAGTGGAGAGCAAAGTCAGTATCAAGGTGCAGTTCATCACTATGAGCACAGTCAGACTCAAACAGAGCAATGTTAGGAACTGTACTAAGCTCCAGTTTATAGTGTTCTCAGATAAGCACTTTTTCAACAATTAGCTGAGCAAGAAATTTTCTTTCAGAAAGCACGAATGTTCTGACAGCAGAAAAGCATGTAACCTCTCCTTTTGGTATATCATGTAGAAGACTGATGCTAGAATCAGACCTGGCCTGATCAGTCAAGACACACCGTTCTTTGTCAGTCGCCTTGCAAAGGTCTCAACATTTTTATCTTCTGTACTTACTATTTAATGCATTTTGGTTATATAGTCTTTTATAATGTCTTCAACACGTTTTAATACAAATCATTTCATGTTCAGGTTTTAGTCATAGTGCAAAAGTGTAAGGAGTTAATAATGAATGTAATTGTGGATGCATGTTTAGACTTAGTACAGCAGTAGATGCTATCAGTAATACAGGTATCAGGAAAACTTTGAAATTATGGAATAATGGTATTATTTATTTACTTGCAGGGTGCGCTGATTGCAGTACAATAAAATCAAGTGGTGTCCTGACGGAAAAGAGGGTCTCCATATCTGAGGAGTGGGCCTCCTTCAAGATTCCGTAATCAGACTAAAATGAGAACAGAGAAACAGCACTATCTTCACTCAGGATCAAGATTCAGTGGCATGAGATGTCCAGGGCTCAAGAAATGGCTCAGGAGCTTACACAAAAGGGTGCTCAGGATTGGTTTGGAAGTATGGTGAGAGCTGTATCAGACAGTGTGCTGGCTGAGACAGATGCTGTATTCAGAACAGCATACTATATTGCCAAGATAAATAGACCTTTTACTGATCATGATGATCTCATTCAACTTCAAGAATAAAATGGTGTCAACATGGGCACTACTCTTCACTCAAGGTACAGTTCCACAAAATTCGTAGAACATATTGCAAAAGAGATGCAGACAAGAGTTGTGAACAGCTTACAACTTCTTTCAAGACACTTTTTCATCTTGTGAGGCTATATCTGCTAGTCACAAATCTGCTATGATTGTCAGTGCTAAAGCCTCTATAGATGAAGTTACTTCTGAATTTGTGTTTCTGGAGCTGGTCGAGTTTGAGAGCCAAAAAGCAGAAGGTATAGAGAAAGTGTATCTGAACTGTTTGAACACTGCAGGCTTCAGTGATGGGTGGCTTCAAAAAAATGGATTACATTATTTTCAGATGGAGCTAGTGTTATGTTAGACAGAAACTCTGGTGTGGCAACCTGGCTGACTGCAAGGTATCCTAACCTCTCCTAACACACTGTATGAACCATTGTCTAGAGCTTGCTTATCAGATGCTGTAGATGAGGTTGTGTCAATAAATCATTTTAAAGCAATCTTGGAAAAGGTTCATAATCTATACAGCTAATCCTGTAAAAACTCCAGAGAACCTTTGGAAACCTCACAAGAAGTGGGCTCAAACATTCAACAAATTGGCAGAGTTTTGAACACACGATGGGTGGCAAGCAGCTTCCGTGCTATAAAGTGGTGTGGGGGTCCTATGGCATACTCAACAAACACTTTAAAATGCTGCAAGAGACCAAACAAGGAACACAAACAAAAGGCATACTTATAGAGGACTTGCACTTTGTTTGCAAAGCAGGGAGTTTCTTTCTGACTTAGAACTAATGTATGATGCACTTTCTGAACTGTCAGACCTGTCCCAGCAGCTCCAAGCACAGTCTTTTCCGCTTTTAAAAGCGGAACAACTACTAAAATGTACAATTTGTGTGCTGAGGTCCTTCAAAGACTCCCCAGGAGAAAAATCAGTGGAAGCCATCTAAGCACAGGCTGTAGGACAGTTTGGGTCTGTTCCTCTGCAATTAAATCCCAAACTAATATCAATAGTTGCAAATCAGTTCCTGCAAAGCTTGATCAATAATATGGAGAAGCATCTCTCATTTGAAAGGGAAGTGCAACGACATCTAAGCCTACTTGATAAAAGCAACTGACCCTTTAAACCTAGTACAAGACATGGTGAGACAAATGTAAAGAGGCCTTGTAAGAGATTTAATCTTTGTGAAAACCAAGCTGGTAATGGCATGAGAGATGTTATTGAGGACAATAGCAGTTAGCCTGAACACCTTAAACCACTGATTATTTGCATGCAAACCATTCCATGTAGCACAGTTGAGTGTGAAAGAGGGTTTAGCTTAATGAACAATGTATGTACAGATAAACAACCTTCTCTATTGATGTCAAATGTAATTAATCTCATGATGATCAGTATAATAGGGCCTCTTGTTAATCTTTATGAGCCTAGGAAGTATGTAACAACATGGTCAAGAAAGGACCGCTCTGCAACAGAAACAAGAAGACTAATGAAATATAAGGAGCCTGAGAACAAATATTTGGAACATTTCATTGACACATTACGTTGGTTCAATCTGTTTTTAGAATAATTAATTAATTATGTACTTAATTAATTCTGTACAAACAAGTGCACCTTTACAGTATGCCCACTACAAAAATGTAGACTATACCAATGTACTGAGTGTAGTCTACGTTGACAGCTACGTTGACGACTCAAGCCTCCCTATTTTCGTTACTCGCTATACCGCTACTGTTCTTAATCCTGGAAGAAAACACTAAAGTGGAGCATCGAAGGTGAGTTTGTGATTCTAGGCACAGCGTCAATGAGTAGACAAGCAGGTGAGTACTGAAGTTGTCTGAGCTGCGGGACATGTTTGAGAAAATTGGTAGGTTCCTTTAAGGTAACTGGCTCAAGGAAGAAATGAACTTGAGGGATCCAACTTGAAACCCAACCTGACAGGCACAGACTCACTTGCACACACAAACATGCCAGGATTTGTATTTTTGTACTTTTACTAAAGTTCTGTAAAAATCTCTAAGGCATTCACAAAATATTTGGATTTATGCTACGATGAACTTGGACTGTATCTACTGATTTGGTTACTTTTAAAGGCTATGTGGTTGTGCTGGATTTTATCAGAGTTAAAAGGGCGCAATATAAATTGAAGCTTTAGATAATATTCATAAATAATTTAGAAAACCATACTTTATCTTCCTTCCACTCCACAATTATGTACTGTTTTGTGTCAATCTTTCACATAAAATTCTAACAAAGTAGATCAAGTTTGTGGTCGGATGCCAAGATAAAGATATTGTCTGAAATAAGAAATTAAGTTAGTAAGTCATTAGTGTTACAATGCTTTAGTGCTTGTTTTGTTTTCCATTTCCTTGTTGGTATTGCTATATTCAGTAAATTATTTTGTTCATTATTTTTAATAAGGTGTTTCCATATTTTCTATATTAGTTCAGTCCTTTGTGTTTAGTTTCAGTCAGATGGTGAACAAATGCTGGCTACATGAGATGCAGGAAAAATGTCCTAAGATGTTCTGCCATACTTTTCTTTGACCTAACTAGTTCCTTGACCTTTTATAATAACTTTTCTTTCTTCAAAACCCTCAACCATTATCAGAGTTTTCTCCTCTCTCCAACTGGGTTTCCTGTTTTAATCAAAGGCTGCAGTGATTGCATCATCAAATCACATAATCAATTTAGCATTTCTCACCATCAGCTGTTTTAAGTTGTCACCAAGAAATGGTTGGAACAAAGAGGAAACTGCTTGTCTTTAGTTGACATCATGAATAGCTTGAATTATCCGATTCAGTGATTGGTGTTTGCCTAGGGTTTTCTAAATACATCGTCCAGGATCAGTTTTGTTGCATAGCAACAAGTTGTAAATCTGCTTTGAGACTGACGCATAAGATTTGGTCCTACACTTTAAGTATATGGAAAATTCTAGACTGAAAATTAACAATGTGATTGTAATTCATACTTAATTGTTGCACTTTAATGTTGTCAGCGATGTAACAGGGTAAAACCCCTATGATGAAAGTTGTGTCTGATCTACTCCTACAAGTAAAAATGCTTTTTCAGCCATTAAAGAGGAAAATTCATTCATTAATTTTATTTAAGTCTTAGGGGAACACAAAACAAAACATGTCTGTTCCAGACATATTGCTCAGATACACAAGTTCAAATCAACCAAAGAAGCACAAAATCTCATCAAAGTGAGAGCCAGGATGGTTGATCTCTTTAAAGTTTTCATTTAAACTGAGAACAGTTTTTGTCATTTCTTCCCTGTGAACAGACTTTTCAAATCTGTTGGATGGGTGCAAAAACTTGTTATCATTCATGTAAAAACTTTGTGTTGCAAGGCACCTGCACTATGCCTTCCTCCCTGTGTGTGTGAATTATTGTTATCTCTGTGTGAACCAGCCTCCTTTCAGTCTCACACACACACACATATACACCTGTTTGAACTGTCTGTTGAATTGTGTATATAAATAAAGAGATAGGGTGTTAAAACTTTGTAGTTTCACTGCAAAGTGGGCTACCCTTGCTGCAAGTAACTCTGACTGTATCGTTCTTACCTCTGAGTTGACTAAATAATACCTAACATTTATTGGTCCTTCGAGCCGGATTAATTAAATAACCTTATTTCTCTTTGCTTTAACAGTGACTCTGGGATCCGTGGGGGAAGCCTGACGTCGAGCGAAGCACCGCTGCACAGCCTCCATTAGCCGGAGTGGCTGAAAGTCCCGGAGTGTGTGAATTCACACCTGGCCAATGGGTTATTGCCTTCCTCGGCGCGGGGTGACTCTCACAGGGTCCAGAGAGTCACCAAGAAGTCAACTCCGAGGTGAGACAGTTTTAAAATACAGTTCATAGGAAAAGTACTTAACAGTCGTTGGTAGTGCGTTGCCGGTAAGGACGCTGCATTCGGATGGTTTTATTCCACCGTGAAAGGAATAGTGACAAATTAAGGTAGGGCCCTGCCAAGAAGGGGGCCAAATAAAACGACTAAGGGTTATTCCCCTGCGAGGGAATAGAAGAAGTGCTATAAAAGTAAAAAGAACGGAGTAAATTGAGCTCATAAAATAACACCAAGTTAACTTAGAAAAAATTACAAGGTACCTGAAACTAACTGTGTGACTGTGTTGTGTGTGTATGGAAGACTAAGCATTTTAATAGAATCAGCAGGATTCTGCTAGTCCTGTGTTTTCTTTTGCCCAGATTAAAACTACATACTGGTGACTTTGGAGATTCAGGTCGGATTTCATTCCAGAAAATTAACACCGCTGCGAACTAGTCGCAGTAGAAGGCCGTGTTAATGTCCTCTCCTTAAAGTCTCATGCCAGTGGCCTTTTATCTGGGACATTCATACTACAATTAAACTAACATAATGGGGAAGAAACAAAGTAAACTAATTGACTTAGAAGGGGATGTAAAGTTTATGGAGAACTATGTAAAAGGAGCAGGTATGATCTGTCATAGATGGAATAAAAAATAAAAAACATGGGTTTTTGGGCAAATTAGATACAAAGGATGTCTAAAAATTACAAGGGGATCTAAAATTTGAAATAATGAAAACTAAAAAGAGAAAAATAACAAAGAACAATGGGGAAGGGACAGAGAAAAAGCTCTGATTTAACAGAAATATGTGAACGATGGCATAAAAATATGGATTTTCAGGTAACTTAATTATCACTGAAATCCTAAAACTACACGGGGATCTTAAACTGGAGATTATGCATTCAAAAGATTCAAGAGACAATAAAAAACCTTGCCAGATTATAATTTCAAAGGGGACCTTTCAGTCCCTGAGTGCAGACAGTTGATAAACAGATTAAAACAAAAAGATTAATTAAAAAAACAACAAGAGCAGCCTTTAACTGACATAGCCATAATACTGAGGCCTTAAGAAAAGCACAGGAAAAAAACTTTCAGCTTAACTGAAAACAAATAAAGGGGGGCGGACCGCCACCCATCCCAGTTTAGAATACCAAGGTAGCCCCAAATTATAAAGACTAAGAGATGGTTTTAAAGGACGTGGTAAAATAAGTTAAAAGAGGGGGTGACAATGTGGACAACATGGAAACTGTCCAACTGGACAACCCAGTGAACAATGACTAGAGAAGAGAGAACAGAATGTTGTTAAAGAAGTAATCTGAGAGTAAAAGATTTTGTAGGCAAGCATTACTGAGAAACAGGTGCTTTAAAAATCATTATATGGTGTTATACTACCAACAATATCATGATAAAATGCAAAAGATTCATTTTACAGGGAAATAATTCCATATTTGGCTCAGATTGTGTGCATTCTTGATTTTTCCTCTTTGAGAGAAGTTAAATTTCAGCTCTGTGAAACGACCTTAACAAAGAGATGCAGCTGCCTGAAAACAAAGATAAAACTTCTGCAAACAGCAGAAGCCTGTCTCTGCTGAAAGGTTTGAAAAAAAAAAAAATTGTAACTCTACCCTGCATGTGTCAAACTCAAGGTCAATATAAAGATCTGATTGAATATGTGAAACAAACAATGATGAAAGTTTTTCAACAGGTGATGCTCATCCAGGAGGAAGACAGTGTTCCTAGGAAATGCAGCTCATTCATTAACAATCGATTTTTCTCCTATAGGTGGAAGTTTTGCTGACTAATCATAGGCTGGATCTATGAAACATTATGAGCACAGACCAAATGACCAAGGTTCAGACTGACCTATGAACCTCACTGACCTGACAATGATAACATGACACCCAACTAACAATACCTTTAAGGTGGATCCCACTAAGACCACCTTATTGATTCTTGGTGAATAAAAAAAAAAGAATTGAAGCGTTCAAAACAGACCTAGTGGAAACAAAAGGGGTTATGAGGAAACAATGTGCATTTTAAGAATAATAGAAATCAAATTATGTTCAAATTTTGCAAATAAAATTACTCTGACGGAGAAATAAGTAAGTAGTGTGTGAATGTGTGTGAATGGGACCTCTTTGAGGGACCTTAAAAGCGCTAATAAAGGTCTGATGTTCTGATGATCATTGCCAAATTTATATCTTAATAAGGTTTCCAGAATCTTTTTCGAAAAATCATATAAAGATAGCGAAGGTTCTACCTGTATTGAAAGTACTGATAACCATAAGAAAGTTCAAAGATCCATCTTCAATTTTTCACAATTATTTTACAAACAGGTTATTTAAACTTTCATGTGGCCAAATGTCTGTATTTGACTTTCTGTTTTTGTGAAATAAATGTCTGAATCATGTTATGTAAAAATTAGAGTCCTCAACATTACCATAATAATATTAGGTCAGTTCTCTATGGTAAAACAAAAAGATTTTAACAGACGTTTAGACTTTTTCCAGTCAGGTTCAAAATGATTAAATTAGACTCAAACTTAACATAAGATTAAATGAACCTTAACAGAATTACTGGACTGGACTGAAATAGAGAAAACTTGAGTTAATTGAAACAAACTTTAGTTACTTGAACTAAATACAAAGCTGACTGAAACTGTATGTTGTATCTATAAAACTGGGTAAGATAAACTAAGATTATAAGATATAATATGCTGAATTATATGCTGTAGTAAGAGCATG
Source organism: Girardinichthys multiradiatus (assembly GCF_021462225.1). Lineage (NCBI taxonomy): Eukaryota > Metazoa > Chordata > Actinopteri > Cyprinodontiformes > Goodeidae > Girardinichthys > Girardinichthys multiradiatus. The sequence goes on from NC_061807.1 coordinate 38,184,688, forward strand.
TGAATTACATGAGGGACAAATACTTACTATATACACAGACAGCCAATACGTTTTCAGATCAGTACATCACCATGCTAAGATTTGGCAAAATAGAGGTTTTAAAACATCATCAGGGACAGAACTAACTAATTTCAACCTATTAAAGAGAAAATGTCAGATCTGCTATTTATAGACACAGATGTGCTGAAAGATGCCCAACAGTCAGCACCCAAGACAGAAATAAAGGCCTGGCTAAAGAGAGGAGCACAGAAAAAAGATGACATCTATCAGATAGAAGATAAACCAATCCTCCCAAAAAATTTATACAACACAGCAACTACAGTGACACATTGGGAAGACCCACGTGTCAAGGGGGGAATATGTCACATCTGGTAAAGCATTAATGCTACACTATAAATTTTTCTGACTATGCAAAGAATTTTTGCAGATCATGCATAATTTGTTGCAAACACGGGGGAAGAAATATTGCCTAGTTGTAATAGATGAACCTAGTGACACATTTCTTCCCCACATATGGTATCCCACAGATTATAAGGTCAGATAATGGAACTCATATTGTAAATAAATTAATAGAACTAAGTTCTAATGCATTAGGGTTTCAGTTAAAGATTAAGGAAAACAATGGAAGAAACAGGGAGGCCATGGCCCGAATGCCTATCCCTGGTTAAATTATGGATGAGAATAACTCCAAATCATACTGGTCTTACTACATTTGCCACCTACTGTACATCATTGTATAACTCCACCCACTGTGTTCTGAGCCTGAGATCACGTGACACCAAGTTGCTGATATAAATTTGTATGCTCAAAGAAATAGTACATGGCAGACCGTTTTCTCTGCCCTCTGACATGAATGAAATAGAGAAAGCACAACAGGAAACTTCATTAGCTGAGTGGATGAATAAAATGTTGCAGACAAAAGAAAAACAAATGTCCAGTGGTCTGCCGATAATCTCTGCTCCTATCCCACAGAATGACCTGAGGCCTGGAGACCTGGTCCTGATTAAGACACTCCACCGGAAGGATTGGAGCACTCCTTGGTGGAAAGGGCCGTTTCAAGTACTCCTGACAACGCCCACAGCTCTGAAAATAGCAGAGAGGCCTTCCTGGATCCATAAAAGCCACTGTAAGCCAGTTTTGCCGTTACAGGAGCCAGATCAACCGACGGGGTAAGCAGAAGGAAGTCCGGGTTCAAAGGAGTTGGAGGACCCATATTGCCCAGCGTCTCAAACCGGTGAAGAAAACAGCTAATCTGCGCCCAATTATAAAATGGCTCTCTGTAACATGTGGACAGGACTGATAAGCCTGAGCTTAATTCTGGTAGCAGGACTCTTTCTCTATCTAAAGCAGGATCCACAGGAGGTGATACCGAACCAGAAGAGATGGACATCAGACGGTACCCATCTCAGACCACTGATGGAAGGACATGACACAAACCCATTTCTGCAAAATTACTGGTATCGTTATGTGTATGACAGCTAAAACTCAAAATAAAACTGATTGTTATGTGTGTTCTATAATGCCCGTGCATTCCCAAGGCCCCACCATATATGTCAAAGCTATGAACCTCACCGAGACAAGTTACGCCATATCAATGGGCCTGATAGAATATACAAATAAAAAGTTATTTCTTATGCCAGACCAATCTTTCAGTAACCAGAGATTAAATTATAGTTGTGACCCAGAAAACTGCACTTGCGACAGAAAACAATGGCAACCTCTCAACATTACAGGGAAATCAGAACCATTCAAAGCATATGTAACAGACCCCGGAAACCATCGACACTGCATAAGACAAAATATTACAGGGAATCATACTCATTTTGTAGGGAATACTACGAAATGTAACTACTTCTACACTTACAGGAATAATCCCGGAAATGGCACATACTGGATAGAAGGGGTGGCATGGTTATGTGGTAATAACGCTTATTATGTACTTCCACCCAGTTGGTATGGTGTATGTGCCCCAGTTTTCACATCAGATCACACTGTGGTACTTAGTAAGCAGACTATAGTTATACCACATAGGAGATCAAAAAGGGAAATAGATGTTAAACCACATGACCCCATTTGGGGAACAAATGTCCCAGATGAATTTAAACTTTGGTCTAAAGATGATAAAACATTATTATCTCTCTTACCCTGGTTAGGTGTGGGCAAATTAATGCTGCGCGTGGAAACTTTAAGTTATCGATTTGGATTGTTTCTAAATAACTCCATAATAGTAGAAGAGGGTCAAAACACAGAAATGAGCGCTATGCGAGCCATGATAATTCAGAACCGCATGGCTTTGGATATTCTAACAGCATCAACGGGGGGCGTTTGTGGTCAGTTTTCGGGGTGCTTTAGTGGGAGACAGAGCAGGAGCATGTGGTGGAACACCAGCCCCCGTAAGATGCTTCCCACAAGCTTGGCAGAACACCCTAACTTTCCACTGATGATAGGGCATCCACACCAGAAGCCGGTGGGTAAAAAAATGATCGGGTGTTGGTACCTGGTGGTAGATGAGGGCTGGTACAGGAGGCTCATACCACAACTTGAAATCTGGGCGCACTTTGCCGGCATGAAAGAGGGTATTTCCCATCCATCTCTGGTCCTGTACAGGAATGGTCTTCCTCATCTCACTCGGCAACCAGCCAGGTCCTGCATCACCAGCTGCATCTGACTGTTGCACACACGCTGCAGGCTCCTCTTGGAGAGAACAACAAAAGATGTGGAAATCTGCATACATATATTTCATTAAAGATGACTAAAAACTTAACTGGTTTTATTAATACATACTGCTGTACTCACAGGTGAAACTGTCTGGCAGATGTGTGTCGGTGTTGTGGATGATGAAGCCAGGCTAGGGGTCCTCACAGAGGATGGTGCCAGGCTAGGGGTCCTCACAGAGGATGGAGGGGGGCCAGAGGTTCTCACAGAGGAAGGTGCCAGGCTAGGGGTCCTCACAGAGGATGGAGGGGGGCCAGAAGTCCTCACAGAGGAAGGTGCCAGGCTAGGGGTCTTCAAAGAGGGCAGAGTAGGGCCCGGTGGTTTCCGAGCAACCAAGTTGGGCTTCAGTGAATTCGTATGAGACCTCACCTTCATATGCCTCACTACACATACAGGTGAGTAAAACAGTGGGTATGCCTTATCTTCTGATAGAGAGCATGCCACTTCTTCTGCCTCGGGGCAGGTCTATTCCCTGCATTTGACGGCCAAACCCCATCGCTGGAAAATCCCCTAAGCCTTGCCATCCACTCCTCATCTCCCAGGGCTTTATGGCTCTTTGGTTTGAAGCTCATCTAAAGATAAAATCAACAGATTTTTAAGAATCAAATGTAATAACACAATTTTACTGCATTCAACAAAAGAAGTAAAATATCTAATAACTCAAAAAAAGTATATGTCAGCAATTTTCAAAAATCCAAAGCAAAGCATTATTTTGTGTCACTACTAAATAACAGTTAATAATAACAATAATAATAACAGCCCACTTAACGTATAGTGCACTTAATACAAAAAAATATACAAAGTAATGTTAGTGACAATTTTCTACAGTGTCAGTTAGGATTATATATTAAATCACAAGAAGAGGACAATTATCTTTGTACATTTTACATGTGTTGGATATGTCGTTTTTTAAATAAATCTGCCTCAATGTAAAATGAGAACATCTAATCAACTAGTTATGTGAGTAAATTGAACTGATTAACAATGTATTTCACGGTCACAAGAACAACTTCGTTTCACGAACGTAAAACAAAAACAATTAAATATTGGTACTTACAGTAAAGTTGTTTGTTTGCTGTGGGCAGAGATGACAGCACAATGAAGCGATGTGGAATTTGTCTTTAACGGCACTGGACCAACGAATTCTATTTATTCAACCGTCCTTGCAACTTAATTTCAAACAAAAATACTTTAAAGTTATTTTGTTAATCTAAAGAGGCCTGTTCACCTTGATTGGCTGAGCTCCATTGTGAACTCATACGTGGATTGGCTGAGCTCCATTGTGAACTCGTACGTGGATTGGCTAGTAGTGCTTCGCCTTGATTGGCTGATGTCCATTGTGAGCTAGGACGTAGATTCGACGGTCCATTGTGAGACGAAGCGAGATTAGCTGATCTGTCCAAAGTGAGAATGGAGAGGCGCGGAGCTCATTGGAGGAGAGTTACAGTCTAACGTGAGCGAGGTAGCGCCACAGAGACACGGTGTCCATGCTGGCCTCGAAGGGCATGCCACCGATGTAATACACGCGTAACAACGTGCTTGCTTCGGAAACCGACTCCCCCAAAGCTTGCGGTGTTTAGATTTCAGCCTTTTGGATGATGGGAACTCTGTCAACATCAAATAGTGCTCGTCCAAGTGTAGCTTCTCTCACCAGACATTTTAGGTTGAGCGACAAAAATTTGGACATTTAATACACAATGCAAACTTTCATTACCACAAGTCTCGGAACGTATGCAAAGCTTTGGTCAAACAATTCTTAAGTTTCACCTGAAATGAAGTTTTAATATATGCATCATAAAACATAAGAATAATGCCTAACTTTGAGTTTTAACCAAATTGCAACAATACACTACTTTATAGATATTAACCTAACAGGAAAATATCTGTAATGTTTTGTCGTTACATCTTGACAACGTTCATTGTCAAGAGGAACTCCATCCTCTGCCAGGCTTTTAATGACCTTCTTTGGTCACTCTTTTATCCAACTTTTCAATCAAAGATGCATTGGGAGCTTTCTATGGAGCTTCCCAATGTCTAGATACATTACAGAATAAAGACACACGTCCCTGGGTGGGCTTGAACCACCATCCTTTCGGTTAACAGCCGAACGCGCTAACCAATTGCGCCACAGAGACCCGGTGTCCATGCTGGCCTCGAAGGTCATGCCACCGATGTAATACACACGTAACAACGTGCTTGCTTCGGAAACCGACTCCCCCAAAGCTTGCGGTGTTTAGATTTCAGCCTTTTGGATGATGGGAACTCTGTCAACATCAAATAGTGCTCGTCCAAGTGTAGCTTCTCTCACCAGACATTTTAGGTTGAGCGACAAAAATTTGGACATTTAATACACAATGCAAACTTTCATTACCACAAGTCTCGGAACGTATGCAAAGCTTTGGTCGAACAATTCTTAAGTTTCACCTGAAATGAAGTTTTAATATATGCATCATAAAACATAAGAATAATGCCTAACATTGAGTTTTAACCAAATTGCAACAATACACTACTTTATAGATATTAACCTAACAGGAAAATATCTGTAATGTTTTGTCGTTACATCTTGACAACGTTCATTGTCAAGAGGAACTCCATCCTCTGCCAGGCTTTTAATGACCTTCTTTGGTCACTATTTTATCCAACTTTTCAATCAAAGATGCATTGGGAGCTTTCTATGGAGCTTCCCAATGTCTAGATATGTTACGGAATAAAGACACACGTTCCTGGGTGGGCTTGAACCACCATCCTTTCGGTTAACAGCCGAACGCGCTAACCAATTGCGCCACAGAGACACGGTGTCCATGCTGGCCTCGAAGGGCATGCCACCAATGTAATACACGCGTAACAACGTGCTTGCTTCGGAAACCGACTCCCCCAAAGCTTGCGGTGTTTAGATTTCAGCCTTTTGGATGATGGGAACTCTGTCAACATCAAATAGTGCTCGTCCAAGTGTAGCTTCTCTCACCAGACATTTTAGGTTGAGCGACAAAAATTTGGACATTTAATACACAATGCAAACTTTCATTACCACAAGTCTCGGAACGTATGCAAAGCTTTGGTCAAACAATTCTTAAGTTTCACCTGAAATGAAGTTTTAATATATGCATCATAAAACATAAGAATAATGCCTAACTTTGAGTTTTAACCAAATTGCAACAATACACTACTTTATAGATATTAACCTAACAGGAAAATATCTGTAATGTTTTGTCGTTACATCTTGACAACGTTCATTGTCAAGAGGAACTCCATCCTCTGCCAGGCTTTTAATGACCTTCTTTGGTCACTATTTTATCCACCTTTTCAATCAAAGATGCATTGGGAGCTTTCTATGGAGCTTCCCAATGTCTAGATGCGTTACAGAATAAAGACACACGTCCCTGGGTGGGCTTGAACCACCATCCTTTCGGTTAACAGCCGAACGCGCTAACCAATTGCGCCACAGAGACACGGTGTCCATGCTGGCCTCGAAGGGCATGCCACCGATGTAATACACGCGTAACAACGTGCTTGCTTCGGAAACCGACTCCCCCAAAGCTTGCGGTGTTTAGATTTCAGCCTTTTGGATGATGGGAACTCTGTCAACATCAAATAGTGCTCGTCCAAGTGTAGCTTCTCTCACCAGACATTTTAGGTTGAGCGACAAAAATTTGGACATTTAATACACAATGCAAACTTTCATTACCACAAGTCTCGGAACGTATGCAAAGCTTTGGTCAAACAATTCTTAAGTTTCAACTGAAATGAAGTTTTTATATATGCATCATAAAACATAAGAATAATGCCTAACTTTGAGTTTTAACCAAATTGCAACAATACACTACTTTATAGATATTAACCTAACAGGAAAATATCTGTAATGTTTTGTCGTTACATCTTGACAACATTCATTGTCAAGAGGAACTACATCCTCTGCCAGGCTTTTAATGACCTTCTTTGGTCACTATTTTATCCAACTTTTCAATCAAAGATGCATTGGGAGCTTTCTATGGAGCTTCCCAATGTCTAGATATGTTACAGAATAAAGACACACGTCCCTGGGTGGGCTTGAACCACCATCCTTTCGGTTAACAGCCGAACGCGCTAACCAATTGCGCCACAGAGACACGGTGTCCATGCTGGCCTCGAAGGGCATGCCACCAATGTAATACACGCGTAACAACGTGCTTGCTTCGGAAACCGACTCCCCCAAAGCTTGCGGTGTTTAGATTTCAGCCTTTTGGATGATGGGAACTCTGTCAACATCAAATAGTGCTCGTCCAAGTGTAGCTTCTCTCACCAGACATTTTAGGTTGAGCGACAAAAATTTGGACATTTAATACACAATGCAAACTTTCATTACCACAAGTCTCGGAACGTATGCAAAGCTTTGGTCAAACAATTCTTAAGTTTCACCTGAAATGAAGTTTTAATATATGCATCATAAAACATAAGAATAATGCCTAACTTTGAGTTTTAACCAAATTGCAACAATACACTACTTTATAGATATTAACCTAACAGGAAAATATCTGTAATGTTTTGTCGTTACATCTTGACAACGTTCATTGTCAAGAGGAACTCCATCCTCTGCCAGGCTTTTAATGACCTTCTTTGGTCACTATTTTATCCAACTTTTCAATCAAAGATGCATTGGGAGCTTTCTATGGAGCTTCCCAATGTCTAGATACGTTACAGAATAAAGACACACGTCCCTGGGTGGGCTTGAACCACCATCCTTTCGGTTAACAGCCGAACGCGCTAACCAGTTGCGCCACAGAAACACGGTGTCCATGCTGGCCTCGAAGGGCATGCCACTGATGTAATACACGCGTAACAACGTGCTTGCTTCGGAAACCGACTCCCCCAAAGCTTGCGGTGTTTATATTTCAGCCTTTTGGATGATGGGAACTCTGTCAACATCAAATAGTGCTCGTCCAAGTGTAGCTTCTCTCACCAGACATTTTAGGTTGAGCGACAAAAATTTGGACATTTAATACACAATGCAAACTTTTATTACCACAAGTCTCGGAACGTATGCAAAGCTTTGGTCAAACAATTCTTAAGTTTCACCTGAAATGAAGTTTTAATATATGCATCATAAAACATAAGAATAATGCCTAACTTTGAGTTTTAACCAAATTGCAACAATACACTACTTTATAGATATTAACCTAACAGGAAAATATCTGTAATGTTTTGTCGTTACATCTTGACAACGTTCATTGTCAAGAGGAACTCCATCCTCTGCCAGGCTTTTAATGACCTTCTTTGGTCACTATTTTATCCAACTTTTCAATCAAAGATGCATTGGGAGCTTTCTATGGAGCTTCCCAATGTCTAGATGCGTTACAGAATAAAGACACACGTCCCTGGGTGGGCTTGAACCACCATCCTTTCGGTTAACAGCAGAACGCGCTAACCAATTGCGCCACAGAGACACGGTGTCCATGATGGCCTCGAAGGGCATACCACCGATGTAATACACGCGTAACAACGTGCTTGCTTCGGAAACCGACTCCCCCAAAGCTTGCGGTGTTTAGATTTCAGCCTTTTGGATGATGGGAACTCTGTCAACATCAAATAGTGCTCGTCCAAGTGTAGCTTCTCTCACCAGACATTTTAGGTTGAGCGACAAAAATTTGGACATTTAATACACAATGCAAACTTTCATTATCACAAGTCTCGGAACGTATGCAAAGCTTTGGTCAAACAATTCTTAAGTTTCACCTGAAATGAAGTTTTAATATATGCATCATAAAACATAAGAATAATGCCTAACTTTGAGTTTTAACCAAATTGCAACAATACACTACTTTATAGATATTAACCTAACAGGAAAATATCTGTAATGTTTTGTCGTTACATCTTGACAACGTTCATTGTCAAGAGGAACTCCATCCTCTGCCAGGCTTTTAATGACCTTCTTTGGTCACTATTTTATCCAACTTTTCAATCAAAGATGCATTGGGAGCTTTCTATGGAGCTTCCCAATGTCTAGATACGTTACAGAATAAAGACACACGTCCCTGGGTGGGCTTGAACCACCATCCTTTCGGTTAACAGCCGAACGCGCTAACCAATTGCGCCACAGAGACCTGGTGTCCATGCTGGCCTCGAAGGTCATGCCACCGATGTAATACACACGTAACAACGTGCTTGCTTCGGAAACCGACTCCCCCAAAGCTTGCGGTGTTTAGATTTCAGCCTTTTGGATGATGGGAACTCTGTCAACATCAAATAGTGCTCGTCCAAGTGTAGCTTCTCTCACCAGACATTTTAGGTTGAGCGACAAAAATTTGGACATTTAATACACAATGCAAACTTTCATTACCACAAGTCTCGGAACGTATGCAAAGCTTTGGTCGAACAATTCTTAAGTTTCACCTGAAATGAAGTTTTAATATATGCATCATAAAACATAAGAATAATGCCTAACATTGAGTTTTAACCAAATTGCAACAATACACTACTTTATAGATATTAACCTAACAGGAAAATATCTGTAATGTTTTGTCGTTACATCTTGACAACGTTCATTGTCAAGAGGAACTCCATCCTCTGCCAGGCTTTTAATGACCTTCTTTGGTCACTATTTTATCCAACTTTTCAATCAAAGATGCATTGGGAGCTTTCTATGGAGCTTCCCAATGTCTAGATATGTTACAGAATAAAGACACACGTCCCTGGGTGGGCTTGAACCACCATCCTTTCGGTTAACAGCAGAACGCGCTAACCAATTGCGCCACAGAGACACGGTGTCCATGATGGCCTCGAAGGGCATACCACCGATGTAATACACGCGTAACAACGTGCTTGCTTCGGAAACCGACTCCCCCAAAGCTTGCGGTGTTTAGATTTCAGCCTTTTGGATGATGGGAACTCTGTCAACATCAAATAGTGCTCGTCCAAGTGTAGCTTCTCTCACCAGACATTTTAGGTTGAGCGACAAAAATTTGGACATTTAATACACAATGCAAACTTTCATTACCACAAGTCTCGGAACGTATGCAAAGCTTTGGTCGAACAATTCTTAAGTTTCACCTGAAATGAAGTTTTAATATATGCATCATAAAACATAAGAATAATGCCTAACATTGAGTTTTAACCAAATTGCAACAATACACTACTTTATAGATATTAACCTAACAGGAAAATATCTGTAATGTTTTGTCGTTACATCTTGACAACGTTCATTGTCAAGAGGAACTCCATCCTCTGCCAGGCTTTTAATGACCTTCTTTGGTCACTATTTTATCCAACTTTTCAATCAAAGATGCATTGGGAGCTTTCTATGGAGCTTCCCAATGTCTAGATATGTTACAGAATAAAGACACACGTCCCTGGGTGGGCTTGAACCACCATCCTTTCGGTTAACAGCAGAACGCGCTAACCAATTGCGCCACAGAGACACGGTGTCCATGATGGCCTCGAAGGGCATACCACCGATGTAATACACGCGTAACAACGTGCTTGCTTCGGAAACCGACTCCCCCAAAGCTTGCGGTGTTTAGATTTCAGCCTTTTGGATGATGGGAACTCTGTCAACATCAAATAGTGCTCGTCCAAGTGTAGCTTCTCTCACCAGACATTTTAGGTTGAGCGACAAAAATTTGGACATTTAATACTGTAATGGAAAATTATTTCAAAGTGCTCTGATATTCCCTTCACCTCTCTCATTTGTTTCTGTGTTGTATCACTCACAGGTGACCTTCCATCTACCTCTCACCTCTGACCTCTGTGTTTGATTAGTGTTCTGTTTTTATTAGCAGATGGACTCTAAATTCAAATGCTGGAGAGTTTTATGGTTAACACTTCCTGAAGTGTATATTTCAAGGGAAGGTAGATGGGTGCCCTCATAAATAACTTTGTTAACTCTGACCCGGGGAGGGTCTAGGGGCCATATTTCTAAAACTCTTTGCAGTTGAGATAACACTGTCATGTTCTGGTATAAATACTGTGTGTAAATGTTGATCGGGGCTCTGTTTCACTGACTAACCTCAGTGTCAGGGTCTTCAAACGCTGAATGCCTTTGAATAAAACTTATAAGACAAAGTCCGGATTTTCTCTTCTTGTGAGTCAACTTCTCTCCACTTTGATAAGAAATTCCACAACAATTTTGGCGTCACGAACAGGATCTAACGTGCCAGAGGAGACCGCAGGAGGGGACACGGACGCCTGGCCAGCCTGGAGACGTTGTCCTCAGTCCACTTCCATTTTACGGAGGGGAGTCCTCATGTCCGCCTGCGGCTTCTGGCTGATTAGATCCGAACAATTTGTCTTCAAATATATCTGGGTGAGAAGTTGCTCTGTATGATATAATGTATATTATTATTTTTATTACACATTAACCATCATCTCCTAACTAATTAATTAGGTTCCAGAGTTGCGAGAGGGAGGACATCAGCTGAGGGCCCGGTTACCCTGCAAAAGGAATTGCAGGGAGGTTCTTATTGGTAACAATAAGATAAAGCAAAACACAGGGTTTTGCGGGTGGTTTTTAGCAATTTTCTACACCTCATAAAGGAGAAAAGCCAGTGGGCAGACGTGCCGCTGAACAGGTAAAAAAAAATGGTTCCGGAACCTTGAGGCATCAGGGGTGTCTCCTCCTCCAGACTCTGATTTATAAAATAATGAAAGGAAAAAGTGGGGATGATTGTGTTAAATGTGCTTTAATTTGGAAGATAAGTTTGGTTTTTCACAGCGTGGAAGTTTGAGTGTAAATAAGTTAAATAGTTTAAAAAGTTTCAAGTAAAACAGTTGATGGAAAAATAAATAAAAAACAAGAAAAGATTAAAAAGCACAGAGTGCATCAATTAAGGGGTTAAAGAGTTAAAACTTTCCTGAAGGAAGTTTTGTTTGTCTTAAATATTGCGATCAGTCGGAAAAGAAGGTAAAATTGAAAAGGGACATTAGAGATGCGAAAAGAAAGTTGTTTTAGAAAGGAGTATAGTTCATGTTGTGGAAGGAAGTGACAGGCAGGGGGACAACTGACTGACTGACTGATAATATGTATTTGTACAAAATCTGAACCTATACTAAACTTTTCTTTTGCCTCTCTCACACACAAATACACACATATATGGGATTTAAGTTCAACATCTGCGTTTTTGAGTCTGGACCTTAGAAACCTGCCCTTCTCCATGGCTACTCCGCCAGAGACGCTTCTCCAGCACGGCCTGAAAGAGAGAGATCTGCCTTCCTGCATGTTGAAAATCGCAGTGTGACTTTCTACAAAAAAAAAAAAAAAAACTCAGAAGAAGTCTGGACCCACTGAGATGGACAAAGATCCATGCTGTTTGCAAGAGCCAGAAGAGTGATACACTGGATTTATATTGAAAGCACATCTTATGCGGGCAGAAGAGAAACCGGAGCAAAGTTTCTTCTTTCTCCCTCCTGGAGAAGTTAAAGTGGACAAAGAATGATTGAATGTCTCACCAACAGACCTGGGAAGGGCCTGGTTGTTTTTTGGACTGATAGAGGACTGTGTGCCATGATAGTCTGACTCTGGAGCGATTAAGAAACTGATGGGGGTAACGTACAAACACACACACATTTGCATAAATCTTTTCCTATTTTCTGCAATGAAGAACGCTTATTAACCGCTGCTCATGTGACACGCTTGCTTGACGTTGACAGATATAGCGGGTTAAAATATTATTTTAGGGTTAGAAAAGTATCTTTAAAAGGGTGATAACTTAACTCATTTGATACTTTCCAGTTAATTCTTTCAGAGAAACAAGTTCTCTTTCGTCGTGGAATATTCAGGATCAATTATTATAGTTATTAAAAGTTATGAAAATGCAGAGGAAGTTACAACATCTCCAAAACTCAGCAGTAACCAAGTGTTTCTATGTTATTCTCAGGACAGATCTCATGAAGGAGCATTTTTAAAACCAAGCGCATGCGTAAAACCTGATGGGTTTCTCCTTCAGATATTATTTTCTGTTGTCAGAGTTTGTATCCCATAAATCTAATGGGTAGAGACCTCATTAAAACAGGCTTAGTTCTACTGCAGATGGTCTTCATACAGTTTCTGACACAGTATTTACAGTTTGGTGCAGTTCTTGTCCACAAGTGTTAACTGACGCTTATGGAAAGTACAAATTCATTGTTTTTCACAGCAGCTGCTGGGAAGAGGTTATATTAGGTTTTTTTCTTCCCTCTTCTGATTCATGCAGCGTGTTGATTTACACTGTACCTTATATCAGGTCCTGACAAAAAACTATGAAAGGTTTGGTTCTGCAGTTTCTTTTTTCTCCCTTTGGAGAAGGAAAGGACACCTGATCAGTTCTGTGCTGCACAGAAATATTAAAACACTTGTTGTTTTCTAAGATATCACCAGCTAAAAACTTTTAAAACTTTTGAGAGTAATTGGTTTTGTTAAACACATTTTCCTTGGTAAAACAAACCTTTAAAATGAGTATGAAAAAAATTGGGTTATTTATAAAGAATCTGATTGGACAGTGGTACCACACAAAAATTAAACTAATCTCATGCTTCCTAAAAGACTCTGCATGAAAAGGCCTTCAGAACCGTGGAGTTATTTTCCACCACAGTATCAAGTTTTTAAGGATGCTTTTTCTTTATTTTAAAACAGATCTGGGTTTTGTTTTTGGCTTTTTAGCATAATGTTTGTCTGAAGCTTCTTATGAACTGGGTTAGAAGCAAATATGATCTGAGGTAAATTAGGAGCTGTGAACTAATAATTTTAAATCTGATTATTGTCCAAGCAGAAACAATATATTTAGCCAATCCTTCAATCTCTGCAGAAAGTTAACACCATTGTTCAATGCAGTAGTACTCAACTTGTGGTTCCTGGACTCCTGAAGCCTGTAAGCCATAGATTTTGGGTCCATGAAATTATAATACTTAATTAAAGGTAGACTGATTACCTATTAAAATAGATCTAAGTCAATGATGAGTTCCAGTCATTTTGGTGACTTTGAAATGCAATAATACTCAAAAATTCTACTTTGGGGAACACAGATTGGGGTTGAAGAGTTTAGTTTTGGAACCAAGGTTAGGATTTTTATAACAGAATCAAGACAAGTAAAATTCTTTATTTTAGGAAAATAAAAGAAATAAATGCTCTCTTAACAGTAAGAGGATGGTCGGCTCAAACTCAAGTCTCCTTGTTTGATTTCTTAGGGTTTAAAGATTAAAAGAATACATGGGAGTACAAAGGTACACAAGGTGATTTCAGATTACTAAGAGATAAAATATTGAAACATTTATCAGCATTTGGATTGTAAAAGAGGGGTTCTAGTAATAAGTTTTCCCCAACTCTCAAAATTTAAATAGCCAAATTAAAGAAAATGATGTTTGTTCTTCTTTAAACACTATGTGGGAAAAAGTCCAGTTTGGAGACAAGCTTCTTATCTTAATTTCTGATTAAGTCAAACACTGCAGTTTAGTTTAGTTTGGGTATAACATAAAAATGTCAACGCTGACTTTTCTAATTTCCCCTCGGGGATCAATAAAGTATCTTTGAATTTGAATTGAATTAAATAAAAAATACTTCTTTGCATTTAACTTGAAATTCTGCAATGCAGCTGCGATCAAATTGAGCCAAACAAAAAGAGAATTGTAACAATAACTCTCAGGATTGTAGTTATTATTACAGAGTTACAGTACAAAGAATTAGCAAAAGGTTTCAGCATCAGTAAATTTGGATTCATATAAGAGAAAACTGTTGCTGTGCTTCTAAATACTTTGAGATCTCTTTGGACTATGTGCACTCATTTTTAAAAAGGATCCTGACGATTGTCATAACAAAATTGATCAATTATAGCATTAAAAGATATGGCTGAGAAAACATATTCTGAAAAGAGATTGTTAAAAATTTCTTTGAATTCTTGAAGCTTCAAATTTGGCCATTTGTCTGTCTTTGATGTTTTGTCTTTGTTTTGTTGGAATTAATGTTTGTTTATATGTTGCATGACAATAATTCATGTTTAGAATAATGTTTCTAAATCCCAGATTGATTAAAACTTTGAGTTTTCAGGAGAGTTAAGAAGCAGCTTGTTTCTGAGGTAGGTGCATGTTAATAGTTTTGCAGTTTAAGTTACACTAAGATGGGATGGAATGAAGAAACTGTGGGTCCGCCCATAGGCTGCCAATCAGAGGTTAGTTCTGCCTGACTCCGCCCACCTACCAGGTTGGTTCATGCCTTTGTTGTCATGGTAACGCTCAGCACCTCCCTTCCTGAGTTTTAACACTGTTTAAGAGACAATAGAGTCAAAATGCTTGTAGTGATTGTTGCCTTAAAAACATGTTTTTTTTTGTATAATAATTAAGGATGTAGCATGACTTTTAGATTTAAGTGTTTTATTACTAAAAGGTTAATGAAATAGTTTAAACTAGTTTGAAGAATTAGTTTTGCAAGCAGAATCATTGGTGATTTATTAGATTGAAAGTTTCCCTGGTGCCATTAAGCTAGCTGACAGTTCAAGATATGTCAAAAGTAAGGAATATATTTTTGATAAAGAATCAGAGTCATGCCTTTATACTTGGTGGGAATTATTTATTTGATTCAATTTGTAGGGTTCATTCATCCAAATTACATTGGATGTCCATTAATCTAATACTCATCTTTGTACAAGACAAATTAGGATGATGTGTGACTAATTTCTAAGTGAGACATTGATGAACTGAATGACAGTTAAACTGAATTGCAGTTAAAAACATCTGGATTTTCTTTATGTTGCTTTCGTTAAATTCATAGTGACACATAGTTATGTCAGAATTCATTTCTTTGGTTCTATGTAATGTGATCTTGGTTACTAAAACATTTTTGTACAAACTTTTTGCTGGATTGTCGCATGGGTTGGACCCTGCGCCAGAAGAGGGGAATGTCAGAATAAAGTAACATGGGGTTCCAAAAGTTTTAGCACTCATGGGAAAAAGGGTAGCTCAGACCTCCAGTGAGGACTTAGTGACAATGCGAGAGAGACGTTGTACTTTGATTATATAAATGGTGCATAGCTCCCTAAGACCACATTCTGAAAACCTCTCTGAAATTATGGTGTTGATTCTTTTGTGAAATTTTATATCTCCACAGATTAGACCATTTTTGAAATTCTTTTTGGGTTTTCTGAAACTATGAAATGCTGTAATCAGACCTTCCTCAAACATCATGTCACATTTTTGATATTCAGAATATTTAGCTGATGGTTACTGCTAGTATATCAGGTGAAGTCAGAAGATCAATTCTTTGAATTTTGTTGGATGTTTTGATGGAGTTCATGTAGTTAAGCACTTAGGTTTGAGAATGGGACTTTGAATTGAAAATTAGCCAAGTGTTGTGAAGGCTCTACCTATTGTTCTCACTTATATGAGATTGAGACAAAGGACACAGGCAAATCTCAGTCCTTTTGAAGTGCTGTGTAGCAGGTCTCCTATTTTGGACATGGGAATATTGCCAAGATAATTTTCTTCCACATCTTTGTGTGAAGATAGGATGTTGTTTTACTGTCAAAACCTGTCCACTGTGTTTTCTCAAGTTTCACAGACGGTGAAGGCTGCATTACCAGAAACAGCCACTTCCACCCTCCAGTCCTTTATTCCTGGCAACTGGATTCTGGTCAGAGAATCTAGGAGAAAACACAGGAAGTCCAGGCGCTGGAATGGCCCATATCAGATCCTACTAGACACCCAGGAAAGCTGCAGGAAAGCTCCAGCTCCTCCAGCTTCATCTGGCTTCCAGGACGCAAGTCATCTTCCAACTGGATCATCCACAGCCTGAAAGGTGTGAGGACAGCGGACCACCACAAGATAAAGAACTGTAAGCTGATCACTGGCGAGTGATTGAACAGGTGGTTGAAGAACACTGTTCTTACAAGGGCACAATAATCCCTTGGACAGTGCAACGTTATTTCAGAATCTACTTAAGGCCATCGCATTGCCTGAAAGTTAGAAATCATAAGTTGGACTATGGAAGCCTGACTTCCAGCAGGTTAGAGTTCCTGTTTCTAAATATATTTCTAGAGGAGCTTCCTACGACCGCCCACCTGTACCAGACTGGTAACAGGGCAGCTTGAAGCGCAGAAGCCACTCAGGAGAGGCAGCAGGATTTTTTTTAATTATTATTAATTTTTTTTAAGTTGTTTATAATTTGTTTTCTTTGAGAAAAAACTGTTTGCTTTCAGTACCAGAAGAAAGGACATTCCACTTCAAGGTCACGATGCAGTTAAATGGAAGATGGTCTGTTCTGATGCTAATGATTGGTATTTCAAGTATTTTTATAACTCTTGTGTTCATTTGGGAAAAGGTACAGCAAAGACAATGTAAGGCTAATTTGAGGAATTGTGCTAATAATACTCATCAGCGGATTCGAAGAGAGATCCATCACTTTTCTGACTACTATGATCATGCTGATAATGTCTGGTGGCAACTGATGCATCAAACTGTGAGGAAGATAAGAAATGATAGTTGCTATGTTTGTTGTTTGATTCCACATGCTATTAATGATCAACCATTTTTGGTACCAGTTCCTATTGATACTGCTTATACTCTAGCTACTTTCTTTCCAGATAACCAGTTGGTGGAGGTCATTTTTCCTTGGGTGAGGAATTATGCTGTACGGAAAAGCAGAAATGTTGGTAAATTTTCTAGTGAGACTAATTTAACGTGTGCGTCTACAGGAACTCTTTATAGATTTCGGGGTAATAGAAATCCAATTAAAGATCCAGATATTTGTATTGCTCAGGAGGAAAGCACACCTTATTTCCTTGGAAAGACGGAGGGTTGTAAAACTATTATACCAGTTTCATGTGCCTTGATCCACAGTAATACATCTAGACCTTGTCCTGTCAGAACTGATCCGTATACTATTTCAGAATCTTTGGCTCCAGATCCTTTTGTGTTAACTCTTAACCTTACCGAATGGAAGTCAATTGTATGGCATGGCAGGTAAATTAACCAGGGTTCTTGTTACTTTTCCTAGTAGAGATGGGTTCTCGTGTCCTAAGAACATGGTTTGGATGTGTGGAAACAGATCATATCTGTATCTGCCTGCTAATTGGTCTGGAGTATGTTATCTAGCTCATTTACTACCTACAGTCACGACTTATGATTCACTCAGCCCATTATTAGAGAGGAAGACAATGCTCAAACGGCAAAAGAGAGCTAGGATCCCACATTGGAAAGGGATTTTGGGTACAATTTTTCCTAATTATGGTGCTGCTAACGCCGCCCATAGGATTAATGAGTTGTCAGTTGAGTTAGAAAATCTTACTGCTTTATCTGAGGAAGGTTTCACTGTTCTGACCACGGAGCAGCAGGCTATAAGAACTATGAGTTTGCAAAATAGAATGGCTTTGGATTATCTGTTAGCTGAGAGGGGTGGTGTTTGTCATTTAATTGGGGAACAATGTTGCACTTTTATTCCCGATGTGTCTAAGAACATGACAAGTATCCATGATAAGTTTGAGGACTTGCTGACGACCCAACAGAAGGAGAATATGAGTTCCTCTTGGACTCCTTGGTCTTGGTTCTTTACTGGTGGATGGACATCTTGGTTAGTAAAGATTGGAGTGATTCTTTTATGTTTCTTTTTGATTTTGGTGTTTCTTTCATGTTGTATTATTCCAATGGTTAGGGGAATGGTGATGAGACTGGTACGTTTTTCTGTGTTGCCTGTTGATAAGGATGTGAACTTAATTTCTGTTTGTCATGATTGTGATGATTCTGCATTTGCGGTGGCAGATGGTATGGATACCGATGGATTTTATGTTGCTTGAGATGCTTTAATGATGTGCTAACTCTAAAGTGTTTGGGGAGTTATTACTGATGTTCAGCATTTTAGTGGTATATATAGAGATTTGGAGTTTTTTTTTAAGTGTTGTTATCCTTATTGTTTTAGCTTTGTTTTGGTTGTAATTTGAGAACAGTAGATCTTAGGGGAAGCCATGAAATAACACATGTATTTGTTATATATTCTTTTCATTTATTAGTTTTACTTTGATTATGAGCTTGGGTGCTGGTTTTGTAGAATTTTCTTTTAGTTTTGTGATTATCTTGTAATCAGAAGAAAGGAGTGTAATGGAAAATTATTTCAAAGTGCTCTGATATTCCCTTCACCTCTCTCATTTGTTTCTGTGTTGTATCACTCACAGGTGACCTTCCATCTACCTCTCACCTCTGACCTCTGTGTTTGATTAGTGTTCTGTTTTTATTAGCAGATGGACTCTAAATTCAAATGCTGGAGAGTTTTATGGTTAACACTTCCTGAAGTGTATATTTCAAGGGAAGGTAGATGGGTGCCCTCATAAATAACTTTGTTAACTCTGACCCGGGGAGGGTCTAGGGGCCATATTTCTAAAACTCTTTGCAGTTGAGATAACACTGTCATGTTCTGGTATAAATACTGTGTGTAAATGTTGATCGGGGCTCTGTTTCACTGACTAACCTCAGTGTCAGGGTCTTCAAACGCTGAATGCCTTTGAATAAAACTTATAAGACAAAGTCCGGATTTTCTCTTCTTGTGAGTCAACTTCTCTCCACTTTGATAAGAAATTCCACAACAATACACAATGCAAACTTTCATTACCACAAGTCTCGGAACGTATGCAAAGCTTTGGTCAAACAATTCTTAAGTTTCACCTGAAATGAAGTTTTAATATATGCATCATAAAACATAAGAATAATGCCTAACTTTGAGTTTTAACCAAATTGCAACAATACACTACTTTATAGATATTAACCTAACAGGAAAATATCTGTAATGTTTTGTCGTTACATCTTGACAACGTTCATTGTCAAGAGGAACTCCATCCTCTGCCAGGCTTTTAATGACCTTCTTTGGTCACTATTTTATCCAACTTTTCAATCAAAGATGCATTGGGAGCTTTCTATGGAGCTTCCCAATGTCTAGATACGTTACAGAATAAAGACACACGTCCCTGGGTGGGCTTGAACCACCATCCTTTCGGTTAACAGCCGAACGCGCTAACCAATTGCGCCACAGAGACCTGGTGTCCATGCTGGCCTCGAAGGTCATGCCACCGATGTAATACACACGTAACAACGTGCTTGCTTCGGAAACCGACTCCCCCAAAGCTTGCGGTGTTTAGATTTCAGCCTTTTGGATGATGGGAACTCTGTCAACATCAAATAGTGCTCGTCCAAGTGTAGCTTCTCTCACCAGACATTTTAGGTTGAGCGACAAAAATTTGGACATTTAATACACAATGCAAACTTTCATTACCACAAGTCTCGGAACGTATGCAAAGCTTTGGTCGAACAATTCTTAAGTTTCACCTGAAATGAAGTTTTAATATATGCATCATAAAACATAAGAATAATGCCTAACATTGAGTTTTAACCAAATTGCAACAATACACTACTTTATAGATATTAACCTAACAGGAAAATATCTGTAATGTTTTGTCGTTACATCTTGACAACGTTCATTGTCAAGAGGAACTCCATCCTCTGCCAGGCTTTTAATGACCTTCTTTGGTCACTATTTTATCCAACTTTTCAATCAAAGATGCATTGGGAGCTTTCTATGGAGCTTCCCAATGTCTAGATATGTTACAGAATAAAGACACACGTCCCTGGGTGGGCTTGAACCACCATCCTTTCGGTTAACAGCCAAACGCGCTAACCAATTGCACCACAGAGACACGGTGTCCATGCTGGCCTCGAAGGGCATGCCACCAATGTAATACACGCGTAACAACGTGCTTGCTTCGGAAACCGACTCCCCCAAAGCTTGCGGTGTTTAGATTTCAGCCTTTTGGATGATGGGAACTCTGTCAACATCAAATAGTGCTCGTCCAAGTGTAGCTTCTCTCACCAGACATTTTAGGTTGAGCGACAAAAATTTGGACATTTAATACACAATGCAAACTTTCATTACCACAAGTCTCGGAACGTATGCAAAGCTTTGGTCAAACAATTCTTAAGTTTCACCTGAAATGAAGTTTTAATATATGCATCATAAAACATAAGAATAATGCCTAACTTTGAGTTTTAACCAAATTGCAACAATACACTACTTTATAGATATTAACCTAACAGGAAAATATCTGTAATGTTTTGTCGTTACATCTTGACAACGTTCATTGTCAAGAGGAACTCCATCCTCTGCCAGGCTTTTAATGACCTTCTTTGGTCACTATTTTATCCAACTTTTCAATCAAAGATGCATTGGGAGCTTTCTATGGAGCTTCCCAATGTCTAGATGCGTTACAGAATAAAGACACACGTCCCTGGGTGGGCTTGAACCACCATCCTTTCAGTTAACAGCCGAACACGCTAACCAATTGCGCCACAGAGACACGGTGTCCATGCTGGCCTCGAAGGGCATGCCACCGATGCAATACACGCGTAACAACGTGCTTGCTTCGGAAACCGACTCCCCCAAAGCTTGCGGTGTTTAGATTTCAGCCTTTTGGATGATGGGAACTCTGTCAACATCAAATAGTGCTCGTCCAAGTGTAGCTTCTCTCACCAGACATTTTAGGTTGAGCGACAAAAATTTGGACATTTAATACACAATGCAAACTTTCATTACCACAAGTCTCGGAACGTATGCAAAGCTTTGGTCAAACAATTCTTAAGTTTCACCTGAAATGAAGTTTTTATATATGCATCATAAAACATAAGAATAATGCCTAACTTTGAGTTTTAACCAAATTGCAACAATACACTACTTTATAGATATTAACCTAACAGGAAAATATCTGTAATGTTTTGTCGTTACATCTTGACAACGTTCATTGTCAAGAGGAACTCCATCCTCTGCCAGGCTTTTAATTACCTTCTTTGGTCAATATTTTATCCAACTTTTCAATCAAAGATGCATTGGGAGCTTTCTATGGAGCTTCCCAATGTCTAGATGCGTTACAGAATAAAGACACACGTCCCTGGGTGGGCTTGAACCACCATCCTTTCGGTTAACAGCAGAACGCGCTAACCAATTGCGCCACAGAGACACGGTGTCCATGCTGGCCTCGAAGGGCATGCCACCGATGTAATACACGCGTAACAACGTGCTTGCTTCGGAAACCGACTCCCCCAAAGCTTGCGGTGTTTAGATTTCAGCCTTTTGGATGATGGGAACTCTGTCAACATCAAATAGTGCTCGTCCAAGTGTAGCTTCTCTCACCAGACATTTTAGGTTGAGCGACAAAAATTTGGACATTTAATACACAATGCAAACTTTCATTACCACAAGTCTCGGAACGTATGCAAAGCTTTGGTCGAACAATTCTTAAGTTTCACCTGAAATGAAGTTTTAATATATGCATCATAAAACATAAGAATAATGCCTAACATTGAGTTTTAACCAAATTGCAACAATACACTACTTTATAGATATTAACCTAACAGGAAAATATCTGTAATGTTTTGTCATTACATCTTGACAACATTCATTGTCAAGAGGAACTCCATCCTCTGCCAGGCTTTTAATGACCTTCTTTGGTCACTATTTTATCCAACTTTTCAATCAAAGATGCATTGGGAGCTTTCTATGGAGCTTCCCAATGTCTAGATACGTTACAGAATAAAGACACAGGTCCCTGGGTGGGCTTGAACCACCATCCTTTCGGTTAACAGCCGAACGCGCTAACCAATTGCGCCACAGAGACACGGTGTCCATGCTGGCCTCGAAGGTCATGCCACCGATGTAATACAAGCGTAACAACGTGCTTGCTTCGGAAACCGACTCCCCCAAAGCTTGCGGTGTTTAGATTTCAGCCTTTTGGATGATGGGAACTCTGTCAACATCAAATAGTGCTCGTCCAAGTGTAGCTTCTCTCACCAGACATTTTAGGTTGAGCGACAAAAATTTGGACATTTAATACACAATGGAAACTTTCATTACCACAAGTCTCGGAACGTATGCAAAGCTTTGGTCAAACAATTCTTAAGTTTCACCTGAAATGAAGTTTTAATACATGCATCATAAAACATAAGAATAATGCCTAACTTTGTGTTTTAACCAAATTGCAACAATACACTACTTTATAGATATTAACCTAACAGGAAAATATCTGTAATGTTTTGTCGTTACATCTTGACAACGTTCATTGTCAAGAGGAACTCCATCCTCTGCCAGGCTTTTAATGACCTTCTTTGCTCACTATTTTATCCAACTTTTCAATCAAAGATGCATTGGGAGCTTTCTATGGAGCTTCCCAATGTCTAGATGCGTTACAGAATAAAGACACACGTCCCTGGGTGGGCTTGAACCACCATCCTTTCGGTTAACAGCCGAACACGCTAACCAATTGCGCCACAGAGACACGGTGTCCATGCTGGCCTCGAAGGGCATGCCACCGATGTAATACACGCGTAACAACGTGCTTGCTTCGGAAACCGACTCCCCCAAAGCTTGCGGTGTTTAGATTTCAGCCTTTTGGATGATGGGAACTCTGTCAACATCAAATAGTGCTCGTCCAAGTGTAGCTTCTCTCACCAGACATTTTAGGTTGAGCGACAAAAATTTGGACATTTAATACACAATGCAAACTTTCATTACCACAAGTCTCGGAACGTATGCAAAGCTTTGGTCAAACAAGTCTTAAGTTTCACCTGAAATGAAGTTTTTATATATGCATCATAAAACATAAGAATAATGCCTAATTTTTGAGTTTTAACCAAATTGCAACAATAAACTACTTTATAGATATTAACCTAACAGGAAAATATCTGTAATGTTTTGCCGTTACATCTTGACAACGTTCATTGTCAAGAGGAACTCCATCCTCTGCCAGGCTTTTAATGACCTTCTTTGGTCACTATTTTATCCAACTTTTCAATCAAAGATGCATTGGGAGCTTTCTATGGAACTTCCCAATGTCTAGATACGTTAAAGAATAAAGACACACGTCCCTGGGTGGGCTTGAACCACCATCCTTTCGGTTAACAGCCGAACGCGCTAACCAATTGCGCCACAGAGACCCGGTGTCCATGCTGGCCTCGAAGGTCATGCCACCGATGTAATACACACGTAACAACGTGCTTGCTTCGGAAACCGACTCCCCCAAAGCTTGCGGTGTTTAGATTTCAGCCTTTTGGATGATGGGAACTCTGTCAACATCAAATAGTGCTCGTCCAAGTGTAGCTTCTCTCACCAGACATTTTAGGTTGAGCGACAAAAATTTGGACATTTAATACACAATGCAAACTTTCATTACCACAAGTCTCGGAACGTATGCAAAGCTTTGGTCGAACAATTCTTAAGTTTCACCTGAAATGAAGTTTTAATATATGTATCATAAAACATAAGAATAATGCCTAACTTTGAGTTTTAACCAAATTGCAACAATACACTACTTTATAGATATTAACCTAACAGGAAAATATCTGTAATGTTTTGTCGTTACATCTTGACAACGTTCATTGTCAAGAGGAACTCCATCCTCTGCCAGGCTTTTAATGACCTTCTTTGGTCACTATTTTATCCAACTTTTCAATCAAAGATGCATTGGGAGCTTTCTATGGAGCTTCCCAATGTCTAAATACGTTACAGAATAAAGACACACGTCCCTGGGTGGGCTTGAACCACCATCCTTTCAGTTAACAGCCGAACGCGCTAACCAATTGCGCCACAGAGACCCGGTGTCCATGCTGGCCTCGAAGGTCATGCCACCAATGTAATACACACGTAACAACGTGCTTGCTTCGGAAACCGACTCCCCCAAAGCTTGCGGTGTTTAGATTTCAGCCTTTTGGATGATGGGAACTCTGTCAACATCAAATAGTGCTCGTCCAAGTGTAGCTTCTCTCACCAGACATTTTAGGTTGAGCGACAAAAATTTGGACATTTAATACACAATGCAAACTTTCATTACCACAAGTCTCGGAACGTATGCAAAGCTTTGGTCAAACAATTCTTAAGTTTCACCTGAAATGAAGTTTTAATATATGTATCATAAAACATAAGAATAATGCCTAATTTGTTTGAGTTTTAACCAAATTGCAACAATAAACTACTTTATAGATATTAACCTAACAGGAAAATATCTGTAATGTTTTGTCGTTACATCTCTACAACGTTCATTGTCAAGAGGAACTCCATCCTCTGCCAGGCTTTTAATTACCTTCTTTGGTCACTATTTTATCCAACTTTTCAATCAAAGATGCATTGGGAGCTTTCTATGGAGCTTCCCAATGTCTAGATACGTTACAGAATAAAGACAATCGTCCCCGGGTGGGCTTGAACCACCATCCTTTCGGTTAACAGCCGAACGCGCTAACCAATTGCGCCACAGAGACACGGTGTCCATGCTGGCCTCGAAGGGCATGCCACCGATGTAATACACGCGTAACAACGTGCTTGCTTCGGAAACCGACTCCCCCAAAGCTTGCGGTGTTTAGATTTCAGCCTTTTGGATGATGGGAACTCTGTCAACATCAAATAGTGCTCGTCCAAGTGTAGCTTCTCTCACCAGACATTTTAGGTTGAGCGACAAAAATTTGGACATTTAATACACAATGCAAACTTTCATTACCACAGTTCTCGGAACGTATGCAAAGCTTTGGTCAAACAATTCTTAAGTTTCACCTGAAATGAAGTTTTAATATATGCATCATAAAACATAAGAATCCCTTTAAATGTTTATAAACCTGTTTCAGCTCCCTTTAAATGTTTATAAACCTTTTTCAGCTCCCTTTAAATGTTTATAAACCTGTTTCAGCTCCCTTTAAATGTTTATAAACCTTTTTCAGCTCCTTTTAAATGTTTATAAACCTGTTTCAGTTCCCTTTAAATGTTTATAAACCTTTTTCAGCTCCCTTTAAATGTTTATAAACCTGTTTCAGCTCCCTTTAAATGTTTATAAACCTGTTTCAGCTCCCTTTAAATGTTTATAAACATTTTTCAGCTCCCTTTGAATGTTTATAAACCTTTTTCAGCTCCCTTTAAATGTTTATAAACCTGTTTCAGTTCCCTTTAAATGTTTATAAACCTTTTTCAGCTCCCTTTAAATGTTTATAAACCTGTTTTAATTCATTTCATTGAAACAGTATTAATGATCAAAAACTTCGTGTCAAGGCAACTTTACACAGCAAAAACGTCTATTCAATCCATTTAGGCGAGATAGTAGCTCAGAATTATTCACTCGCAGCACTTTGACGGTTTTAGGCAAAAAAACAACTGAAAAACAGCAGATTAGCATGTACTTACATCCACAGGACACAGTAAAAAGGTTTCTGTTTTGGCAGCTCTTCTAAAAAGTCTTCCCTTTGCACGTACACGCAAGACTTGTTTAACGTTGTAGTCACGGTCCGAATGCTCTGAAATGGCGACTGCATGAAATTTAAAGGTCCTCTCAGTTTCTAAAAATAGAACTGGCAAAAAAGCCTCGCCCCTAAGGGGCTGGTGCACTACTACGCGTAGAAAGTAGATCTGATTGCATTTAAAAAGTTCCATGAAACGGCTCAGAAACATAACTGCAGGCTTTTAAAAGCTTAAAAAAGCCTAAAGTGCGTTAAATGTGCGTGAATTATGTTGGACAACTTGTGCACGCTGAGTCCGGCATGCTGTCATCTTGGTGGTTGTTCACTGCAATGGGATATGGCTGGACACCACTGGAGACCATCTGACTTCTTGCTTCCACTATAGTTATTCCTGATTCTGTTTGCTCCACTACAGCATAAGCGGCCTTAAGTCCTTCTGTGTCATGCCTGAAACAACAACCATCTGTGAACAGCTGTCTGACCTGTGGTCCTTCAAGGTCAGTGCAACTTGGGATGTAGTTCCTGCTGTAGCCTGTAAGGCCCAAAAATGACAGCGTGTATTTCCCTCTAAGAGGTTTAGGGTGTGTTAAAATACTTTGCTTATGTGAACCTGACATGCTCGTGCTTCCTGCGGTAATAACTCTGCCCAGGAAGGAAACTTGCTTCCTCGCTATTTGTAGTTTATTTTTACTGACCTTGAATCCATGTTTATGCAGATGTATTAGCACGAGTTCTGTAGACTGCAAACAGAGCTGCGCTGTATATGCTGTCAGTAGTTTAGGAGCGGGCGGTCTGATCACTGAGCTAAAATAATCAAAACAGAACTCAGATAAATTCTCTCTCAAAACAGCCCTCACAGGAGGGAACTTTTATTCTCCAAAAAGTGCACAGAATCATCTTCATCAAAAATTCCAGAAGTCTTTCACCTTCAGTCTTTACGGGGCGGTTTTTATACAGATACAAAGCATTGGTGTGTATTGGGGTCATTAACGTAATACATCTTGGCATCCACAACATTGTTTTCTCTACTTTTTCCAGGAATACACATTTAGCCAAACATCTGGAAAACATCAAATTGGCGTACGTGACAGTTTTACAATAACAATTTCATCACTTATCTGGATGCAAACTCTCAGGTCGAATTAACCTGGCAGAGGCCAGCATATCACAAGATTTCCTGCAATAACAAGCCCATTAATTATTTCTCATGCCAAGAACCTTTCCCTATTGTAATCTATTATCAGAAGGCTTGCATGTTTACTCAGAGTGAACAATTCTTCACAGAATTCATCTTATAATGGTAAAAGCAATAATGACTTACTTTTTAGTCTAATCAAACAAAGCTTAAGCTTCCACATATATCCACATCTCTTGCACTGAAGGGCCATCCACATACTGAATGAGAGTGACGTTCTGTGGTAGGGGGCTAGTCTGTAACACATCTTTCAAGACCTGGTTAAATATACCTGGGGAAAGGGCAAACCCTTGCGGTAGATGGGTGTAGCGCAGCTGTTCCTCACAATAGGTGAAAGAAAAAATGTCTCTGCACTCTTCTGCTAATGGCAAACCGAAAAAAGCATTAGCTAGATAAATACATGCGCACCACTGCTGGGAAGGTTCAAGGTTGGAGAAAGCAACATAGGGGTTGGGGACAGGAATGGTAGGAGTAACTAGAACTGAATTTATTGCTCTTAGATCATGTGCCATGCGATATTTTCCAGTACCTTTTTTCTCTACAGGAAGGATGGGTGTGTTCCATAATGAGGCTGAGGGTTCTAACACGCCTGCCGCCTTCAGGCCTTCAATGGTGTCTCTGATGCCTTCCTGAGCCTGTTGTTTGTGTGGAGACTGTGGAACCCAAATAGGCGAGGGAGATGCAACCTGAAAAGAGACTTGAGCACATGGAGTTAAACCTACATCTGTGGGCCCTTTAGCCCATAACTGGGAGGGGAGGTGATGCAGAAGAGCCGTAGCCTCAGGATGATCTGTTTTTGTCCCTCCCATGGTGCTGGGTAAGAATCTCATGCTGCAACAGGACTTCATCAGTAGCATACTGTACTGTACATTTTATACAGTATGTGTCTGTGCTTTTAGAATACCTTAAGTTGGTGACCAAGGTGTCCTGTCAGTCCTCAGCCGCCAGAGAGCGCTTTACCACTACTCCCAATTCCTTAGCTTGGTGCTCAGGATGCAAAGAAAGAGAAATGTGAGGAACAGCTTCATCTAACATTAAATACCATTCTGCTTGTTCAGGCGTAAGTTCAACCACCACGGCCATCCCCTCAGGAGCTACATAAATATTTTTAGAAGAAATAAACCATGTCCTATCTTCTACTGTTTTATTGAATAAATCCTGGTACCATTCAGTGTGACAATGGTCGTAGAACAGAGTGACATGGGGTGGGTCAGGTGGAGAGGTGTAGGGGCTGAGACTTTGAATCCAGGGTTTCCACAGCTGATACACAGAGAAGATGCCGCTTGGAGATGAAGGTGCGGTCAGCAGTCCCCAGTGGATATCAGCATACTCCTCTGTAACAGGCTGCAATAGATATTGTCCAAGCCTTTAGTCAATATGTCTAGTTCCTGTAACCAGACATGTCCACACCCTGCCATCTGTCTGGTTGCTTTCTCATCTAACCCCTGTACTTTATCTCCTAATTGGGTCACCTCCTGCCATAACTAAAGTGCTGCAAGCGCATCGCTTGGATCTCCCTCACACTTGTTAGTGCCAGCCACTGAGCTAGTATAACTTTCCTCCTCTTCTCCTTCCTTTTCCTCCACAAGGGTCTTCAAGCTTCCTTTCAAAGAAATTTCCACTTTAACTGAAGTTCCTGCTGTATGCTGGTTAACATAACAGCAATTATCAGGCTCAGAGCTGGGTGCCTCTGGCCGTGTTTTCTTTCTAGGTTGTGAGTCAGAGCCGCACGCCATGTCTTCACCGCCCACTTTCAAAACACTTGATTTCTGCTCACCCTCCCCTAATAGAGTCTGTCTCATTCCTGCAGGTGGGGGAGAAACACACGGAGTAGAGTGCTGCGGTGGAGCTTCTGGATCTCTCTCTATTCGGTCAGAGAAAGGCTCATAATTGGCAGATCCACCAACTTGTGGTGTGTATACTTTTGACGGTTCAGGGAAAAACGGGTTGTAATGCGCACATGGCGGGGCTAATTCTGTATCTTCTCTAATGTATATCTCTCCACTCTGTACCTTTACCATCGGATATATCCCTTGAACAGGACTGTATGGCGGTGGAAAGCTGGGAGGAGATATTGGTGTTTTTTCTGTCTGTCCGCTTTTCTGTGTTTTTTCCTTATATAAATGTGTCAGTCCCTGCCAAAGAACCAACAAGCGGCCCCATTCTGTCTCTTTTTTTCTCTGCATTTTTTGCCTCTGTTTTGCACTTCTGCCCACTAAACCCTCCTTTTTGTTCAGCTTTACTCAACCAACTTTCTTTATCTTTCTGACACCGCTTATGTTCTTTTGTTCTTTGTTCAACCATTTACCCAAGCATTCCTTCTTTTGCATTCCTCCTCCATCTGCAATAATCACCTCCTTAATTCCTTCTGTGGTTTTCTGAATCTCCTTCAACTTTTTCTTATGCGTTGCATAAATCCTGCCAGCACAACTGCCTGTTCCGACAATGGGAGCCAGGGAGACAGACAGCTTGCGCGCGTGGGGGGACTCTAACCCTCCCACTTAGCGAGACTCTTTTTTTAATCTCTTTTGGTCCAAACGCTGTGATGACAAACCCCATTTGTGCACCTAGATTGCAACCCTAAATTGCTTCCCTGGAATTCCTTTGTTTGTCTTTTATTCTACAGTCTAACCATTTAAGTATCTCGACTGTCCCTCACCTGACAATTCAGGCTCTCGTGGTCCTATCACTTACCAGTTAAGAGGGGTCCCTAGCTCCCTCGGCAAGGACTTTAACAGCCCCAACCTAAACAACCTAATCCTCGTCAGGATTGGTGGTGGGTTGGTAATTTTTCTTCTTCTCTTCTTTTTTTGTATTTTGTATTTTTATAGTTTTTATATTAATTTTATTTTAATTTTCTCGTATAGCTTTCAACATACTTTTTTCGACTTCTTATTTTAATTTCTTGTGGTTTCGTCTCTGATATGTTTGAGAAGACAGTCACTCATCCACAGCACCACCTAAATCCTATCTTCAGGCAAAAAGAGAAATAAGAGATCTCCTTACCTTTTTCGGGTTGACCCTGTGGTGCTCCGGGATGATTCCTGCTACGTGTCCAATTGTAAAAATCCTTCTACTTACTGCCAAATCCCGGGTTTTGGCACCAAGTTGTCGAGGTGATCTGTTGGAGGTAGGTCATTTATCTATTAATGGCCCACCTCTCCCGATTTGTTTATGTGGCAGAAAAGGAAGAACACAATTATCAGTCAGAGACATCAATCATAGTTAATGCATGTTTATTATCCGTCTGGATCCAGAAAGGGAGACAGTTCACACTTACAATTCTATCTGAATAATGCCCCAAGCTCAGCCGGACCCACTCCGAGGAGTCTGCATGTATGCCAGTGTGTGTTTCATATCCTGCAGCGGCTTGAACACACTTATAGCAAACTGATGGTTGCTCGTTAACACACATTGGGCTCACATACACATACATTCTAACTGTGGATGCCTGCCCAGCATCAAAGAAACAGACATACACTCCATCATTAATTAAGGAGTTTTTTTGCACACTTCTTCTAGAAATTTCTGGGTGGAATAAGTCCGTGCAGAGGAGTCGGCACACAATGCCCCACAAACATTCCTGGCTCCTCATGGTACAAACAGAAAAAACATGCTAGCCTTAACCATTAATAATGCACACTATGATTATGATACTAAAAGCTAATAAGTTTTTTTCTAGCTTTCAAAAGCATAACCAAAACTCCTAATTAAAATAAATCTATAAGCAGCAGAGTCCTAAATATATCTTAGTCTTAGCTACTAATAATAATGCGTATATATTTCCACACTAACCATGCGAAGAAGGTGTCTGTCTTATCCTTGGAACTTCAGATACAATGCATTCAGTTTGGCAGTTAGGTCTGTACAAAACTCCCGGTCCAAAGCCACACAATGTCAGACAGTTCCTCGTACTCAGTCTTTCAAGAAAGTCTTTATCTGAGGCAGCAAATCCACAAAAAGGGCTTCTTGGGTTTAGCTAAGATGTGGCTCAGGCCAAACAATGTTTCTATCGCAGCTTTGTTTTGAGTTAAAGGTTTTGTAAATAACACCTGCTGGGCTTTCGCTGCTGATTTCAGTTCGCCAACTTTTTCAGGTCAATAGTGCTCTTTGGTGGATAGCTGTCCTTAAACTTCAGGTTTGCCTTAGCTGTATGAAAATCGCCAGGTACAAGGGTGGATTTAAGTGGGGTTTGACTGATTCTTCTTTGTCCTCCTTTGGATTTGACAAACACAGACAGCGCTGCTCGGTCATTGCAACCCATACAGTGGTTAATCTTGGAAATACAGCTTGCCTGCGCTCCCATCAAATGAATGAAAATTTTATTTATAGCTCTATATTTTACTAAATTTGGAGAGATCTACTGGGAAAGGCTTATAGATCTACCTGTCGATCGTGATCGACGGGTGGGGGACCACTGCTCTAAATCTAACCCAGGCATGGCCACAATACATCAGTCTATTTCCCTTCTCTCTCTCTAACTCTTCCATGTTTTTCTCTGCTCTTTCACTCTTTTTTTAAGTCTTTCTTCTCCTTCTCTCTCCTCTTTTATCAGACATTCACTATTCTAAAACAGACATGATATAATCACAATTTCCCCAACTAAACATTAGAATGTATAACAGTGAAAAATTACAATTTAACAAAATAAGATTTTTGTAGTTGGTTATTTTTACATGAGAACCTAAGAAAATGCTAATATAATCGTACGGTGTCAACAAGTGGTGAAAATATAAGTCCTTTCACCTGTTTCCTAGGTGAAAGGATTTTCAGCCAAAAGTGTCATAATGGGGTGGACCAAAGTGCAGACCAGAGCTTGGCAGCATCATCTTAATAATCCTTCAGTTTATTTACAAAAGGTCAAAAACGTAGCAAAACACTGCAGGTATGAACCAGAGTCAAGATCAAAAAACTAAAAAAAGCACTGCAGGTTCTCATGGCAAAAATGTAGCATGGTTTTCCAAAACGAAGCATAACCAAAGCATAGTCATGGTAGGGAACGGGGTTGTGACGAAAGGAACCAGCAACACACAAAGACACAAAACCAACTAATATACTGAGGGGTAACAAAGGGCAGGTAAACAAAGAAACAGGAAACAGAAGTGACAAGGAAGCAGGGAGGCAGAAAGAACAGGTGAAACAATTACAAAGACTGAGCATGGGCAAAGTAACTAATAAACAGAAACACAGACCAAGCAAACCTATAGACAAAGATAAATAATCAAATTGGGAATAAGAAAACTAGAATAATCATGAACTAAAGTAAACAGAGAAACTAGAGGGAACATAGGAACAACCATAACAACCATAATGGCTTCTACTGCAGACATGACAAGAAGCCATTCACACCTCAAACCATCTCCTCCACATCTCTTTCAGGAACAAATTCCTCACATAAAGTAACCAACCCCCTACCTTCAGATCTTCTGCCTACACTAAAGATCTCCGAGGAAGATGTAAATAGGCTCTTTCAGCGCATGAAAACAAAGAAAGCTGGATGACCTGATAACGTCTCCCCATCATGCCTGAAAGCCTGTGCAAATCAACTCGCGCCTGGATCTTGAACAAGTCACTGGAGACGTGTGAGGTCCCCTCCTGCTTCAAACGATCCATCATCATCGTTCCCAAGAAACCCACCATCCTAGGATTAAATGACTACAGACCTGTAGCCCTGACGTCTGTGGTCATGAAATCCTTTGAGCGGCTGGTGTTGAAGCACCTGAAAGACATCACAGACCCCCTGCTGGACCCCCTGCAGTTTGATTACCGAGCAAACAGGTTGGCAGATGATGCTGTCAACTTGGGTCTACACTTCATCCTGCAACACCTCGACTGTCCTGGGACGTACGCCAGGATCCTGTTTGTAGACTTCAGCTCGACCTTCAACACCATCATACCAGACATCCTCCACCAGAACCTCACCCAGCTCAACATCCCAACCTCCACCTGTCAGTGGATCAACAGCTTCCTGACAGACCGAAAGCAGCAGGTGAGACTAGGGAGCATCTTCTCCCGAAACAGATCAATAAGTACTGGTGCCCCCCAGGGCTGTGTTCTATCCCCACTCCTCTTCTCTCTGTACACAAATGACTGCACCTCAGCTGACTCGTCCGTGAAACTCCTTAAGTTTGCAGATGACACCAGTCATTGGTCTGATCCAGGACGGTGATGAGTCTGCATACAGACAGCAGGTGGATCGGCTGGTACACTGGTGCGGTCAGAACTACCTTGAACTCAACCCACTCAAGACTGTGGAAATGGTGGTGGACCTTTGGAGAACACCACCCCCATACACCCCCCTCACCATCCTCAACAACACTGTATCGGCCATGGACCACTTCAGGTTCCTAAGAACCACCATCTCTGAGGACCTGAGATGGTCTTCACACATAGACACTGTTCGAAAGAAGGCCCAGCAGAGACTGTACTTCCTGAGGCAACTCAAGTTCAACCTTCCACAGGAGCTGCCATCATTCAATCTGTCCTGTCTTCATCCATCTCAGTGTGGTTTGGCTCATCCACAAAACAGGACAGGTCCAGACTGCCACGAATAATCAGGACTGCAGAGAGAATAATCAGGGCTGACCTTCCCTCCATCCAGGACTTATACAGGTCTAGGGTAAGGAAAAGAGCTGCTAAAATCTCTGCACACCCCACACACCTTGCACATAAACTGTTCAGAGCTTTACCTTCAGGCGGCCACTACAGAGCACTGTTCGCTAAAACCAGCCGCAACACAGACAGTTTCTTCCCCCAGGCTGTTTTTCTGTTGAACATTTAATAAAGTACAAAACAACAGCATACAGATGTTGCAAATGCACTTTTTTATTATATATGTGTATATTATACATTGTAAATATGTATATTCTGTAATGCAAAAACAAAACCAAAGAGCAAAGTGTACCGGAGTCAAATTCCTTGGTTGTATGTACGAACTTGGCAATAAAGCTGATTCTGATTCTGATAAAGGAACTTAAGAAGGAAAACACTAGGAGGCGGTAGAGGGAGAAAAATAACTAATAAACATGATACAAAAACCAAAATAGAAACATATAAGCAAAAGGTAAACAAACACAAAGCTACAAATAAAGTCCAAAAATGTCACACCCAGACATCGTCTCCCAACGCGGGACAGCGGATCTTCAAACTGTGTCCTGGATAGACGGAAGTACCGCCTGAAATTGACCGTCATCCAGACGCAGTTCCTGGAGTAGGTGGTGATACTCTCCAAACTGTTCCCGTCCCTGAAGAATCTGGTGAACCCAGGGACGTTGACGTCGGTGGCGTTTTTCGGCTCTCCACAGTTGATTATCCGTGAAATCCATGTCCGCCATGTTCAGTTGAAACCAGCAAACAGCAGATAGAAGCTGCTCCAGGGTACACCTGTCCAGGGTGTACCCTGCCTCTCGCCCATAGACTGCTGGAGATAGGCACCAGCTTCCCTGCAACCCACTATGGAATAAGTGGTAGAAAATGACCGGGTTTATTTAGTTGAAATCAATGTTAGACATCATTTTGATTGCTGGTAGAAGGTCTCAAATATAATTGCATATACGTCTGTGTGTACAGAGCATACGTCAAGTTTGACACAGCCACAA
Source organism: Girardinichthys multiradiatus (assembly GCF_021462225.1). Lineage (NCBI taxonomy): Eukaryota > Metazoa > Chordata > Actinopteri > Cyprinodontiformes > Goodeidae > Girardinichthys > Girardinichthys multiradiatus. The sequence goes on from NC_061807.1 coordinate 38,219,371, forward strand.
AAATGTGTTCAAATGTTAAATCCTAGCAAATCTGAATTTGATTGTTTAAGAAATTATTACATCTATTTTTATTCTTTACATATATTACAGTCAATCTTTTTTTGAAATTTAACAACACATGTTTGCTGGTTCTGAAATAATATTAATATAAACAATGACCGCACTGTGGCCAGTGCAATTAACAGGAGGCTGGTACAATATGCTATGTGCACTGAATATACAATGCATATTATTTAATGCTAATTGCTAAGGTTTTTGAGTTTTATCTGGATGTGTTAGCAATGTTACTTGTAACACTCCTTCTCAGACCTGGATCTCAAGCCCTTTTCCTGCCCCACCATCTCAAAATATATAAATTAACGATTACATTAAAACAAAGTTAGTGATTAGTACTTGATTCAACTTTCATAGTTGAATGCGTATTCATTACAAGTGCACTTTTTCATCTTATACCTTCTCAAAATATTAGCATATTGTGATAAAGTTCATTATTTTCCATAATGTCATGATGAAAATTTAACATTCATATATTTTAGATTAATTGCACACTAACTGAAATATTTCAGGTCTTTTATTGTCTTAATACAGATGATTTTGGCATACAGCTCATGAAAACCCAAAATTCCTATCTCACAAAATTAGCATATTTTATCCGACCAATAAAAGAAAAGTGTTTTTAATACAAAAAACGTCAACCTTCAAATAATCATGTACAGTTATGCACTCAATACTTGGTCGGGAATCCTTTTGCAGAAATGACTGCTTCAATGTGGCGTGGCATGGAGGCAATCAGCCTGTGGCACTGCTGAGGTCTTATGGAGGCCCAGGATGCTTCGATAGCGGCCTTTAGCTCATCCAGAGTGTTGGGTCTTGAGTCTCTCAACGTTCTCTTCACAATATCCCACAGATTCTCTATGGGGTTCAGATCAGGAGAGTTGGCAGGCCAATTGAGCACAGTGATACCATGGTCAGTAAACCATTTACCAGTGGTTTTGGCACTGTGAGCAGGTGCCAGGTCGTGCTGAAAAATGAAATCTTCATCTCCATAAAACTTTTCAGCAGATGGAAGCATGAAGTGCTCCAAAATCTCCTCATAGCTAGCTGCATTGACCCTGCCCTTGATAAAACACAGTGGACCAACACCAGCAGCTGACACGGCACCCCAGACCATCACTGACTGTGGGTACTTGACACTGGACTTCTGGCATTTTGGCATTTCCTTCTCCCCAGTCTTCCTCCAGACTCTGGCACCTTGATTTCCGAATGACATGCAGAATTTGCTTTCATCCGAAAAAAGTACTTTGGACCACTGAGCAACAGTCCAGTGCTGCTTCTCTGTAGCCCAGGTCTGGGGAATGCGGCACCTGTAGCCCATTTCTTGCACACGCCTGTGCACGGTGGCTCTGGATGTTTCTACTCCAGACTCAGTCCACTGCTTCCGCAGGTCCCCCAAGGTCTGGAATCGGCCCTTCTCCACAATCTTCCTCAGGGTCCGGTCACCTCTTCTCGTTGTGCAGCGTTTTCTGCCACACTTTTTCCTTCCCACAGACTTCCCACTGAGGTGCCTTGATACAGCACTCTGGGAACAGCCTATTTGTTCAGAAATTTCTTTCTGTGTCTTACCCTCTTGCTTGAGGGTGTCAATAGTGGCCTTCTGGACAGCAGTCAGGTCGGCAGTCTTACCCATGATTGGGGTTTTGAGTGATAAACCAGGCTGGGAGTTTTAAAGGCCCCAGGAATCTTTTGCAGGTGTTTAGAGTTAACTCGTTGATTCAGATGATTAGGTTCATAGCTCGTTTAGAGACCCTTTTAATAATATGCTAATTTTGTGAGATAGGAATTTTGGGTTTTCATGAGCTGTATGCCAAAATCATCTGTATTAAGACAATAAAAGACCTGAAATATTTCAGTTAGTGTGCAATGAATCTAAAATATATGAATGTTAAATTTTCATCATTACATTATCGAAAATAATGAACTTTATCACAATATGCTAATTTTTTGAGAAGGACCTGTACAAGTGCCAGGGCAATTTCGCTCTACAAAAAGGACATCTTAAGACAGTATCCTAATTGCTGGATTAAGAGCAACAAAGGACAGTCAGACTTGGCTCTGGAAGGCAGCAGCAGTCCCAGGCAGTCAGACATAGAGCATCTCCCCAGATCATCCCTCCGCCCAGCACAGAAGTAGATAGCCATCAAGGCACAGGAGCAGCAGTCCCCGGGTCAAAGAGGCACAGAGTGAAATGTAAGGCAATGAGCACCCAACACCACCACCATGTTACCATCTCCAGCTCGCAGGCCAAGCCTGGGAACCAATTTCCCCAGGGCCTGCACCAATCCCCACCAGCAACACAGCTCGCCACCAAACAGGGGATTTGGTTACAACTTGGTAATGAGTGCTGATGGTGGGTCCTGTCCTGACCAGTTGAGAACCACTTATCTAAACTGTTTAGTTGTAGCTCTGGCTGTATGTTCAGGGTTGTGGTCCTGTTGGAAGGTGAACTTCTGCCTCTATTCTAATATTTGCAGCCAGAACCCTCGTATTTAAACTGTGTTTAAAGAACACACAAGGCTAATGTATTTACTAAGTATTGACTTTTGAAGACAGAGAGAAGTGGGCTGAATAAATATGCACATATTTTTCAATTTTGTAGTAGTAAAAGGTGTTCATTTTACTTCCACTTTACACTTTTGGACTTCTATGTGTCGGTTTGTCACATTTAATCCCAATAAAACACAGAAAGGTTCTGTGGTTTTGATGTGACACAATGTGAAAAAGCTCACATATATATTTTTGCAAGGCACTGTAACAGGGAATTTTGACTTCAGAGATATCTAAAGACGGGTCTTTCTGGTGTATGATATAAAGCAACTGTTCTGATTGGTGTCTGTCTGCTCCCTCTTGTGCCATGCCCACCTCTGCTCATTTTCCCATTTTTTAAACTACTGACCCAAACAGGAAGTGACCCATTTCTTTCACCCACCTCTAGAAAAAACCTCTGTCGTTCACTGTGATTTCTTCAGAGGGTTTTGGTCCTGACTCTTCTATGTTATTTCCATTCATTTGCTCTCATTTTGTGATTCTAATAAATAATTTTGTTGTATATTATTATTAGTTCTGGAATTATTGTAAAATATACCAAATAAGGAAATAAACCTTTCCCATGAGACACTGTGGTGCTAGCAGGCTTCTCATTACACTTTCAAATTATATGTTCAGTTATCTTTGTCAAACGGGATCTGTAAAAATTAATGCCAATCAAAGATTGCTAAGAAAGGACGGCAAGGCAAGAAACTTTATGTTTATTTATGCAGCACCATTCATACTGAAGTGTTTTACAGGAAGAACATAACAAAGCATAAGCATAAAAAGATGTTAAAATACAGATATTAAAGACATGAAAGAAACAATTGTTTCAAACATTTCATTAGTCAGATTGTTTGATCAAAAGCAAAAGTGCAGCCCTGGTTTAAAAGAACCAACAGTTTCTGCACATGTCAAGTTTTCAGGGGGTTTGTTCATGGATACTAAATGGTGCCTTACCTTGTTCAGTTCTAAACTAGGAACATGGAGTAAGCAGGCAAGCATTTAACATGCAACTCAAAAATGTATTATGGCCTTAAATAATTTATTAATAAGAAACAGGAAGCCAGTGCAGTGATATAGGAACTGGTGTGACATGATTTATTTTCTGGGTGTTGGTCAGGGCACTGGCAGCAAATTAAGTCCATAGTTTTTCATTGCGAAAAGGTTCTGGTGGATTCAAGTGCAGTTTTATCTGTACGCATATTACTTTACACACTATTGTTTAAAAGGACACAAAGACACATCTGCTTCAGAACCCACAGAATAAGCCCAAAACATGCATTAAATAGTAAAAACCAATTGTTTGTAACATCCTGCTTTACGTGAAAGTGGCAGGTGCAGCTTAAAATGTAAAAAGGTATTAATAAACAAGATTTATTACATATTTAGTATTGCATCAGCAGACACACACACAAAATTAAAACTTCTATATTCTAATATTTGCTGTACACAGATTTTTACTGCTTTGCAGTGTAGTACACACATTCACTCCAGACATCATTCTGTCTTATTGATCTGTTCGGCAACACCGCCAAAGCAGCTTCAGAGATGTTTTCTGCAAGTCGGTAACTCTGGAGAAAAGGGATTTATAGTCATTATAATATATAGGAAAACTGTGTCCAAAAAAATCTGTGTAGTTCAATAATAACTGAAGTGTAAATGTGCAGTTAATATACCTTCACATCTGCTGACAGGCGTCTTAGTTGAAACTCTGCTTGTGAAAAAGGAAAAGTTTGTTTAATAGCAAAGCCAATTCAAGAGTATAAAATCAATGAGATTTGCTAAGTGTTACCTGAAGATTTGAGCTTCTTAGTGATCCTGCACAATGAAAAAACCAGTAAAAGACTGAGGGCAGAGGTGAATGCGCAGGCTCCACACAAAACGGTAACTAAGTCATCTGTATAGAGGGAGGCCATACAAACTGATTTCTTAATTGTTCCTTTTTTTGCATTTCATAAGTTTAATTTAAAAATATTTATTTTAAAAGTCCATTACATTGCTACTTACATCTTAAGTCTATGTTGGTTGTCTTTCCAAGCAGTATCTGTCCACATGAGGCAACAGCACAGTAGTAGTTTACAGCGTAAGACAAATCCAAGCCATTCAGAGGCAGGTTGTACACACAGGTGTGTGTTTTGGTGTTTATCTTGTTGTCACGCTTATTGTTCCTACCTCCATGGGTATAAATCATCTTTTGGAAAGAGTCTTCTGAGTCTTTGAACCAGTAAAAACTTTGTTCGCCATCATATGTCCCAGTTTGTACTGTACAGTTAAAAGTCGTTGAGTCAATTGGCTGGATGTTCTCTGGTTCTGACTGGGGGATGACAGCCTTAGCAATTAAAGCAGAACCCTTTACAATGACATTAACTCCCTCCAAGAATTCAAACACATACGAAAACAGGCCTACACAGTAGTACGTAGCTGAGTCTGATATTTGCACATTTGATATTTTCAGGTGGATTTTACCATTGTCAGTTTCCTGTTCAAATCGCTGATCACTCTTCAGATCACCATTAAAAGAGCCATTTTGCCTATGTTTATAGAACTCATACATGACCTGAGCTTTTTTCCCCTTGGTTTGTTTATACCAGTAAAATATTACTCCATTATTGCCTTGATAGAAACATTTTAAAGTCACATTCTGGCCAACATGAGCAGATACAAAATGTAAAGCGGTTGATGGTGCCAGAGCTGCCAAAGGAGCTAAAGAGAAAATAGATAAGAAAATCAGAGTTGTCTATTTATTATAACTGCAAATTTATTAAAAATGTAGTATTAATACATACCAACTGACGCCAAGAACAGATATGTCATATAGCCAATCTTAAGAGCAGTCATTATGTTTAAATGGTTGGGCTTCACTGATACAATCTCTCAACACGTTCCACTTTCTTAAGGGCAGGCTGGGTGCTATTACCCAATCAGAAATGAGGGGAAACTCAGTATGCCTACCTTATGTTCATGTTGGACAGTAGACAAAGGTAAGAGCTTAGGTAATGATGCTTTCAGAAGAAATTATAAGTTATTTAAAAGTTATCACTGTGTTGATGACCAGGATTACTGCCAGAGAAAGTCACTAAATTATCTGCCCTGTGTCACAACGGCTTTTTTTAGATTTATTTGATTTGAATTACACAATTTCAGCTCTGTGAAACGACCTTGACAAAGAGATGCAGCTGCCTGAAAACAAAGATAAAACTTCTGCAAACAGCAGAAGCCTGTCTCTGCTGAAAGGTCTGAAAAAATAATTGTAACTCTACCCTGCATGTGTCAAACTCAAGGTCTGCGGGCCAAAACCGGACCTCAGAAGTTTAGTGATTCTCTAGAAGTAAAGCCTTTTAATATGGTGATTGTGTGCTTGAATGTTATTTTGTCAATCAATAAGCAGTTTTGTCTACATTCTGCCACAATCTGCCTTTTGAAAATGTTTTGAATCTTGCTCTTTATGTATAAAAAAAAAAAAAAAGAAAAGACAAATTGGCTAAAGTCTGCAGACACAAAATGAACTTGGATTGAAGCTCTAACTATGTTTATTTAATCTGAGATCCTCTCCAAATGCAACAGTATATGTCAGTCTACATGAGATACTAACAACTTCACCTACTGGTATAATATAAAGATGTGAGTGAATATGTGAAACAAACAATGATGAATGTTTTTCAACAGGTGATGCTCATCCAGGAGGAAGACAGTGTTCCTAGGAAATGCAGCTCATTTATTAACAATCAATTTTTCTCCTATAGGTGGAAGTTTTGCTGACTAATCATAGGCTGGATCTATGAAACATTATGTGCACAGACCAAATGACCAAGGTTCTGACTGACTTATGAACCTCACTGACCTGACAATGATAACATGACACCCAACAGATAACACCTTTAAGGTGGACCCCACTAAGACCACCTTATTAATTCTTGGTGAATAAAAAAAAAAAGAATTGAAGCGTTCAAAACAGACCTTGTGGAAACAAAAGGGGTTATGAGGAAACAATGTGCATTTTAAGAATAATAGAAGTCAAATTGTGTTCAAATTTTTACAAATAAAATTACTCTGACAGAGAAATAAGTAAGTAGTGTGTGAATGTGTGTGAATGGGAATGACTGATTTCATTGTAATGCATCTTTGAGGGACTTTAAAAGCGCTAATAAAGGTCTGATGTTCTGATGATCTTTGCCAAATTTATATCTTAATAAGGTTTCCAGAATCTTCTTCGAAAAATCATATAAAGATGGCAAAGGTTCTACCTGTATTGAAAGTACTGATAACCATAGGAAAGCTCATAGATCCGTCTTCAATGTTTCACAATTCTTTTACAAACAGGGTATTTAAACTTTCATGTGGCCAAATGTCTGTATTTGACTTTCTGTTTTTGTGAAATAAATGTCTGAATCATGTTATGTAAAAATTAGAGTCCTCAACATTACCATAATAATATTAGGTAAGTTCCCTATGGTAAAACAAAAAGATTTTAACAGATGTTTAGACTTTTTCCAGTCAGGTTCAAAATGATTGAATTAGACTCAAACTTAACATAAGATGAAATGAACCTTAACAGAATTACTGGACTGGACTGAAATAGAGAAAACTTGAGTTAGTTGAAACAAACTTTAGTTACTTGAACTAAATACAAAGCTGACTGAAACTGTATGTTGTATCTATAAAACTGGGTAAGACAAACTAAGATTATAAAATATAATATGCCCTTCATTTTTTGTGTTCATCAGTGAGTGAGTTTTTATTTTTTATTTTTAATAAGAACTAAACCAAGCATTATTTATAATAATAGCAACTACCAAAAATATTGATCTCATTTTTAAATGTAATAAGGACAAATAAAATATGATAAAAAAGAATAATAAGAATTTGGAAAAACAGAGGCTTTAAACCTCTGCAGGAACAGCACTGATACTGTCAAAGGTAGATCCTAATACAGGAATCTGGAAGCTCACTCTAGGGTGGACAGTCAAAGTCCATCCAAGGACACATTTAGATGAGGCAGAGGGACAAATACAGGGCTTAGCTGAGAGCAAAGAGAGCAACATGCATCCTGCCCTAGCTGCTGTCCCACCTGAACTGTGGTCCCAATCATCAACTGATGTAGGGCTTATAAAGGGGTTCCCACCATACAAGGTTAAACTAATATCTGAAAAAAGGCCATTAGTCCGCCAATACCCCTTAAAGCCAGAAGCTGAAGAAGGTATTAAGCCAGTAATACAAGATATGTTGAAGTCAGGAATATTAAGAGAAGCACCTGACGCTACATGCAAGGCATATCACACTGACATCGCTATTATTATCACAGCCAAACATAACTCTAAAAAGATGTGCCCTTTAAATCCAAGTACTCTAATACTTACTGCAGAAGATGGAAAACCACATTCTTATAAAGCAAAAGTTGAAGAAGACACAAAACCCAGACAAGACATTTCTCAAACCCTTATACCAGATTCATGTGTTGTGTTTGTAGATGGCTCAGCATCTAAAGATGAATATGGAAAGAATAGAGTTGGTTATGCAATAACAACCATCGATAGGATAATAGAAGCTAAATCTCTACCCAATACATGCTCAGCCCAAACAGCAGAATTATATGCTGTAGTAAGAGCATGTGAATTACATGAGGGACAAATACGTACTATATACACAGACAGCCAATACGTTTTCAGATCAGTACATCACCATGCTAAGATTTGGCAAAATAGAGGTTTTAAAACATCATCAGGGACAGAACTAACTAATTTCAACCTATTAAAGAGAAAATGTCAGATCTGCTATTTATAGACACAGATGTGCTGAAAGATGCCCAACAGTCAGCACCCAAGACAGAAATAAAGGCCTGGCTAAAGAGAGGAGCACAGAAAAAAGATGACATCTATCAGATAGAAGATAAACCAATCCTCCCAAAAAATTTATATAACACAGCGGCTACAGTGACACATTGGGAAGACCCACGTGTCAAGGGGGGAATATGTCACATCTGGTAAAGCATTAATGCTACACTATAAATTTTTCTGACTATGCAAAGAATTTTTGCAGATCATGCATAATTTGTTGCAAACACGGGGGAAGAAATATTGCCTAGTTGTAATAGATGAACCTAGTGACACATTTCTTCCCCACATATGGTATCCCACAGATTATAAGGTCAGATAATGGAACTCATTTTGTAAATAAATTAATAGAACTAAGTTCTAATGCATTAGGGTTTCAGTTAAAGATTAAGGAAAACAATGGAAGAAACAGGGAGGCCATTGCCCGAATGCCTATCCCTGGTTAAATTATGGATGAGAATAACTCCAAATCAAACTGGTCTTACTCCATTTGCCACCTACTGTACATCATTGTATAACTCCACCCGCTATATTCTGAGTCTGCGATCATGTGACACCAAGTTGCTGATGTGAATTTGTATTCTCAAAGAAATAGTACATGGCAGACCATTTTCTCTGCCCTCTGACATGAATGAAATAGAGAAAGCACAACAGGAAACTTCATTAGCTGAGTGGATGAATAAAATGTTGCAGACAAAAGAAGAACAAATGTCCAGTGGTCTGCCGATAATCTCTGCTCCTATCCCACAGAATGACCTGAGGCCTGGAGACCTGGTCCTGATTAAGACACTCCACCGGAAGGATTGGAGCACTCCTCGGTGGAAAGGGCCGTTTCAAGTACTCCTGACACACAGCTCTGAAAATAGCAGAGAGGCCTTCCTCGATCCATAAAAGCCACTGTAAGCCAGTTTTGCCGTTACAGGAGCCAGATCAACCGACGGGGTAGCAGAAGGAAGTCCGGGTTCAAAGGAGTTGGAGGACCCATATGGCCCAGCGTCTCAAACCGGTGAAAAAAACAGCTGATCTGCGCCCAATTATAAAATGGCTCTCTGTAACATGTGGACAGGACTGATAAGCCTGAGCTTAATTCTGGTAGCAGGACTCTTTCTCTATCTAAAGCAGGATCCACAGGAGGTGATACCGAACCAGAAGAGATGGACATCAGACGGTACCCATCTCAGAACACTGACGGAAGGACATGACACACACCCATTTCTGCAAAATTACTGGTATCGTTATGTGTATGACACAGCTAAAACTCAAAATAAAACTGATTGTTATGTGTGTTCTATAATGCCCGTGCATTCCCAAGGTCCCACCATATATGTCAAAGCTATGAACCTCACCGAGACAAGTTACGCCATATCAATGGGCCTGATAGAATATACAAATAAAAAGTTATTTCTTATGCCAGACCAATCTTTCAGTAACCAGAGATTAAATTATAGTTGTGACCCAGAAAACTGCACTTGCGACAGAAAACAATGGTAACCTCTCAACATTACAGGGAAATCAGAACCAGCATATGTAACAGACCCCGGAGACCATCGACACTGCATAAGACAAAATATTACAGGGAATCATACTCATTTTGTAGGGAATAGTACGAAATGTAACTACTTCTACACTTACAGGAATAATCCCGGAAACGGCACATACTGGATAGAAGGGGTGGCATGGTTATGTGGTAATAACGCTTATTATGTACTTCCACCCAGTTGGTATGGTGTATGTGCCCCAGTTTTCACATCAGATCACACTGTGGTACTTAGTAAGCAGACTATAGTTATACCACATAGGAGATCAAAAAGGGAAATAGATGTTAAACCACATGACCCCATTTGGGGAACAAATGTCCCAGATGAATTTAAACTTTGGTCTAAAGATGATAAAACATTATTATCTCTCTTACCCTTGTAAGGTGTGGGCAAATTAATGCTGCGCGTGGAAACTTTAAGTTATCGATTTGGATTGTTTCTAAATAACTCCATAATAGTAGAAGAGGGTCAAAACACAGAAATGAGCGCTATGCGAGCCATGATAATTCAGAACCGCATGGCTTTGGATATTCTAACAGCATCAACGGGGGGCGTTTGTGTTCTATTGAATAACACCTGTTGCACATATATCCCAGATAATATACACTCTGCAAACATAACGGGAGCATTAAACAACCTACGGAATCTGCAAAATGTCATGGCACATGACCACCAAGATCCTAACTCTTCTTGGTTAGATTGGATGCTCACAGGGGGATGGATACATCTGTTTAAGGTTCTCCTAGTTGCAGTAATAACATGCATGGGCCTTCTGTGTCTCCTGTCAATATGTATTATCCCATGTTGCAAATGCATGGTACAAAGAATAGTAACTCAGTCAGTCACGGTGGCATATGCAACACTGAACCAGGTAGAAATGCGCGAAAATGAAGGGGACGATTATGATGACATGTAAATAAATCACATCAAAAGCCTGAGTGTACTCATACATTGTATTTCATAAAATGACCTTACAACAGAAAATCGAAAGAAGTTGTTGCTTAAGTGAAATGAGAAAAAGTACAATGATGACATAAACAGGGCAGATTTTTAAATTCTTTTATTTTTATGTTTTCAAATATTATTCTTTTATTTTTATGTTTTCAAGTATTATTCTTTTATTTTTATGTTTTCAAATATTATTCTTTTATTTTTATGATTTCAAGTATTATTCTTTTATTTTTATGATTTCAAGTATTATTCTTTTATTTTTATGTTTTCAAATATTATTCTTTTATTTTTATGATTTCAAATATTATTCTTTTATTTTTATGATTTCAAGTATTAATCAACATTTAACTTTTAATGGTTGCCGAGGGCGGCGGGACCGTATGAGTATTTCCCACAAAATATAATCTGTTTACCGTCCGTGGGTTTTCACTCATACAGAGTATTTTTCTTACTCGTTTTTATATTAAATGTTTTTACTTGTGATAAAAGGAGGGACTGTTGGATGGGTGCAAAAACGTGTTATCACTCATGTAAAAACTTTGTGTTGCAAGGCACCTGCACTATGCCTTCCTCCCTGTGTGTGTGAGATCATTGTTATCTCTGTGTGAACCAGCCTCCTTTCTGTCTCACACACATACACCCTGTCTGAACTGTCTGTTGAATTGTGTATATAAATAAAGAGATAGGGTGTCAAAACTTTGTAGTTTCACTGCAAAGTGGGCTACCCTTGCTGCAAGTAACTCTGACTGTATCGTTCTTACCTCTGAGTTGACTAAATAATACCTAACACCTAACAATGATAATAAAAGAAAAACATATATGCGCATTTAGTGTCTATAAAGATCAAACCAGTAGTTTTATGGACAAAATGTGTAATTTCGGTTAAATGGAAGGACGTCCTCCTGTTGTGCTGATGTCTCGACTGCAGCGATCAGCTGATAAAATGGTGGGGCCATGCCCCTTTAGCCACAACCAGCTGAACGCCCCAAATCTTGACAAAGGGTCATAAACTCTGAGGCGGGAACTCAGTGGAAAATCTCCAGCAATAAAACTGGAACAAAGAGTGGTCGGGCAGTTGCCTTGAATGAAAAACTTTTAAAAGTCCAACTTCTAACTCCTGGCTGATTTGAGATCAACCAGACAAACAATAACCGCGCACAATTCAGCAGCGCTTACGCACCAAATCAAAACACAGCTCAGCATAACATAATTCAATCAGTATTGCATGCAACAAGTTAATACCTGAGATTAACTACTGGTGATCCTACAAAAAAATGGTAACTTCTCATCCGTCCAGGAGGGGAAAAGATGAACCGACTAAATTATAAAGGAGGAAAACTCATCTCCTATGTCAAAGTTGGTTCAAACTACATAAGTGGTGAATTAAAACAGTTGTAGTGACAAACTATAAATTGATTGTTAATTCTAAAAAGAGCTTAGAACACTTGGGAGCTTGGAATACTTAAAAAACTTATTTTGGTTCAAACTAATCCTTTGATGATTTCTTAGTTAAGAATTTTTTGTCTGTTATCGTCACGCCGGGGTGTCCTGACAAATGCTGGGATTGATTAGCCATGTCTGCTACGCCTGAAGGGGGAGCTCTTGGCAACAACGCTCTATTCCCGCTACAGCTGCCTGAATGGAAGTATTGTGTCAGAGTATCTTGCATTCATGTAATCTCCTTTCAGTTAATAACTGAATATCTATATGTGTTTAACCAGTCGTAAAATATTGTTCGTTGCATTTTTAAGTATTCTCACCTAGAGTTTGTTGGTTTTAATAAAGCAATTGATCCATTACGACTGTTATTTGAAATGTTGTTTTAAGCTAGTCAGCCTGTTCGGGTTGCCGTTGACATGTCACCAAGAGGCGGGTGTTTGTACGTTACTTTGTGTGTGTATCCATGTAGCTTATATAGCTTAGTGAGATATATCTTTAAGAACTGAAAATGAGACTGTTCGACTACAGTAGAGGTTAAAATTACTGTGTTGACTTGGTCCAGGGGAGCATTTGTTTTTAGTGGGAAGCAATTATATGAGTAAACAGGAGTATAGAAATGTGCAGAAGACATGAAAGTATTTGTTTTATTGGAACATATGTTCAATCATGTGCTATATTTTATTTGATTTAAAGGAAAATGGTAAACATAGTAACTCTGTAAATATTTTGAACTGTAAATAAAATTCCTGCTACAGATGCCTGAATGGGAGCATCGGATGGTAGTATCTTTCATGCATGTTATCTCCATTCAGGCTGCATCATTAACAAGATAAACTTGGGGCTTCCTCCAGCCTTGATTGACATAATTCCAATAGTTTTTAATATTTTAAATTCAGTATAGACATGGATGGATTAATGTCCATACATTTGTATATTTTTACCAGGGGTTTAAATAATTAGAGGGTGCTGTGTGATATTTTCTGAATTGGAGGAAAGATAAGGATAAATTGGACCAAGACATGTTCCTGTTAATTTATTCACTGTGGAGTTTAAATTCGACGGGTATTTCTACATATAAAACAGATTTGCTCATTCTGCACGCTGCAACTTTTTTGCAGCAAGCATACAATGTAAAGACTGATTATAACAGTATGATCAGGAAACTTTACATAAAAAACCCAGGTCCAATGCTAAACTAATTGCATTCATTCAAATTCAGTCCATTAAGATAGAATCCGATCTGCTCCTGCTATGACGCAATTCCAAACCATCTGCTTCAAGGAATCACATAATGCCCATTATTTAAATACTTGTCAAATAAAAATAAATCATGGGGAGGGAGGACTCTCTTTTAGCAGGAGGTTTCTTAATAAGTTTTGAAAGGTTAATTACCATTTTATTTAAATGTAGATACTATACAAATGTTTATTTCTTTTTTTCTTTTTTTAGATTCTTTTTATTTGAATTCCATTAGAAGCTTTGGTGTTTTATAATGTTGGAAAAACTGTTTTGCATATATACCTACATACGTATTGAGCATATGAACTCCAAAGGAAACAAAAAAAAAAAGCAAAAGACGTTGTGAAGATGCTGAAGTTATAAAAGAGTGTCATTATCCATGAGATTTGGAATGACATGGCTGATGTTATAGCCACTCAGAGAGGAAGAAGCTATTACTTAAAAACAACTTAAAACATAAAAAAAAAAAAAACACAACAGATTCAAGTTTGCAAATAGAAAAATATAATAAATATATATATAAAATATATATATATAAATGGAATTTCTATAAATAGAAATAAATATGCCTTTACTTTTGGAGACATGCTCTGCGGTCTGTTCAAATAATAATTGATTTGTTTGATCATATGGCAATTATTAGATTTGGGGGAGAAAGGGGGAAGCTTTCAAGCCTCAGAACACTGTCCTAGCTGTAAAGTAGGGGGTGGCAGCATCATGGTATGTGAGTATTTTGCTACAGGAAGGACTTCACCAGTTCTGTCAGGATAACTCAATTGAATACTAAGAAAATTAAATGTTCTGAAACTGAAAATTATCTGAAACTTTTCCTCATTCAGAAATTTAGCAAATTGAGATAATTTGGGTAATCCTAAATTACCTAAACAGAACGTTTGGTCTAATTCAATGTCAGACAGTGAGAAAAAAGTGTCTTTTGATAGCCATTGTAAATATCAGGTTTCAGCTATACATTTGGTGCAGCACACTGACAAATAAAAATGTAATTTAAACCAGTGATACATTACACCTTACTCAGTCTGAGTTGCAAATGTTCCATCTTCTGTGCCTATTTGCTTAATCGTGGGAACTTATTCATGAAGCAAATGCCACTAATGATATGCTGGCACAAATACCGCTATTAGGCGCAGTAGCTATCAACAACTCGCTCTTTGACAGGATCTATCTGGTTTGAGATTGTTTACTTCTCAGCTAGGTGTTTTCTGGCCACTCAGGTTTATTAGATTTCTTCTGTTTAGTTTTTGTAACTTTCTAGAATCTGGTGTTTCATGTGTTTAATTACATTTACCTTTAGATCTGTTTTCCCTTGGTTTTGTTATCTAGTCTAGCCTCTTTGCTTATCTTCTGTTCAGTTCCTCTTGTCCTGGTTATTTCACTTGCTAATCACGTTCAATTAGTCACTCCCTCTCCCTGCAGCCCTGGTTCACACCTGTGTCATATTGCTCCTGCTTAGCCTGTCTCCCAGTTCATTGGTTCTCGCTTCATTCCCTCAGTTTATAAGCTCTCTGGTTTTCATTGTTCCTTACTGGTTCCTTCCATTAATACTCCATTAACACCCTCTTACCTTGTCTTTGCCCTGGTCCACTCCTGAGTTGCTCTATGTTTTTTGGCTGGATTTTCATACACCTGCTTTCATCCAGTTTATGTTTTTTTTCACCTGCCTGAGTTCCTAATCTGGTCTTTCATAAGTTTTGTAATTTTATTTTTCATTAAACCTTTTTTCAACTCCACTCTTCTCTGCATTTGGGTCCTACCTCCAAGACTCATCATGGCACTCTTTTAATATTAGGTCACACTTTCCTAATTTCACAATTTAAACATAAACATTTGCCATAAACACAGCACGCACAAAAAACACAGAGAAAATTAGCAAAATGAGTTTTTAATCAAGGCATCGCTGAAAACTCCAAGAACACCATCTCAGTGTTAGGACACTAGTCACCCTAAGCACAACTATTGATTATGGGAAATTGTTCTTAAAATGTTCAACTGTGAAACCGCTTAATGTGAAGCACTGTGGGAATGTTCTATAGTGAAAAGGTTTGCATTATGGATATGGAATAGATAAAACAAAATTTTACATAATTTTAATACAGTTTATTTCTAGATAACAGATATTATTAACAACAAACTTAAGGAATCAAGGAGGATTTAGGTAAGGCTGTTAAAATGCCTCATTTAAATATAGGCAAACTGTTTTAGCGCAATCGGCTATTGCATGAGCTTTATAAATCGGTTACATGTGCAATCACTGGTTTGTTTTATTTGCCATTGGAGCTAAAGCCACACTTTTTTTAATTTAAATTAGGCCCAATAGATATTAGAAGATAAGGGCTACATGTATTTTAAGACATCATTCTTGTAATGGTAAAAAAAACATTGCTTTCATTTTTAGCTCTTCAACAATTACATAATCATTTATGCTTCAACTCTACCCATTGAAACATATTTAAGACAAAATAAGTCCAAACTACTGCTTCATAGAGGAGTAAACACACTCAGTTTCGAAGCTTTTCTTCTGTCTTCTTGATCGGGTGGGCTGAGTAACATTTACAGAAGCGTAATTTAGGCTGTCTTCCTGGTAACAGAAAACACCAGAAATTATTAAAAAGTTTTCTCCAGAACACATTTATCTGTTCAGGATATGTTGGAGAAACATACATTTGGTGTTTATTAAGCACATTGGATTGTATTTACCTCTGCATTTGCAGCTAAACAGATAGAAAGATTTTCTTGAAACACTGTGAAAGATAAAACATTTTTATTGAAAAATGTGAATAACTTGAACACAGTTTCCTCCATTACAAAAATAGTGGTTACCTGAAGTTTGGCGACGATCGCTCTTGCATTTCTTGTACAGTATGAAGGCCAGTAAAGCACTTAGAATGGTGGTGAAAATAAAAGCTGCACATAATATGTACACTAAGACCAGCTCACCTGCAGATCCAGAAATTCAAAACAAAACTTTCAGCTTTATTCTGTTTCTGAAAGGTAAATAGAAGCGATTAATCAGTGAAACAACTTACTTTCTAATTCCAATTTGGTCCCATTTCCAAACACTATTTGTCCATTTGAGGCAACAGCACAGTAATAAGTCCCAACATGAGACTTGTTTATGTTCTTCATTGGCAGGTTGTACACACAGGTGGCCTGTATGTTGAGATTTCTTCCACATTTATCTTTTCTCCCTCCACATGTGTAAATGGGTCCTGGATCATTTTCTGCAGAGTTTCTGAACCAGAAAACTCTGTGTTCTCCTCTGCAGATCCTAGTTTCTACTGTACAGTTCAGAGTCAAAGAGCCTCCTGGCTGGACAGCTTTAGATTCTGACTGGTGGACCAAAACCTTATATCCCGGAACTGAATCCTTAACAATAACTGTTACACCCTTCCCAAATGTGAGCAGGAATGAACGGCTACTTGCACAGAGGTAAGTTCCTGTGTCTGAACGCTGTAAATCAGAAATTTTTAACTGACTCTTATCTACTTCTGTTTCCAGAGTGAATCGCAGGTTGTCCTTAAACTCCTTGTGGAAAGTACCACTTTTCTCTAATCTATAACTCATAGAAATAAGCTGTGGCTTCTGTCCCAGGGCTTGCTTATACCAGTAATAACTTGCAGCATTACTATCATGAGAACATCGCAGAGTCACGTTTCCACCAACATCAGCTGGTATAAAGCTTGTCTTGTGATGCACAAATGCTTTCATATCATTCATCTCAGCTAAAATAAAGAAGAAAATAAAATGTATGTTAATTAGATAACTAGATATTCAGTGATAGCACTATTTCAGCCATTACTCACCCTTGTTCCATAAAGACAAACCCATGAGAAAGAAAAGAACATCTGAAGGTGTCATCCTGCTGAAATTATCACATTGAATGAAAAGCACTTTGAGGCTCTGCTCAGTGGCTACAAATGGAATATGATCTCATTATCACAGCCACCTACAGCATCAGTCTGATCTGAAAAAAACAAGTACCTGAAGTTCTTACAGGATCCGCAGAAGGTTAGCAGAAGGAGATAAGTTTAACTCTGCTTAGCTTTGGATGATAGTCGTTATTTTTTATTTTTTTGCAATTTTTCTAAACTTTCAAAACAAAACTACATTTGCCAGTTAAAACTGCGCATAGCTGTTTTCTAAACTTATAACCTTTAACAATAAACAGTTTCTAGTCAGAGAACCATCTTCATAGATATCAAGGGCACATTTTTTTTTAAAGCTTTCAATGATTTATTTGAATTGTGAATCAATTATTTAAATTTTTTTAAACTATGACTAAGTGCAAACATTTTAATTTCTTGTGTATTTTCTTTAGACTCCCACAAAGAGTGAAAACGTACACTGAAAGCCTCAAATAAACAAATACACCTCTACTAATATTTGGTTGAATATCTTTTTAGATGTTGTACATTGATTATATCCTGTTTGTAGCCATTACAAAGCTTCTGACATCATTTTTGCTGGATGTTTGACCATTCTTCCTGGTAATTTGGTGGAGTTCAGTTTACTTAGATTCCAGGCACAACCTTGACATTGCCTCTTAACGTTGAATAAGGTTAAAATTGAAGCTTTGGGGAGGCAATTCCATAAGGTTAAGCAACATTGTCCTCCAACATTAAATTATTTTCCACTTTCAAATGTTTTGCTGGTGAGTTCAGGTGAGGTTGAAAAATTTACCACTGACAATGCACCAGCCCCACTGCATGATGCCTACACCACCATGCCTGGAACTTGTAACGGTGTTCTTATGGTAGGCGGCCTCACCTTGACTACTCCAAATGTAATCATTGTCAATGAGGCTAAATAGCTTAAACCATGTCCTCTCTGACCATTTGGCAGCTACAAAGTCAGTACTCTAACTTGAAAGTATCAAGTTTGGAGCAGCTGTTTCCTTTCTGGTCTACACCAATGGCAATGAAAATCTAGTTTTTTGTGGAGGCTGAACTTGTTTTCCCCCTCTACTGGTCTATTGGTTGTTCATTGTCTAGATTTGGGGTATCAAACTCTGGCCCTTGTGGGCCAATGTCCTGCAACTTTTAGATGGACTGGAGTTTGACACTTGTGCACTAGAGGGTTATGCTTTAGACTTCTCCACCTACAATGGTTTTTGGATCCATAATGCTTTCTCATGTCTACATGGAATTATTCCCCAGTGCACCCCACCCATGTCTCACTCTTCAGAACAGTCAGGCAGATCTTCCAACTTCCAGAGTTTTTTCACTGGCTTCTGGTGCTTTGGGCTGCTATCCTAATCTATACTTAAAATAATATGTGCCACATTATCAGTTCTCTCATACTTGATATTGTAAGGATAAAATGTCAAATTCATCAATACTATTAAACCTTTGCTAGTAATTACTGATTTAATAACTCTCCGGTTTTTGTAAAACTGCTGCACGAGTAGTTGCTTTCTGAGGCATGACCATATGCCTTGTGAACAAGCAAACATTACATGAACAAGTTAATTGACTTAATGGGCCACATAATGTGGTTCATGGGTTCCTGGGAAGTTGTCTTAGGATGCATGTAAAAATACAATAATAAAAGACATTAGATTAACATCTGTTTGTCATACAAAGAGAGAATTATTAGTAATCTCTCCATAAAAAAACATAACAAAAATCATTCAAAACTAGCAAATGTTGATGCCACCTACAACATTCCCCTAGTAACCACATCATGAAGCTGAAGAATTGTAACACTAGTTACAAAATGAGCATGATTGGGCCTAGCAAGGTTCTTTTACAGTTATCACCCAAGCACAGCCTTCAAGATGAACTTGGAGAAGTGTTAATTCCCATTCAGTTGAGTCTGTTTTGCTCTAGATAAAATAGGTTAGGATTTTAAGTTTTAATTTCATTGCTTTAAGTACAACCAATTGATGGAACTAACGTTCTTGAAAGAGATGTTGAAATTATCCATTTTGGAAAATGTACATTTTTGAAGAAAAAATTATTTTACCCCTAATATAGTGTTAAATATATATGCATTTTAGGAAACCCTGGCAAGGGCGGGTGAAATTTACAACTAAAGCTAAATCATCTGTATTAAGTAAGACTCGTATTGTTATTTAAAAGGTGCAAAATAGAACCACAGTATGTAAAAACAAATATTTCTTTAAGGTATATATGTTCCATTAAATTAAATATAAAATGTGCCATGTAGCTCTTTACTACAGATGTTATGTGCATTAATAGCATTTTATGCAATATGTAAGGTAGACACAAAATAGAGAAAGCAAAATGTAACAAAATAGCAGACAAAAAAGTGCACTGAAATGCACAGAAATAAAAATCACCTCCTTCACCATTAAACAAAACTATTAAGGCAATGCACCAATGGTAAACAACACAAAACAACTGTAAACATTAACCAATAAAAGTGTGCAAACCTTTTTTTGTACCACTTTTTTTGAACAACGAGCTGTAATCATTCTCCTCCATTCTCCCATTGCATGCAGCCTGCGTCGGCGGCGCACACAGTCCCACACACGTGCCTACTGCCATGACGGGTGATGAAGACAAAAAGTGAGCAACGAGCATGCGCTCTGTATGCTCATACCACGCCCCTTTCGGTTTTCGTATATTTTCGCCTAAGTAATGTAACATAATTTAAAATTCAATTCAATTGAAAAAGTAGCATTATAAGCAAGCAAAGTAGTAAAAAACAAGGAATGGCTCTTACTAACTAAGACTCAAGTCTTATCAGAAAAGGTAAAGACCTGTTGAAAAGAATTGATTATTTCGTGAACGTCACATTAGAGCTTAGCTGACTTTTTAGGAACAGATGTCTCTTTCATTAAAGAGAAGACAGCACCTGATGATCACCTGGATTCTCTCTATAAATGTCTGTACAGCCTTTCTATCTGCAGCTTAGCTACCTTCCTACTACATTGCATTATTTTTCTTGAAGATTCTCCAGAACAAAAGCTGCTAGGCCTTCCCAGTTACGCCTGTGGTGTTTTATGCGAGGAGAGTGCTTCCATGTATTCTCCAGAAAATGTAAAGAATGCCCCTGTTGATTAGAATAGAGAGGCCAAGTTGTTCCTCTTAATGTTGATAATTAACTATTTTTTTATGCTCATCGACCACTCTATTAAGTACACTAATTTATTTTGAGCAGAATTATCAACTCGTACTCGTACTTGTCGTACTCGTCATTTTCCGCTTTATCCGGGATCGGGTTGCGGGGGCAGCAGACTCAGCAGAGACACCCAGACATCCTTCTCCCTAGACACCTCCTCCAGCTGCTCCGGGAGGAGCCCGAGGCGTTCCCAGGCCAGCCAAGAGACATAGTCCCTCCAGCGTGTCCTGGGCCGTCCCCTGGGTCTCCTCCCCGTGGGACGTGCCTGGAACACCTCCCAAGGAAGCCATCCAGGAGGCATCCGGTATAGATGCCTGAGCCACCTCAACTGGCTCCTCTTGATGTGGAGGAGCAGAGGCCCTGCTCCGAGCCCTTCCCGGATGGCTGAGCTCCTAACCCTATCTCTAAGGGAGTGCCCGGCCACCCTACAGAGGAAGCTCATTTCAGCCGCTTGTATCCGGGATCTCGTTCTTTTGGTCATGACCCAAAGTTTATGGCCATAGGTGAGGGTAGGAACATAGACCGACTGGTAAATCGAGAGCTTCTCATTTTGGCTCAGCTCTCTCTTCACCACAACGGACCGGCACAGCGCCCCCATTACTGCGGCAGCCGCACCAATCCGTTTGTCGATCTCCCGCTCCATTCTTCCCTCACTCGTGAACAAGACCCCGAGATACTTAAACTCCTCCACTTGAGGCAGGAACTCCCCTCCAACCTGAAGAGGACAAGCCATCTTTTTCTGGTCGAGAACCATGGCCTCACACTTGGAGGAGCTGATCTTCATTGCAGCCGCTTCACACTCGGCTGCGAACCGCCCCAGCGCATGCTGTAGGTCTTGGCTAGAGGGGGCCAGCAGGACCACGTCACCTGCAAAAGGAAGGGACGAAATCCACTGGTTCCCAAACCAGACCCCCTCCGGCCCTTGGCTGCACCTGGAAATCCTGTCCATAAAAGTTATGAACAGGACCGGTGACAAAGGGCAGCCCTGCTGGAGTCCAAAATGCACCGGGAACAGGTCTGTCTTAGTGCCGGGAATGTGGACCAAACTCCTGCTCCACTTGTACAGAGACCGGATGGCCCCTAATAAAGGGCCCTCGATTTCATACTCCTGGAGCAACCCCCACAGGGCTGTAGTTGGAACACACCCTCCGGTCACCCTTCTTATGAAGGGGGACCAGCACCCCTGTCTGCCAGTCCAGAGGCACTGTCCCTGACCGCCACACAATGTTGAAGAGGCGTGTCAACCATGACAGCCCCACAACATCCAGAGACTTGAGGTACTCAGGTTGCAGACTTCATCCACCCCCAAAGCCCTGCCACCGCACAGCTTTTTAACCACCTCAGTGACTTCAGCCTGGCTGATGAAAGAGTCTAACCCCAAGTCCCCACCCTCTGTTTCCACCAGGGATTGTGTGATGGCAGGATTGAGGAGATCCTCGAAGTAGTTCTTCCCCCGCCCGAAAATCTCCCCAGTCTAGGTCAGCAGCCTCCCACCCCCGCTGTAAACAATGTTGACGAAGCACTGCTTCCCCTTCCTGAGGCGCAGGACGGTTTGCCAGAATCACTCTGAGGCCAACCAGTAGTCCTTCTCCATGGCCTCGCCGAACTCCTCCCAGGCCCGGGTTTTTGCCTCTGCCACAGTCCGGGCCGCGGCACGCTTGGCCTCATGGTACCCGTCAGCCACCTCAGGAGTCCCACAAGCCAACCACAGCCGATAGGACTCCTTCTTCAGCTTGATAGCGTCCCTTACTGCCAGTGTCCATCACCGGGTTCAGGGATTGTTGCCGCGATAGGCACCGCAGAACTTACCTTACAGCTATGGGCAGAAGCATCGACAATAGATGTGGAGAACAGAATTATCCAATTAATCAATTAAATGGTATCATCTTGATGTATTTAGTCATCTAGATGTGGTGAGTAGGCCTTGTAAAAGTTGCAAAAACCTAGCATTAGAATCTGTAAAAAGAGGAATCAAGTGCAGCTACGTTTAATGGTTATTGGTGCCATACGGGTTGGCCTGAGTATTTCAAAAACTGCTGATCTTATTATTTTCTTGCACAACCATTTCTTGGGTTTACAGAAAATCTTCTGAAAAAGAGAAGAAAAATAATTCAGTGAGCAACAGGTAATGCCAGATGTAAGAGGAGAATTGGGAAACTGGTACAAGATGATAAAAAACTTTGGCCTTCTTGTTACCTTTAGATAAGGCCACACCCTATCTGAGTATTGTGCTGACCATGTTTTTTCCTTTATGACCATAGTGTACCCACGTTCTGATGGTTACTGCCAGCAGGATAATGTAGTATGGCAAATGCTTAAACCATCGCAAACTGGTTTCTTTAACATGACAAGAAATTTACTCCATAGTCGCCAGATCTCTACAGGAGATCACCTTTGGCATAAAAAGGAGATTTCTAGGATGGAGAAATGCAGGCCTTGAAGTTTTGCCACTGAAAAAATGTTAAAACCAAAAGTTGTTTAGGATTCTGTCAGCTGTCAGCTGAAACAGCAATTAATATTGCTGGTTCCAGGCAATATCTGATACAAAATAGGGACTCAAAGGGGTTAAAGATCTTGGATAAGATCCCTGAGGGCTACTGTGCACTTATTCAAAGTATGTTCCCTGACACTCTGCCAGGGCTAACTGTCAGTGTAGTTTTCAGTTGATGCTCCTAGAGAATGGTGGTGCTGGTATAGATGCATTTTTGCAGAGACACTGACTGTCTCCACACATACAATAATAATGTTCAGTTCCTCTATCAGCAAAGTTTCAGTCTTAACAGTTAGACTGTTATGTGCCCTGAAATATTCTCCAGGATATGTTTCTTTTTTTCTATGTCTTCTTATGTTAGTTTGTGCCCAGCCAGACTATGTTCTGTCTAAAGAAATTAAGGTGATGCTGAGCATTTTTAGGGTAAGACGACTTAACAGCAAACATTCTCCACCAATGTGATGAATCTGACTAAAAAGGATTACAGTGTCAAACGGAGGGTGCGAAAACAGGGAAGACTTGGCAGCGTCAAACACTAGCTGAAATGTCAGTAACTCCAATGGATACCAGTCTCTCACAGTTTGAACATGGACCAATTATTGATCACTTCGATTGTGGGTGATAAACACTTCTTAAAGTTCCTAAACTTGGTAAAGATGAAGAAAACTGAAGACACGGCCATTGACGTTCAGAAAACGTTCACCTCCAACAATATTGAAGAGCATGGCTGTTGAGAGTGCACATTGTCATAAGTACTTTGAACCGTGGTGGAGAGAATTTCAGTTTTGACCTAAACTCAGATGCTGCAAAAAAAGGCCTGCAAAGATTGTAGCTTTTGCAAAAACCTTTATTGTATATATAATGTATTCAGTCTGTTTTAACTTTTTGTTAACACAAATTGTATGTCTACTGTAGTCAATACAGCTACAAAAAGGCAAGGTCTGTTTTAGCTAGCAGATATCATCCATTCACAGCAGAAACAGGAAACCATGACAGAGTGAGTGAAAACACATCAGTGATTTATAAACACTGTAACAATACAGGAACTGGCAAACTATTTGTCTCTAACAATGCTATTAAATTCCTAATTGTGTTTGGATTGCATTTCATCATCTGTAGTTCCATATTGAAAATACTAACCAAACCCGAACCGGACAATTCTACACTGAGCAAAACTGTTCCCTAAAACTTAGTTTGAGATTTGTGAAACCTTTATTCTTTTCTGGGGAAATACAAAAATTAGAGCATTTGTAATGTTTGTTTTTAATTAGGACCACCTTTGAATTAGACAAGCATGAAAAACCACAGTATATAAGCAGTTCACACCTGGACTGTACAATATATAAAATATGGATCCTCAGTTTTTCCAAAAATATTGCTAAAATGGTGCTTCTCTTTCTCGTGAGTCTGATGTTGTGTGTTGGGGATTTATCATTACATCCCTAGGTAAATGCACAAGTTTTTTTGGAGAATACTAAAGCTGAATTAGATTGGCATACCTCTAAACACTTAATCCCAAGTGTTTCTGGTAATGTTTACATAAAGTACTCTAGAAACTTTGAAAGATTTTCAAGCTAGATTTGCAAGTTTCAAGCTATTTTAGTTTCTATTAAAATATTTGTTTTGTTTAACGTGAATTACTTGGATTTATAGTCAGAGCCACACTTTGTATCTACATAGCATGAAACAACTGCAGAGACATCCTGTCAGAGACCACAAACCGTACAGGGGTCCTAGATGCACAACCTGTGGAGACGTGGCAGTCTCATCTGTGCATTCAGCACATATTTACTTGTGCTACATTTATACTTAATGCCAGTGGTTGTGTTATTACTGCAAAATGGTTTGAGTCATCTCTGCGGGTTCCAAGGTTGCTAAGGGTGTTGCGTAGACTGTTTTTGAAACTCTTTAGCACTATGACACTGAGACTAAAGTGATAAGCGCTTTGTTATAATCCTTTTTTATCTACATTTGTAATTCATTAGGAACATTATATACATTTGTTAATCATTGTAGAGGGCATATCTGATAATCATCTAGATGAAACATCAGTATTTTTCAATTATTAATTTTTCATTCAAATTGAAAAGACCGGATCTAGAGTGGACACACACACACACACACATACACTGCTAGCTTCACTCTGTGTTCTTGATCTGCTGATGTTCTTCTCACAGCAGCATAATGGAAATGATCTGCATCCACAATACCCTACTTGTAAAACAGAGGAGTTTTCATGACAAATGACACAAAACTGTAAATCAATGTCAATTTCTTTTTAGCATTTGGCATAACCTTTGAAAACCTTCCCAACAGACAAGGACATCTTTTAAACACCAATTTTATTGAAGAAATGTAACATCTATAAGATTGTTGCATATTGCATGCTAGACATGTATTGGTATTATTCTTGTTTGTACTTTGTATTCTACGTGTACTCTAAACTCTGTTTCCATGAAACAATAAAAATACCTACTTTGGCAAGATCTCCCTGAAGGATCTGTTTGTGTGAGATAGAAAGTGCTAGGGGGTTCTTTAAAATACTTAACATAGCTGGTAGAATGGTTCTATAAACATAGATCTGTTGGACCAGAACGATTGGTGACAGAATAGAGGGCACTTTTAAGGCCCTGCCCCAGCCCCACATCAGGTTCCAGCAAACATTCACGCTTGCCAGACCAGACTGTGCTAAAAGGCTGACTGACATCTCTCTCCTCTCTCTCGCCATCTGTCTGTGGGCTAGATTTACTAAATGTTTGTGCCTCTTAAAACTAGATACCATGGGCAAAAACAGTGCAGGATGATTTACTATTATGTGAAACAAGATCAGAAGTGCAATATTACACCCGCTGTCAAGTTAACACATTTTTTTAATATTTAGTAGCCTACTGGGCTCAGTGCAAAGTGGTCAAATTCTGGTAGGAGTGGATGTCTGCAGTGGGATTCACATAAGCTGCAAATAATTTCGCTCATAGTTTGTCATAATTTTGTACTTTCCAAAGGCATCTGCAATTTGCAACAGCACTGTGCACAGATGACAGGTATGATTGCTCTTGCACTGCGGTGCATCATCGAGTTTGGCTCCATCTCCATTATAACTGCAAGAAGAGACAAAAACTACAACACAGAGAAGCAGAGAGTGAACACAACATGATCAGGAGGATGGGAGACATTATCCATCCCTACTGTTTTATTTATATATTTGTTTTTATATTATCTTTGTGTCCTTTATTTTGTTTATTTGTATTTTTTTAAATATTTTTCCTGCTATTCTGGGCACGCACAAATCTGCTCTCCATCAGAGCAGTGTGCATCCTCGGCGTCCTGAACAGAAGAGCGATCATGTCCAGGTGCTGACCGAGATGGAGACTTGAGGCTCCATCCTGGCCTGATCTTTCAGGTCTGGAGCAGATATGGCAGAGCAGCAGACGATTGCTACATGGAAGATGTGCAGTTCCGTTGATTCTGTGGTCCCTGAAAGAGGTGCGGTAGGAACAGTGACCCGATCCAGAGGCTGTGAGATGAGCAGAACTGGAGGAAAACTACAAAGGAGCATCTTTGGCCATGGATTGTGAGCGCTTGAAGCACACAAGGGTTCTTTATTAGACATGATCCAGCTGCTTATTTTTTTTCCTTCTGTTCTGCTCATGCTCTATTCTCCACAGCAGGGTTGTTATCTCAGCCTCTGCCCTGACAAGATTATTTATCTTCTCTGTTAAGGTGCACTGGGCACATGCTGAAGATCAAGTCTGAAGTTGTTCTATAAGCAGATGTTTCATGGTCCAGGCAGACCCAGTGAGAAAGGATGTGACAAAGCCTACATCCACAGAAGATCTGTGGTTAGTTCTCCAAGATGTTTGGAGCAACCTACCAGCCGAGTTCCTTCAAAGACTGTGTGCAAGTGTACCTAGAAGAATTGATGGTGTTTTTAAGGCAAAGGGTGGTCACACCAAATATTGATTTGATTTAGATTTCTCTTTTGTTAATTCACTGCATTTTGTTGATCGATGAAAATAAAAGATTAACACTTCCATTTTTGAAAGCACTCTTTGTTTACGGCATTTTTTCATACCTGCCTAAAGCTTCACTGGCGGTCATTCAATGCTAAGTGTTAACCTAAGTAGTACCTGTAGCCTCCTGTGTCATTCAAAGTAATCTCACAGTGACTTTCACTCTACTACTCCAGTTTACAATAAACTCTGTAAACCTTTTCACTGCCTCCTGAGAGTCCTCTTGTATGTGGGTCAAAAAACTACCACGAGCCATTACATATAGTTGGTTTAGCAGCATTTAGATCCTTTAATAAAGGAAACGGTGACAAAAAGACACACAACATATAAATAGTTTGTAATAATTGTGAGAATAACAGCACTTTCTGTTAGCTAACAAGTTGAAGTTACCATCTTCTTTGTAGCTTCCAGTTCTTACGGGCCATTTAACAATTTATGATTGGTCTCGAATGCATTTGATCTTAAATTCAACACAGAGCTGTTGTTAATAGTTAAATAAAGACAAGACAAGCAATCACCAACTGTATTTTATTATAGCTATGTTAAAGTAATAACACAGATTGGCTCACAAATTAATCTTCATTAACCAATTACTGATTTTGGCAGTCATTGTTGAAGGTAAATGAAAACATATTTGTTTGTATGCAACATATAAATTTATACAGTAATACCTCAAAATCTGCTCCAAAACAAGTTAGCAGTATAGTTAATAAAAAAATAAATAATGTTTTGTGTTAATCAAGGCAAATAAAATCTACCACTATGGTTTGTTTGTTGGATAATGTCTGTTTCTTGGCCTTCTGGCCTTATCACTTCGGTTTAACATGTACCATAAATTATAAAGTATCTATCACATTGTAACAATTGCAGTTCTTTGTCTTGTACAGTTTGTAGGATGTGTACACCAATATAACCATCAGGATGATGGCGAAGGCCAAAGTTCCGGTTAAGATGTAAAACAAGACAAGAGAATCCAGTTTTTCTGTAAGGAGACAGATGTTAGGACATCTTAAAGTGACAAATTGAGAATAAAGTGTCAACCCTTTTTTATCAGATAAGGTTATATGTGGTAAATGATTTCTTACCTTTGCAGTTGAGCTTGGTCCCATTTCCAGACAGTATGCATCCACATGAGGCAACGGCACAGTAGTAGATCCCATCAAGAGACACATTCAGGTTTGGCCACCTTTGAACATTTAAGTTCTTCAAGTTGTTTTGCCACTACCTGTATCCAGTTCAAATTATGGATCATCCTTAAATTGACTTTTTAACGAGCCAGTGCTAGTATTTTTCAAAAATTCAGACATTAGCTATGGTTTCTGACTCCAAGTTTGTTTATTAAAGTGGAAGCTCAATGCAGAATGTTCTTGATAGAAACATTTCAGTCACATCCCGGACAACATTAATAGTTTCAAAACCTAAATATGGAGATGATGGTGCCAGACCTGCCACAAATGCTGAAAAGCAACATACAAAAAGTGTTTATGATGACAAGACATGCATTAAAGTCAAATAGAAAATATTAAAAAACTTACCCAGAGTTTCCAAAAACAGACATATCTTATTGCCAGCCAAGACTGTAGGACCAATTTTCTTTTA
This sequence comes from Girardinichthys multiradiatus, assembly GCF_021462225.1. NCBI lineage: Eukaryota > Metazoa > Chordata > Actinopteri > Cyprinodontiformes > Goodeidae > Girardinichthys > Girardinichthys multiradiatus. The sequence goes on from NC_061807.1 coordinate 38,248,163, forward strand.
GTGTTTCTACTTCACTGATAAAATCTCTTGGGTTGCTCTACTTTCAGTAGACTGGGTGTGATTGGCCGACCATAAATGTGTGAACACACATGTTTAGTGTCTGGAGTTAGTATTCATGTTGAAAACATGGAATGTTCTTTACTTTTAGAACAAAAAGTCAAGTCATTTATTTTGGATAGACAGTTCAGTTGTAGCTCAGTATGAGCTCTGATTGTCCTTAATACATCTTCTAAGGTTTTTGCATTGTAAAACTATGAATGATATTTTCAATTCTTTTGATGAAACTATATTTTCTAAACTTCAGTTGGAAGAACTTAGAAATGCTAATGAAACAGGGTTTCTTCCATGATTACCCTTTACTTAGTACCACAAATCTTCCCAACTTTGACTAGCTTCCCAGTTCCTACTGGAGAAAAGCTTTCCCAGAGTATGATGCTGCTACCTACATGTGTGCGGATGGTGTGTTTAGGGTGATATGCAATGTTAGTTTTTCACATCTTATAGTATTTTGCATGTTGCAGTGATGTGCCGGTTGTGAACGAAACAACTCTTGGAGCTGGCTCTTTGAAGAAAACGACAAGAGCTGACTCCTGATTGGGAGCCTTTTTGTCCCTCTACTCTCTCACACACTTTTTTTTTTATATGTATGTCATTGTCTCTGTCTATGCTAGCAGAGGGATGGAGGGTGAACAGTTATATATATTGGCTGACTATTTGGCAATGGGACTGGCCAGTGCTGCAACACCACGAGCAAGGCTGTGATTACAATTAATGGGGTCATTTTAATTAGTGAGACCTGGTGGTTGTATGGTTTATGAATCAGTGGGCTCACACTGAAAATAAGGCTGTTTCCTGGTCTTTTGAGCTTGTTGCATTGTAGCAAACTGCAACAGGAAGTGCTTGTTGCCTTCTATCAACAATAGCTGACTTAATGCCACTCCTCCATAAAGGTCACATTCATTGAGTACAAAACTAATAGTTCCCCTGTTAAAATATTATCCCACCTAAACGACAATTGGCTGTGATCTTGCCAAGTCAATCTGTTTAGGTGGACGTTGGTGGTCTTGGTAGGTTTGCAGCACTGTCAAATACATAAACCTAAATTTTGGTTGCACTGGATTTTTTTTTTGGAGTATCAGACTAATGGATGGTGGGGGCAAAAAAATTAAAACCACAGAATTGCAATACTACAAAATATAGCATAAGCTTTAGCATGTTCCTTCTTCTAAAAACTCTTTCCTCTTCAAACATTTCAGTGAGAAGAAACACTTTTGAAAGGCACTTGCATTGGTTGCAAGGTTGGCCCATGTCCTTTAAAGAAATGTTAAAGCATAGTAAGCAAGTCATTGTGAAAAGTGTCAGGTTAGATTATATGAGGAATGTTTCAATGAAATAAAACTTTTTAGGCTCACATGGTATGCGCACTTCTTTATTGTGAACATACATTTGCACAGTTGAGATGTAGTCTATCAACAACTCTATGCCATGTTTTAATATTTCCTCCCATCGGTTGTTTCAGCCTTTTTGTTGTTGTTTGTGCATGCACAGCACATCCTTTGAGACCACATTTAAACAGCTCACTGTGGTTGGAGGCTTTATTCTATGCTTCTTGTACTTAAGCTCTGCAAAAACTTGTTTTCTTCAGTGGAAACTTACTGTTGTAAGTCACACCACCTTTGCCACAGGGAGAGGGTAAAAGGTAACAAACGCACTGTAGATGCATGTAACCTACTATTATGAATATATTTTTAGGATGACAAGGATTTTTGTCACTTTGCCTAGTCTTTGTTTTGGCCCAGTTTTATGCCGCATGTTTAGGGATCCTGAACCATGTTAATGCAATGAACTCTCAAAACCTAACTTAAAAGAATAAAATAAGACTAACAGGTTTCATTTCATTGGGATTTATTTTACAAAGATAGTCATGTCACTGATTTCTTGTTGTTTGTCAGGTTTTTTTTTTTTCTTTACACTAGAGTACACACTGATGCACACTGAGGTTTTCTTCTTGGCTGTGTTCATTGTTCCTTTGTGACTCAAGGCAGCATAATGGAGAAGGTCTGCATTTTCTCTCTGCTTGTGATATGAAAATCAGGTGAAAAGACAAATGGAAACTGAAAATTACACTGAAAATTACTGAAAAGACTGATGACAGGCACAGACTAAAATGTATCTGTCAAATGCAATGCCTAGCAAAGGGATATGTACCGTTTTTCACATTTTCTTAAATTACATACTCAAATGTCAGTGCATTTTGGGGTATTTTATATGACAGACCAAAACAAAGTGGAGACCAATTGGGAAATGGAAGAAAAGTTATACACTGCCCAAATAAAAGCACAGCTGTTGCTACATCCGCCCTCTTCCACAGGGACCGGATAGGGGAGAAAAGCATGCTGATGTCTCTTTGCTGGCAAACAGACATAAACTCTTCAACTGGATCCAAGGAAGCCATACGATCATTGATCATATGCAAAGATAAGTACGAATGAAATACTGTCTGTGTATCTGATATTTTCATTCATGAACGAGGAAATTAAGGTGTAAGAGTTGCTTACTTTTTGCTCTGAGGCTTGCAGAAGCAAATGGTCCCAGAGAAGTTCCCTACAGAGAAGTGGTCTCTATGAAGCCGAGCGGAGCGGTCTCCCTGTCTGGAAGGGAGACAGCAGAGACCGCACCACCGTGCAGTGTGGTTGGCGGACACAACGAGCCGTTCTTCATCCACAGCTGGAGGTTAGTAGGAAGCTAACCCTTTGTTCACAGAGCACCTTCAACCCCCCGCGAAGCTACCGAGCTAACCCTTTGTTCACTGTGGATACTCTCTTCAAACTTCATCGTCTTTTGGACAACATTCCTTCCCACAGTTCATGAGGTTAGGTTTGGGCAGATTGCAGATTAACAGTTAGGATGAAATGATCTAAACGTTTTTCATTTTATGAAGTTTTGTTTGTGTGAAACTCGGCTACCGTAGTGCTAGCAGGCTATCTGAAGCACACTTGCCCTGTTTGTGTTCTTTGTATGTTTTTAAAGTTAACACAAACTTTATTTAAAGGGTGATTTTAAACAGAAAATTGATCATAACGCGCCGTCCGCGCTTATGCTTTTTAACCCTTTTATTAACCCTGGTATTTTAAAGGTATGTGTTTGATTCTGGTGCTAAGCTATTGGCTTCTTTTGTTAGTTCAAATGCTAACCGGTAAGAACACGTGCTTGCTACTAAAGAGTATTTAACAGAAAGGTTGTTAGTTTTCAAGCTAGTGAATAATAGTCCCTGAACATCATTTACTAGATTCGATAACTAAGTAAACACCATTAAGCCCAATTTCTCCAGAAAGATTTGGCTCGTTTCCAAAATACTCCCTTAATAATATTTCTTCAAGTATTATTTCAATAGATAAAGGCAGCTAATTAGACACCGTTGAGAAATGGTCATCCAGAAGGTTGGTTTTATTCAGCAGATCATTATTTAAAACATTATTTTATTAAAATAATATTTCATCTGATCTTGAATTGTGATTGGTTGTCTAAAGGCTTGCTGATTATTGCCTAAGTTAGTTCCAAGACTAACTTAACTTCATTTCCAGATTCTTCAAGATAATCCTTGGTTCTCAGACATAAACATTGCATGGTAATGTTGCATCACTCTTTTGGTCATAATTTCCAATCATCTTTAATCAACTTGTTTAGATTGTACATAGCCCATTAGTCTTCCCTATTCTTTAATTCTGCTTGGTAGTTTAGTCGGATTGTTTTAGCATAGTAAAGAGTTTGTTGATTGAAATATATTTGACTTTGAGTTGACTTTTGTTAATAAATTCTTGTATTTTAAGAAATTGTGTGAATTAATTTCATATATGAGCAAAGTTTATGCTGTTCAATAATGTCAGAGCTCGTCTCACACCTTTCTATTTTGTCCTAATACCATCGCCTTACTGGGCTGGTATTCCCAGGACAACCCTTAACACACCGAAATATTATTTGATAAAATATTAAAATATTAATATTAAATATTAAATAATATTCTCAGATTCATAATTCTAACACCACAAATGTATGAAAGAGTGCTAGGAAGCATGCCTTCATTTTTTCTTTTCAAGAAAGCCATACAAAGTCCCAATTGCAGCTTGTCACAAAGTCATGCAAGGGACACAACAAACATGAGTGCTCTTGTGAAATGAGACAAATTTAAACTTTCTGGCTGACATAGAATATAATAATTGTAGAGAAGTATCACTGGACACCCCCCTGGACAGACAATTTCCATGGTCATGGAAACACCATTCCTTGGGGAAGGGATAAAGAGGAGAAATAGATTTACACGATCATAGGGAAAAAAACACATATAAGCTCAATATATCCAGTTTCTGTTGAAATAATATGGATTAACTATATGATTGAATCTTTTTTTGGTTTAACAGTGTATTTACTTCATGAAACATGAAAGTCTAAAAGAAAAAAAAATAGAATATGGAAAACTAAATGTGGTGGTGCAACAGGCAGCTCAGTGTTTCAGACTGTGCCATTTCACATGTTAGCTTGCTGTGTATTTTATGGCTACATTTCTTTTACATCAGGTGTTTGATAACACAGTGTTTTGTTGCACTTTATGTTTAGTTTGTTTAGAAAGGAACTCTATTTGTTAAAGCATGAAAAATAATCAAGCTTTCTAGTTTGGGTTAAAATTTCTTATGAAATTAGAGCATTGATTACATTTGTGTCATTTTTTTGGGAGGCTTTTTTTTTTGTAATTGTAAACAAATTTTGCTTTTACAGACCTTTAACCTTAACTAAAAATCGGATTTGAACCTTTGAACATAAAGTTGGGGAACCCATTTTACCTAGCATCATCAGGTACAAAAATAATACATGAAATGAAAGTACCTCTTTCTCTGCATTTCTCTGCACAAACTGTAGTTCTCATTCTGAGCATTTTTGCTTTAAAATGTCTCCTAAATAGTTACATATCTGCTGTTTTCCAATTGGTCAAAATAGGTCAGAAGCACAGAGCACTACCACCTTGTGGTAACTCAAATGTTGTTTGTACCACTGTGCTTTGTGGTTTAAAAGAAGTACATTTAGGTCAGTTATGACCAGATATGTTTCCTGTGCTTGTGGGTTTCTGTATTGTTAAATACTGGAAACGAATAGTTCCACTTGGGTGCATTGGAATCATTGTTTAATTGTTTGTCTTATCATGTCATAAATTAAATAATTATAACAGAAAAGATAACGGCACATTTAACTGGAATTAGGGGAGAGATATGGAAGAAAGAAAGTAAAACCAGAGGTCCACAAACCCTCCTACAGAAGCGCCTCCTCCTACCTCCATATTAACTCTACATCATCTTTTTAGTCTATTTGAGGTTAGACATATGATTACTGCATTGGTTTCTAAGATAGAAGTCAAAGAATAGTTTGTGATGAAAGCTGATAGCCCAGATTTGTTTTTGCTACTAGCAACAAGCTACAACCACACAGACATCCTGTCAAGGCGGAAGAGAGGTGGGGCTGACAAAACCACTGGGGCTGAGGTCGCTGCTAGCAGGCTGGACTAGAGTGGGAACTCAGAAGCAACAACTGTTTTTTGTTGCTGTATTTTTTTTAGTCTGATGAAGTTTCTTGGTTAGTCTGCAGCCAAAGATGAACACCACTCTCTTTACAAAGCGAAACAAGTCAAAAACCGAAGAATGCATCTGTGTTTTCCAAGAAGTCACAGTCCATTTAGCACCCTTTTTTATCATTATAACGTGATGTCCACACTGATTCTTAGCATAATTGAAAATACATTGTTTTAATGCAATTACTTTGAAGAAGCAAAAGTCCAGTTGAGGAGGTACTTGCTTGCTGCTCTCTGCTGGCTATTATCCTAACTGCATATCAGAATATCTCAATGAAATACTAAAAATATCAAATTACATACATGACTTAAATAGATAATCTGCAAAGTTACTATTGCAACCTTTGCTTCATCAAGTCCAAAGCTAGTTTTATGGTATAAACTGTTGGGGGAGTTTATCGTGTTGAGATTATCACAATACATCACTGATTGCTGAGAAACTGTAACACAACCAAGAAAACATAATTTGCTTATATATGGGTATATTTGCTTATTACCTTTGAAGTTAAGCGTAAGAATGAATAAAGACAAAGATCACAGAGCAATTGGCGGTTGACTGTAATTGGCTAATTTTCAGCTTGACTGCCACTTTACCTGCTGGCTTAAAGATTAATAATAAATTCTTTTCACAGTCAGTGAATACATTCCCCGTAAAAGTTATCAAATCCTACTGAAAACAGACAAACCAAGGTCAAGCAATAGAGAACCAGGCTTTTAGCACAGAACAGGAAGGCTGAAAAGACTACAGAAATGTTGTTCTCTTTTAACATTTGAACTTACAACCTCTGTTGTGTCAGATTTGGCAATAGCAAATAATTTGAACTCTTTTAGTCTCCTTATAAACATTGTATATTCAATTTGTCAAGCAACAATGGTTTTGTGCTGCATGGAGCAAAACACAAGAGCTTTTTGTTTGTTAGAGCTTTCCCTCCAATCAAAGTTGAAATATTTTAAATTTTTTGACCGAGGTGCTCTGTGGTATAGCAGGTACCAGCCAATAAAACACAGGATTTCTATCTGGCTGATCCTGACTGAGCCAAAGCTGATAACAGTGTCATTTTACACATAAACCATCGAAAACATCTCCTTTTTTGCGCTATACTCTGCTGTGGATTTATTCTTTTAAGTCTATTTAGTCAGGGACAGCACATAGTCTATATTACAAAGCAGCCGTTACCCTGTAGATAAGCCTTGTAGCCACCAGCTAAATGTTCCGACCCAGTCCTTGTTAATTATTATAAGCACAGATATCAGAAAGCAAGAAGCAGCAGTGCCTGTTCTATTTAAACATCCCAATCACTTCAGGTTGGATTGTCTGACTCTGGAGTAAATTGTGTCCTCCTCTTTGTTCTCCTGTCTGTTTCTTGCGTCTGGCTTCTGTTTGAAATCCAGGGCTGCATACTGTACCGCCGTGAATTCTTCATTCTGTAATACAAAGTAAATCTAAACAGTGGGGTCTGTCTACAAAAACACATTTCACTCATCTTAAGAGGGTTATAAGAGCTAACCTGAGTGTCAGCAGCATGTTTTGGCTGTTGATGAGATCCTTTGAAGGTAATCAGAATGTAAAAAGAATGTTCATTGTGATCAGGATAAGGATTATACAGTGTTTGTCTGGTAAATATTAGCTGGTTGTACCTTGTAATTGATGTTTTCTTCGTCTGGCATTTTGACAGAGAATAAAAATCAAGATTATGTTTAAGATCAGAGAAAGAGTCAGGGCTGCAATCCCTCCATGCACCAACATGGTTTCAAACTGTTTCTCTGTAAAAATATAGAAAGCTTAAGCAGGTTTGACAAAAAGAAACAAAGGTGGAGATATGTAACAAATTTAAAGCTTACCTCCCACACTTAATCTTGTTCCTGCCCCAAACAGGATCTGTCCACATGAAGCCACAGCACAGTAATACATTGCGGCATCAGAAACACTCACATTCCTCTTTGGTAAACTGAACACACAGCTGTTCAAAGGAGAATTGTTCTCAGAGCTCCTAACACACAGACCACCACTGCGTGTCATTGTGTACAATGTTCCCAAAAGGGATCCCTCTGAGTTCTTCTTGTACCAGTAAACACTGTGCTCTCCATTAATGTTTCCAGTGAGCACGGTGCAGTTCAGAGTCACAGAGCCTCCTGGTTGGACAGAGATGGAGTCTGGCTGGTGGAGGATAGACCTGCAACTGGAATCTAAAAAATAGATGTTTTAATGATATTTAAAATTTGGAAATATGTGCTAGAAGACAGTCTAAAGAACATATAGTTTGTCCTACTTTTTAGCAATAAAAATGTTCCTTTGTCAAACTCAGTGACAGTAATGATGGTGTAGCCACAGTAGTACAATGCTGAATCGGGGTCTTGGACATTGGAGATCCTTAGACTGAAGAGCCCTTCCCCAGTATAAACTGAAAGTTGCTTGCTGTCCTTAAACTGCTTGTGGAAGATGTTGGAGTCTGGAAGGTGTTTGTAAAAAGAAGATATTATCTGAGGTGGTTCTCCTGGTACCTGCTTGTACCAGCTAAGATGTTTGGCACTGGAGGTGTAGAAACAATGCAAAGTGACATTGTCTCCAAAGTTAGCATAGAGCACATCCCCATCTGAAACACACATGAAGATCGGACATTCACAGTCTGCTGAATGCAAATGTTATGTTTTAAAAATGTTTGCAGATGCTTTTAAGATTTACCATTATCAAGAAGTTATCAGCATGAATATAGATGGTACGTGCAGTGACTTACAGGCTCTAAAGAGAGGAACCAGAAGCACATAAATCCTCAGCATCCTTCACTCTTCACTGATCAGACTCTTACAGTGTAGTAGTGGCTTCAGTAAAGGGGTCGATGACAAGACTGACATGTTCAGCGGAAATGACCTCTACATATACTGCCACTGCAAATAAATGTGGGTGCAGATATTGGGACAAAAGGAAGTGGAAACCTCTGGTATTATTTTTCATAAAAAGAATTTTAAATCCTATTTTCTCATTTAAACCCAAGTACTCAAATAAGCTAATAAAAAAAAATGTAATTCTAAAAAATCTAAGGTTGACATTTAAAGTACATCTATGTATTCTTATGACCTGAAAAGACCTATGGTATTCTGTTGAGTACTTCGAAAGTGTCATGTCTTTGGTTGAATGTTGTTTTATATTCTGTGATACAAACTGGTTTTCATATTTATAAAGGGCGACAAGCTTGTGGGAGTTACAGTTTGTTTCCGCTAACAGGCAAACATGCAAAAACCTCAATATCTGCATCAGCTAAAAAGGATAAATATTGTTTGGACAAGGAACAGAAAAAGTTGATCTAGATAAAATAAAGTGCCTGTGGAGAGAAGCAGAACTCAGGACAGAAACAAGTAGGGTGGGAGTAGGAGCATTACCAGGTCAGAGAGGGGAGATCATGACAATGTGTGCTGTAGTTTTAAACATTGGATAGATCCTTCTTGAATGGTTGGCCCTACACCAAACTTCCCCTTGCGTTTCTTCATGACCTCCACTTGTACTAGTACCTGGTACCAGAAACAGAAACGGATCATGTGGGAGGAAATATAAGGACCTTTGTAGTTGGTATAATGTTGCTTCCATTACCTTGTAGACCATCAACATGTGATTTGAAGCCATCCCTCAATATCTGAAAGTCGATGGTCATCAGAAACAGATGTCTCTCCTAGATGCCACACTCTGTAGGGACAATATAGCCAAAGAGTTAGAAAGGTGGATATGACACTCTAAGTAGTTTTATCACCAGTTGCTTTTACAGTGCTGTGAAAAAATATCCTATTACATATTCATTTTATTGCTTTTGGACTTGAATGTCTGAGATCATCAAACAAATAAAAACATTTTGTCAAATATAACCAGGTTGTTTGTGTGTTGTCCTGTGATGGACTGGCGACATGTCCAGGGTGTACCCCGCCTCTCGCCCATAGACTGCTGGAGATAGGCACCGGATTCCCCGCGACCCACTATGGAATAAGCGGTAGAAAATAACTGACTGACTGACTGACAGATGACTGACTGACTGATAACCAGAGTAAATACAAAGATACAAGCTTTTAAAGATACCTTACTTATTCTGAAAAAAAGCTGTTCAAAAAAGCTGTCCGACGAGAAGACAGGGTGAAGGGGAACCCTCTTGTCCAGATGGGACATTTTTCTCCGGATACACAATGGACTCCTGGTAGAACTGGAGGATTGTGAGTCTGTTGATATTGTCAGTCGAGGATGTCAAAGATGTGTACACAATTGGATGTTTGATAACAGGATTCTGCTTCTTGGAATCTGCAGTTACCTGCCATATCGAAATATTCGGAAAACGTCGGCAGCTTTTCTGGCCATTGTAAGGCTGCCTGGCATGTATGATGGGATCTGCAGAGCGATCAACACTCGGACTGAGATGTTACATGAGCTGAATCGCAGACTGGTGTGATCCTTACACAGGATCGCAGGCAGGTTGCGGTTCCTGAACTCAGAGGTGAAATGGGATAAATCTTGGAGAAAGTTGTTTGCTCAGATCTGGCGGAAAGGACCTGGAATTTGGCTGTTTGGATTCGCCATTGAGAAGCACTAGCGAGACTTTCAAGGCAGATGGAAATCTAAGAGTCGGCCTGACCCAAAACAATTGTTATCTGAATCTGGCTCCTCTGTATGGCCTTGGATGGTCGGGTATCTTCAATTTCTCCTGGATGTTATGTAAGCAAGATGCTCTCCCTCTGACCCCTCCCTTCCCTGAGGACATCTGTGGACCTGCTCGGAAATGTGTGGCTGGTTGATGAACATTCCATTGTACCATCAAGGACAATGGTCTCTGTGACAGTGCTTCACAGACATACTTGCACACACTCACATTGACATGCTCATATAAACATACGCATGCCTGACATACAGCCTTCACCGTATCCTTGCTGTCCTTGTTGTCTCGTATATGCGTTGCTTATTTGTGCTGAGGTTTTTTTTGATATCTCAAACTGTATCCTGCTAAGGATAAAGTGTGAAATATGATTTTTTCCCCCCTCGTTTTACCTAATGTGGTCTTTTCTTATTATCTGATCGAAGGGCAGCGCCGGATGATGGCTGAAGCCTCAGACACCCGTCTCTCTTGTCTATGTCATATTGCTTTTTTGTCCTGGATGGTTGTACTAGAATGCATTTCGTTGCTCTGTACTTGTGACATGTGCAATTACAATAAATTGAATCTGAATCTGACAATAAATTGAATCTGAAAATATAAGAATTTATCAACAGAAACTGTTCAACTCCAAGTTGAATAACAAAAACTCTCTACCTAGACTAGAAACAATTGAACTAAATACTACCAGGCAAACTGAAACCAATGAACTATATAAAAATGAAGGGAAACCGTGAACAAATAAATAGTTGGAAACCATATACAATAAAATGATGCAATGATATTACAGTTCAGTGTTGTTATTTGTGTTTGAGAACCAAGGTTTATTTTAAGTAATTTGGAAAGTAGATTAAATTACTTTTTAAACTAATTAAGAACAATTGGCATGTGTTCAAACAACCAATTCACAAAATCAGAAAAGAAGATACATTTTTTTTTCATAAAATCGTTTTTTTAAAGAACGATTAGCTGAAATAAAAAGCAATAACCTTTTTGGATAATTGACTCTGAATGTTGTTTAATTATCCACCATTGTTTTGTTAAAGGAAATATTATTTGCCAGCTTAGAAATCAATTATCTTTTTGGAGAAATTATCTTAATGTTAATTAACTTATTTAGTAATGGACTACTAAAATCGAACAACGTCCATGGACTCTCTCAAGACGGTGACCAGTCAGATGTAAATATCTGACTTGCCTGGCACTAACTTAAGCTATTAGAGGTTTTAGGTAACAAAGAAAGTAGCAACGATCAATTAATACAAATATTAAGGTGTATATAAGCCCCAGCGCTGGGTAAAGGCAGAACTGTGTTTAAACCACTTGTTGAAATAAAGTTTTTTGTGACTTAAAAACACAACTCACAACAAATGAACCCCAAGGCTTGGAGGCCTACTCGAGCTCAATTGGTTTAGCTTAGCACCATAAACACCAGAAAAGAGACAAGAAAAAACACCATCATACCAGACATCCTCCACCAGAAGCTCACCCAGCTCAACATCCCAGCCCCCACCTGTCAGTGGATTCAATTCAATTCAATTCAAATTCAAAGATATTTTATTGATCCCCAAGGGGATCAATAAAGTATCTTTGAATAAAGTGTTTGAATAAAGTGTTTATTATTATTATTATTATTATTATTTTATTTTTTTTACTGGATTGACGCCCCTGGTAAGGCACAAATCCACAAGGGAGGGAGGCCCCGGAGGTCGGACTACAAAAACTTGGATCGAGGGCTGACTTTCAACAGCTTCCTGACGGACCGACAGCAGCAGGTGAGACTGGGGAGCATCTTCTCCCGAACCAGATCAATAAGTACTGATGCCCCCCAGGGGTGTGTTCTATCCCCACTCCTCTTCTCCCTGTACACAAATGACTGCACATCATCGGACTCCTTAAGTTTGCAGACAACACCACTGTCATTGGACCGATCCAGGACAGTGATGAGTCTGCATACAGACAGCAGGTGGATCGGCTGGTACACTGGTGCAGTCAGAACTACCTTGAACTCAACTCACTCAAGACTGTGGAAATGGTGGTGGACTTTCGGAGAACACCACGCCCATACACCCCCTCACCATCCTCAACAACACTGTATCGGCCGTGGACCACTTCAGGCTCTTAGGAACCACCATCTCTGAGGACCTGATATGGTCTTCACACATAGACACTGTTCAAAAGAAGGCCCAGCAGAGACTGTACTTCCTGAGGCAACTCAAGAAATTCAACCTTCCACAAGAGCTGCTGGTCATCTTCTACACTGCCATCATTCAATCTGTCCTGTCTTCATCCATCTCAGTGTGGTTTGGCTCATCCACAAAACAGGACAGGTCCAGACTGCAACAAATAATCAGGAATGCAGAGAGAATAATCAGGGCTGACCTTCCCTCCATCCAGGACCTATACAGGTCTAGGGTCAGGAAAAGAGCTGCTAAAATCTCTGCAGAAACATGGTCAAGATTACCTGCTGCAGTTCAAACCGAGTATCAGAATGGGGAAGAAAGGTGATTTGAGTGACTTTGAACGTGGCATGGGTGTTGGTGCCAGACGGGCTGGTCTGAGTATTTCAGAAACTGCTGATCCACTGGAATTTTCACGCACTACCCTCTCTTGTATCAAGGGTTCAGGCTGGTGGTGGTGGTGGTGTAATGGTGTGGGGGGTATTTTCTTGGCGCACTATGGGCCCCTTAGTACCAACTGAGCATCATGTCAATGCCACAGCCTACAGCTGACCATGTCCATCCCTTTATGACCACAGTGTACCCATCTTTTGATGGTTATTTCCAGCAAGATAACGCGTCATGTCATAAAGCACGAATCATCTCAGACTGGCTTCTTGAACATGACAATGAGTTCACTGTACTCAAATGCCCTCCACAATCACCAGATCTCAATCCAATAGAGCACCTTTGGGATGCAGTGGAACGGGATATTTACATCATGGATGTGCAGCCGACAAATCTGCAGCATCTGTGTGACGCTATCATGTCAATATCAACCAAACACTCTGTGGAATGTACCTTGTTGAATCTATGCCATGAAGGATTAAGGCAGCTCTGAAGGCAAAAGGGGGTTCAACCCGGTACAAGCAAGGTGTACCTAATAAAGTGACCGGTGAGTGTATAAACACACTGTTAAAGATAACACTTAGAAGTCTAAATATCCTTTATGGAAGTATGTGCCTTAAATTGTACAGTTAATTGGAAAATATTTTATAGTGTTAACTAAGATCTGTTTCATAAAGAAGTCTTATTTGACAGTGTAAGTAAGGGGATGTTCTACACGAATGCATTGTGCTGACCGAAGGTTGCATACTTTGGACGGTACTAGCAAGGTGTACCTAATAAAGTGGCCAGTGAGTGTATTTTCTCTGCCCAGACAGTACCTCTTACATGAACTGTCCTGATGCACAGAAGTGAACAATGTCTAAAGGGAGTTGGGTTGTGTGGCGAAAGTGGCCCAGTCTGGCCATGTGGTTGCATAGTGGACAGCAAACATGGAGCTGTGGTGGCTGCTCTCAGTAACAGCTTGAAGGGGGAAAGTTTCTGCCTAGACTATATGCTTCACGTGTGCCAAGCTGCGGTTTCTATGCCATCTCCTCTCAGGCAGGGGGAGGGGGAAAGCCGCTTCACTTGACATGATTAGAGACACCATCCCTTCTGGGGGAACCTCTGGCTCAGATTCCTTTTCTGCAAAAGCTCCAAAATGGTAAATGGCCTGCACTTGTATATCGCTTTTATCAAATCTGAGGACACCAAAGCGCTTTACACTACAATCAGTCATCCACTCATTCATACACACATTCACACACTGACAATGGTAGGCTACATTGTAGCTACAGCTGCCCTGGGACAGACTGACAAAAGTGAGGCTGCTATACAATCGGCACCTCCATCAGCAGGTAAGGTGGTTTCAAACCTGTAACCCACCGGTTACAGGACGAATCTCTACCACTGTTACCATCATCGCCGAAAGATCCAAGATGGTGCTGCTGATGGCAGCCTCGGTGCTTTGCCCTCTTGTTTTCTGCTCGTTTTTGTGTTGTTTTCTGCCACCATTTGGTGATCTCTTTAAGCAGAGAGGAACTTCTAAACATCAGACAGTCTTATCTTGGCATTTTTTCACCATTATTCTTTGATGAAAGCTTCATGGAGATCATGGCCAGTGGAGCACCAACTCTCTATGGGCTATATCGTCGGAGACAGCGGAGAGGGAAGAGAGCCGGCATGCTCATGAAGCTCTGACAGTGGGGACTATGCGCACCCTTGCCTTCAATCCACCAGGCAAACGTGCATTCCCTGGCCAACCAGATGGATAAACTGTTTCTCCTCACCTGTAAAAACTCGGACCTCCACGGATCTGCCGTCCTCTGCTCTACCGAAACCTGGCAGTGTGAGAACACCCAGGACTGTGAACTTCTGATACCGGGCTTTCAGCCGTTTAGAGCGGACCATGACACAAGCTTATTGGGGAAAAAGTGTAGAGGTGGGATCTGCTTTTATATAAACGCAGGTTGGTGCAGTGTTGAGGAAAACATGTAGTCCTGACCTGGAGTCATTTCTCATAAACAGTAAACCGTTTTATTCACCGAGGGAGTTCCTCTTGTTTGTACTGGTTGGAGCTAACATACCACCTCAAGGCTCCACTTCAGATGCTAAAAAACAACTGGCTGAGCTGATAACAGACGTGGAGAAAAACATCCAGACATGGAAGTTTCTACATGGCTTATACTGCAGGTATGAAAAGCAGCAGTTAACACCTCAACCCAACTTTTCACATCCCATTCAGACACAAATTCTTGCCATACACCAACCATCCCCTTACCTTCAGATCCCGTGCCTGCATTAAGGATCTCAGAGGAAGATGTAAATAGGCTCTTTCCATGCCTGAAAACAACGAAGGCCTCAAGACCTGATAATGTCTCCCCATCATGCCTGAAAGCCTGCACCGAACAACTGGCACACATCTTCACTTCATGAAATCCTTTGAGTGACTGGTGTTGAAGCATCTGAAGGACATCACAGACCCCCTGCTGGCCCCCTTGCAGTTTGTCTACCAACCAAACAGGTCGACAGATGATGAAGTCAACTTGAGGCTACAATTCCTCCTGCAACACCTCGACCACCCAGGGATGTACGCAAGGATCCTGTTTGTGGACCTCAACAATATCAACCGAGACATCCTCCACCAGAAGCTCATCCAGCTCAAAGACCCGGCCTCCACTTGTCAGTGGATCAACAGCTTCCTGAAAGATCGGCAGCAGCAAGGTGAGGCTGGGAAGCATTTTCTCCCGCACAAGAACCATTGGAACCGGCGCCCCCAGGGGTGTGTTCTCTCTCCACTCCTCTTCTCCCTCTATACAAATCACTGCACCTCAGCGGACCCATCTGTGAAACTCCTGAAGTTTGCAGATGACACCACTGTTATTGGACTGCATACAGACAGGAGATGAATTGGGTGGTACACTAGTGTGGTCAGAACTACCTGGAACTTAACCCACTCAACACTGTGGAGATGATAGTGGAATTTCGGAGAACACCACCCCACACACACACACCCCTCATCACAACACTGTTGAGAATCTACTGTGGACCATTTCCACGTTCTAGGAACCACCATTTCTCAAAACCTGAGATGGTCCTCACACATAGACAATGTTCGGAAGAAGGCCCAGCAGAGACTGTACTTCCTGAGGCAACTCATGATGTACAACCTTCCACAGGAGCTGCTGGTCATCTTCTACACTGCCATAAGACAGTCTGTCCTGTCTTTGTCCATCTCAGTGTGGTTTGGCTCATCCACAAGACAAGACAGATCCAAACTGCAATGGACAATCGGGTCTGCGGAG
This sequence comes from Girardinichthys multiradiatus, assembly GCF_021462225.1. Taxonomy (NCBI): domain Eukaryota; kingdom Metazoa; phylum Chordata; class Actinopteri; order Cyprinodontiformes; family Goodeidae; genus Girardinichthys; species Girardinichthys multiradiatus. The sequence goes on from NC_061807.1 coordinate 38,264,253, forward strand.
AGAATCAGCAGGGCTGACCTTCCCTCTATCTAGGACTTATACGGGTTCTGGGTCAGGAAAATGACAGCTAAAATCTCTGCACACCACACACACTGCACATAAACCTCTCCCCCCAGACTGGTTCTCAGATGAACACTTGACAGTCAGAGTTCCAGAACAACACCTTGCATACTTGAACTGATCTAACATTATATTCTATTGTAAAGTCAATTATATATATATATATGTACATTGAAAAAGATATTCTTTATTACAGAGAGCAAATTGTCTCGTCTCGTCTCGTCGTCTTCCGCTTATCCGGGACCGGGTCGCGGGGGCAGCAGACTCAACAGAGATGCCCAGACGTCCCTCTCTCCAGACACCTCCTCCAGTTCCTCCAGGGGGAGCCCAAGGCGTTCCCAGGCCAGCCGAGAGACATAGTCCCTCCAGCGTGTCCTGGGCCGTCCCCTGGGCCTCCTCCCGGTGGGACGTGCCTGGAACACCTCCCGAGGAAGACGTCCAGGAGGCATCCGGTATAGATGCCCGAGCCACCTCAACTGGCTCCTCTCGATGTGGAGGAGCAGCGGCTCTACTCCGAGCCCCTCCTGGATGGCCGAGCTCCTCACCCTATCTCTAAGGGAGTGCCCGGCCACCCTACGGAGGAAAGTCATTTCAGCCGCTTGTATCCGGGATCTCGTTCTTTCGGTCATGACCCAAAGTTCATGGCCATAGGTGAGGGTAGGAATGTAGACCGACCAGTAAATTGAGAGCTTTGCTTTTCGGCTCAGCTCTCTCTTCACCACAACGGACCGGCACAGCGCCCCCATTACTGTGGCAGCCGCACCAATCCGTCTGTCGATCTCCCGCTCCATTCTTCCCTCACTCGTGAACAAGACCCTGAGATACTTAAACTCCTCCACTTGAGGCAGGAACTCCCCTCCAACCTGAAGAGGACAAGCCATCTTTTTCTGGTTGAGTACAATGGCCTCGGACTTGGAGGAGCTGATCCTCATCCCAGCCGCTTCACACTCGGCTGCGAACCGCCACAGCGCATGCTGTAGGTCTTGGCTAGAGGGGGCCAACAGGACCACATCATCTGCAAAAAGAAGAGACAAAATCCACTGGTCCCCAAACCCGACCCCCTCCAGCCCTTGGCTGCGTCTAGAAATCCTGTCCATAAAAGTTATGAACAGGACCGGTGACAAAGGGCAGCCCTGCCGGAGTCCAACATGCACTGGGAACAGGTCCGACTTAGTGCCGGCAATGCGGACCAAACTCCTGCTCCGCTCGTACAGGGACCGGATGGCCCCTAGTAAAGGGCCCCCGATTCCATACTCCTGGAGCACCCCCCACAGGGCATCACGAGGGACACAGTCGAATGCCTTCTCCAGGTCCACAAAACACATGTGAACCGGTTGGGCAAACTCCCATGAACCCTCGAGCACCCTGTAGAGGGTATAGAGCTGGTCCAGTGTTCCACGGCCGGGACGAAAACCACACTGCTCCTCCTGAAGCCGAGGTTCGATTATCGGTCGGACTCTCCTCTCCAATACCCTGGCGTAGGCCTTACCAGGGAGGCTGAGGAGTGTGATCCCCCTGTAGTTGGAACACACCCTCCGGTCCCCCTTCTTATGAAGGGGGACCACCACCCCAGTCTGCCAGTCCAGAGGCACTGTCCCCCACCGCCACGCAATGTTGAAGAGACATGTCAACCATGACAGCCCTACAACATCCAGAGACATGAGGTACTCAGGGCGGATCTCATCCACCCCCGAAGCCTTGCCACCGCGGAGCTTTTTAACCACCTCGGTGACTTAAGCCTGGATGATGAAAGACCCCGAGTCCCCAGCCTCTGTTTCCACCACGGAATGCGTGATGGCAGGATTGAGGAGATCCTTGAAGTACTCCTTCCACCGCCCGATAATGTCCTCAGTCGAGGTCAGCAGTCGAGGTCAGCAGTCGAGGTCAGCAGTCGAGGTCAGCAGTCTCCCGCCCCCACTATAAACAGTGTTGGCGAAGCACTGCTTCCCCCTCCTGAGGCGACGGACGGTTTGCCAGAATTGCTTCGAGGCCAACCGGTAGTCCTTCTCCATGGCCTCACCGAACTCCTCCCAGGTCCGAGTTTTTGCCTCTGCCACAGCCCGGGCCGCAGCACGCTTGGCCTCACGGTACCCGTCAGCCGCCTCAGGAGTCCCACAAGCCAACCACAGCCGATAGGACTCCTTCTTCAGCTTAACAGCATCCCTTACTGCCGGTGTCCACCACCGGGTTCTGGGATTGCCGCCGCGACAGGCACCGCAGACCTTACGGCCACAACTACGGGCAGCAGCATCGACAACAGATGCGGAGAACATGGTCCACTCGGACTCTATGTCTCCAACATCCCCCGGGATCTGGTCGAAGCTCTCCCGGAGGTGGGAGTTGAATACATCCCTGGCCGAGGGCTCTGCCAGGCGTTCCCAGCAGACCCTCACTATGCGCTTGGGCCTGCCAAGTCTGTCCGACTTTCTCCTCCTCCAGCGGATCCAACTCACCACCAGGTGATGATCAGTGGACAGCTCAGCCCCTCTCTTCACCCGAGTGTCCAAAACATGCGGCCGAAGGTCTGATGATACGACAACAAAGTCGATCATCGACCTCCTGCCTAGGGTGTCCTGATGCCAAGTCCACTGATGGACACCCTTATGTTTGAACATGGTGTCCGTTATGGACAATCCGTGACTAGCACAGAAGTCCAATAACAAAACACCACTCGGATTCAGATCGGGGAGGCCATTCCTCCCGATCACGCCTCTCCAGGTGTCACTGTCGTTCCCCACGTGGGCGTTGAAGTCCCCCAGCAGAATAATGGAGTCCCCGGGAGGGGCACTATCCAGCACCCCCGACAGGGACGCCAAGAAGGCCGGGTACTCTGCACTGCCACTCGGCCTGTAGGCTGAAATGATAGTCAGAGACCTCTCCCCAACCCGAAGGCGCAGGGATACGACCCTCTCATCCACTGGGGTAAACCCCAACACGAGACGGCTGAGCTGGGGGGCAACAAGCAAACCCACACCAGCCCGCCGCCTCTCCCCGTGGGCCACTCCAGAGTAGAACAGAGTCCAACCCCTCTCAAGGAGATGGGTTCCAGAGCCCACGCTGTGCGTGGAGGCGAGCCCGACTATTTCTAGTCGATATCTCTCGACCTCCCGCACAAGCTCAGGCTCCTTCCCCCCCAGCGAGGTGACGTTCTACGTCCCTAGAGCCAGCCTAAGCATCCGGGGATCGGGCCGCTGAGGTCTCCACCTTTGTCCGCCACCCAATCCTCTTTGCAACGGTCCCTCACGGTTCCCCCTGCAGGTGGTGGGCCCACTGGGGGATGGCCTCGCGTCTCTCGTTCGGGCTTGGCCCGGCCGGGTCCCGCGAGGAGCAACCCGGCCACCAGGCGCTCTCCGACGAGTCCCGACCCCAGGCCTGGCTCCAGGGTGGAACCCCAGCTCTGCCGTACCGGGCGACGTCACGTGCCTCGATATTTTATTCTTCATGAGGGATTCTTGAACCACTCTTTGTCTGATCCATCACCTAGAGCCTGTTTGCCATGGGAGACCCTACCAGGGGCATTTAGGCCCCAGACAACATAGCCTCTAGGATCATTTGAGCACTCAAACCCCTCCACCACGTTAAGGTGGTGGTTCAAGGAGGGGTGCCAGAATTAAATTCCTTGTTTCTCTGTACAAACTTGGCAATAAAGCTGATTCTGATTCTGAGAAAGGTTTAAGACAGCTTGTCCTAATTACCCTTTTTAGAGTGAACACTGGATGCAGGAACAACAGATCATTACTTAACATTGGTTGCCCTTTGACTGACAGGTAAACGAACGCCACATCAAAGTCAACTCTGGATCAAGGGGTTCTTTGAAGTAGTAGTCTTACCAGCGAGTTCAGACCCTCTTGCATGCTACCTACCCAATGCCACCAGCTGCTGCTGTGGTGGGAAGTAAGAAAGAGGCATTGCTGGGAGAAGTGTTTTTTTAGTGGCTCATTGACATCACGGGCAGTATAGAGTGAAAGTTTTTGTTGATGTTTTGTGTACCAGTCTCTTTGTGTACATTTCACTGTAGTTCAGTTTCATCCCATGGCTGGGGCACAACACAACCATTGGCAGCAACAACTGCCAACAAGCGTTTGTGAAAACAGGCAGTCAGTCTCAAAGATGGTTGAAAACCATGACCGAAGAAGTGATGCTACATTACCGTGCAATGTTATTTATATTTGAGGACCAAGGATTATCTTGAAGTTAAGTTAGTCTTGGAACTAACTTAAGCAATAATTTGGTATACCTTTAAACAACTATTCACAATGCAAGATCAGATAAAACATTATTTTAATAAAATAATATTTTAAAGAATGGTTTGCTGAATAAAACCAACCTTCTGGATGACCAATTCTCAATGGTGTTTAATTAGCTGCCTTTCTTTATTGAAATAATATTTAAAGAAATAATATTAAGGAAACAGTAAAATAATATTTAAGGAAATATTATTTTGAATAAGAACCAAATCTTTCTGGAGAAATGGGGCTTAATGGTGTTTACTTAGTTTAGTAAAATAATATTTATGTCAGGGTTCTGGTTGTGTGGGTTGTTTTTTGTTCCTGTCTGCTATTGTCTGTGTCTAACCTCTATTAGGCGCTGGTGACTGTGGTGTGAGGTGACAGGTGTTCTACATCCCCAATGATTACTCCCTGGAGTATTTAAGCAGGAAGCGGCCAGTATCTCACTGCTCGAGTGTTAGCCAACTGTGGTATAGTTCAAGCCAAGTATCCTTGTTGAAAACCTAAGTCCTCGCTTTGTTCTCGTCTAAACTGTTGTTTCCTCTTTAACAGTGTTATGCTGGAGACGACCTGGTTTTTACCCAGACTTGCCTCCGGCTGATTGTTCCTGTTTCTACCTCGCTTCTCGGATTACAGAAGATACTTGAGGGTTTCCAACCTGCAACCAAGCCGTGATCTACCGGACATATTCATCAGCTGGCCGCTTCCAAACTTCAACCATCAAGGACTACTAGAGTGAAACCTGTCCACCCTCCACCACAACCACACCCAACAATCAACACAGACTCTGCAGAAGTGGACGCTGTCCTCCTGGATCAAGTCTCTAGAGGCAAACCTCACACTTATCCTCATCAACCTCTGCCGCTTCCAGTTTCTCCACATATTCTTCTCCTGGCGGTACACACCCCAATCTAGTAAGATACAGTTTCAGTCAGTATTTGTTCTTCAAAGTAAACCGTTTTTCAAATTATGCTTTTCTCTCACACAGTTGATGAGAGTCTCCAGCCAGTACAGACCTAACATCTACGTTCCTCTAATAAACCTGTTAAACTTTTCTGATTCTCCTGAGTGTTCTCTGCATGTGGGTCAAATTGGTGTCTAAAACGATGACAGAACACTCGAGCCAACCGGACCCAGCAGACGCACTCAGGGGAATTATTTCTGATCATTCTCATCAGATTCATGCTCACGATTCCAATATCCGTGCCATGGCCGAACAACAGAGACAAACAAACCTGCAGCTCGAACAGATATCCGCCATGTTGCAGCATTCTCTGAGTAGGATAACCAGTCCTTGAAAAAGGGTAACAAGCTTGTTACAGAGATTGCCATTGACTTTCGTATCTTAGCGGCAGCTACAGGCTGGGATAGCTAGGCTCTTAAATCCACATTTTTTCATGCTTTGAATGAACCACTTAGGGATGAACTAGCACTAGTTGAGGAACCAGAGTCTTTAGAGGGGCTAATTGCTAAAGCTATCAGATTGGAGAGTAGAATGAGAGAGAGAAGGAGATTTCGTTATGAACGCAGTGCTGACAGAACTCAGCTTACCTACCAGTCACCTACTGTTCTGAAAATGTCACCTTCAGACACAGTTATTGAGAATGAGCCCATGCAGATAGGACGAACTCGTCTATCCTCAGAAGAAAGGCAGAGACATAGACAGACTAGGCAGTGTTTCTATTGTGGTTCAGCTGAACACTTTATTGATGACTGTCCTTCCTGCCCCCCGCGGCCAAAAGAGTTGGTCCGTCGTAGAAGGGACCGAAAAATGTACCCGTTAGCCTCCAGATTTTGTTTATCGGGCTCGCTGCTCTCGCATCACTCTACCCAGAACTTATCCGCCTTAATTGATTCTGGTAGTGAACAAAATCTTATAGATGAAGATTTAGTTAAAAGAGCCCAGATTGAAACTGAACCTCTTACTAAACGCTGCTTAGTTTCTGCTTTAAATGGACAAGGACTTCAGCGTATAACTCATCACACCAAGACTTTAGTGTTGTTGCTCTCTGGTAATCACAGAGAGGACATTTCTTTCTTTGTGTTTCCTGTAGCCTCAAATGACATAGTGTTGGGTTTCCCATAGTTATGTGAAGACAATCCACACCTAAATTGGCCCGAAGGTCGAATTGAATCATGGTCCTCTAAGTGTCATACATGTTGCCTTAAGTCAGCTATTGTTCAGCCTCATTCCACTCCTGTGGAAGATGTAAGTGAGTACCTGGATTTGTCCCAGGTTCCTACTATATACCACGATCTGAAACAAGTCTTCAATAAAACTAAAGCGCTTTCCTTACCCCCCCATTGGCCATACGATTGCGCCATTGATATACTTCTTGGTGCGCTGCTACCCTCTAGTAGGTTATACAACATCTCTGGACCAGAGCAAGAGTCTCTAGAGACCTACATAAATGAGTCGCTAGTTGCAGGATTAATCCACCCGTCTTCTTCACCATTAGGGGCGGGGTTCTTCTTTGTAGGCAAGAAAGATGGGTCTCTCCGACCATGTATTGATTATAGGGGATTGAATCAGATAACAGTTAAAAACAAGTATCCACTTCCTCTCCTCACTTCGGCCTTTGAACCAGTACATGAAGGTACCATCTTTTCTAAATTAGATTTAAGAAACGCTTATCACTTAGTCAGAATCCACCAGGGGGATGAGTGGAAGACAGCATTCAAAACACCTTTGGGACATTTTGAGTATCGAGTAATGCCTTTCGGCCTTTGTAATGCCCCAGCAGTTTTTCAGTCATTAGTCAACGACGTACTCAGAGACCTTTTGAATGTTTTTGTTTTTGTTTACCTCAATGACATCTTAATCTACTCACGTGACTTAACGGAACACCAGCAACAAGTTTGCCTTGTCTTCCAGAGACTATTGGAGAATCGTCTGTTTGTAAAGGCAGAGAAGTGTGAATTTCACAAGAAGTCAGTTACGTTCCTGGGATTCATTCTCGAGGGTGGACAGGTTCGCTCCAACCCGAACAAGGTGAAAGCGGTTCTCGAATGGCCAATACCTGACTCACGCAAGCAATTGCAACGTTTCCTGGGGTTTGCCAACTTTTACCGCAGGTTCATCAAAAACTACAGCCAGATGGCGGCACCGCTAACAGCTTTAACATCTACTAAGATCACCTTCAGTTGGGGTCCTGAAGCAGATAAGGCCTTCCTCGACTTCATGCAGAAATTTGCCCAGGCTCCCATTTTGATTCATCCTGATCCTTCCAGACAATTTGTGCTGGAGGTCGATGCTTCTGACACAGGGGTGGCGCTGTTTTATCTCAGCAATCAGGGGAAGACGGCAAGCTCCATCCTTGTGGGTTCTTCTCTCACCGACTTAGCAACACTGAACGCAATTATGGTGTAGGAGACAGAGAACTGCGAGCGATCAAGTTAGCCTTAGAGGAATGGCGCCATTGGTTAGAGGGTGCCGTTCATCCTATTTTAGTGTGGACTGATCACAGAAATTTGCAATCAGCTAAAAGACTGAATTCATGACAGGCACATTGGTCACTTTTCTTTTTTTGTTTCAACATCTCTATTTCTTTCAAACCAGGTACCAAGAACGTCAAACCAGATGCACTTTCCTGACATTTCTCACCCGACAGCTTCGACAAGGTACCGGAACCTATTGTCCCTCCTAATTGGACAGTTGGAACTTTAACTTGGGAAATTGAAGATAGGATAGCTCAGGGTCTGCAAACTGATCCGGATCCTGGAACAGGGCCTGCCAACCGTACTTATGTACCAGCTGTTGTGAGGACTCAACTTATCCGGTGGTTTCACACCGCCAAGTTTTCGGCTCACCCTGGGGTGAGTCATTGCCTTAATACGTAGGCGATTTTGGTGGCCATCCCTTCACATTGACACTAAGGAATATGTACTTTCTTGTGCGGTGTGTGCTAGAAATAAACACAGCACTCAACCTCCTTCAGGCCTCCTGCAACCTCTGAACATTCCAAGATGACCTTGGTCTCATATAGCCTTAGATTTTGTAACGGGTTACCCAGATCTAATGGCATGACTGCCATACTTACCATAGTGGATCATTTTTCTAAGGCTTGTCACCAAGTTCCACTAAGACGCCTTCCCTCTGCTTTCCAGACTGCTCAGTTATTGGTGAAATATGTTTTCAAACTCCATGGCATTCCTCAGGACATTTTGTCCGACCGTGGGCCCCAATTCATTTCCCAGGTGTGGAAACAGTTTTGTTTGGCACTCAGGTGTCTGACCTCTTCAAACCCCCTGGACTGGTGTAACCACCTCCCCTGGGTGGAATATGCCATCAACTCGCAAGTTTCTTCTGCTACCGGTGTTACCCCATTTGAGGCCTCCATGGGTCACCAACCACCCCTGTTGGCTGCGGACGAATGTGATATTGCCGTCACCTCTGTTCGTTGTTGTATCCGCCGTTGCAAACAGCTTTGAGTTGCGACGCTTTGGGCACTTCACCGTACGGATACTCAAAACAAGAGAATTGCAGGTCGCAAACGTCGACCGGCTCCGGTCTATTGTCCCGGCCAAAAGGTTTCGCTGTCTTCTCGGTACATTCCCCTTAAGGCCATGTCCAAGAAGTTGTCTCCTCATTTCATTGGTCCTTATATTATAGAGTCTGTCATCGGCACCTCTGCTGTCTGCCTCTGCCTTCCTCCCTCACTTCGTGTTCATCCCATGTTCCACGTCTCTCAAGTCAAACCTTTCGTGGTCAGTGATCTTTTATCTGTGACCCTACCTTGGTCGCTGATTTCTGGGCCTCCCATCCGTCCACATCATCTGGGCTGCCAGATTGCGGCCGTTGAGGGGGTAGTAATGTCTACGTTCCTCTAATAAACCTGTTAAACCTTTTTGATTCTCCTGAGTGTTCTCTGCATGTGGGTCAAATTGGTGTCTATAACGATAACAATTTAGGGGAATATTATTTTACTAGATTGAAAACTAACAACCTTTTTGGGTAAATGATCTTAGCAGGCAAGCACATGTTCGTAGCTGTTAGTGGTTGGAGCTAACAAAAGAAGCTTATAGCTTATCATCAGAATCAAACACATACCATTAATAAAAGGGTTAAAATGCATAAGCGTGGACGGCGTGTTATGGTCGATCTTCTGTCTTTAAAATCAACCGTTAAATAAAGTTTGTCTCAACCTTAACAAAAAAAAAACACAAACACAGAACACACAAACTGAGCACGTGTGCTGAACAGATAATCTGCTAGCACTAAGATGGCTGAGTTTTCAACACAAACAAAACCAAACGTCATAAAGTGAAAAATGTTTCACTCTAAACTACTTCTCTCTGCCCAAAACACAACCTCTTACATGATCTGTGCTGAGGAAAAGTTGTCCGGGGCGACGAAGTTGAAGAAAGCATCCACAGTGAACAGAGGGTTAACTTGCTAACCTCCATAGCTGTGAGGTGGGGCAGCTCGTTCTGTCGGTAAATGCAGTTTTATGCCGATATACTGTATTTAGGATTTGAAGAAAAAAAAATTATGAAGATAAGTCAGTTTTTAGATTATGTTTTTCAATTGAGAGTGATAGTTCTGGTCTTTTTTTGCTGCTGGTTGAGTAAATCCTGGGTGAATTTTGACAAAAATTAAATTTGCGGTAATGGCATTTTGTAGAGTTTGTTTACTTTCTGATTTAACTGCTTATAGTTTTAACTGTGTTTGGTATTCATAGAAATGGTTTAAACCAGCTTTTAGCCAAGATTTTGTCACTTCTGAGGATACCACACGTGTTTATGTTTAACTGAGGAAACTTAAAGCATTGAACATAGAAATAAAAAAGTTAATTTCCTCACCTGGTACCGGGGGTTGTACTCAAAAGGTCGATCTAAATGTGGACTTTGACTAGGTTACTCCAAAACCTTTAGTTTTTGTTTTAGATCATTGTGCTGGTATATGACAAATAAACTGCATGGTATGATTTTTATGATTTGGTTTTACAGCTACCCGCATTACAAACATATTATACACCATTGTATAATTCAGTTTCATTTTTCGCTTTTAGACACAGTACACACTGGAGTCCCACAGTAGGAGAAGAAACTTCTGAACAACCTTGGTATGAACAGAGTCCATCCAAAAGTACCAGACGGTCAAAAAAAAAGTTTACCTCAATAAGGTCAGTCAAGATTGGTGTCTCCTGCCATACAAACACAGGTTTTCTATTGGATTGTAGTGATGACACAGACACACATACACGGATCTACTGCTGCCTGTCACCATTCCAGGCACCACGGTCTCTCCCATCTCTCTATCTGACTTAAAGAAAGTTGGTGAGGAGAACTGCATATCAAATAAGAGACAGCCATACCTGCTACCGCGTGTAGAACAACCCATCACAGACAATTCTGTGGGAAACATTATTCCTGCCTGTACAACCAATGTCATTATTTGGAGTGAGATTAGTCTGGGCAGAATGAGAAAGTATGAGACTCATGCCAGATGGTGGAGAGTTGGAAACTTTTATTCTCCCTTTAACAAAATTTAGGTCAGAAACTGTTGTTATAAAAGAAAATTCAGTCAAATTAAATCTGGACAGTCATGACACTCCTGGATCCGAATTTGTTTGGTGTAACTGCAGATACTTTAAACACAAAGACAGTTTTATGTAATATGTTAGATGGAAACATCAACATTTCCATTAAGGAGTGAGTTATTGTTTAGACCTGTACCTACAGGTAGTATTTGCACAGGAGATACTACCTGTAGGTACCTGTAAGAGACTGGCTTATTAATTGGTTGCAAATTTGTCTCTGATTCAGTTATCGTAAATTAAAACACTGCAGCCTCACCAACCAGGGTGCTTACCTCTCTTCCCATAAAAGGCTGCGTACATATTAGTTAAGGTATTGGCACAATTAGATTGCTCCATTATTTGTTGTGCTTTTTAAGTTACTGAAGTCTCTTAGCAAAACACTTCAAAGTTAATTGACCCTAAGGGGATCTCAAAATGCTCTGTTTTTATCTTTAACTCTGAATATTGGTGAGAGTTTATTGCTTTTAGTGCCCTGTTGTTCTCAATCTTTAAACCAAGTTAGTTTTTTAATGCATGCATATGTTTAAAGTTCCTGTGTATTTTGGGTTTTTCATGAGTGAGAACTTGTCCTTCAAGATCGATTCAGGTTTTCTGTTTGTTATGGGTTTTCATGACAAAAGGTTTGCTTGCCATTTAACACAGTTTACCTTATTTAAATGGTAAGCAAAAGCAAAATCAACAGAATTGTTGAAAATTGTTGAGTACAAGATTTGACTGAAAATGAGAGAAAGAAAACAATCGATGGTCAAAAGAAGAAATCTGTGAAAGAAAAGATGCAAAAGTAGACTTTTGCCTTATGGGGTTGGTTATTAAAATTGTGACAGCCTCAATATGTTTTCTTCTTTGTGCAAGCAAGGGAAGGACCTTGAAATTGCAAAAATGGTCAATGATTTCTTTAGAAATATTTACATACTCAATATGAGTGTTCTTTGCATGTCAATGACAGCAGATGGCTCTGCTTTATAAGAAAGTAATAATGATCTGTTTTGCAATTATATCTGGGTTCTGTAGCAGTATCGTACATTCCGCAGAACAGCAACAGGGTCCAGACAATATGGTGGTGGGTCTTGTTTTTTTATGGTCAGTAGTTTTACCTGAACATACCTTGTAGTCATATACAATACTCACAAAAATTAGGGATATTCAGCTTTCAGGTGAAATTTCAGAATTAACCAAAAATGCACCATAATCTTTACAGATAAACCTCTCCAAACTTTTGAAAGCACATGTCCAACTGTTCAGTGTTTCAGTACTTGTTGCACAACTTGCTGTTCACTAACAAGTAACTTGATTGAAAAATTCACAACAGGTGTTTGGTCCATAAATCAACCAATAAGTTTCCTGGTTCAATCAGAATTGGTATTAAACAGCCCTCCTCATCATGCTGTTCACATTTTGACATTATGAGATCAGGACAACGCCTAATAATTGATCAACAGTACTTCGCGACTGCGAGGCTTCAAACAGGATGTTCTCAGATGGAAGTGGCCACTGAGCTTAGAGTGTCACAAAGTGTCGTAAGGAGGTTGCAACAGAGATACAGGAAGACTGGAAGAATAACAGAAAGACATAGAAGTGAATGTCCTTTAGTCACATCCCACACTGATGACCACTTCATTGCAAACAGCCCCCTGCAGAACCAGATGATGAATGCCACTCAACTCCAGGCACATGCAGTCAAGTTCTCCAGAATCCTGCTAATGACCTAATTATTAGATTCAGGTGTGTTGAAGCAGAGGCACATCTAAAGGTTGCAGGACACTGGCCCTCGAGGACTGGAGTTTGACACCTGTGCTCTAACTTATTGATCTGGCACTATTAGGGAACAGCTGCTGGAGACTGGGGTACCTCAAATGGAGTGACCTGCACTTTCTCCAGACCTAAAACCCATTGAAAACCAATGGGATAGCTGAGTCGCTGTTTAGAGGCTCATAACTCTGAACCCTATAACTCAATGACCTCAGGGTCACCCTTCTAACCCAGCAATGTTGTTGGCTTTTGTTTTAATAATTTGTTTGAGGTGAGGAAATCACCATTGTATGGTTCTACCTAAATGCCTTGCTTTAATGATACAATATCACTGTAGTGTGAATATTTTTCGTTTTTTGTAAATTTCACCAATAGGCCAAATATCCTTAAATCTACCTTTTGTGAGTAGAGTATAACGAGCATTACTATTATACTAAGGACGTGCAGTATTGCTTTTGTATTATAAAATATACAGTATTTATCTTTGTTTTACAGCTTGGCTCACACTAAACGTTCTCACTTCGTCAGTACCACTTCCTCAAACAGTCTGTGACCTAGACTGAGACTCAGAACTACTGCAGACTAAGACAGTGTGTTAATTGGCAGCACTGCAGGATGATATTGGCGGCAGATTTCTCTACCCATTTGTGTGTAACAGAGCTAAACAAGTTTAGAATGACTTGTATTGGCAAAAAAACAAAAAAAAAAACAGAATTCTTTTCAATTTTTATTGTCCTCCATTTATCTTACACAAATAATTCTAAATCCTAATTTTGTAGATTTTAAGAGAAACAGAAGTAGGTTAAACACTATTTCCATCATAGGAGAAGAAGTGGAAGTGCTGGAGGGAGAATAAATACCTCGATGTTCACCTGGACAACTGACTGACGTGGCAATGCAACTGTAAAGCTGTCTACATCAGGAAGATCAGGGAACACTTGACCCAGATAGTGAAGTCCACCTTTATGTTCTACACTGCAGCTTTTTTCCACAAACTCTCGACTCTTTCAAAAATGGTTGCAACTCCCATGGTCTTAGAACTGAAAGGAATCAGTCACCGTTGTAACTCTGTGCTAGATTCAGAGCAAGGCACCATGTAGAATCCTGCTGAGGTTAAAGATCTAATCTTTAAACCATGTTCCACCTGTCTCAGCATTTTCTAATTAAAGTTGATTTTTAGCGTAAGCAGTAATATTTTATCAACTTTAACAACATGACTAATCACTTTTGTTTTTTAATGTAGGTTCAAGAAGTCTATGGGATTGACTGGAACAGGCCTCACACTCATCATGGAGCAACAGTGTTAGTCCCGGATATTCAGCTGCCCTGTCAGCTCTCAGATGAAGAAGTTGCCATTTTGCCTGTTTCAAGAACTTTAGCTGCAGCAATCAACTCATACTTAAAAACAGTACAGGTTTTGTTATCATTAGGGATTCATATCCAAACTACACATTTTTTAGAATGTTGGGGAAAAAGTACACCTGAAAGTACACTTTAGATTTTTATTTAAAATAATAGATGTGTTCTGTTATGACTGTCACATGAATGACAAATGAAGAACAAATAAGAAATTTTGTTACGTAGAGCTTTTTAATAAACAACTTTGCCCAACTGACATATGCCTCCAAGGACTGAAATGTGTTTAAAAAAAAATAAAACAGGATTATACAACTGAACTTCACATTGACATGGCCTCCTGGCCAAAACAACAAATACATCTGCCATCAAATACTTAAGTCCAATTCCAAAGTGTGAGCTGTGTATGCTGGGAGCTTCAGGGTCTCAAAGCATGATGCTGGCTTACCTAGACTGATACCAAACTGGAGTTTGGCTATTATTGTTGTCATAAAATATCACATGACTCCATTACCAACAGCAGCAATGAGTGATAGTAATTTTACTAGCCATTTTCACAAAATGCTTTTTTATTTTTAGCCTCCAAGGGTACAATGTAGTGGATATGCCCACTCCTGTTGCTGTTTGTAAAATGAGAGGAGTGCACATTCTCGGTCCTCTTAAAATGAAGATAGATGTAAGGGAGAGTCCCTTACATCCATCTTCATTTTAAGAGGTTTCCTATATGCATGCTCCCTTACTGGGGTCTGTCTGAAAACTTTTGCAGCTGAAGATGATTCTTCAATCAGCATCCAACCTAGATAATATTGATCTTCTGAATGAGTGTAATATGCTGAATTAGTTTGTGTTAATTATTATTGTGATTATTAAGTACGTTTAAAAATGTAAAAATCAGATGAAATTGTGGTGCAGTTAAAACATTCACAACATTCTGACCAAATTTTGGAAGGACAGTCTTTAGATTTAGATTTGAAAAAGCAATTAGAGAAGACAGGGAATTATTGAGGAGTATACAGAAGCAACTTAAAGTCAGCATAAGACACAGCAAGGATGTGTACAGAAGGAAGCTGGGGAGCAAACTCCAGCAAAACAATTTCAGAGATGTGTGGTCAGGAATGAAGAAGATCACATGCTTCAAACAGAAGAAAGATCGGACCGATGGATGTATGGACAGAGCCAATGAAGTAAACACATTCTTTAATCGGTTCAGTTCAGAAACAAGCTCAGCATCCTCCTCTCCTGCTCACAGCCAAACAGACATCCCACCCTTCTTTGACCCAGTTTTCCTGTCACACCTCAAATGTTTAATATTCCATTTCAGCCATGGATCCTTCTGCTTCTACATTATTGCCGTCAACCAAATGAGAAGATGCTGATGGTCCCTTTGCCTCATCCTTCCACCTGTGTGTCTCAAGACGTTAGGTGAAGATGCAAATGGAAAGATTGAACTGGAACAAGGCTAAAGGTCCAGGTTGTATCAGCCCTATAGTCCTGAAGGCCTGTGCAGAGCAGCTCTGTGGGATTCCGCACTATTTCTTCAACCTTAGCCTGGCCCAGAAGACGTTTATGAGACGGAAAGGTTGTGTGTCTAACCAGGTCTACAACATTTACAATTGCAATGAAGAAACCTGTATAAAATTAGCAACATTTATTTTCCCTTTGGGATAAATAAAATATTTTTAAATTGAACTGAACTTGAATTTGCTTGGCTGAAGTCTCTTGCTACTGTAAAAAAAAAATCCATCACGATGTGGACTCGGCTGTTTCCTAATAGTGGTTAGCTGATGGCTCATAGCTGCTACCGATGGTATTCACACAGCAGTAACCATGGCAACACCTAATCAAAGCATGTACTTGTAAAAAAAAACTGATGTAGATTAAGGACAAGAGAAGGACACATTTGTTGGCCGCATTTGACAGACCTTCTGAGGCTCATTCATTTAGTTAAAAACAACAGATTAACAAGCAGTCTACATGCTGACCTTCATAATGCATAAGTAATGTCTGTCTTTAGCTTATTTGGTTAATCCTGTTTTTTTTTAGCTATGATATTCTTTTTTTTTTTTTACCAGTAATAATGATTGAGGGTACAAAAACATAAACTCATTAAAAATAAATTAGATCAATTTTAATATGCTACATCATCAACATGTGGCTGAAGGTGAGCAAACATTCTTAATCACTTTTTATTCTTTTATTACAAAATGTAGCCTACATTCCTCAACAACAAAACGTTGACTTTCGAAATTGTCAACAAAATGAGCAACACCGGTTCAAGATGATTTTGGCATTTATTTTATTGGCTAATGTAACAGACAAGCACTGTCTGTCATGTAAATCAAATTAAGCTAGCGATAGCAACCTGTGTGGATGGTGCCAATTTGTGAAATAGGCTAATAGCACCTTTGATATTGTTTAACTTTAATACAGAAGAAAAGGCAGATAAAGTCTTTAAACTGAAATCCCATTATAGACCTCTACTTAGCATCTTAAAAACACACAAACATCTGCAGATTATTCACAAAAAATTATAAGATAAGCTAATGTAACTTAGCAATGTCTTCCTAATCAACAGATACATTCAAATTAAATGCAGAGCAAAACACCAAAAACATTATAAAGATTCATATATTCAAAATCATAGGCAGAAATGTAAAATGAAATGACAAAAACCTTAAATAATTTTCATACAATTTAGTAATGTTTCTGACATCTCTCACAAAAAAACAATGTATAACAATGAGCATCAATTTAGGAAAAAAGCTTCCTATTTTTATTTAAGTTTTAATGAAAAAAGGGTATCTTGAAATGTATTTCTATATTTATTGACATTCCCAGGATGCAACCCTTCTTATTACTGCTAATCAACTTGTTGCATGTTTCCACTTGTATTTTGCTGATTTCTATGTGGTGATCATCTCCAACTCTATGACATTAGAAGGCATTCTTGCCTTCACCCTAATTATGGCTTGCTCTGCAGATTCTCTATCAGGTTCAAGTTGTGAGTCTGGCTAGGCCATTTCAAAAATTTTATATTAAATCTGTTCAGAAGAAATACGTTAAAGTACAATTAAAAGACTACTTTGTACTTAAATCTGCCATGGGTTTGTATAATTTTGCAATTGGCTGTAATTACTCTACTGTTGTACTACTTAACCCTGTGGTACACACATTCACTCCAGATGGGACCCTTTTTTCTTTGTGGTGTGTTGGGTAGTGCAATAAAAGCAGTGTAATATGACTTTCTTGCATGGTGAAATCCCTGGAAACAAAAGGTGTATTAGAAATATGTAGAATTAATTAGAGACGGAATTATGAAGAAAAGCATTCACCTTCACATCTGCTATCAGGTGGGTGGATGGTCCTTTTTCAGACCCTGTTAAGAAACTACGTTTAATTTTCATTAAGATTTATAAGTGAAATCATAATTTGGAGACTGCATTTTCTATTTATTCAAGTTATCTTTGTCCGACATGGAAACAAGCATTATTATTGAAACAAGTAGTTGTTAAAAAAACACAAGAAATCTGTAAGGGGCCAAAATAATCTTTTTATAGCACTGGAAGTATGTGAATGCAGAGAATTAGAGTGTAAAAACCTGTTACCTGAAGATTTTGAGCTCTTTTTCTTATTCATCACACACAGTGAGAAAGCCAGTAAAACGCTCAGGATGGAGGTGAAAGAAAAGGCTGCACTCCACAAATAAGTCACCAAATTGTTATCTGCAGAAGCACAACAACATAGACATTGTGTTTATGTTAAGTTTACATATATTTTTCCAGACTGAAGTTACTCACTTTTTAGGTCCAGCTTAGTTCCTTTTCCAAACAAAACGTGTCCACATGACGCAACTGCACAGTAGTAAGTTCCAGCGTGAGATGAGCTCAGGTTCCTAATCGGCAGTTTGTACACGCAGCTTTGTCTCGAATCATTTGTTTTCTTCCTACACCTCTCATCCTCACCCCCATGGCTGTAAACAAGTCCTTGTTGAGATTCCTCAGAGTTTTTAAACCAGTAAACACTGTGTTCTTCACCACAGCTGCCAGGTTGTACTGTACAGTTCAGAGTCACAGAGCCTCCTGGCAGAACAGTTTCAGATGTTGACTGATAGACTAAAGTCTGCATCTTTGAAATTGGGTTTTCTACGCTCACCATTGTTCCTTCTGCAAAATCAAGCCTGTATAAATAGCTACTGGCACAAAAATAGTTTGCAGAGTCTGAAATTCTTAGATCTGTTATCTTCAAGTGATTTTTACCTTTAGCAGTGTCCAGCTTAAAGCGTGGATTGTTTTTGAATTCATCATGAAAAGCAGGATCCGTTTCATACTTGTAAAAGGTGGAAATGAGCCTTGGTTTCTGTCCCAGATATTGTCTGTACCAGTAAAATCGTGCATCGACAACATCTTCATAGAAACATTGCAAAGTCAAGTTTTCTCCTGCTTTAATTGACACAAATTGATTCTCTTGACGAACAGACAAGGAGATTTTTGGAGTCTTTGCCAGAGCTGTAGAAAAAAAAAAAAAATAATAAATATATGACAATACAACACACCAAAAAACTCGCTTCCTGAGACATAGACTCACCCATGTTCCCCAAGAACAAGCATATCAGATAGACGACAAAGCGTATACATGTCATGGTGTTTAGATCGTTGTGCTGAATGAAAAGCACCTCGACCCATTTTTCAGGTTCCATAGATAAGGCGGTACTATTTCTGATTGTGCAAGCAGAGGTTGCCTATTAAGGAAACCTGGTCACATGTCCATTTTCTTTCTGTGTCATCCTACGCAAACAGTGGCCGTGTTTTTTTTCATGTCTTGCAAAAGATTCCTTGAAGTTTTCCTTGAAGCATACTTCAATGAATTGTACTGCAATGTTATGTAGTGAACCAACAAAAGGTAGCACACAGTTCGGCCATGTGGTTGTCTGCCTTCACGAAGGGCGTCTTGGTGAAGGCAACAATTAATAACAAGCCAGTCCAAAGTACTTCATAGGAAATTAAAGAAAATACAATTACAATAAGTTTAAGCTTTTTCTTTAAAAGAAAGTCTAATATGTAAAAAAATTTAAACTATTGTCTAAGATAAAATAAATATTGAAATTATATTTTTTAATTTCACACTTCAATCAGTGATTAGAAAACAGACCACTAGTGAGATTCTTTGAAAATGGTTTGAATATATTAAAATGCAAAAAAACAATGTCAGGAATTAGCAGGCCAAAGCAGCTAATTCCCTTCCCTATCCATTGAAAGTACCTTGCTTTGCATATTCCAAAGAACATGACTTATATTTTTTAGCTTAACCCTATTTATTTGTGTTTTTTGTGATGGTTCATAAACCAGTATAACCTTTATGGAACGATTTCTAATTGAAACAGTTAATAAACAGAGATAACCTAAGAGATTGCTGTCACATGTAAAGCACCACCATTATCCATCCAACAATTGTCTTCAGATTAACTGAGATCAACTTGCTGCGGTAAAAGTCCCAGGAGAGAAACCCAAATATCCTTCTCAGGAGTGACACTCTAATGCCCACTCTGGGGGAATCCCAGGCCAGAAGGGATATACTTATTTTTAGTCTCTTGAAATGATCTGGATCTAACCCAGGGTTTCCTTCCACCTGGACATGCCCAAAAAAACCTCTACAGGTAGAAAATCAAGAGGCATCTTTATCTGATGCTCAGAACCACGTCAGCTGACTGCTTTTGACAACCAATACTCATAAACTCACTCACGGTTGTGCTGGAGGTTTCTTCCTGTTAAAAGGGAGTTTTCCTCTCCACTGTCACTACATGCATGCTCAGTATGAGGGATTGCTGCAAAGTCAACGCCAGTGACTGTCCACTGTCTCTACATGCTCATCCAGGAGGAGTGACTTCTACAAATCACTGACTCGATGCAATCTGCTGGGTTTCCCTAGATAGAAAAACGTTTTAACCAATTTGAATAAATAATTTAATCTGACTGCACTGTTCAACAGTTAGGATTAATTGGAATGTATATAACTGACTTTAAATCTGTATATTAGATTGAACTGACTTTGTGAAGTGCCTTGAGACGATATGTGTTGTGAATTGCCGGTATATAAATAAAACTGAATTGAATTGAATAAATTCCTGTAGTGTTACTGTCAGGTTATTTCCAACCCTTCCCACCATATACCAAGACCTTTAGCAGGTTTTTAGTAAGGATCTGCCTCTTTCTCTTCCACCACATTGCCTCCATGATTGTGCAATCAACCTCCTTCCTGGTGCTCTTCTTCGGTCTGGGAGATTATACTATCAGATAGCTCTTAAAAAGAAATATTCCCTTCCACTCATCTCCTCTCCCTTCAAACCCATACAGGGTGCCACTGTTTTCACAAAACTGGATCTCCGCATGCATACTATCCGCATCCAAATGCTGACAAGTGGAAAACCACATTAAAACCCTTGTGAGTGTGAATCCTCATGATTCTAGGAGCTACTAACAAAACAAGTCTCCCAGCAAAGCCTATTTTGCATTTCCGACACCAGCACGGCTGGTCGCAATGGAGAGGCAGTGTGCATCCAGCTTTGAAACTCGCTGGCAAGTGAGACATCTATTTGAAGAATCCTTGGATCTAAAGTTGACTACGATCTGACATTTGTGTATCTCTCTGTCAATGAACAGCAAAAAGTTGAGTTATGATCTGCTGCTCGTGCAATCAGCAAATCATGGGGGTAATTAAGACAAGCTGTCTCAACCATTCCTTCTGAGCTTCTGCAGAAAAGGAATCTAACTCAGAGGTTTCCCCACAAGAGATGGTGTCTTTAATCACTTTGAGTAAATCAGCTTTTCCCCTTTCCTGTTTGAAAGGAGACCGCATAAGAACCGTAGCATTGCACGTCTTTCCAATTTATTTAATTATATTTTAAATAAGTCAAACATATTGCACAACACCCTTAAAGGCCATTTTGAGAACCTTATGGTCTCACCAAACCATTTGCAGTTTTCCTAGCATATGTTAACAATGTCATCTGGGACTGTCAGAACGTTTTTGTCTTCATCCATCTTGACGATATTCTTTTATTTTTCAAAAGTCTTAGAGAAACACAAATCCTATGTGAGACAGGTCATCCAAAGACAATTAGAACATTTCCGCAAAGGCCAAAAATGTGAATTTCACAAATCATCCATATCCTTTCTTGGCTATGCTTTTTAGGGTGGATAGGTGAAGACGGATCCTGATAAGATAAAGCAGTTCGAGATTGTCCTCCTCCCACTAATAGAAAGCAACTCCAGCATTTTCTGGGATATGTTCATTTTTACAGACACTTCATTAGAGATTTTAGACTGGTTGCTGCTTGTTTCCTCCTTGTTTCTTTTGTCACCCTGGAGGGCTACTTCACCATTATTTTTGGTGGTATCTTTTAATACAGATATGTAGGACAGCATATCTGCCTGTACCATTTGGGCCAGAAATAAAAGCTCCCATCACCCTCCTTAAGGTCTCCCTCAACCTCTGTCTTTTCCCAGTCACCCATGATCACACATTGCCATTGATTGTGTGACCAGCCTCCCTGCATCCAACAAGAAATCTCTCGTCCTCAATATAATAGACCTGTTTTCCAAAGCGTGACATTTAGTTACTTTCTCGGAGTTGGCATCTACTGCCGAAACCACCAACCTCCTTATACACTATATTTTCTATCTCCACCATGTCAGATTAAGGTCATTGCTCAGGTCTGGAAATATTTCTGCCCTGCTCTTGCTGCTAAATTCTGATTCTGACTCACCTCAACTTTCATCTAGAAACCAATGGTCAATGTAAGCGCATGAACCAGGACTTGGAGAATACACTCCAGTGTATGTGCTTGCTACCTGAAGCAAACATCTTACCTGGGTGGGGTATACTCATAATTCTCATATGTCAGCAGCTTCTGGTTTATCACCCATCTCCAAGACTGTCAAAAAATCTGGAACCTGACCAATCAGCCTTACAGATAACATCAGCCCAAAATAAGTAAATCACTGACAAGAAACACATTCCTGCTCTCACCTAATTTCTTGATCAGAAAAACTCCAGAAAACTCAATGTCAGATTCTTAGGTCAGTTTGAAATAGACTCAGCCCATCATTCGTCTTAAACTTCCATCCCGCCTTTTATGTCTTTCAAATCAAGCCAGTTCTTTCTAGTTCCATGTGCCCTGTGGCCGAGCCCCCTCTACCTGCTTGGGTAATTGATAGACATCCTGCCTTAACTGTGCATCACAGTGTTGATGCCTGGTGTTGTGGCCGGGGTTTACAATGTGGATGTGGCCAGATGTGCCAGAGCGGGATGCTGCCATTTGGGTCATATGTCTTTTCCTATCTTATGAAATACAAATTTAGAGAAAGTGTAAATTATAAAGCTTTGTTCTTCAAAACCATACAAACATTTTAAAATTATTTTTACTACATCACAAACTATCCAAAACAAAACTTAAACATCTTTGTAATAAACATATTAGTGATGTGTCAGTCTAGAACGAAAAGGCTCTTAGAGCTGGCTCTTTGAAGTGAACTTTAGGAATATATTTTTTACTGCTGCTTACTTTTTTTGTCTTCAAACTGCACGTGATTGGTCAATATGTGTACTGTCGTCTCTGTCTGCACTAGCGGAGGGGTGTAGGCTAGGCAGTTATACACATCTGCTGACTGTTTGTGTTTGGCAATGAGAGTGTCCAGCGCACCATGAGTGAGGCTGCTGTTACAATTAAGGAGGCCTGTCCAATGTTACTGTTTCATATTGTGCAGTTATCACAATGTAAATCCAGTGCAATTTATATTACAAAGTAATAATGAAAAAACCGTGATACAGTCATTATGGTAAAAATTATATCTAACTACAGTTCAATACAGCTTTCTTTACAAGTTAGAGATTCTCAGTGAATTTGTGTAATACATGCTCTACCGATCTACCAATATTAGTGAGGAATATTCAGTTGTGTTCAAAATTTGGGGGAGTACTCTTATATCCCCGGCTCTGCAGAACAGACACATAGATGGTGGAACTCTAGCTGAAAACAAAAATAAGGACCCTTACTCTGGTTTATAAATTGTTTACATAGCGTAAAAGGTTGTGAAAAGTTTAACTGTTCATTGTATGTGAAGGTACGATGCAGAAGACAGTATGAAACAGATAATAATAAAAAAACAATAACATATTTTACAATTAATAAAATACAAGCTGGATATCAATGGTGTAAACACTTTACTAACATTGATACAAAGAAGTCTACAACAGAAGACATTGCATCATTCCATTGGGATAGATTAAAATCCAAAAAACACTTTGGAACTAAATGAAAAACGGTAAACTTTCTAACACAAAACTTTCTTGTACTTCTATTGGCTCACCAGTGCTTTCCCATGCTGAAAGAACAGAAAAACAAAACCATACTATACACATTTCATCATTTCTTGTTTTCTATTTCCTGTTCAGATGAATCATACATGCTAAGCAAAATAGCTACTCTGAATTTTGAAATGCACAGGTTTGAATAAAAATACTTTTATTCTTTTAAAATGATCGTCCATCCATTGTTTATAGTCGCTACTCCGTGCAGTGTAGCGGGGTACTGGTGTCCAGCCCCACCAGTCATTGGGCGAGAGGACAGGTCTTCAGTCCATCACAGGAAGACACATGGGACAAACAACCATGCACACACACATTCACACCTAAGGGCAATTTAGAAAAAACAATTAACTTTAAAGTCATGTTTTTAGACTGTCTGTACTGTTGTTGTCTTTCTTTGGAAACCAAATGGCAACCACAAACACCAATCACAAAATGCTCCAAAATAGGTAAATGTGCCTTTACAGAAACATTTTTTTAAACCAGAAATTTTATGATTTGGATTCTGATCAAAAGAAACAAAATGTCTCATTATAGAATCATCTTCGTTTCTGAAACTAGATTACTTTCTGAAACTACATTGAAGAGATTCTAAATAACAAAGCTTATGCAACGCTTATTTCAAGCTTAAAATGGAATAAACACACTCTGTCTTGCTGCTGCTTCTCTGCCTTCTTGATTTGTTCAAATGGTCAACATTTATAGATGCATAAAGGATTCTGTTTGTGTCTTGGTCATTAATCTGGAAATATATGCGAAAGCAGATCCGAATATATACCTTGTTGCAAAGTTTTTAAGCCATATTTAAATTATTTATTATATATATTATTTATAGCCTAAAGATTAAAAGGTGAAGGTTAATCTTACCCATGGTGCAGTCATAGCAGCAGTAAACTGTGACTCTGGTTGAAAAGAGAGCAAATTAGTTTTTAACAAAAAGCATATTTAGTAGACAAAGAACATTGGAGGTGCATCTCAACAAATCAAAAAATCCTAAGATTAGTTTATTTAAAAATATAAACATGCAATAATAGGTTTTTATTATTTGTAAGCTATAATAATCAAAACTGGAAGGAATTAACCCCTAAAATATATCACTGTGTTAAAAATCTATATATGAGTTTCACTTTATCAGTTAAAATGTACACTCGCTTTTACATTACCGTTGGCTTGGTGGGATGTTTTTCTTAGTCTGCACGCAAAGAAAATCAGTAAAGCAACAAGTAGCATTGTCAAACATCCAGTTAAAGTTCCAACCAAAACATTCTTCAAGACGTTTTTCTCCCCTACATACAAAATTACAGATTTTACCTCATGTTTCTGTCTTCCTACACATTACGTATGTAGTAATGCAACGCCTTTTACTCACTTGAAAAGTTCTGCATTGTTGCATTTCCAAACAGAATGTGTCCACATGAGGCAACAACGCAGTAGTCGGTTTCAACATCAGACACGTGCAGGTTCTTCATTGGCAGATTGTAGACACACGTGTGTATTTGTGTGCTTGACTTTCTCTCACACTGACCATTCCTTTTTTCATGAGTGTAAATAAATCCTGGTTGAAATCCGTCAGTCTTTAAACCAGTAAACAGTGTGTTCTCCACCACAGTTCCCAGTTTGTACTGAGCAGTTCAGAGTCTTTAGAGCTTCCTGGTTGAATACTTTCAGATGTTAACTGATGGATCAAAGCTCTTACGTTTGAACCTGAACTTTATACACTGAGAACAGTGCCTTGCGCAAAAGTAACAACTTGTGCATTACTTATTCCACAGAAATATGTAGCAGAGTTTGAAATTCTTAGATTTGAAATTATCAGCTGATTTGCTTCGTCTTCTATAACCAAGCTGAAATGAGCATTGTTCTTGAATTCACCATAAAAAGTTATCTCTTCCCCGTACACATAAACGCTGGCAATCAGCTTGGGTTGTGTAGGATCTCTGCTCCTCCCCTTCTGGTTGGTTCTGGAAGCTCATTGTCTGCAGCTGCAACGCATTCTCCTAATGAGCTCATGGGCTTCTTAAGGTAGCTGCTGATACAGACCTTTGCTGGGACTATCATTATGTCCAGATTTACACAGACGCATCAAAAACAGATGAAAAAATAGGAGTAGCATTTGTAATACCAGAATTTAAAATAAAAGTAGGAAAAAGAATTACAGATGGATTATCAGTATATTCAGGAGAATTATTAGCCATATTGTTAGCAGTGCAGTGGGTGGAAGATATAAAACCATTAAAAACAATCGTTTGTTCAGATTCAAGTTCAGCATTATTAAGTTTAAAACATAATCATTCAGAGGGTAGACCAGACATTTTGTTGGAAATAAAACAAACTTTATTTAGAATACAAAGAATGGGATTAATATTAGTGTTTTTATGGGTACCAGCACATGTAGGAGTTGGAGGGAATGAGAAGGCGGACAGGATGGCAAAGAAGGCAACACAAAACAACATTAGCTTTATAATAAATATTAGTAGGTCAGAGGCAAGAAATATAATTAAACAGAGAATCAGGAAAGAGTGGCAAAAAAGGTGGGATGAAGAAAAGAAAGGAAGATGGTTTTACAGAATCAACAAGATAGTAGGAGAAGTAAGAACAGGAAGGAGTAGAAAAGAGGAAAGATTAATTACAAGATTAAGACTAGGACATACAGGACTTAATTCTACATTGTTCAAGATAAAGAAACATAATACAGGAAAATGTGATTATTGTGGAGAGGAGGAAACAATAGAACATGTAATATTGAAGTGTCAGAAATATGAACAAGAAAGAACAATTTTAAGGAGAGAATTTGTAGGTATTAAAGAAAATTTTATATTGAGAGATACTTTGCAAAGAAGTTTAGGTAGCAAACATATTCAAATTATAATTAGATTTTTCAAAAGCACTAAATTAATAAATAGAATTTGATTGTTGTAATAGTAAATACGATTTAAAACCATGAAGAACCACACTCCATACCAGTCGGTGGCGGTAATGCACATCTTCAAGTTATTTGCCAACTGCCAAAAAATAACACAGAAGAAGAAGAAGACCTTTGCTGGAACATAACCTCAGTTATGTGGACTCCTGTCTGTCTGCCTATCCGTCTGCCTGCCTGCCTGTCGACCTGCCTATCTGCCTACCTGCCTGCCAACATCTAGTAATACTCCCTCCTAAGGACTGCACTGTAAATATTCTCATCTCCAGTACTCTCTCTCTCTCTCCTTGGATTCCTTGCTTTACCTCCTCCTCCTCTGGCTTCTGGACAACTCCAGCTCAAGATTCCTTAAACAAAGTCTACAGTAGAAATAAACCTCATTTACCGTCTTATCCTGTGTGCTGAGTCTGTTTCATCCTCTGGTTTTGTTCTACTTCGACTATCTAAGCAATTCATGATAGTATGTTCCAGCCATCTAACATGTCGAAGAACAATTCAGATGATGAACAGACTTCCTTAAAGGAATGCCTACAATCTACTGAAACCATGCTTCAACAGCTACTGCAACAACAAAGGTATGGTTCATGCTTTAAGCGAAATCATAACCAAACTCTCACCTGCCTCTTCCAATCCTCCAGCTCGTTTAGAGAATCCTCAGCCACCCACAATTCTATCTTCTGGGATCCGAGAGCCTGACTTCCGACAATCTGAACCGTTTGATGGTAATCCTAATAACTTTTCTCTCCAGTGTGAATTAGCATTTAGTCGTTCCCCCTCCCTTTTCCCTACTGCTGCCTCCAAGATTACTTATATTGTTACCTCGCTAAAGGGATCTGCTCTGCGCTGGGCGCACGCCTATTTGGCATCTAACCCTGTTGAGTCTCTTAGTTATGCCATTTTTTTCAGTCACTTCAAGAGAGTCTTCGATCAACCACTCCAGCAGGAGGCAGCGGCTAAGAAGATACTCACCCTCAAACAGGGAAGGAGAGCGTTGGCTGAGTTCGCCATCAACTTCCGGGTGGCAGCGCAGGAGGTGGGTTGGGATGAAGCGGCACTCAAGGGTATTTTTGTTAATTCCCTTGCAGATCAAGTAAAGGACCAGTTGGTTTTGAGAGATGAACCCGAAAGACTGGATGAATTAATCAACCTATTGATCCGCATTGACAACCGTCTAAGAGAGAGACAAACAGAAAGGAACTACAATTCACAGTGGCAGCACTCTCTGGCACCTCGAACCACTTTCCTCGACGCACCCACTTCCTCTTCAGAGGGATCTGTGGAACCGGAACCGATGCAGATTGGTCACACTCGACTCTCCCCAGAGGAACGACAACGTCGCTTTGAGGGTGGTCTTTGACTATATTGTGGACAAGGAGGACATTTTATCACAAGATGCCCCAAGAAGGGAAAAGAGAGGGCTTGTCAATAGGTCAGGGGACTTTGATGAGCATATCCCATTCTTCCCCTGTCTCTCATCTGTGTTTTCCGGTCACTATTATTGTTGGCCAAGAGAAGTTTCCTGTTGACGCTTTTATTGATTCTGGTGCTGAACAGAATCTTATTTCCTCGGATCTGGTTGATAAACGTCAAATACCCTCTCAGCCTCTCAACCATTCCCTTTCTGTCACTGGCATCACTGGTCAAACCATGTCTCAAGTGAGATTTAAAGTGCCTCAGCTTCACATCATCACCTCTGGTAACCATCATGAATGGGGTGAGTTCTTTGTTGTCTCTTCCATCTCTCCACAATTAGTTTTGGGGTTTCCCTGGTTGCAGAAACATAATCCTGCTATTAATTGGGTGGAGGGCAGAGTAGAGAGATGGAGTAATCTCTGTCTCCAGAACAGCTTAAGAACTGCTGTCTCTCACTCTATCAAACAACTCAAACCTTCTGAGCCTGTTGATCTGTCCAAAGTTCCACCTGAATACCACAATCTTGCACCTGTGTTTAGCAAACAAGGGGCTCTTTCTTTACCTCTGCATCGCCCCTATGACTGCTCTATTGATCTCCTCCCAGGCGCTCCGCTACCATCCAGCAGACTCTTTAATGTCTCCGGACCCGAGAGAAAGGTCATGAAAGAGTACATTGAGGATTCTTTAGCATCTGGGATCATTCGTCCGTCTACCTCCCCTGTTGGCGCCGGATTCTTCTTCGTGGGTAAGAAGGACGGCACATTAAGACCCTGTATTGATTATAGAGGATTGAATCAAATCACTATTAAAAATAAATACCCACTACCACTTATTGATTCCATACATGAACAATTACATTCTGCCAAGATCTTCACTAAACTCGACCTGCGCAATGCTTACCATTTGGTCCGGATCCGAGAGGGTGATGAGTGGAAAACAGCTTTCAAAACCCCCCTAGGACATTTTGAGTATTTGGTTATGCCTTTCGGGTTGACTAATGCACCCGCTGTTTTCCAGGCTCTTATTAATGATGTTCTTCATGACTTTCTCAACCTCTTTGTTTTCGTTTATCTGGATGACATTTTGATTTTTTCCCAGGACAAAGAACAACATCGCCAGTGTGATGGAAATTCTTGCAGTAAGCATTTCACAGTGTATGACCTTTTTTATCTTACTCCTCAGAACATCTGTGTTAGAGGAAGAAGCTGTAAAAGCCATTATCAGAAGTTTAATGGTTCAGACCCATCTTTTAGGACAATGTCAGGAAGGGCAGTTAGGTCTGTTCCTAGATAACCTTGTCACCTTGGAACTCAAGAAGGGTTTGGGTCATAAAACATAGACTCTTTGCAGTTGAGATAACACTGTCTTGTTCTGGTATAAATACTGTGTGAAAATAGAGTTCAGGGCTCTGTTCAACTGACTTGCTTGGTGACAGAGTCATTCAAACGCTGAATGCCTTTGAATAAAACTTATTAAGACAAAGTCCGGATTTTTCTCTTCTTGTGAGTCAACTTCTCTCCACTTTGATAAGAAAATTCCACAACAATTTTAGCGTCACGAACAGGATCTAACGTGCCAGAGGAGACCGCAGGAGGGGGACATGGACGCCTGGCCAGCCTGAGACGTTGTCCTCAGTCCACTTCCATATTACGGTGGTGGAGTCTGGGTGCCAGCCTGCGGCTTCTGGCCGATTGGATCTGAACTAATTGTCTACAAATATATCTGGGTGAGATGTTGCTCTGTATGATATAATGTATATTATTTTTTTTATCACACATTAACCATCATTTCCTAATTAATTAATTAGGTTCTGGAGTTGCGAGAGGGAGGACATCAGCTGAGTGCCACGTCACCCTGTAGAGGTATACAGGGAAGTTGTTATTGGAAACGATAACAAAAAAGCAGAACACAGGGTTTTGCGGGTGGTTTTTTGCAATTTTCTACACCTCATAAAGGAGAAAAGCCAGTCGGCAGACGTGCCGCTGAACGGGTAAAAAGGAAAAAATGGGTTCCGGAACCTCAAAGGCATCAGGGGTGTCTCCTTCTCCAGACTCTGCGATTTATAAAATAATGAAAGAAAAAGGTGGAGATGATTGTGTTAAATGTGCTTTAATTTGGGAGGACAAGTTTGGTTTTCCACAAGGTGGAAGGTTGAGTGTAAATCAGTTGAATAAAATAAAACAGTTGATGGATGGTGATTGGGAGAAAATAAAAAAAAGGATTAAAAAACAAGATTTAGATCAGAGAGAAAAATGGGTAAAATGTTGGAATGAATGGATTACGGAGGCTATGCGTAGGGAAAGAAAATCCGAATTGAAACAGATGGCAGGGGGAAAAGATTTGTCCAGGGACGTGGGAAACAGGTATGACAATGCTGGTCGTGCCGTTGATGACCCCACGTTTCCACCTCCATATAGACCTAGTGATGCTTCACCCTCCTGTTTATATCCATCATTACAGACGGAGTTGCGGGCCCTCCAGATGGCAGACCTCGATCTAGACTCCCGTCCTCCTCCAGCAGCAGGCCAACCAGCAGCGGGCCAACCAGCAAATCTGTCCGCAAGTCAGCCAGGACAACTCGCCAGTCCGCTTCACTATCAGCCCGTGAATCAACTCACACATCCACCTGCAGTGCAGGCTGACCTCACCGAGCACAGCGGCCCCAGCGAAGCGGAAGGTGTGATCATGCACCAGCCTACAGATGAGCAGCGACCGGGTTCATCAAAGGACCAGAAAATACCTTTCCTCTCCTGTTAGCTTTCATGAGTTTACATGGTTACGGAGTGGAAGACAACGAGAAGAAGATAAAAAAGAGGAAGAAGAATATCAATGACCTATGTTGGAAGTAGCCGGAAAAAATTAGCCTCAGTTGGTGTTTCGACCGTGGACTGCAGCAGACATCCAAGCCAGCACCGCGTTACTTCCGGATCCCGTAGGAGACGGAAGAAAGTTTGCTACGAAATTTAAAGCTTTATGCCATGAAATGAGACCTACCGGCACAGAAATTTGCCGGCTCCTTGCAGCAAAAATCAAACCTGGAGAGTTAGTTGGTCTGAGATTGCCAGATCCTGCAGTGCGCCTTGTCGAGACAACTGGAGGTGAAAATGGTGATTTAAATCATCGTAATGGACCATGGTATAATGCCATAGAACATTTGTGCACTGACTTGATCACAAAATTTCCACAGAGGAGTGATTGTGCCATGCTACAACAAGTCAAACAACATCCTGATGAGACTGTCGCTGACTTTCTTTACCGGATGGAAGAAGCGTTCAATAAACACTCAGGTATGGAGCGCCCCGCTGACCTTACTGTTTTGGGCCCCTGGGAAAAGATGCTGTGTGGATATATTATGGAAGGACTTCTCCCTGAGATCGCAGCACAAACTAAGACTCTTTATGTTGGTTGGAGACATGGGGTGCGTTTTGAGGAGCTGAAAAGACATGCTTTACACAGCGATGATGTTATCAACGACAGGAAGAAGAAAAAAGTGGACAAAAGAAAGACTGATTTGCATAACGCTGCCCTGACCCTGTATTACAGTACAAATCAACGTGGTTCTTTTCCTCGAGGACGAGGCCGGGGACGCCGGAGCAGAGGTTGGGGAAGGGGACAGTGGTCCCGCTCCGATGCTTGCCATAAATGTGGAAAGTTGGGACACTGGAGGAATGAATGTCCAGAGAAACTGCAGCAGCCAGACACCGGTAACTGACGCGGGGAGGACGGGACCCTGGATCTGGCTGTCACTCGCATTGAGGAGGGGTCTCTTAAGGAGCGTGAGGTTTCACAAACACACACACAGTTGCATGATGATACTGATTCACATAGGTTGCTTACAGAGGCCATATTACACTTAGAAGGTGCCTCCGTAGTTTTACCAGGCACATATCTCCATACACAGAACCCTGCTTTTAAAAGAATGCCTATGTTTTCTATGATGGTGATGGATGAAGAAATTTATTTTGCTGTAGATTCAGGAGCGACACACTCTGTTTTATCAGCTAAATGTATCAAAGAGCAACCAAAACTGAGTGGTCGTTATGTTCATTCTGTCTCTGCTTCAGGTGAAACAGTTAGGGAAAGTTTTTCGGTTCCTCTAAAGTGTTCCACTCCACAGGGAGTGCAGTTAAAACACTCTTTTTTGGTGTCTCCTTTGTGTCCTTTAAATTTGATGGGTAGAGATTTGATGTGCAGATTAAATATTGCTATTATTTCAAACCCTGATGGACTGACAGTTCACACTCAGAAAGACTTTGACTATGACTACACTGCAGTACATTGGGCCCCAGATCAACCCTTATATGCATATGAGTGAAAGCTTCCAGTTGGTCCTGTACCTCAACATTTTGTCACATTGGCAGTAAATGCTGTGGCACCTGGTTGTGATTTAATGAGTGCAGATGATCCGCATTGTACTTCACATGTATCTGAAGGACCTGATTTTGATTATGAGGACAGTTGGTACAAAATTACAAATGAGAGAGTGCACCTCTCTGACATGTACTGGAATGATCACACAGCAGCTTTATCTGTGACTTTGACCTCTGAACAGCTGCATTTTTTTCAAGTTTCTGGTTCGGTGCCGCATGTATCATTGGCCAAGTCTGAAAATATGGAATGGAAGGATGTGGGGTTTTTTGTTAGACGTTGTCTCCTTGCCACGGATTGGAGGGAGACAGATGTCCCATATGTGTTTGCGTCTCCTTCTCAAAATGCTTTTAAAAGACATTGTCCCACTGTTGTTTCCTGTAATCGTACAGTGCAACTGATTTCACATTCACATCTGTTTTTAGCTACTGCTTCTTCTGCGGATGCAGATCTTGAGGAGCTGCCTGATTCATTGTGGACTGCTCACAAATATGATGTTGGTCTTATTACAGATTGTGAGCCAGTTGTTGTTACTCCTAAATCAAATTACAGGCCATGTCAGAAACAATATTTACTGAAAAAGGAAGCTTTGGAGGGAATTCGTCCTGTTTTTGATTCCCTCCTTAGAACTGGGGTAATTGTACCCTGTCCAAATTCACCTGTGAGAACACCGTTGTTCCCTGTGAAAAAAAATTAGGCCCCCTGGAGAGCCTGACGAATGGAGATTTGTCAGGGACCTTCAGGCTGTCAACCAGTCTGTTGTGGCCCGTGCACCATCAGTTCCGAACCCTTCTACGATTCTGTCACAAATTCCACCAGAAGCTAAATATTTTTCAGTGATAGACCTGGCAAATGCGTTTTTTTCTGTCCCTGTACACAAGGACAGTCAGTATTGGTTTGCTTTTGAGTTTGATGGGAAGCCATATTGTTTTACTCGTCGTTGTCAGGGCTACACAGAGTCCAACTATTTTTAACACAGCTCTGAAGGACTCTTTGGCTGATTTGACTCTGTCTCCTGGAACTGTCCTTACACAGTATGTTGATGATTTATTATTATCAGCAGGTTCAGCGGATCAGTGTAGGAAAGACACCTTGAAACTGCTTCAACATCTTCATAAAAAGGGTCACAAAGTTTCACAATCTAAAATGCAGTTTGTACAGGAAGAAGTGACATTTCTTGGTCATGTTCTCTCACATAAAAGCAGAAAACTGTCCCCTCAGCGCATTGAAGCAGTTCTGAAAATCCCAAAACTTGTCACCAAGAAACAAATGATGTTATTTTTGGGTATGACAGGTTATTGCAGAGCTCACATTCTGAATTACTCTGAGCTGGAAGCGCCTTTGGCCAGTTTAATATATGGGAGGAGCTTGGCAGCTGCAGACAAAGTTAAATGGACAGATGAGGCAGAACTGGCTTTCATTGATTTAAAAACAGCCCTGTCTTCTGCGCCTGCATTGGCTTTACCAAACTCTGACAAGCCATTTATTCAAATGATGGATGAAAAATCTGGTTTCATGTCATCTGTGTTGTTGCAATCCCATGGTGATAAATTGCGACCTGTGGCTTATTATTCCAGTAAGCTTGATCCAGTTGCAGCTGGGCTGCCTGGTTGTTTGCGAGCTATTGCTGCAGCTGAGAAAGCAGTGTTAGCATCACGTGACATTGTTGGATATAATCCATTGACAGTTTTTGTTCCACATCCTGTTTCCATCATCCTCCTGGAACAAAAGACGTCTCATCTATCAGCAGCAAGGTGGCTGAGGTATTCTTCAATATTATTGGACATGCCCAACATTACAATTAAACGTTGTAACACTTTAAACCCAGCCACACTATTGCCTACTGAGGAGGATGGTGAAAGTCATGACTGCGCAGCTATCTTAAATGTTGTTTGTACCCCTCGTCCTGACTTGCAAGACAACTCTTTGACTAACCCTGATCTTATCTTATATGTAGATGGGTCTTCCTCCCGTTCTGCAGTGGGTCTGAACCAAGTAGGGTTTGCATTGTGCTCTGACTCAGCTGTTTTGCGCTCAGGTCCTTTGCCAGCGCATTACTCAGCTCAAACAGTTGAATTAATTGCTTTGACTGAAGCTTGCAAGTTGGCAGAAGGAAAGACTGTGACTATTTACAGACTCAAGATATTGTTTCGGAGTGGTGCATGATTTCGGGGCCTTGTGGAAACATCGCTCCTTTTTGAAATCAGATGGAAAACCTATCTTGAATGCTAAATAAGTGTCTGATCTTTTGGATGCTATTCTGTTACCCACACGTTTGGCTGTGGTTAAGTGTGCTGCGCACACAGGACAGTCTGATTTTGTTTCTAGGGGCAATGCAGCCGCGGACTTGGCAGCAAAAACCGCAGCTTTGAGGCCTTTCTCCTCGGATGAATCTTTTCTTTCTCTGACTGATCCGCAAGGTGTCACTGTTCCTGAAATGCAATCTTTTGCTACTTCACAGGAAAAAGAAAAATGGCGAAGAGCTGGGTGTATCTTTCACAGCAGTTCTGGCTGGCATGTTTCTGATGGTAGACCATGCCTGCCTAAATATTTTTTTCCCTGGTTTGCTAAATGGACGCATGGATTTGATCATGTGTCCAAAGGGGGAATGCTGGATATGGTTAAAAAATATTGGTATACAAATGGGTTTTCAGTGGTAGCTGAAAATTATTGTAAAAGATGTTTGATCTGTGCTTCTCACAACCCCTCGAGGGTTCCTGCACAATCACAGGCGGCACATCCACCTCCACGGTTCCCATTTCAGCATTTGATGATGGATTTCATTGAGTTGACACCTGCCGAAGGGAAGAAATATTGTTTGGTGGTCGTGGACATGTTTTCTAAATATGTTGAAGCGTTTCCAACGAAACACGCAGACAGCAGTGCTGTAGCGAAGTCTTTGTTGACAGAGATTCTTCCCCGCTGGGGAATCCCAGAGGTGATTTCCAGTGATAACGGGACACATTTTGTTAACAAAGCTTTGCAAGAAATTAGTAAGCTTCTTGGTTTCCAGTTGAAGACACATTGTGCTTACCACCCACAATCAGGTGGAGCAGTAGAACGAGAAAATGGAACAATACAAAAATAAGTTGGCTAAATGCTGTGAAGAAACAGGTTTGTCCTGGCCAAAAGCTCTCCCTCTAGTTCTTATGTATATGCGGATGAGGAATAGATCCAGAGCTAATTTGAGTCCTTTTGAAATCCTTTTTGGGAGACCTGCAAATACAGGGGGAAGACCGAGTACTAACCTAAGCACACTAACAACTGCTCATTTTGAACATTCCATGTTGGAATATTGTAAGGTTCTGTCACGTTCTCTCTCTCTCTCTCATCAGACGGTGAAAGCTGCCTTACCCCCAGTAGCTGACAGACCCCTGCACCAGTTCCAGCCAGGACAGTGGTGCTGATTAGAGATACCAGGAGACGTCACTGAAGAGACAAGCGGTGGAGAGGTCCGTTTCAAATTCTGCTGGTGACTCACACTGCCGTAAAGGTCCAGGAACGTGACACCTGGGTCCATTTTACGCACTGCAAGGTGTTCACTGGAACACCACCCGAGCAGCATCCTGGTTCTGAACCTCCTACCTAGAGGAGCTTCCAACGACCGCCCACCTGTACCAGACTGGTAACAGGGCAGCTTGAAGTGCAGAAGCCACTCAGGAGAGGCAGCAGGATTTTTTTTTTTTTTTAAAGTTTATAATTTGTTTTCTTTGAGAAAAAAAACTGTTTGCTTTCTGTACCAGAAGAAAGGACATTCCACTTCAAGGTCACGATGCAGTTAAATGGAAGATGGTCTGTTCTGATGCTAATGATTGGTATTGCAAGTATTTTTATAACTCTTGTGTTCATTTGGGAAAAGGTACAGCAAAGACAATGTAAGGCTAATTTGAGGAATTGTGTTAATAATACTCATCAGCTGATTCAAAGAGAGATTCATCACTTTTCTGACTACTATGATCATGCTGATAATGTCTGGTGGCAACTGATGCATCAAACCGTGAGGAAGATAAGAAATAATAGTTGCTATGTTTGTTGTTTGATTCCACATGCTATTAATGATCAACCATTTTTGGTACCAGTTCCTATTGATACTGCTTATACTCTAGCTACTTTCTTTCCAGATAACCGGTTGGTGGAGGTCATTTTTCCTTGGGTGAGGAATTATACTGTACGGAAAAGCAGAATATAGGAACTATGAGTTTGCAAAATAGAATGGCTTTGGATTATCTCTTAGCTGAGAGGGGTGGTGTTTGTCATTTAATTGGGGAACAATGTTGCACTTTTATTCCTGATGTGTCTAAGAACATGACAAGTATCCATGATAAGTTTGAGGACTTGCTGACGACCCAACGAAAGGAGAATATGAGTTCCTCTTGGAATCCTTGGTCTTGGTTCTTTGCTGGTGGATGGACATCTTGGTTAGTAAAGATTGGAGTGATTCTTTAATGTTTCTTTTTGATTTTGATGTTTCTTTCGTGTTGTATTATTCCAATGGTTAGGGGAATGGTAATGAGACTGATATGTTTTTCCATGTTGCCTGTTGATAAGGATGTGAACTTAATTTCTGTTTGTCATGATTGTGATGATTCTGCATTTGAGATTTTACTCATGAAAGGTTTTGCTGGGTTAAACAGAAATAAAGGACCCTGAGAGTCCATATTCATCTTTTATTTGTTGTTAAATACCTAACATTTAGTTTGGTTAAAAATAAACAACTAAAAAATATCTGATTAAAGAATGATTTGTAGATTTAATAGACCTATTTAAAAATAGTGGTGTTTATGGAGAGGATTGCAAGGCCCAGACTGGGAGATGAGTGTATCTGGTTTGGAAACTTTAGCCATTCCGTTTTGATTTTTGCAGATGATGTGGATCTGTTGAGATCTTGAATCCATAACCTTCAGCATGCATTGGGTGAGTTGAGCTGAGCATTAAACTGCTGGTATTAGTCAGCAGTTCTAAATCCATAGCCGGGCGAAAACCAAGGAGCTTGAGAAGTTCAAATGTCTTACTTTTATTTTGCAGATATTGTGGTTCCCATAAAAACTGGGTTTCTGTATGACAGTAATTCATACATTACATTAACTCTTAAGAGTAAAGGTTTTATGTAAAACATTCTTATAAAATTGTTTCAAATTGATAACATCCTTTACACTGTTGTCAATTGGTTATCACCTAGACTGCCTGAATAGAAAATGCCGAATTTGAGCTCTGAATATCCAGATATTGTTTTTAGGAGCCCAACTATAGAACAAATAGATCGAAAAAAACCATTTGGATCACCATTTGGACCACTGCCTTTCAGAGTTCATGAAACTATAAAACCAAAAGTTGTTAATATCGGTTTCTTTTCTACACTTTATAAATTTGGGAACAAAATTTTTCTTTCTGTGTCTTTGCAATGACAAACATATCTGAAACATTTGTTGACCTCTCATTTATCTGTCATGTTTTTAAAGATCACCTTAAAATGTCAATGTCCTAAGCTTTGCATAAGACTATATTAGGTATATTTTGGAAAAGAATCCTAATGAGGATTACATCCTATCCACTTTACATTCTTTCTGTTATATCTCATTGCTTTCTGCTGTCCTGATTCTGTAAACGGCCAGTCTTTGGGTTTCCTGTCTGAGGTTACCTAAAACCTTTTTTCCACTAGTGGAAACTTCTACTGTAAAGGTCATATCACCTTCACCACAGAAATGGAGGCCATGCAGCGATAAAAGACTCTAAGTCAAACATTAGGGGGTTATGAGTTGAAAATGTACCCATCCTAATTATTTTTATCTGTTGAAGTGAGAAAATGTGTGTTGGCTGCGTGGCAGAAAGTACAGAAGGAAAAGCAGTGGTGTCTGAATGAAGCTTTAAGTAACAACTTGGAACAAAACAAAATGCAAGAAAAAATAAATGTTATTAGAGTTCTTTAAACTGGATGCTTGTTTTCAGAAAAAGCTTTCTGTGTGCACTGCATATTAATAGTCAAATTACTAATATTGATTTAATGTTAAATTATAATACTTTTTTTCTTTAAATGCTTTGACATTTTTTTCGGTATTCAATTCAATTCAGGTTTATGTATATAGCACCAATTCACAACACATTTCGTCTCAAGGCACTTTACCAAGTCAATTCATCGGATCACACAGATTTCAAGTCAGGTACATACATTACAATAAAACCTAACTATCAAACAGTGCAGTCAGATTCAGTTTATTATTCAAATTGGTTAAAAGTTTTTCTATCTAAGGAAACCCAGGAGATTGCATCGAGTCAGTGACTTGTAGCATTCACTCCTCCGGGATAAGCATGTAGCGTATGTGTTTAAGTTATGTCACTAGTTCATTCCCCTTTTGCTTAGGTTCTTACTTATTTCTGTAGGTTATTCTCTAATGTTAGCGTGTGTTTTACATAGAGAAAGCTCCAAACAAACCGAAACTTGTCAAATCAACCAATCTGTTTATTGGTCAGACATGTCCAGGGCAAGACAACTAAATGTAACTACAGGATGCAGATGCTGTGTTCCGATTTAATCGTATCATAAGTGGGTTTCTGGATACTATTTCAGGCAAAATAATCAGAGAAGTATACCGAATGATTTTGAGAACACGTCTTGAAAGCTGCATAAGGCTTTCTGCTTTATGAAAAAGACATGCTGCCATTGTGTATGAGTTTGTTTACTCATCCCACTATGCAACAAATTTCAATACCCTCTCCTTTAAGAACGATCCCCATTACACCAAGTAAGATCAAGTTTAATTATCACAGCAAGATTCCATATATCTACAAATTCTTTCCTCACTCCAGGAGAGAACTAATGTCTCTGTCTTCTGCAGTTCTCTCAAGAAATCTCTGTAGATAGAAAGAAATAACATATTATCCTTTGTTTCTGTTCACAATAAAACTTTACATCCCATTCAAAGCTCCTGTCCTTGTTATTCTAGATCTAGGGTCTCAGGCCCTATGATGAAAACTTTAAATCATGAGATAATAGGCCTCTTGGCTCCTTCTCTTATTAATACACTCCTTGCCTGGCTTGCCCATGAGGATGGACACCATGTCTTGGTAGATTTGTAGGTGTGCCATATGATTTTCATTTTCAGATGATGGATTAAATGGTGCTCTTTGAGATGTTCAAAGCTTGGTATGTTGTTAAATGTCCTATCCCTGCTTTAAACTTTTCCACATCTTTATCCCTAGTTTGTCTGCTGTGTTTTTGGGTCCTCATGATGCTTTGATTCTCTAATATTTTTCTACAAACTTCTGAGACCTTCACAAAACAGATACATTATGCTGTGATTAAATTGTACACAGTCAATTCTCTTGATCAATTAGGTAACTTCTGAGGTGAACTGTTGCATTGGGTTTTACCAAAGGGTTTCAGAATAAAAGGCGGCCGGATACATACGCATGCCTCACTGTCAAGATTGTACTTTAAAACGATTTTAAGAACTTTTACTTGCACTTTACAAATATCCTCTACTTTATGTTCTGTCATATAAAATCAAAATAAAATACAGAGAAGTTTGTAACACGGCGAATGTAAACAAATTACCTTTGCTATACTGTGTAGCCCTCTTGGTTACCACGGTGTAGTGGTGGAGCCGCCACAGTTTATCAGAAGGTTGCAAATGTATCCACACAGTCAAAACAAAGCTCTATTCATTCTGTCCCTTTGATAGTCAAGTTCCAAAACTGAACTTAGTTGTAGTTTTTCCACCAGGTTTTAAGTTG
Organism: Girardinichthys multiradiatus; assembly: GCF_021462225.1. Lineage (NCBI taxonomy): Eukaryota > Metazoa > Chordata > Actinopteri > Cyprinodontiformes > Goodeidae > Girardinichthys > Girardinichthys multiradiatus. Next base: position 38,303,984 of record NC_061807.1, read on the forward strand.
TCTCTTTAGAATAAAATTAAAGTAGAGTAAATATTATTTTTTTTATATCCCATATCCGTGTTTTCAATCTGCTTAATGGATCATTTATGTTAATGTTGTATTTTACAATTTATTTTACATGTTCATTTGATGTATATGCCTGAATAATGTTTACTTTTTACATTGACAGTTGGAGAAAATCAATAAACTGTTGTTGTGGTTTTCAGTAAACATTAACCACATCTTTCACTAACAGTAAGAATGTCAGTCGCAAAGCTGTTCTAAGAAATAGAAATAGGTCAGAAACAGGAGGGGCTACTACCTTGCAATAACAATAGATTTTTGTTCCACAATGACTTAGGTTTTAAAGAAAAAAATGAGGTCAGTTTTGAGAGGACAAGTTTCCTGGGGGCTTTTGCAATAAAATCAAATACTTTCTTTGTGGTTCACGTTGAAAGCGTTTAACTGTTAAGAGTTTAAATGCATGCATTCAAGTAAGGATGGTGAAGGCACATTTAGAAATAGAGTACAAATGCCTTAAATACCCCTAAACAATATTCAGTACAACCAACTCCCTTTAGAAGTCAATTAATTGGTAAGCACACTCTGCCAGTGTGTAATTTAATCATAGTGTAATACCAGGTGTTTTGTAAAGGTCTCAGAGGTTTGTAAGAGAACATAATCCAATGCATGATGAAGACAAAGGATATGGAGACATTCAAAACAAAGTCAGGTTATAAAATATTTCAAATTTTTAATATTTTCGGTACTGAATATAGAGCACTGTTCAAGCCAGCATCTGAAAATGGAAAGATTACGGCATAGCTACAAACCTATAAGGACATGGCTTTCAGTCTCCACTGACAGGCCAGGTAAGGAAAGCATTAATCAGAGAAACAGTCAGGAGGCTTATGGTAACTTTGGCGGCGTTACAAAGATCCACCACTCAGATGGACAGTATGTGTGTGGCAGAGACATACCAAAACACATGAATCTTTATTACAGCTTAAAGCTGGTACTTCAAAGGATTGACCCAAATACATGCCACATTTTAGATTATAATTTGAAAATCGTATATCACTATTCCACCCACTAAACTTTTGTGCAATACTTTGGGTTAGTGTGACACATAACATCCAATAAAAATTGTTATTGACAAATTTATATGACAATGAATGGAAACGCTCATGGGGCTTTTACATTATCTTGCTGTTCTTAGGAATGCACTCTTCTGGACTGATATCTCCAATGTATGTTTGTTGAAATCACTTCTCTGTTTGGTCACTGCCCCAAGTGCTTCAATGACCATGGGCACTGCTGTTGCCTTCCCCGACCATATATATATATATATATATACACATGCAGTACTGTGCAAAAGTTTTAGGCAGGTATGAATAAATGTAGTAAATAAAGAATGCTTTCAAAAATGGAAATGTTAATCATTTATTTTCACCAATCTACAAGTGTAGTGAATGTTCTATTGTTCCTTGTGTGATTACTTCCTTGCGTCATTCCTTTACTTTCTCGTGCCTTTCTTTCCTTTTTCAATTAATTTGGTTTGTCCTTCCATCCTTCTTCCCATCCTCCAATCTTCCTTTCTTGTGATCTCGCTTTTCACTTGGTTTCTTTTTGTTCCTTCCTTCACTCCTTGTGTTCTTGTGTCCTTCCTTTCTCACTTTCCTTCCTTCCTAATATCCTTCTATCCCTCTTTGTTTCCTTTCTTTAGTGTGTCCTTTCTTCTATCCTTCCACCCCTGTATTGGTCCTGGTTCTCTTTTCAGGTACTTTCTTTGCATTTTTTTTTCTTTCTTTTGACATTCTTTCCTTCCTGTTGTCCCTATGCAATACACTTCCTCTGTCCATACTTTCTTCCACCTGTTCTTCCTAACTCATTAGCTTTCTAGTTACTCCTTATTTTTTCAGTCTTCCATTGATTCATTGTGTCATTGCGTCCTTCTTTGTCTGATATTTGCTGGTTTCATATCATACCACTGTAATGCTGAAATATTTGCCACTGATTCTTAGGGAATCTTGTATTTATGTTTAAAATTGAAGGAAGATTTTGGAATTTTGAGTCTGAAAAAGTTAAGAATTCTTTTACAATAAAATGTTTGGGGGCTCTGCATACTAATGACAGTAAGAACAGACAGGCCAGATGTGTTACTGTAAAGCAGCATGAACAAAGACGCACCATAGGAGCTACAACCACAAAGACATCCTGTCAAGACAGAGGATGTACGGCTGACAAAACTAATGGGGCTGAGGTTGACAAGAACAGCCTGGACCAGAGCGGGAACTCAGCAGCAACAAATGATTCCTGTGTTCTATATCAGTCAACTATCTGCAGCACTTGAATGCTTTACTGTCCTTAAGAGGAAAGGGCTAAAGTTGAAGGAAACATATCAGCTTTAAATCCTGTATAATGACAGTAGATGTTTCAAAGGCTTAAACAAAGAGCAGATCATCAGTAGGTAAATGCCCCTTCTTTTAAACAGCACGGACCTGACAAGCCAACAATCTTCGCACTGGCCATATTCACCCTTTCTTTTTGTGCCTTTTGTTAAATAAATAAGTTCGTTTCTGCAAACTTTCTTATAATGTGTCATGGCCACATTTAAGTGTTGTGGGATCAGGTCAGTAAACTGTGATCATCAATGTGAATAACTGTAATTAACAAAGTAGACTGTTGCCCTCTGTCAGTCAGCATCTTATACTGCACACTTGGTTGAAATAAAATAAAATCTATATCTATCAATCAGAGTTCTGAAGGTTTTTTGGTCCAACTACATAAAACCTAAAATAAAGCCTCTGGTTCAACACAACTTACATGGTAGTTTTTGGAATAAAAAAAGTAAACAACTTTTATGTCTTCATATTAGTAAAGTTTGGTTTGGTTTTGACATCTATCTCCTATGTATTTGTATTCTGCTCCCTTGTTCTTTCTGTGTTCTATAAGTCATTATCAACAACAACGGAACAACAATATCCCGTTGGTCTAACCAGCCAGTTTCCATTGTGTTCTTTTTGTGATGTATTATTTTGGAGTCCCCCTGAACTTTAGATTTTGTGAGTTTTTGAATTTTGTTTATAAAATTGTTTATTTTCACCTGCCTGACTCCTCCCTGCATTTGGGTCCTGCTCTTCACCATTACAAGAAAGTATTTGCACCTTTGATAATTTTGCAAATGATGAATTAGTTTACTAAGTGAACAAACATTGCCTTACATGAAAATGTTTTCACATCCCTTGCTAAATCATTGATGAACTGTGACTGACCCAATTTTTCTGGTTCAGTTCAGCCACACCCAGGTTTGAATACTGTCTGATCTATGCAACCAAGAAATTACTTATGCCCCTTTTCCACTGGCTCTTTTTAGGCAGCGTGGCTCTGCTTCATTCTGTTTCGCTCCACTCAGTACTGTACCTGTTGTGTTTCCACTGATCCACTGACGGCCGGTGCTATGGCGGCTAAAGTTCCACCTCCAGCCATCAGTGCAGTGCTGTGCTGCTATTAATTCAGTTCAATTCAATTCAATTCAATTCAGTTCAAAGATACTTTATTGATCCCCGAGGGGAAATTAGAATTCCAGTACAACCCATCCAAACATACATCATGAAACAAGACAAGGGGGGGATGGGTCACCGAGGCTTTGCTGCCCACTCAGGCACTGCCCTTGTTAGATGAGAAAAGAGGCCGCATTAGGTAAGTAGAGGGAAAAAAAAATCATATTTCACACTTTATCCTTATCAGGATACAGTTTGAGATTGCAAAAAACCTCAGCACAAAGAAGCAACAAGTTTACAAAACATCATGCTGGGAACGGTGAAGGTGGTGTGAGGGGGTGCATATGTTTATCTTGAGCATGAGTGTGTGTGCAAGTGAGTTTGTGCAAGTAAGTCCATGAAGCACTGTCCCAGAGGCCATTGTCCTTGATGGTACATTGGAATGTTCATCAACCGGCCACAAAGTTCTGATGTTCTCATGTCTACATAACTTCCAGGAGAGGTTGAAGATAGCCAGCCATCAAGGCCGTGCAGGGTGGCAAGATTCAGAAAAACAATAATTATTTGGGTTAGGCTGACTCTTAATTTTCCGTCAGCCTTGAGAGTCTCACTGGTGCTTCTCAAAGGCAAATCCAAACAGCCAAATTCCTGGTCTTTCGCCAGATCCGAGTGAACAACTTTCTCCAAGATTTATCCCATTTCACCCCTGAGTCCAGGAACCGCAACCTGCCTGCTATCCTGTGTAAGGATCACATCCAGTCTGCGATTCAGCTCACGTAACATCTCAGTCTGAGTGCTGATTAACATTACTGTGTGACATTGTCGCATTAAAGTAATGTGTGTAAAATGATAAAAAATAAAAACATAAACTCAATACCAATGTTTGCATTATTGTATATGCAGAAAAGTCTTATATATGTTTTTTTCATGTAAAAAATTATCCAATCTGGACCACAACCCAACCAGAACTAATAAAATAAGGCTCAGGGGTTTTGATGTGAGGGGTGTGGTAGGAGAAGCAGAGAGGAGAGACGCTGCTGTCAGAACTGGTACTGGTCCAACGTTTGCCTGAGGAAGTTGCAATTTATGACTTTATGAGGAAGTTTTTGTTTCAGCCATGAAAATAACGAGGCCAAAACCAGAGATTTCTGGCCTAGGGAAAGTTAGTATTAGGTTGGCCATTAGATATTTGTGCTCCGCGGATTTAGCAGATCTTCCTCCTATTTGACCTGATGCAGACAGTCTGATTACAGGCAGCTGCTCTCTATCTGCTCCCTCTACCTGCAGACGCTGGTTCTGTTAAGAGATGTCAATAAATTTTCTAACCAAACATGGAAATGTTGAATAGCTGGTTTCATGTGTGATCAGCTAATTTAGGATGGTATTAAATACAGCACCCCCTACCGACGTGTAATTCAGAAAGCTGATGTGTCCTTTTTTTTCTTTCAGCCTTCAAGCATGCTTGATGATCTGTAAATGGTAAAAATATATTTCCGTTTTACCCGTTTCGGACATTGTAGTCCTTAATATTATTGTAGTCGCTTTTGAGTTTTATTAACTTTTCCCCTTCACTACCTCAGTGGAAACATTCTCACTTCTCCTGGTCCCATGGCCAACAGCAGTCTGTTCACGTCACATGTACAGGTACATCTTTATTGCATAGAAGTGCAACATATTTTGCCAGTCACCTCAAAAAGTTAAACTTATATAGTATATAGACTCAATAAACATAGAGTGATATATTTTAAACCTTGGTTTCTAGTAATTTTGTTGATTACGGCTTACAGGTAAAGAAAACTCAATTCAGTGTTTCCGAAAATTAGAATACTGTAAAAAAAATCCATTATTGGACACTCATGGTGTCACACCCTAATCAGCTAATTAACTCAAAACACTTGCAAAGGTTTCTTGAGCCTTTAAACTGTCTCACACTCTGGGTCATAGGCTATGCAATCATGGTGAAGACTGCTGACTAGACAGATGTCCAGAAGACAGTCATCAACACTCTTCACCCTTAAAGCACAGTCATTGCTGCAGTAGTTGGTTGTTCACAGAGTTCTGTATCCAAGCATATTAACAGAAAATTGAGTGGAAGGAAGAATTGTGGTAGGAAAAGGTGCATCCAGTAACATTGGAGAACTGCAGCCTTGAGAGGATTTGTCAAGCAAAATCCATTCAAGAGCTTCAGGGAGCTTCACAAGGAGTGGACTGAGGCTGGAGTCGGTGCATCAAGAACCACCACACACGGACGAATACATGGGCTACAAATAGTGCATTCTTTGTGTCAAGCCACTCCTGAACCAGAGATAACTCAGAAGAATCTTACCTGGGCTAACAAAAAAAGGAACTGGACTGTTGTTCAATGATCCAAAGTCCTGTTTTCGGATTAAAGTAAAATCTGCATTGAAGTCCAGTGTGAAGTTTCCAGTCAGTGATGATTTGGGGTACCATGTCATCTGCTGGTGTTGTTGCACTGTGTTTTTTAAAGTCCACAGTCAATGCAGCCATCTACCAGAACATTTTAGAGCATGTGATGTTCCCTCTGAAGGCAGCTATCAAAGCAATCTGGGCTTCCATTACACCTATGCAGAACCATAGGCTGATCTGCTCAATGCCACGGCTCACTGATGCAGTAATTCATGCAAGAGGCGGCCCAGGCATGTATTGAGTGCATAGAAATTGGCATACTTCAGAAGCCTGCCATACGTCTTTTGAGATGTATCTGTAGTCCCTACTCACGTACATGCTCAGGAGCAGGGACCAAAAAAATAGGAACGGAAAAAACTGTAATAGAAACACTCACAAAGCGTGCCAAGTAGATTCGAGTTGGGCCAAATCGAGCCAGTGGAAAAGAGGTATTTAAAAGCTCAAGGACCTCAAAAAGCACCACATCATGCCTTTATCTAAAGAAATTCAAGAGCAGAAGAGAAACTTTTTTTTAACAATTGCATCTGGACATGTATGCAGAGATATTTCTAAGTCTATGAGATGGCTAAGTAAACCACAGTGAGGGGCCACCTGGACAAAAATAACTCCTAGAATTCCTGCTAGCAATTTAGAAAAAGATCATCATACCTACTCATACATGATGGTGGTATTGTGATGATCTTTGGCTACTTTGGAGCTACAGGACATTGACAATATGGCGTAAGTTATGCAACAATGAATTCGGCTCAACCAGCTTAATTAAAGCAATTCTGCAAAATGTAGGCCATAATTCCTCTGCAATGATTTAAAAGAACTATTACCAGTTATTAAAAGCACATGTTGGCAGTTGCCAAGGGTGCCAAAAATAGTTATTAGATTTACTTTTTCAAATAGGGCTAAGGTGGTTTGGATATTTTTTCCCCTTAACAAATAAAACCATCCTTTGACACCATCAGTTTGTATTTACTCACCTTATCTTTGTCTAGTACTAAAAAATGTTTTATGATCTGAGGTCTAGATTGGTTTGTATCGTGAAATCGATTGGAACTGGTCTGATATGGAGCACCAATTACACAATACAAGCAAGAAACTGTGCCAGTTTGTGCATTTCAGCTGCGACACTTTAAGAATGGACTTTTCCCACTTACAAATACAACCCTGAGTGCACTGCTGTATTGACTCACCGCTCTCTATGGCATCTGCACAGCCAAGGCAACCCACTGGCGGCAGCACACAGGTAAGATATTCAATATATGAGCCGTTTTAAATTGATTGTTTGGTGACATTATCCCACACTGGCTAATTATTTATTGTAGGGACACACATAAAGGAAAGATGTTTTTAGTTAGACAACTGTACAAAGCTGGAAGTGTAGCATCGCTAGGATTACCATGAACCAAGTTAGCTTCATACTACTAAAGCTAGGTAGTGATGTAAACGCATGGTCACATAGAAATTAAAATACGTGCTAAACATGTTTCAACATCAAACCTTCATCAGGGACTCCCTGATGTCAAAGCACATTGAAGTGGGTTTTTAAAGTCTTCTTTCTTCATGTGTGATGGTTTCTTTTTGGAGTAAGAGGTGATCAAGGAGTGGAAAACGTTGATATATCACAATGCATGTTCATCATTAGAGGCTGTGGAAGAGGGGGTTTCCTGTCTGTAAAGAGTGTACACAGCCAAAGGTATGTTTTCTTTATGTACTCAATCCAGAGACCTTGAGACATGTGCAGGTCCAATAAAAAAAACACAAAACATGGAGGCAAAGGTATGCACACTCTTCCCAACTCTGCACTCTTACTACTTATCAGATCCAAATGTGAAAAGGACCAGGTCTAAACAAAGAACCCACATAAAACAGCTAACATGAAAGGAACAAAATGTTGGCAAGTATTAAAACTCTTCTAAACAGGTCAGACGCACATAGCTCAAAATGAAGTTATATCTTACTGGATGCCATAATATCTTTAATATAGCTAGGTCCAGATATTACTAGACAGTGCGCTTTTCACAACCTGTGAGGCAGTTATTTATTTTACACGGTTTCTTGATTTTACTATATTGCATGTGATTTACCACTTGATAGAATTGGTTGATTGTAGAGCTGGGTATTGATTCAAATTTCATGAATCGATTCGATTCCAATTCTCAAGATTTAGAATTGATCGCTTTCAATCCGATCCAGTCAGATCCCAAATTGGATTGCTGGTATTAAAAACATTTTTTTAGCTGCTACCTGAATTACATGACTGTGTAGTTATGCAAGATATTAATACTAGTATTATATTAATATTCAACAGCAAATTAATAAAGTATTAGTAGTTAATGGCGGCTGTAAGGACAGTGGAAAATGCAGTTTTTTTAAAAATTGATCTTTGGTTATATGAATCAATCTTCAGGAATTAATATGAAAAACGATTGGATTGGAAAACTGATTTTCTTTAACACATCTCTAGTTGATTGACCTTTTTTTAACCATTCAGTGTCACTTTGGAGAGGATCTGCTGTATTCAATGTGACACCTAAAGGTATATTGGTTTGCTGTTTGTATGAATATTAAACCAGTTTAACTAACCCATTCCTACTACTGGATCATGTCCTAGTATGTGACTAGAGTACTAACAATGGCATCTTTATATCCGTCTTCTAGTCTAGGAAAGAGAAGTAGCTTGAAGTTTCACTTCCAGTTGTCCAATAAATTATCCGTTATTGGGCTGTAGGGTGCTCTGCAGGCCTATTAACAGAATAGAACGTCTATGGCGAGATGTTTGGGAAAACTGTTTCTAATGTGCACTATGAGGTTCTTCACAATCTTGAGGATAAAGGTTTTCCTAGATCCCTCTGACAACATCCATCTGTTCCCCACAACAACTGTGGATCATGGGGCTCCTCTAGAATCCTGTGATGCTCCAGACCTGACAGAGGTACTAATTATATTTTACTTCTTTTAATTATTACAGATGTTTCATTTAATTAATATTTTAAAAACACAATTAGTGTGTTTAAAACACTTATAAAACATTGTATAGAAATCTCAGACACTTATTTTCATGATAAAGCTTGGAAATAAAATTTTTCATGGTGTATTACATTATTGATATATATTATATATCATTTATACAAACTGACATTATGTGGTTTCCAATCATCAGTATCGCATTAAAGCAACACTGCATAACTTTTGACCCAAGTATTAGCTCAATTTGAGATGTACAATATGATTTCGCATTTGACGCATATCGATGCTCTATGTGGGCTGCTCTTCTCTAAAACTCCCCATCATGGCACGTACAGCAGTCTGAGCTTCCCTTAAGCACGAGAGCTGCGCTAAAAGTTGTTGCTAGGCAACAAAACAGATATGGCACTTACCTTATCAGACATATTTTTGGTTATCTGATGTAGAATTTAATATAAATGGGTGAATGTGGCCTTTGTCTTTACAAGTAACTCCATGACTTCTCAATCTGCTGGTCCAAATTGGTCTGCTATCAGATTCCAAAACACAAGGGAGACCGTTTCATTATGCAACAGTGCAGTGCTGCTAGTCGCCTTCAGGTGGGCTAAGCCTGGAAAATACAGGTCAAGCGCCCCCTGGTGGCTAAAGGTTACACGGTGTTGCTTTAATGAAAGTTATAGGGCTAATTTGAGCTAAAAATGATCAGTTTAAAAGCTAAACAGCTTATGTCGCATTAAATACAAAAGAGCTGATAATACATTGATACATTGATTGATATATTGATACTGGCATCAGGAGGGTATCCGTTCTTTTTACATTAGTCTTAATCTTCTAAATAATTTATGCATTTATTTATAAATTGTTATATTACTTAACGTTCCCCAATTTCTAAATTGATTACTTATTTATAAATTTAGTAAACTGAGGATGCAGAATTTCTGCCAGCGAGCAAGAAGTGAGCAGTCCTGGAGTGATTCTCCCACCCATTGAATATCCCCTCTCAGAGCAGCACATGACAGGCTTGAGGGACACTATTGATGTTCCATCAGATTCCTACGGGCGAGGCATTTATTTGGCTGTAGTGGACTGTGTGCTAAATCACATACCCTAGATGCAAACATTTTGTTTCAAAAACCAGCTTAACACTAATGTGTTACACAAAGTGAACACTGAACTTGCAACATAACGGCAATTAATGTAGAGGCGTGTTTGAATAGATTAAAAGTGTTATTATTGTGTTTACCATTATAAGATGAATTCTGTGAATTCTTTCTTCTGTGCATAAGGAAACCGGCCTGTCTGGAAACAGATTACATTAGGGAAAGGTTCTTGGCGAGAGGTAAAGACTGATGAGTTTGTTATTGCAGGAGATCTTGTGATATTCTGACTCTGCCAGGCCAGTGTGACATGGAATAATAAGAGCTTGCATTGTGTTTCAGTTGGGAATGTTTTGATATCCCTAAAGTCCTGCCAGGTCAATTTGACCTGAGAGTTTGAAATCCAGATAAAGTCATGAGAGTGTTGTTATAAAATGTCATGTACGCCAATCTGATGTTTTCCAGATGTTTGGCTAAATGTGTATTCCCGGAAAAGTAGAGAAAAGCAATGTTGTGGATGCCAGATGTATTACGTAAATGAGTATGATGATGTCAATTGGTCAGTTCCAGTGACAGCGGGTCAAAGAGTGAGCCTCCCCCGGCTAAAAAACACGAGTCGTCCCGTTAGCAGGAGGTTGTGTCGCATTATTTCAAGGTAGTAAAAGACTAGCCTATGTAACGATGTTATCATTTTAGGCTATAGTTTACGGATTAGTAAACTAATAATATATCAACTACAGCAACAGTGCCACAATCAGCGCAGGTTCAGAGATAGGGAGACGAGCCAGGTTATCAGTGCCCAGCTGTAAACCCAGCAATCCAGCTGGCAGGAAAGAAACTACAAAACAAGGTACTGATAATGGAAAAAGAAATAAACAATAAGTTAGGTCACAGATATAGTAGCCCAGGAACAACAATCTATTCTGCGCTTTACAGCGTTTTCATCGCAAGACGAGCGCACACCTGGGAAGGAGGAGGAAATAGGAAAGGATGGCGCTGTGTGGACAGTGATAGGGGAGGAAGAAAGTAGAGGGAGGCGTCAGAGCCAGAACGCATTGACAGAGCGCCGGATCCAAGATGCCCAGACCGCGTTCCTCTGCTTGGTGGATGCCGAAATGCTCATCCATGTTCAGGGCTGCAGGGTGGCTGAGGCCCGCAGAGTGTTAAGAGATAATTCCAACTCGGACATGAGTGTGGATGAGCTGAAGGCATTTTTAGCACTAGTTTATGTCAGCGAAGTAAAAGGGGGGTGTAACATGGAGCTGTCCAGCTATTGGTCAGATTAGTAAAGTTTTTTTTTTTTAAATGTACCCTCTACTCTGTATTATTTTTCAGTATTATTTATAAATAATAATAAAACTTTTGATCAAATACTATTATTAATTCTTGTCAAAACCATAATTTTATAGCACGCAAGAAAACCTGTAGAATTCTGACCAATGTAATGCGATGACGTCATCACCGCCTCGCATCCAGAATGCTCGCCGTCAAATTGACTGGCTTGGGAGTTCTAGTAGTGTTAGAATTCTGGGAGATCTAGTGTTAAATAAGCTAAAAAATTCAAAGGATTTCAATGTCATTTGTGTTAACTACTGTGCATTTTGTCTTTGTAGGTTATCAACCTACTCATAAGATGTTGAACTTTATTGAAGGACAAAAGATAAACAAAGAAATCGGAACTGAGTTGTCCCAGTGTCCTTTTGATTGTGGCTAGGCCTTTCAAGTTTGGGCAGGAGCTGGAGAATCTAAAGAAAACTTGCCAGTTATAAATGCACAAAATATTAACTAGTGACATTACTTTAAAATAAACTTGAACAATAAAATTAAATCTAAACCTGGCCATCTCTTGGTCTACAGATGACGATCCCTGTTCCTGCACTCTGACTTGGTCTTCCTGTCCCTGAGCGATATTGTGGCTCTGTGCGACTGCAGCAACTGTGGAGTTATGGTCGACATTCTGAAAAACAAAATTTAACAAAGACAATCAACGTTAAAGGCAAAAAGTTGAGTTAGTTACAGAAAGGAGGGTGAAATTTACATCACTACCTAGCTTTCCTAGTATGAAGCTAACTTAGTTCATGCTAATCCTAGCAATGCTACACTTCCAGCTTCGTTCAGTTGCCTAACTAAAAACATCTTTCCTTTATGTGTGTCCATACGGCCAGCGGGTTGCCTTGGCTGTGCAGACGCTATGAAGAGCGGCGAATGAATACAGCGGTGCATTCAGGGTCGTCTTTGTAAGTGGGAAAGGTCCATTCTTAAAGTGTCGCAGCTGAAATACACAAACTGGCACAGTTTATTGCTTGTACTGTGTAATTGGTGCCACGTATTGTCCAAAACAGCTTTTAAAAGTTAACTTGGTTACCAGCATTATTTTTTTTATTGCCAATTAGATGCATATGGTGTATAGAAAGCATTGAGCCGCACTCGTCGCAGTACCTACGTTTCCTGAAGGCAACATGGCTGAAGAGCATCTTCTTCCTTCTTTATTACACTGTCAATCATGGTGATTGATTCCACGCCCCACTACGTTGTAAACACGCCCCTACGCAATATTTGGGCCAAGAGTCTGAAACTGAAAAAAACTGATCTGAAAGTGAAAAATAGAGATCTGAAGCTGAAAAAAAGAAAATATTTGAGGTAGTAAAAAAACTAAACTTCTACTCTGAAAACAAAAAAAACATAAAACTGAGAAAAAAAGAGTCCTCAAATATCAAAATATGGAAGAGTTTTTTTAATTTTTTATATACACTGCTCAAAAAAATAAAGGGAACACTTAAACAACACAATATAACTCCAAGTAAATCAAACTTCTGTGAAATCAAACTGTCCACTTAGGAAGCAACACTGATTGACAATTAATTTCACATGTTGTTGTCCAAATGGAATAGACAACAGGGGGAAATGTTTGGCGATTAGCAAGACACACTCAATAAAGGAGTGGTTCTGCAAGTGGGGACCACAGACCACTTCTCAGTACCTATACTTTCTGGCTGATGTTTTGGTTACTTTTGAATGTTGGTGGTGTCTGAGCTATCGCACCCTGTTGGCGGTCAGACACCAACATGAGTGAAAGTTTTTCCAAGTTTAATCACTGCAATTATTTGTTGTAAAGTTTTTGAAAAATCATCTTTTGGAGTCGAAACAATTTGAGTCTACCTGGTCGAGCTAAAATCCTAAATTTAATATTGTTTGAAAGCCTGTTGCCTTAAAATTGTCACATTATCGTTCTGACAATGTTTTTTCTTTCCAGCTCATAAAATAATTTTCCACAACTGGTGCTACCAGTCCTAGAACACGCTGATGTTTATGGCCATGCCACAGAAACTAATCTTCATCCCCTCAAAATCCTTAATCCAATTTAATTCACAATATGGTCTGAGAAATACTGATCAGTTATCTTTATGTGTTTTACACCAAGAATCAGGAAAAATAAGATGTTTGGCATTTCAGTTTAAAGCTTCATAAGCTTGGAATACTTTGCCTCACTTACTTAGCTGTATCACTGCTATTCATATTTCTAAGTTCATCTTGTTCTTGCTTTCAGTAAGAATAAAGGTTCATGTATTCTGGACTTAATCCTCACAGAGATTTGCGCCTGAACTCTGCATCTGTATGCTGTCTTATTTTGTGTCTTGATGTTAAGTGTATTTGCCATGTCGTTGCTATGCTGGTGGTTGTGAGAGTGTGAGAGTGCATGTTTGTAAGAACGTTGTGGGTATTTCTGTGTGATTTTTTCATATTTGTTTGATTTGAATTACTGTTGTTTACCTTCCTGTTCTGCAAGGACCCTCTCAAAAATTAGATGGTACATTTTAAGGGGTTACCCTTAAAATAATCAATTGTCAGTCCTGCCAATTATACCTTTTATTTCTTTCCTTACATAGTATGTGCCATGATAGGATTAAATAAAGTCGAAATCAGGTCGAAGGACATTGGATCTTCCCAGCAAATGTTTCTGTTTGGCCATAATAAAGCTGATCTCTTGTAATCATCTGGTTCCATAACAGTGTTTGTGGTATTCATCAGCAAGATTATAATGGCTCTGAATGTTCTATTCTAATTTAGCTTCATTTAGATCTATCTATATTTTCTAATGCAGTACGTCCTTATTATATTTAAGAGTGGAGTCACTAGTTTTTATTAGTTGCTATTATTCTAATAATGCTAAGTGCTAATTTCATTAGTTCTAGTGCTTATTTTAATCTCTTTCCATGCCTCGATTGGTCTTTTTTTATGTGTAGTGTAGGCATCAAAAAGGGTCAGAGTATTGTGTTCATTAAATTGTGAAGGTAAGTATTAAATCTGAACCATAGATACCATTTTTTTTAAATCTGGTTCAATTACATTTAACTGTAACTGAGTCTTGTGGAAAAACTTATCCGTTTAGAAGGCTTAATAAAATTGTTGAACACAGAAATGAAGGACATGTTATGTCTTATAATCTTAGTTTGTCTTACCCAGTTTTATAAACAAACCGTACAGTTTCAGTCAGCTATAAATTACACTTTGTATTTATTTCAAGTAACTAAAGTTTGTTTCAGTTAACTCAAGTTTCCTCCATTTCAGTCCAGTCCAGTAATTCTATTAAGGTTAATTTAATCTTGTCTTAAATTTGAGTCTAATATGATCATTCTGAACCTGACTGGAAAAAGTCAAACCATCTGTCAAAATCATGTTTTGAGAGCAGAGATTGTCCCTTTCTGGCACTTCCTTTCATGTTATCATAAAGAACTGACCTAATATTATTATGGTACTGTTGAGGATCAGACCTGCTCTTGTAGTCTCTAATTATTATTGTGATACCTTATTTAATAAATAACACTGAGCGTCAGATAGTTTAAAATGTTTTTACCTTTCAAGCAGGCGGTCCATGGTCCGGACTGCTTCCCAAGACCGAAAAACTCAAAATTCCAATAAGTTTCATATCAGAAAACAATTTAAATTAAATGTATCCTGCCACATATATCCTACTTCTTACATAACATGAAACAGACACTCATTTCACAAAAACAGACAAAATGGACGAATATTGGCCACATAAAGTTGGATTACCCTGTAAATACAGCATTTTTAGAGTGGAACCACTTTGTGTCACTTAATGGTTAAAAATTATTTCTTACCCTTTTCTGGTGACTCGACAATTATTTCCGGGACCAAAACAAGCTCCATCAAACTGTTGTTTTAACTTGTTAAAGCGTCTGTGTGGTTGAAACTTGCTAATATATTTCTCCTCCCTGTCTCCAAGCCTGCTCCTACAGAAAAAGCAGGGAGCTAATTTTCTAGTGATTCTCTCAGTTATTCTCTGACTTCACACTCACGTTCACACACTCTGGCCAACCAGGCGGTACAGCACCATTTCCTGGTCCAATGAGAGCTTATTTCGTTATCTCTCAGACACCAAAGCTTATTCACAGCAGAGGTTATTCAGTGAGCTAGGGTCTGTTAGCTTAGCATGTAGCAGTCAAAGTCCGTCAGTGTAATATGTCCCCCGTCACTTCTGTCTGCTCACTTCTGACTCACATACATCCATACTGGCCAGTTGCTCTTACACTTTTATCTTTATACAGCTGTTTACTCAAAAAGGAGCCAGCGACTTTTAAATTTTTCTTATGGAAAAATTAGAGAGCTATCGAAACTCAAGACCCCCTCTCAGTGGTGGCTTTCGTGCTCTTTACAAGAGCAAACAGGAACTATCGAAACCTAAACCGAGGTTGCACATTTATCTCTGCATATTTACTCACAAGGAAGTAAACAGCTTTAAGCGCTTTTAAGAAGCTCAAGGAGCTATCGAATCCTAATACTTCTCCTCTGTAAAGGAAGTAAGCAGCTTTAAGGGCTTTTAAGAAGCCCAAGGAGCTATCCAAACCTAATACCTCCCCTCTGTAAAGGAGGTAAGCAGCTTTAAGGGCTTTTAAGAAGCCCAAGGAGCTATCGAAACCTAATACCTCCCCTCTGTAAAGGAGGTAAGCAGCTACAAGGGCTTTTAAGAAGCCCAAGGAGCTATCGAAACCTAATACTTCCCCTCGGTAGTATCTTTTGACCGTTCTTATGGAATGGTTGGGACCCGACAGACCGTAACCGAGTTTTTGCATGCCTCATTCATGGAGGTCGCTTTTATATTGTGTGCGAGGGAAAACTATCTTCCCTTGAATGCAATAAAGGAACTTCAAACCTACACCCTTAGATTTTAGCTATATTTTAGAAGAGTGTAACTTTCTTCCCGGGCTGTCACAGCTTATTAACACGTCTTATCACTTATTAATGCGTACGCAACAATTTGTCCGAGCTACTGCACCCTGTTGGTGGTCAGATGCCTCGGAGCTCCTCCGGTCCTTGATCCCATGAGGTGATCACACACTCTGTCTAAAGACTCTTAAAGGAACGACTCTCAACCAGTTTCTAACTTTTAGCTCTTTTAATCTAAATTAAGGCAGAGGAATGATTACAGAGATCAGCGCTGAGGCTCCGTCTCGGACCGTCGCCGTCTGTTAGAGGATGACGAAGAGCCCCGATAGAAGGTCACATATAGTTTTTATATCTGGCACTCCAATGCAATGGATGTTCCCTCAGACCTGGACTAAAGCATCCGCCAACTCCTGGACAGTCTGTGATGCAACGTGACGTTGGTGGATGGAGCGAGACATGATATCCCAGATGTGCTCAATCGGATTCAGGTCTGGGGAATGGGCAGGCCAGTCCATAGCTTCAATGTCTTCATCTTGCAGGAACTGCTGACACACTCCACCCACATGAGGTCTAGCAATATCCTGCATTTGGAGGAACCCAGGGCCAACCGCACCAGCATATGGTCTCACAAGGGGTCTGAGGATCTCATCTCGGTACCTAATGGCAGTAAGGGCCATGCGGCCCTCCAAAGAAATGCCACCCCACACCATTACTGACCCACTGCCAAACAGGTCATGCTGAAGGATGTTGCAGGCAGCAGATCGCTCTCCATGGTGTCTCCAGACTCTGTCACGTCTGTAACATGTGCTCAGTGTGAACCTGCTTTCATCTGTGAAGACCACAGGGCGCCAGTGTCAAATTTGCCAATCCTGGTGTTCTCTGGCAAATGCCAAGCATCCTGCACGGTGTTGGGCTGTGTGTACAACCCCATTTGTGGACGTCGGGCCCACATACCATCCTCATGGAGTTGGTTTCTAACCGTTTGTGCAGACACATGCACATTTGTGGCCTGCTGCAGGTCATTTTGCAGGGCTCTGGCAGTGCTCCTCCTGTTTCTCCTTGCACAAAGGCGGAGGTAGTGGTCCTGCTGCTGGGTTGTTGCCCTCCTACATCCTCCTCCACGTCTCCTGGTGGAGGAGGATGTCTCCTGGTTGCGCCTCCAGGCTCTGGACACTACGCAGACAGACACAGCAAACCTTCCTGCCACAGCTCGCATCGATGTGCCATCCTGGATGAGCTGCACTACCTGAGCCCCTTGTGTGGGTTGTAGAGTCTGTCTCATGCTACCACGAGTGTGAAAGCACCACCAACATTCAAAAGTGACCAAAACATCAGGCAGAAAGCATAGGTACCGAGAAGTGGTCTGTGGTCCCCACCTGCAGAATCACTCCTTTATTGAGTGTGTCTTGCTAATCGCCAAAGATTTCCCCCTGTTGTCTGTTCTTATATACAGACTAGAAAATGCTTTTAGAAATCGGCTCTGACAAATAGAACCAGGTTGGAAAAAAAAGGTATACAGTGGCTTGTAAAAGGATTCATACCCCTTAAACCTTTCCACATATCGTCACATTACCAACACAAAGTGGTATACAACTGAAGTGGAAAGAAAATTATACATGATTTCTTTTTTTTTTACAAATAAAAAACTGAAAGGGGCATTGTGACAGTAAATTGCTGACAGCTGAGTGTCCACATTAATAACAAATAGATGGAGTAGTAAACTGACCAGCATGGTGAGAAACAATGGCAAAACAAAATAATGATAGGCTTGTAAATAAGGTCGTCATAGTTTTTCCAATTCTTT
Organism: Girardinichthys multiradiatus; assembly: GCF_021462225.1. Taxonomy (NCBI): domain Eukaryota; kingdom Metazoa; phylum Chordata; class Actinopteri; order Cyprinodontiformes; family Goodeidae; genus Girardinichthys; species Girardinichthys multiradiatus. The sequence goes on from NC_061807.1 coordinate 38,321,941, forward strand.
TGACCCACTTGCAGAAACTTGAGACAACTGATCATTTTACAGGTTTTATTTTTTGTGCAGTAATGTTATTCGGTATGGCAGGAACTCTCAGGGACCGGTTCAGCCCCGACTTCTAGGGAGAGAAGTAGCGGTGACGTAGTTGACCAGAAGCAGAGAGGAATTGTGAGAGTGAATAGCTGCTTATGGTGAGAATGGAGTTTTTGGTCCGGGAGGGTGTCAAGTCGAGGAGGCGGCTTGTTTTGCTTGTCGGTGGAGGTTTGGTTCATTGGAGGGCGGACAGGGTTTTCAGCTTGGGTTCGGAAGCTCGGAAGCTGGGAGTTTTACACAGATCCGGACACATGGAATCCAGGGAAGTTTTAACCTGAGCTTGACCATGAAAGAAGACAGTCCAGGAACAGCATTCAGGTAACCGAGGCACCTTAAAAGGAACAGAATACAAGTTAGAGATCTTTTCGCAAGAAGTCAGGAAACAGCAAGGCATGGAGGATTGGAGGTACCACTAAGTTTGACACTCAGCCGTCGACAGATCTGCAGCCTCCTCCTTTTAAGTTTCCAGATGCGCCTGATTGCACACCAGGTGTGACAGACCGCAGCTGCACAGTCCACCCTCCAAATGAACCAGAAACAGAGCAGCAGAACAAGACGGCACAGCCTGCAACCTGACAAAGGTACGTTCAAACATTTTTATGCTGTGTGACAATTTATTTAAATTTGCTTAGTTTCATCATCACGGTTTACACATTTCTTAATTCATTCCTAATCCTTGGATTGGCTAATCTATCTCTATTGATTACTAGGTGTGCAATCACAGGTCTTAGAAGATGGCGTCACACCTAGCAACTGGCTCAACCACACCTCCTCACTAAGATAGGAATTTCTTTCATCTGCTCGCTCAGAGTCGCTCTCAGCAATTAGCTGAATCAGTCTTAAGCTAGAAGTCCTTGGCTGGAATTTTTAAGCTAAGATACGAGCTCTGTCAGAGGACTCGGAGAGGAATCTTTCAGAATATGGGCGCCGGATGTTTTGTATGCCAGTGAATTCTGTGTGATGACTGGGGGTGCCAGCAATTGGTGGCAGAGATTGCACAGTAAACGTCTTGCTTATTAAAGGTAAGAAGATTTAGCATGGCTTTTATAGTAAAACAAAATTATATAAAAAAATTTTTACCTTTTTGACACATCCTTCTTGTCTGCAGGAACACTAGAGAAGGCCAAATTTGGTCTTCTGAATGGGCAAAGGAATTGGTCCAGTGCTCACAGGTTCTGCAAAAAAAAAAAAAAAAACTTTGTAGACCTTGCAACTGTAAAGACTGATGCAGAAAACAAGATAATAGAAAACTTCATAACTTCTACAGCATGGATTGCTCTGTTCAAATCTTTTTGGTCTAATGGGAGTGACTTTCTCTTTAGCACCTGGGATTCTGTCAGCAATCTAATTGGCTCAATGCCATTCATATGTGGTGTTACATTATATGTGAGGTCAGGAAGAAGGAAGTTTTTGTTAAGTAAAACAAGATTACTTATTGACTGTTATGGTGTCAGTGGTGTTTTACTGCACTTAAGTGGAGGAGTGTTAAAAATTATTTATTATGCAAGAAGAACTAGAATTTAACTTGCAAAAACCTCTATTTTTTGTAGTTTTTATTCAAATCTAATTATTGTGGAAAACAATGACATAAAGGATAATTAAATATCTCCTCTTTTTGATGAATCAGTATTTAAAAACGGTAGTAAAACTAAGACCGAAGATGGAAGATTCAGTGGATCTGAATGAGCTGAAAAGTAAATATCCTGAAAAAGGCAAGTTTGAAAGTTGGACAGATATGGTACCTTGTAAAACCTTTATATCCCTTGACCATTTTCCAAATTTTGTCATGTTACAAACAATTACATTTGTGTATTGCATTTGGACTTCATGTGATAGACCAATATAAAGTGAAGCATGATTGTCAAATGTTTTTATTATATACCTTTATCAAGAGAGAAACAACAGATTCTTAGACAAAGTCAAATGTTACTTGCAAGGAGGTCAACACAATACAACTTGCACAGTGTGAGTTGTCTCAAGCTGGACTAGCTAATATAGGGAACGCATTTATCTGGGTGTCCAGATGGCTCTGCCTCAACTGCTGTCCCAAGAGGGGTTTCTTTGTCAGCCATCCCTCATGGGTCCCATTTACCATAGGGCTGACCATGTGAGCTTGTTTGTGGGTTTTCTCATAACTCTCAGCTGACATCCTGAGCTGCTTTGTGGGAGTCATGTGGGCTTTCAGGTGGCCACCTAAGAATCTTCGTTTCTGTTCTCTAGAGTTCCTCCATTGCCACTCTCTTAGCGTTTTTCCACCAAAGGAATTGTTGTTCTTACCATCGAACGTTGGTGTGTTGTTGAGCAACGACGCACATTTTCACCAGCTTTGGGACCCAAGCATGAGTCAACAACACTGGGCGTTACACAACGCGGGTAGCGAGACAGCAGAGCCTGCTGAGCTGTGCTAAATGTTCTTTCTAATGCAAAAAGAAAGCATCCATAAACTACACTTAATATAGCACTCTGTGCGAGTGTAAAAGGAAACCAGTAGTTATACAATGCGTGTTTAGCATGTTTTTACAAACATATGAATAAGTTTGATACAGTATGTTCTTCTTCTTCACCTCCGCACTCGTTGCTTCTATTGTCTGCAGCTTCTACCTGGCCATGGATAAGGTGAGGGTTTGCGCAGAGGGGCCAAGTATTCTGCTGTGAGTTTGCTGTCTGGAACCTCCTTTTCGTTGGTGGAAACATGCGTCACTGGTTCGAAAACACTTTCGGGAACCAGAACAGGCTCGGAACCACGTTCGTGGAAAAGGGCTATCTGCAGATTCAGCGCCAGTCCTCAGAGCTCCTCTGTTGACACTCTTGTGGCCTCAACACTGGTCTCCAGTACTCCTCTGTTGCCGCACTTGGCAGCTTGCATTCTCTGGAACTCTTCAATTGCTGTGCTCTGCGGCTTGAACGCTGATCATCTGAACTCTGTACCTTGTGTGGCCAAAACTTTCTTTTTTGTTTTCTCTTGTTTTTTGGTTCCCCTTTCAATGCTTCCTTTCCTTGCCTGTTTCAGGCCGCTTTTTTTTTTTTTTTCTGGACTCATTTGAGCATATAAAAGCCGCCCTTAATGGATGGGTTTCTAACATTATCCAGGTGTCTTTTGTGCCTTCATGTCCTGTTTAGATCCCTGTGTGTTTTCTGCAATCCTATTTGTATTCTTACAACAGGAGACTGCCTTTCTTCTTTCTGAACTTGGGTCCAATTCTTCAAAACCTGATAATGCCTTACTCTTGAACCTGACATGCATCAAGAGTGTCTTTTTTCTTCCCATCTCCATCATGGGCTGAAGTGTTTAACTGATCAGATGTCTCTGGCTTGTTAATGAAGTTCACCATATGTTTAAAAAAAATAACGTCTAGTCATTTCTGTGGTAGTGATGATATAAACATAACTCTGTTGATATACATCAGTATGCATGTTTAAGGTTCAAGGCGCAAGCTGCTTTCTCAAACTAATTAGTTATAATATAAATTTTTGTCACCCAAGCAAATCAGTTGACAGCGAAGTGATGAGGCTTGCTCAGCTTTGCATACTGTAAATGTATCAGAGGTATTCATTTTAAGCTTCTGTGTGGTTTACAGAATAAAATGAACTCTCACCTCACTTCAGTCATAAATTCCTGCAGTCTCTGTGGTTTCCAACAGGAAACTTCTACACTCTACAGTATATCTACTTTGAGTACAACAGTTACAATGTCTGACAGTACGCGCAGAACATCTTCAATAAAAATATAGGGGATATTTTCTTGTATCTTTAACAACAAAAAAATCAACATCCCATTAAAGCATGAATTATCTTTGGTTTAAAGTTTTTTTTTCAACTAACTTTGTGAAATTATCCATGCCAAAATGTATTTCTTAATTTGCCATACTCTATCAGTAAAGTAACCATACCTATTAGAAACTTTCACCCATATAAATGTCTGATTTCTTATTTATTTAAGATTTATTCTTCTTATACCGATGGCATTGTTAACTCAGATTTTGATTAATGATCTTAACCAATGCCAGCAGCTCCCTCTAGTGTTAGCCAGCATGTATTAAAGCTGTGGCTGTTTCAGATCACAAATATTTAGAACACGACAATTTGCCAAAGGTAAGAGATTGGGTCAGGGATGTTTTTAGGGTCTCAAAACATTGGGGGCTTTAGCCCAAACCCAAAATATTTAAATTTCCACACGACAGTTTATTTGTAATTTAAAGATATAATAACATAGGACATATTGGACCAGTTCTCTGTCTCGGCTGGGTTTAGACTGAATATAAATTATTGTGAATCAAACAAAAAAGGTTTACAATAATTTTGTTTTTTTATTTTCGTTAGAAGCTGAATGAAGGATAAGGAGAAATGGAGTTCAGGACTGATGAAAAACCATTTTTCTGAAGCAGATGATGACACATTTTGAGGTATTTAGAAAAAAACTTAATCTGAATTTTTGCTGACAAAACGTTTTCTTAAACTCAGAGATGTTTACTATGGGCCAGATAAATGAGCTTCTTTTGTCATCTATATACATTTTTAAACGTTACACTCTCATCAAAGTGTTCCACTCCTAAGGCTCCATTGTCTTTATTTCTTACATTTCAAAAAAGGAAACTGGTATAAAGTTGATTTTCCTAAATCTTAGTCACATACTAAAATCCTAAAACACATTTATTTTAATTAATTTAATAATTCCAAGAGCTTTGGAAACATTTTATTAAAATCGTTCTTTTTTTTCTGAACCTGTTCTCTTTTACCACCAACTTTTCAGCCCTTCATTCCACTTTTGAAGATATTTGTCCAGCCAAAAATAATAAAAGAAACATTTTTCAACCCAGTCTTTTGTTCTGCACTAAGAAAGTGAGACATTATTGCAGTTCTTACTATTAAACACTTTGAGAGGAAAGGGTGTTAAGTTGTGGTGTTTAAAATATAGCATAGAGCTGGACCATATCAGTACTAATATTACAGTTATTAATAACTGTATACATATGGTATGTATGTCTCACCTTCAGTTAAACTGTATCCATGTTTAATTAGTTTAGTTTATATAATATTACATGTGTAATTCAGAAAAATAAAATAGTTAACTAATCAATGGTCCACCTGCGATTAACTGCTATGATTTATTTCTTAATTATGCTGCATCTTTAAACCCAGAGCTTTATGTTTAGAATCAGCACAGAAGATATGAAAGAGAAGAGGGACGCTTACTTTTGAACTTTCTACCACATCTTACTGGAACCAGGAGATATTTTCCTGGTTTATTGAGCAACACTTTTTCTGTCTACATGTAGAACTAGACTATAAGAACGGCTGCAGCAATGAGATGCAATGTGTTAATCTAAAGGACCTTTTAATGTGTTTAGCTACGATAAAATGCTTTTATTTTGACTGAAGTAAAGGACCAGGTATTTTCACATCATGATGTAAATCTAGCTAGAAGCTCACAGAGAACGTTGCTAATGTTTTCTATCACAGCCAGATCGTTTAACTTCACCTGTAGCTCAGGTGAAAGTCTCTCTGCTCTCTATTCCTTATCATGACCCTGATGATACTCATTAGAGTGAACCTCCACCTCATGTCTTGCTGAGTGAATCAGTGATTAGCTGTAACTTACAATTAGCCCATTCTGAGTCAGCATTCAGGTTCCTTCACCTGGGAGCTGCATGAAGCTGACTCCCCACCCACGTGAAGAATTCCAGCAAATAGATTGAACGGTTAGTGCTCCTTTTGTGCTGCTTTGGTTTCTGAGATATTGAAGATAATTTTTTAGGTCATCCAAAGGTCACCATCCCCCCATCTTGCTCCAAAACAAACCAGAGTGGTCTACTTTTTAGCGCTCCGTTTGTGCCACTAAAACTGTTGTTTGTGCTGCTTTCGTTTCTGGGATATTATGAATTATAATTTTTTTTGCCTGGACTAAAAGGACCTGAGTAACCCAAGTGGAACGGTTGCACTTTGATGGAACATTGGCGCACCATTAGGCTGTTAACTGCTTTTTTTTTACTCATAAATAAAATAAAAAATAAATCATTCAAAATTAATTTTCATTTTCTTCTCCAAGACTGCTCAATTTGTAAATAGATCAAAATGATAAATAAGATAATGTTTAAAATTTCATTTTCAAAAGATTTCTCAGCAAAAAGTGAAATTAATTTTGAAATGAAGCTGCTAAGGGAAGCCGCAGCTCCACTGGAACAGCAACAAAATCAATTTGACTTCGCAATCCATGGGTCGCAGGAGAGTGACGTCAGTGGCAACTCTTCTTCTCCTGCCGCAGACCGCACCATTACGCATCTTGTACGTTAGGGAGCGGTGTGCATTGCTCCCGAGGCGAAATGAGAGTGCAAAGATTGTGTTCAGAGACAGTGGGAAATCTCCATGCCCAAATTTGTACCAGAGCTGCTAAGGCAAGCCGTAGCTGCCCTGAAACAGCAACATAATCTAATAGTATGTCTCTGCAGACCGGAAACCGCAGTTTCAGTCCTGCACGTTCAGACATGCAGTTTCAGACCGCTTGTTTTTGCGACTGAAATAAAAACTTTCCCTTTTTTTCCAAACAAATAAATATAAAGAATTTCCCTTTGGGTATCAATAGACTACTTCTAATTTCAATTTAGCCTTAGGTCTTTTTCAGCAACACCTATTAAAGCTAATTAAAGTACTGATTGTATTAGTGTAGAGATTTAGCGCACCCCGATACCAAACAGTTTTGAAAGTTTATTACATTAAACTACAAAATAGTAATAAATACTTTATGCTTACACAGAAATATGAATTATGTAATAATGTATACATAAAAACATTCACGTGCTTCAGCTGATAGCAGGAAAGTCAAGTCCTGAGAAATGTGAGAAAACATCTATTACATGTAGTCATATCCACAGCTAATACAAGTCCTGATGAACTTTGTATTATAACATCATGACATCATGAAGTTCAAACATGACTTCAGACATGTGTCCCTGATGGATTAAGAGGGAGGTGATGGAGAGATTGAGTAATCTCAGGTCATCTGCTTCATGGCAGCTTGATGGATCAGAACATAGTGGTGGACAGCTCCTCTCTGTTCAATGCAGGGCGGAGAGATTTTGAAGATCCTTCATTCCTGCAGCACATCAGGCTTCCTTTTTAAAAGCAAAATGTAAAATACAAATTAAGTTTGTTGGGTGCCTCAAAACCTTGAATATACTAGTTTAAAACCAAACTTTAACAATTTCTGGTCTGCTTACTTGTTTATGCCCAGCTGCTGCTCAGACACAACTGTGTGGGATTAAATAAAGTTCAGCTGCAAAAGGGACAGTGAAAGTTTGTGCAGCAGGTCCTGCATCTGTCCAATATAGGCACGTTTTTTACGTACTGGAGAGTTATATGCAACTGAAAAAGAGAGCCTAGTTAGTCCAAGTTAACATTTTTCTAAAATACATTCTCAAAATATAGGTAAAAGAGTGATATCAATTTGAATAGTTTAAAACATACATACTAACATAAATTTGACTGAAATAGTAACCTTTGGCCATCTCTCAATGAACCTCTGGAAAGTTCTTTCAAGGCTCTTTGGAAAACCATTTCAGGTGACCACCTCACGAAGCTCATGGAAAGAATACCACGAGAGCAAATCAGTAGAGGCAATTGTGGCTCAGGTTGTAAGAGTTCGTCATGTAACCGGGGGGGTTACCTGTTCGAACCCCCATTCCATCTGTCTCAGTCGTTGGGTCCCTGAGAAAGACCATTAGCCCCTGAAAGCTCCCCGGGCGCCGCACAGTGGCAGCCCACTGCTCCCTAAAGTGACTGGTAAAAATGTAGATGCTGATTACTCCATTGTGAGATCGATCTAAATTATTATTATTAAGCAAAGGGTGACTATTTTGAAGAATCTAAAATATAAAAATGTTTAGAGTTACTTCACTCTTTTTGTTTACTAAATAATTCCATATACGTTCATTCACAGTTTTGTTGCCTGTGGTTATAATCTGCAATGTAAACAGTCATGAAAATAAAGAAACCCATTAAGTGAGAAAGTGTATCTTAATCTTTTGGCTGGTAGTGTGGGTGTTTTTGTGTGTGTATGAATGTATATATACAGTATCATATATATATATCTATATATATATATATAGATACAGAATCTAGAATATATACACACACACAACAAACACAAGGTGTGTGCGGTGGTATGAGGGACCGCCATGTTGCATGCAGTATCCGCACGCAACATGGCCCATATTTCTAACGTACAAGATGCGTAATGGTGCGGTCTGAGGAAGGAGAAGAAGAGTTGCTACTGACGTCACTCTCCTGTGACCCTTGGAATTGCGCAGTCAAATTGATTTATGGAACACCTTTTGCGGGTGCGGCCATGATAACGAAAAAAGCATTTTCCCCTTCCTTATTACTTTAGTTATGTTACACAATGAGCAGTCTTGAAGAAAATAAAAACGTAGTTTGAAAGATCTATTAGCAATTTCATTTATGAGTTAAAAAATGCATCAATGACTTTAAAATGAAAAACAATTCCTGTTTATACATTTTAATTTTCTAATTTAACATTTCAAAATGAATTTGTCACTTTTTGCTGAGACATCTTTTGAAAATGAAATGTTAAAAGTTATCTTATTCATGATTTTAATTAATTTACAAATTGAACAGTCTTAAAGAAGAAAATGAAAATTCAGTTTGCACAATTTTTAATTTTATTTATGAGTCAAAATATGCAGCTTCATTTTGAAAATGAAAAAGCATTTTATTAATACATTTTAATTTGAATATTGGGACACATTTGCTTTCATATAAAATATCCATCCATCTCTCCTAATCCAGGGCAGATTGCAAGCACTGCAGCAAAATCGCTCTTTTTCATAATCTTTGAAGACATTTAATAGGTCAATTATGAACAGAAATGTGAATGACAAAGTAAAAATAAAACAATGCATTACAAATTTCATTGGTTAAAGTAAAAGTACATTATACACAATATATTTCTTAACCATACGTTATTTAACACATTTACTCACACAAGCATAAAGTCATTTCAAGAAGACAAGCTGAGCAGCATCAGATATTAGTTATAAATTTTAGAAACATTACATTATAATGGTCGCAGGCCATAGACGTCATATGTTCCTGTTAAGGTAGGCTGCAGCTGGTGGAATCCATTCCCACACAATGTGGTGTTGTCTGGCATAGACAGGTTGTCAAGTTGTCAGGTTTGGTTTACTGTGCGATTCCCCACTTGAAAAGGATAGTCTCTACTATGAAACTTAACTGGATTTCACTCAAAGAGCCTTCAATTTAGCTGATCCATTTTTATTTTGTATGATGGTCGCCATTGTGTTTTAGCTTTCCAGCCACATAGGTGAAAAACCTCAAAAGAAACAGAAATACATCCATTACATTTTGAAATTAACAAGACAAATACATTGTGAAATAATCAAACAGATTTCCACCCTATAACCAGTTAATCCCAAAATACAATAAATATGTTATAGTAAAATTCAGCACCGATAAATAAATTAACAAATTTATCAACATTTTTTTTCCACTGATAAAACTCTCTACAAACTCCATTTTTTTTTTGTCTCATCTTTTCTTTCACTTTCTACTTTACCCAATAAACACCAAGTGTATTTTTTTTCCTTTTACATGCTTGATTTCAATAATATTAAAATGATCAACAATCACTCAGAGTCCATATGCTGCTCCACTGAGATTCAAGAAATGATCGACAGCATTGTGAGGCTTACCGGCTGTCCTTCACTGTTTGTAGAAAACTTTCGCACAGTTCTCAATTTCCATGTGCTACCAGCACTATTTGCTTCTCATGCTGTTGCACTTCTTTAAACAGGAGTGATAGGTCAGTCACACCAAAAGTACCAGCACTCTCTGATTGCTAGGAGATTGAGTCCACCTGGTTCTCATCACTAACAAGCAGAGAAGCCACAGAAAGATCCAGCAAAGGGGAGTGGCTACCTAGCAGTTCGCCAGAACACCTCCCACTCGATCTTTCCACGAAATTGATGGAGAGATCACAGAATCAATACTTGCGAACTGCCTTTCAGTTTTATACCTGTTCCCTCACCGGCAATAGAACCACCAGGCGCCAAACATCTTTGTGCAGGACAGTAGTTTGTGCAGGTTCTCTCAGGACTCCAGACAAAGGTTGGCTTGGTATGAGTCTTGTCACAGGAACGCAGGAGCTTTGGACGACTTTGACGTTCACATCCTGCACAATGCCCTTAGCATCTGGGTTAACACTCATGACCCGTCTTAACTTGAATTGGCTCCCCACCGCATTTTGGTCACATAGCCAAACAATATCGCCAGCTGTGACATTTCGATGTGACGTGTGCCATTTGCTTCTCACAAATACGTTTGGGCCAGAAAGCTGGCTCCATGATCTCCAGAATCTGTTGACATGATGCTGCATCTCCCTGAGTCTTTTATAAGGATAGCTTGCATAGTCGAATGTTCTCATATCATCACTTGGAGAGGCCTGTCCCAAAAGGAGTGTGTTGGGTGATACATATAGGATGCAATCTTCACAGCTCTGCACCTGGGCATCAATAGGATGCTCGTTGGCGAGATTAGCAGGAAGTTGGAATGTTGTCTGAAGCTCATTGTAATTGAGGCCAGTATCCACACTTTGGAGTGCCTTCTTAATGATGCGGACGGCAGCTTCAGCAGCTCCATTGCGATGAGGTGAGTCAGCTGGATTAATTATCCACTCCCATTGGGTGCCTTTTTGAGCTGACATCTCCTCTATTGCACCTTTGTCTTGAGAATCCAGGAACTAGTACAGCTCTCTTAACACAGACTTGCCACCGATGAAATTTGCTCCTGGATTGGACCAGATCTTCCTTGGATGTCCTCTAATTGCAGTGAATCGTTGGTAAGTCATCAAAAAGCTCTCTGTTGACATTGTGTCCACCAGATCTACATGAACAGCCCTGCTGGCCATGCAGCTGAAAACGACAACCCACACTTTCATGGAGACTCTTTTCTTGACAACATCTTTGACGAGGTATGGTCCAAAAAGGTCAACTGCTGTGAACTCAAATGGGGCTGCAGGTTTGGTTCTTTCAGGAGGTAAATCCCCCATTATTTGTTGGCATATTCTTGCTTTATACTTCTTGCAGATAAGACAGTTTTCCACTACTTTTTTGGCAATTCTCCTCCCTTGAATGACCCAGCCTTTTCTTCTCAGTTTCAGCAGAGTTGCAGCCACACCTTCATGACCCTCATTGTGTGCCTCTTGAGCCAACAAATTAGAGACCCATGCATAGGATGGTAGAAGGGGGACTGCCATGCCGTCTTCTCTGAAACCATGGATTCTCCCACCACAGACTAGTAATCCAGTCTCTACCTGTTGGTACACCACTAAGCGGTCTATAGTGGTAGCTGGAAAGGTCACCCCCTCTTGAGCAGCAAGACAGATATCTCTAAAGGCGTCCTGACGTTCGTAATCAGTAATGACGCCACTTGTTGGCACCGCTTCCCACTTTGGTGTCTTTATGGACTTGTTTCCAGATATACAGGTCCTTCTCAAAATATTAGCATATTGTGATAAAGTTCATTATTTTCCATAATGTCATGATGAAAATTTAACATTCATATATTTTAGATTCATTGCACACTAACTGAAATATTTCAGGTCTTTTATTGTCTTAATACAGATGATTTTGGCATACAGCTCATGAAAACCCAAAATTCCTATCTCACAAAATTAGCATATTTTATCCGACCAATAAAATAAAAGTGTTTTTAATACAAAAAACGTCAACCTTCAAATAATCATGTACAGTTATGCACTCAATACTTGGTCGGGAATCCTTTTGCAGAAATGACTGCTTCAATGTGGCGTGGCATGGAGGCAATCAGCCTGTGGCACTGCTGAGGTCTTATGGAGGCCCAGGATGCTTCGATAGCGGCCTTTAGCTCATCCAGAGTGTTGGGTCTTGAGTCTCTCAACGTTCTCTTCACAATATCCCACAGATTCTCTATGGGGTTCAGATCAGGAGAGTTGGCAGGCCAATTGAGCACAGTGATACCATGGTCAGTAAACCATTTACCAGTGGTTTTGGCACTGTGAGCAGGTGCCAGGTCGTGCTGAAAAATGAAATCTTCATCTCCATAAAACTTTTCAGCAGATGGAAGCATGAAGTGCTCCAAAATCTCCTCATAGCTAGCTGCATTGACCCTGCCCTTGATAAAACACAGTGGACCAACACCAGCAGCTGACACGGCACCCCAGACCATCACTGACTGTGGGTACTTGACACTGGACTTCTGGCATTTTGGCATTTCCTTCTCCCCAGTCTTCCTCCAGACTCTGGCACCTTGATTTCCGAATGACATGCAGAATTTGCTTTCATCCGAAAAAAGTACTTTGGACCACTGAGCAACAGTCCAGTGCTGCTTCTCTGTAGCCCAGGTCTGGGGAATGCGGCACCTGTAGCCCATTTCTTGCACACGCCTGTGCACGGTGGCTCTGGATGTTTCTACTCCAGACTCAGTCCACTGCTTCCGCAGGTCCCCCAAGGTCTGGAATCGGCCCTTCTCCACAATCTTCCTCAGGGTCCGGTCACCTCTTCTCGTTGTGCAGCGTTTTCTGCCACACTTTTTCCTTCCCACAGACTTCCCACTGAGGTGCCTTGATACAGCACTCTGGGAACAGCCTATTTGTTCAGAAATTTCTTTCTGTGTCTTACCCTCTTGCTTGAGGGTGTCAATAGTGGCCTTCTGGACAGCAGTCAGGTCGGCAGTCTTACCCATGATTGGGGTTTTGAGTGATAAACCAGGCTGGGAGTTTTAAAGGCCTCAGGAATCTTTTGCAGGTGTTTAGAGTTAACTCGTTGATTCAGATGATTAGGTTCATAGCTCGTTTAGAGACCCTTTTAATGATATGCTAATTTTGTGAGATAGGAATTTTGGGTTTTCATGAGCTGTATGCCAAAATCATCTGTATTAAGACAATAAAAGACCTGAAATATTTCAGTTAGTGTGCAATGAATCTAAAATATATGAATGTTAAATTTTCATCATTACATTATAGAAAATAATGAACTTTATCACAATATGCTAATTTTTTGAGAAGGACCTGTAAATTTTCTGGCAGCTCTCCATATGAAAGAAACAGTATTGATCAGACACATTAGGCTACTGAAGCAGCTTTCATCCACCAAGTTTTTGACAGCTGCCCCAGCAGTAGGTCTCCGCTTAGAACCTTGCCCAGACCTTTGCTTAGAACTTTGATCTTTCTTTGTTTGGGCTCTGGTGAGTGCTGCTGCAAATGACCTCTTTTGTATATTATTGTTTTCTCGAGCTGCAGTAGACACCTCTTTTGCAGACATAATGGGCCTCTCACACTCGGGGAGGTGTAGGAATTTTGGTCCTTCTTGCCACTCTGACTTAACACCAAGTTCTTTTCTCCCAGCTCCTCGAGTGATAATGTCGGCTATGTTGAGTTGTCCGGGGATCCACTACCAGTCTTGTAGCCGTGTACTGCTTTGAATTTATCCTATTCTATTAGCGAAGAAAGTTCGAGATCCATAACTCTCACGCTGAATGGCTCCAAGAATTGTTTGACTGTCCAATAAATGGTACCATTGAGCAGCATGCCCAGATCAAGATCAGCCAAAGTATTTTTTAAGACGACTTGCAAAGACCGCACCACAAAGCTCTGCTTTGACTGCATCTCCTTTCTGGCCTGGAGGTGTCAACTTTGCTTTTGACTCCATTAGTCAAACTGTTATTTGTTGGAAATGGAAAACCCATTCCTTCTTCAGGGTCTGGAAGTTTACTTTCTATTTCTTTTGTTATAAGGGGGTTCAGTTGCACCAAGCTCTTCAAGATCTATCAGAGCTTTTTCTACTATTTGAATTACCTCAACAATCTTCTTGGGCTGGTTGCCTTTAACCGGTGGAACCTTTTGAAGCTCCTCCACTATTTCAATGGCAATAGTTGTTTTATTTCCAAAGCGATTCTTTAGAACCCGGAATATCTCATCAGCTGTTGTGTAAGTTGTGAGACGATGGTCTCGTACTATTTTCTCATCCACACAGTCGAGAAGATGATATTTTTTAACGTCTTAGGATCCAGTAGATTCTCCCTGCATCTGGAGTGCTTCCCAATCTTTTTTCCACTGATAAAATTCTCTACGAACTCCAGTGAACTTTGGTAGAGCAGCAGGCTTTAGTTTAATGGCCAGGGCCACAGGAAAACTCATAGAAGTGCTTAACTTCTTGTTCACTTCTCTGGCTTGCTCTTCAAGAAATTCTGCTTTTCTTAATGTTAATTTTGGTAATATGGTCTCAAGGTCTCTGATACGACTCTGGAACTGATGTTGCTCTGCCTGAAGAGCCCAGCACTTCCAATGTTTATGCACTGCCTTTGCTGTCTTTACAAGGTTTTGCAGATGTTCTATCATGAACTCATACGCATCTGTGCTTTTACTTGGATTCACCGTGTCCACATAATCTGCATGTGACTCTGCAGTTGTAACGGCTTGCATCAGTTCATATTCCCCAAAATTTTCCCACAATGTTTTTTGTATTTGGTTTCTTAGCTCTTGCAATTTTTTCTCACATTCTGTGGTCGTTTTATCCAAATCAGCCTTTTGTTGTTCACTTAACACCTCTGGATCTGAATTTTCAGCAGTATATTGTTCTGCAACATCATCATTGGCTTCAAGAACTTTACTGGCTTTTGCTGTGAGCTTTGCAAAGTTGCCCCTGAGCTCTTCCTCAGACATCACTGTGTGCATTCGTAGCACATTATTGGCTAAACGGGATAATTGACGCTTCACTGTTGTTCTAGCACACTTCAGCTGCTCCAGCACTACTGAGTGCAGGGAGCAGCAGCAGGGAAAAAGAACAATATTGACTTGTCTCTTTGTGGACACGTTTAGTCCAACCAACAAACTCTTAATATCCCTCCAGTCTGTACACTGCGGTTTTTCACAGTCAAGTTTTGTCAGTTTGGTTTACTGTGCAATTCCACACTTGAAAAGGATAGTCTCTACTATGAAACTTAACTGGATTTCACTCAAAGAACCTTCAATTTAGCTGATCCATCTTTATTTTGTATGATGGTCACCATTGTGTTTTAGCCTTCCAGCCACATAGGTGAAAAACCTCAAAAGAAACAGAAATACATCCATTACATTTTGAAATTAACAAGACAAATCCATTGTGAAATAATTAAACAGATTTCCACCCGTTTAACCTGTTAATCCGAAAATACAATAAATTGCAAATAAGCAAGAAGCAGCAGAAAGATCCAGCAGAGGGGAGTGGCAGAGGGGAGTGGCTACCTAGCAGTTTGCCAGAACACAGGTAATCAATTCAAGTGAAGTCATGTGATCGTCTTAAATTAAAACTTATATCTCAGAAACAGCACAAATGAAGCACTAAAACAAGACCAGTCTTTGGGAGCAAGCTGGGGTGTTGGTGACGTCGTCAGCCGAAATTTAAACTTATAATATGTCATAAACCACAACAGCACAAACTAAAATTTTAACAGTACAAACCTGCACAAACGAATCACTAAAAAAGTAGACCACTCTGGTTCAATTTGGAGTAAAATGGGTGTTGGTGACCTCTGGATGACCTAAAAAATAATCTTTAGTATCTCAGAAACCATAGCAGCACAAATGAAAACTTTAATGGCACAAACCTTTCTATCTATTTACCGGAATTTTTCATGTGGGTGGGGTGTCAGCTTCACTCAGCTTCGCCAGTGTTATACTGCCCTGCTTCCACCTGTTCCTGTACACACACGCACCAGGCTCCCACTCGCTGGTTGGCTCCACAGTTGCTCTGAAATGAGCCCTGTTCGAGGCGCTCAGCGTAACTTTTCAAGTAATGAATGAGGCAGGTCGACGGCCCTAGAGCGAACTGCTGTTTTGGACTTCTCCTGAATGGAGTCCGTCTCTACCTGTGCGCAGATTTTTTTGTCTTCCCTTTTAACTCATTGTCAGGTTAGGTGGAGTGGGAGGTGATTACATGGAACACAACTGAAAAAAATCTGATTGTTTTTAAATAAAAATGTGAAGTCCAATACCATTTTGTGGCTGCATGTTTTTAATACTTTAAAATTTCTTCTATCTATCTATCTATCTATCTATCTATCTATCTATCTATCTATCTATCTATCTATCTATCTATCTATCTATCTATCTATCTATCTATCTATCTATCTATCTATCTATCTATCTATCTATCTATCTATCTATCTATCTATCTATCTATCTATCTATCTATCTATCTATCTATCTATCTATCTATCTATCTATCTATCTATCTATCTATCTATCTATCTATCTATCTATCTATCTATCTATCTATCTATCTATCTATCTATCTATCTATCTATCTATCTATCTATCTATCTATCTATCTATCTATCTATCTATCTATTTCTTCGGGGCTTTTCAGAAAACATACGGGGCTTCAGCTGGGCTGACGACGTGCTTGGATTGGATTATTATCTGCATATACTTTCAATCAGTGGTTTGTTTTTGATTTGACCATATAAATATAACATATTTATGCAATTTGACAATGTAAACGTTACTCTTATCACCCTTTGGGTTTCTCACCAACACTATAACAGTATTGACAGTAACAATAAAAAAATTATATGAGTCATTGTCTAGTGCAGGGGTCCCCAAACCCCAGACTCTGGTCCAAGTCCGAACCCAGAGGCTGTTTTGTCTGGGCTGTAAAGCATTTTCTCATTTACTATGTAGATGTAGACATTTTATTCCCACCATCTGACTTTTGAACAGGCCTGACAGGCAGCTATGTGTGTCAGTGACATTCTGCTCCATACTCCAAGACAGCTGGTAGCGGTAATGCAACACATTGTTGTATGTCAACTGCCAGAAAATGACAAAAAAGAAGCTATGCTGGGTCCTTGAACATGGGTTGCTAAGTTACTAGATTGGGAGCTCACACTTGTGCACACTCACACTTGGTGGTGCACGATAAGTAAATGAAGATGGCTTTGTCAAAAATAGAATAGACTATGAAAATCGCACATTTTAGGATGAACAGACACGCTTTTTTTTTTTTTACTTCCGTAGGGTGTAAGGCCAGTCTGCCTTACATGTTTTGAATCATATGGATTTATAGAGTGGAAATCTTAAGAGATATTATGAAACCAAACATAGCAACTTCAACCAAAGCCATCTGCCTGGGTCTGACGGTAGAATAAGGAGAATAAATTAACTGAGTGGACATTATGAGCTGTGGAGGACCAATCAGTCACACGTGGAGAGAAGAAAATACTAAAACTGCTTAATTACTGATGTGGTTTCAGGCAGAGAAACGGATTGGTACTCTTTTTTTAATCACAGACACATTTTTAAAAAGCTTCCCCTTTTCTCATAATAAATGTGCAAACAGTACAAAATATCAGTTGGGCTAAAGATCTGTGTTAATGTGGACAGGGCCTAACCTAACAAGACTGACATCAATCTAACCCTCTGTATTGCATTTAGAAATATTGTTTAATATTTTTGAAACATGTAAATAAATTCTATGTTATCTGTTGATGTTTTTCAAACTGGCACTAAGCATAAAGGTTTTCCAGGAATTATTTGAATACACCCACATTTTTGACTGTAAGCTAGTTTTGGCGTTAAGCTGACAGTTTTGAATATCTGGCAACATCATCGTTGGCACAGATAGAAGAGAGCTTTGTGAGCAGGTTTTATTTAGTGTGACTCTTCCCAGTCACACTAAGAGATGTATCACAAATCTGTCTAAATCTGTTAGTGAGCACTTCACCTTTGACAAGATAATCCATCCAGCTTGCTGGTGTTGCATATCCAGAGTGTCCAAAACCAGTCAGTATCTGGTGTGACCACCGTTTGCCACACGCAGGACAACACATCTCACTCACATAGAGTTGATCAGGTTGTTGATTGTGGCCTGTGGAATGCTGGTCCACTCCTCTCCAATTCTGTGCAAAATTGCTGGATATTGGCAGGAACAGGAGCACGCAGTCTCTTCTTTGGGTCACTACGCTGACCCAAAGAATCCCAAATGTGCTCAATAGGTGACATGTCTGGTCAGTATGTAGGCCATGAATTGGGAAAACTGGTAACTTACTCACAAGATGCCATTTAGACGACCTGAGATCTGCCCAGTACAGTAAAAACCAGGATTCATTTGTTAAGAGAACACTTCTCCGAAGAGCCAGACGCCATCAAATGTGAGCATTTCTCCTCTCAAGTTGGTTATCACGACAAACTGCAGTCAGATTGAGACCCCGATGAGGACAACGAGGAGACAGATGTGCTTCCCTTAGATGGTTTCTGACAGTTTGCGCAGAAATTCTTTGGTCAAGTGAACCGGTGATCTTGGAGGTGAAAATGCTGGATTGGGAGGTCCTGGGCTGGTGTTGTTACATGTGGTCTGCGGTTGTGAGGCCTATTGGATGTACTCCCAAATACTCTGAAACACCTTTGGAGTCAGTGACGCAATGCAATCTGCTGGGTTTACTTAGGTTGAATATTTTTATCCAATTTGAATAATACACCAATTTGTTTGCATTGTATGTTAGCTTGGAAATAATTGGAAAGTATGTATATGATTTGGAATCTGTGTAATTCTGCACAGTTGCGCAGTTGGTAGCACTGTTGCCGTGCAGCAAGAAGGTCCTGGGTTTGACCCCGGGCTGCGGGTTTTTCTGCATGGAGTTCGCATGTTCTCCCTGTGCATGCGTGGGTTCTCACCGGGTACTCTGGCTTCCTCCCACAGTCCAAAAACATGACTGGTAGGTTAATTGGTCTCTCTAAATTGGCCTTAGGTGTGAATGTGTGGTTGTTTGCCCTGTATGTCTCTGTGTTTACCGTGTGATGGATTGGCGACCTGTCCAGGGTGTACCCCGCCTCTTGCCCGTAGACTGCAGCTCCCCCGTAATCCACTATGGAATAAGTGGTATAGAAGATGAATGATAAATGTTTTAAATGCCTTGAGATGACATTTTGTGTGAATTGGCACTATATAAATAAACTGATTTGAATTTAAACTAAATTGATCCCTGACAGGAGCATTTCCCCTTTACAACTATCTCAATAAACTACATTGAAGTTTGATGTTGTAACATGACAAAGTGTAGATAGATATTTGTGTTTTTGACCTGTTTTGATCTGTGTCTTCTGAGCCACTAGAAGTCTAGCATCTGCATGTCCTGGTAGCAAAATGTTAACCCTTGCTTAAATACTGTTCAAGATACAGGTTGTACAGGTCCTTCTCAAAAAATTAGCATATTGTGATAAAGTTCATTATTTTCCATAATGTCATGATGAAAATGTAACCATCATATATTTTAGATTCATTGCACACTAACTGAAATATTTCAGGTCTTTTATTGTCTTAATACGGATGATTTTGTCATACAGCTCATGAAAACCCAAAATTCCTATCTCACAAAATTAGCATATCATTAAAAGGGTCTCTAAACGAGCTATGAACCTAATCATCTGAATCAACGAGTTAACTCTAAACACCTGCAAAAGATTCCTGAGGCCTTTAAAACTCCCAGCCTGGTTCATCACTCAAAACCCCAATCATGGGTAAGACTGCCGACCTGACTGCTGTCCAGAAGGCCACTAATGACACCCTCAAGCAAGAGGGTAAGACACAGAAAGAAATTTCTGAACGAATAGGCTGTTCCCAGAGTGCTGTATCAAGGCACCTCGGTGGGAAGTCTGTGGGAAGGAAAAAGTGTGGCAGAAAACGCTGCACAACGAGAAGAGGTGACCGGACCCTGAGGAAGATTGTGGAGAAGGGACGATTCCAGACCTTGGGGGACCTGCGGAAGCAGTGGACTGAGTCTGGAGTAGAAACATCCAGAGCCACCGTGCACAGGCGTGTGCAGGAAATGGGCTACAGGTGCCGCATTCCCCAGTCCTGGGCTACAGAGAAGCAGCACTGGACTGTTGCTCAGTGGTCCAAAGTACTTTTTTCGGATGAAAGCAAATTCTGCATGTCATTCGGAAATCAAGGTGCCAGAGTCTGGAGGAAGACTGGGGAGAAGGAAATGCCAAAATGCCAGAAGTCCAGTGTCAAGTACCCACAGTCAGTGATGGTCTGGGGTACCGTGTCAGCTGCTGGTGTTGGTCCACTGTGTTTTATCAAGGGCAGGGTCAATGCAGCTAGCTATCAGGAGATTTTTGAGCACTTCATGCTTCCATCTGCTGAAAAGCTTTATGGAGATGAAGATTTCATTTTTCAGCACGACCTGGCACCTGCTCACTGTTGTGGAATTTCTTATCAAAGTGGAGAGAAGTTGACTCACAAGAAGAGAAAATCCGGACTTTGTCTTAATAAGTTTTATTCAAAGGCATTCAGCGTTTGAATGACTCTGTCACCAAGCAAGTCAGTTAAACAGAGCCACGAACAGAAATCACAAACAGTATTTATACTAAAAATGAGGGTGTTATCTCAACTTCAAAGAGTTTTAGAAATATGGCCCCTAGACCCTCCCCGGGTCAGAGTTAACAAAGTTATTTATGAGGGCACCCATCTACCTTCCTTTGAAATATACACTTCAGGAAGGGTTAACCATAAAACTCTCCAGCATGTGAATTTAGAGTCCATCTGCTAAATAAAACAGAACACTCATCAAACACAGAGGTCAGAGGTGAGAGGTAGATGGAAGGTCACCTGTGAGTGATACAACACAGAAACAAATGTGAGAGGTGAAGGGAATATCAGAGCACTTTAAAAGAATTTTCCATTACACTCCTTTCTTCTGATTACAAGATAATCACAAAACTAAAAGAAAATTTTACAAAACCAGCACCCAAGCTCATAATCAAAGTAAAACTAATAAATGAAAAGAATACATAACAAATACATGTGTTATTTCATGGCTTCCTCTAAGATCTACTGTTCTCAAATTACAACCAAAACAAAGCTAAAACAATAAGGATAACAACACTAAAAAAAAATAAAAAAACTCCAAATCTCTATATATACCACTAAAATGCTGAACATCAGTAATAACTCCCTAAACACTTTAGAGTTAGCACATCATTAAAGCATCTTAAGCAACATAAAATCCATCGGTATCCATACCATCTGCCACCGCAAATGCAGAATCATCACAATCATGACAAACAGAAATTAAGTTCACATCCTTATCAACAGGCAACACAGAAAAACGTACCAGTCTCATCACCAGTCCCCTAACCATTGGAATAATACAACATGAAAGAAACACCAAAATCAAAAAGAAACATAAAAGAATCACTCCAATCTTTACTAACCAAGATGTCCATCCACCAGTAAAGAACCAAGACCAAGGAGTCCAAGAGGAACTCATATTCTCTTTCTGTTGGGTCGTCAGCAAGTCCTCAAACTTATCATGGATATTCGTCATGTTCTTAGACACATCGGGAATAAAAGTGCAACATTGTTCCCCAATTAAATGACAAACACCACCCCTCTCAGCTAACAGATAATCCAAAGCCATTCTATTTTGCAAACTCATAGTTCTTATAGCCTGCTGCTCCGTAGTCAGAACAGTGAAACCTTCCTCAGATAAAGCAGTAAGATTTTCTAACTCAACTGACAACTCATTAATCCTATGGGCGGCGTTAGCAGCACCATAATTAGGAAAAATTGTACCCAAAATCCCTTTCCAATGTGGGATCCTAGCTCTCTTTTGCCGTTTGAGCATTGTCTTCCTCTCTAATAATGGGCTGAGTGAATCATAAGTCGTGACTGTAGGTAGTAAATGAGCTAGATAACATACTCCAGACCAATTAGCAGGCAGATACAGATATGATCTGTTTCCACACATCCAAACCATGTTCTTAGGGCACGAGAACCCATCTCTACTAGGAAAAGTAACAAGAACCCTGGTTAATTTACCTGCCATGCCATACAATTGACTTCCATTCGGTAAGGCTGTAAGATTAAGAGTTAACACAAAAGGATCTGGAGCCAAAGATTCTGAAATAGTATACGGATCAGTTCTGACAGGACAAGGTCTAGATGTATTACTGTGGATCAAGGCACATGAAACTGGTATAATAGTTTTACAACCCTCTGTCTTTCCAAGGAAATAAGGTGTGCTTTCCTCCTGAGCAATACAAATATCTGGATCTTTAATTGGATTTCTATTACCCCGAAATCTATAAAGAGTTCCTGTAGACGCACACGTTAAATTAGTCTCACTAGAAAATTTACCAACATTTCTGCTTTTCCGTACCGCATAATTCCTCACCCAAGGAAAAATGACCTCCACCAACTGGTTATCTGGAAAGAAAGTAGCTAGAGTATAAGCAGTATCAATAGGAACTGGTACCAAAAATGGTTGATCATTAATAGCATGTGGAATCAAACAACAAACATAGCAACTATCATTTCTTATCTTCCTCACGGTTTGATGCATCAGTTGCCACCAGACATTATCAGCATGATCATAGTAGTCAGAAAAGTGATGGATCTCTCTCCGAATCCGCTGATGAGTATTATTAGCACAATTCCTCAAATTAGCCTTACATTGTCTTTGCTGTACCTTTTCCCAAATGAACACAAGAGTTATAAAAATACTTGAAATACCAATCATTAGCATCAGAACAGACCATCGTCCACTTAACTGCATCGTGACCTTGAAGTGGAATGTCCTTTCTTCTGGTACTGAAAGCAAACAGTTTTTTCTCAAAGAAAACAAATTATAAACAACTTTAAAAAAAAATTATAATAATAAAAAAAATCCTGCTGCCTCTCCTGAGTGGCTTCTGCGCTTCAAGCTGCCCTGTTACCAGTCTGGTACAGGTGGGCGGTCGTTGGAAGCTCCTCTAGGTAGGAGGTTCAGAACCAGGATGCTGCTCGGGTGGTGTTCCAGTGAACACCTTGCAGTGCGTAAAATGGACCCAGGTGTCACGTTCCTGGACCTTTACGGCAGTGTGAGTCACCAGCAGAATTTGAAACGGACCTCTCCACCGCTTGTCTCTCCAGTGACGTCTCCTGGCATCTCTAATCAGCACCCACTGTCCTGGCTGAAACTGGTGCAGGGGTCTGTCAGCTACTGGGGGTAAGGCAGCTTTCACCGTCTGATGGGAGAGAGAGAGAGAACGTGACAGAACCTTACAATATTCCAACATGGAATGTTCAAAATGAGCAGTTGTTAGTGTGCTTAGGTTAGTACTCGGTCTTCCCCCTGTATTTGCAGGTCTCCCAAAAAGGATTTCAAAAGGACTCAAATTAGCTCTGGATCTATTTCTCATCCGCATATACATAAGAACCAGAGGGAGCGCTTTCGGCCAGGACAAACCTGTTTCTTCACAGCATTTAGCCAACTTATTTTTTATTGTTCCATTTTCTCGTTCTACTGCTCCACCTGATTGTGGGTGGTAAGCACAATGTGTCTTCAACTGGAAACCTAGAAGCTTACTAATTTCTTGCAAAGCTTTGTTGACAAAATGTGTCCCGTTATCACTGGAAATCACCTCTGGGACCCCCCAACGGGGAAGAATCTCTGTCAACAAAGACTTCGCTACAGCACTGCTGTCTGCGTGTTTTGTTGGAAACGCTTCAACATATTTAGAAAACATGTCCACGACCACTAAACAATATTTCTTCCCTTCAGCAGGTGTCAATTCAATGAAATCCATCATCAAATGCTGAAATGGGAACCGTGGAGGTGGATGTGCCGCCTGTGATTGTGCAGGAACCCTCGAGGGGTTGTGAGAAGCACAGATCAAACATCTTTTACAATAATTTTCAGCTACCACTGAAAACCCATTTGTATACCAGTATTTTTTAACCATATCCAGCATTCCCCCTTTGGACACATGATCCAAACCATGCGTCCATTTAGCAAACCAGGGAAAAAAATGTTTAGGCAGGCATGGTCTACCATCAGAAACATGCCAGCCAGAACTGCTGTTAAAGATACACCCAGCTCTTCGCCATTTTTCTTTTTCCTGTGAAGTAGCAAAAGATTGCATTTCAGGAACAGTGACACCTTGCGGATCAGTCAGAGAAAGAAAAGATTCATCTGAGGAGAAAGGCCTCAAAGCTGCGGTTTTTTGCTGCCGAGTCCGCGGCTGCATTACCCCTAGAAACAAAATCAGACTGTCCTGTGTGCGCAGCACACTTAACCACAGCCAAACGTGCGGGTAACATAATAGCATCCAAAAGATCAGACACTTGTCTAGCATTCAAAATAGGTTTTCCATCTGATTTCAAAAAGGAGCGATGTTTCCACAAGGCCCCGAAATCATGCACCACTCCGAAACAATATCTTGAGTCTGTGTAAATAGTCACAGTCTTTCCTTCTGCCAACTTGCAAGCTTCAGTCAAAGCAATTAATTCAGCTGTTTGAGCTGAGTAATGCGCTGGCAAAGGACCTGAGCGCAAAACAGCTGAGTCAGAGCACACTGCAAATCCTACTTGGTTCAGACCCACTGCAGAACGGGAGGAAGACCCATCTACATACAAGATAAGATCAGGGTTAGTCAAAGGGGTGTCTTGCAAGTCAGGACGAGGGGTACAAACAACATTTAAGACAGCTGCGCAGTCATGACGTTCACCATCCTCCTCAGTAGGCAGTAGTGTGGCTGGATTTAAAGTGTTACAACGTTTAATTGTAATGTTGGGCATGTCCAATAATATTGAAGAATACCTCAGCCACCTTGCTGCTGATAGATGAGACGTCTTTTGTTCCAGGAGGATGATGGAAACAGAATGTGGAACAAAAACTGTCAATGGATTATATCCAACAACGTCACGTGATGCCAACACTGCTTTCTCAGCTGCAGCAACAGCTCGCAAACAACCAGGCAGCCCAGCTGCAACTGGGTCAAGCTTACTGGAATAATAAGCCACAGGTCGCAATTTATCACCATGAGATTGCAACAACACAGATGACATGAAACCAGATTTTTCATCCACCATTTGAATAAATGGCTTGTCAGAGTTTGGTAAAGCCAATGCAGGCGCAGAAGACAGGGCTGTTTTTAAATCATTGAAAGCCAATTCTGCCTCATCTGTCCATTTAATCTTGTCTGCAGCTGCCAAGCTCCTCCCATATATTAAACTGGCCAAAGGCGCTTCCAGCTCAGAGTAATTCAGAATGTGAGCTCTGCAATAACCTGTCATACCCAAAAATGACATCATTTGTTTCTTGGTGACAGGTTTTGGGATTTTCAGAACAGCTTCAATGCGCTGAGGGGACAGTTTTCTGCTTTTATGTGAGAGAACATGACCAAGAAATGTCACTTCTTTCTGTACAAACTGCATTTTAGATCGTGAAACTTTGTGACCCTTCTTATGAAGATGTTGAAGCAGTTTCAAGGTGTCTTTCCTACACTGATCCTCTGATCCTGCTGATAATAATAAATCATCAACATACTGTGTAAGGACAGTTCCAGGAGACAGAGTCAAATCAGCCAAAGAGTCCTTCAGAGCTGTGTTAAAAATAGTTGGACTCTCTGTGTAGCCCTGACAAAGACGAGTAAAACAATATGGCTTCCCATCAAACTCAAAAGCAAACCAATACTGACTGTCCTTGTGTACAGGGACCGAAAAAAATGCATTTGCCAGGTCTATCACTGAAAAATATTTAGCTTCTGGTGGAATTTGTGACAGAATCGTAGAAGGGTTCGGAACTGATGGTGCACGGGCCACAACAGACTGGTTGACAGCCTGAAGGTCCATGACAAATCTCCATTCGTCAGGCTCTCCAGGGGGCCTAATTTTTTTCACAGGGAACAACGGTGTTCTCACAGGTGAATTTGGACAGGGTACAATTACCCCAGCTTTAAGGAGGGAATCAAAAACAGGACGAATTCCCTCCAAAGCTTCCTTCTTCAATAAGTATTGTTTCTGACATGGCCTGTAGGTTGATTTAGGAATAACAACAACTGGCTCACAATCTGTAATAAGACCAACATCATATTTGTGAGCAGCCCACAATGAATCAGGCAGCTCTTCAAGATCTGCATCCGCAGAAGAAGCAGTAGCTAAAAACAGATGTGAATGTGAAATCAGTTGCACTGTACGATTACAGGAAACAACAGTGGGACAATGTCTTTTAAAAGCATTTTGAGAAGGAGACACAAACACATATGGGACATCTGTCTCCCTCCAATCCGTGGCAAGGAGACAACGTCTAACAAAAAACCCCACATCCTTCCATTCCATATTTTCAGACTTGGCCAATGATACATGCGGCACCGAACCAGAAACTTGAAAAAAATGCAGCTGTTCAGAGGTTAAAGTCACAGATAAAGCTGCTGTGTGATCATTCCAGTACATGTCAGAGAGGTGCACTCTCTCATTTGTAATTTTGTACCAACTGTCCTCATAATCAAAATCAGGTCCTTCAGATACATGTGAAGTACAATGCAGATCATCTGCACTCATTATCTCACTATCAGGTGTCACAGCATTTACTGCCAATGTGACAAAATGTTGAGGTACAGGACCAACTGGAAGCTTCCACTGATATGCATATAAAGGTTGCTCTGGGGCCCAATGTACTGCAATATAGTCATAGTCAAAGTCCTTCTGAGTGTGAACTGTCAGTCCATCAGGGTTTGAAATAATAGCAATATTTAATCTGCACATCAAATCTCTACCCATCAAATTTAAAGGACACAAAGGAGACACCAAAAAAGAGTGTTTTAACTGCACTCCCTGTGGAGTGGAACACTTTAGAGGAACAGAAAAACTTTCCCTAACTGTTTCACCTGAAGCAGAGACAGAATGAACATATCGACCACTCAGTTTTGGCTGCTCTTTGATACATTTAGCTGATAAAACAGAGTGTGTCGCTCCTGAATCTACAACAAAAGAAATTTCTTCATCCATCACCATCATAGAAAACATAGGCATTCTTTTAAAAGCAGGGTTCTGTGTATGGAGATACGTGCCTGGTAAAACTACGGAGGCACCTTCTAAGTGTAATATGGCCTCTGTAAGCAACCTATGTGAATCAGTATTTTCATGCAACTGTGTGTGTGTTTGTGAAACCTCACGCTCCTTAAGAGACCCCTCCTCAATGCGAATGACAGCCAGATCCAGGGTCCCGTCCTCCCCCCGTCAGTTACCGGTGTCCGGCTGCTGCAGTTTCTCTGGACATTCATTCCTCCAGTGTCCCAACTTTCCACATTTATGGCAAGCATCAGAGCGGGACCACTGTCCCCTTCCCCGACCTCTGCCCCGGCGTCCCCGGCCTCGTCCTCGAGGAAAAGAACCACGTTGATTTGTACTGTAATACAGGGTCAAGGCAGCGTTATGCAAATCAGTCTCTCTTTTGTCCGCTTTTTTCTTCTTCCTGTCGTTGATAACATCATCGCTGTGTAAAGCATGTCTTTTCAGCTCCTCAAAACGCACCCCATGTCTCCAACCAACATAAAGAGTCTTAGTTTGTGCTGCGATCTCAGGGAGAAGTCCTTCCATAATATATCCACACAGCATCTTTTCCCAGGGGCCCAAAACGGTAAAGTCAGCGGGGCGCTCCATACCTGAATGTTTATTGAACGCTTCTTCCATCCGGTAAAGAAAATCAGCGACTGTCTCATCAGGACGTTGTTTAACTTGTTGTAGCACGGCACAATCACTCCTCTGTGGAAATTTTGTGATCAAGTCAGTGCACAAATGTTCTATGGCACTATACCATGGTCCATTACGATGATTTAAATCACCATTTTCACCTCCAGTTGTCTCTCCAAGGCGCACTGCAGGATCTGGCAATCTCAGACCAACTAAATCTCCAGGTTTGATTTTTGCTGCAAGGAGCCGGCGAATTTCTGTGCCGGTAGGTCTCATTTCATGGCATAAAGCTTTAAATTCCGTAGCAAACTTTCTTCCGTCTTCTACGGGATCCGGAAGTAACGCGGCACTGGCTTGGATGTCTGCTGCAGTCCACGGTCGAAACACCAACTGAGGCTCATTTGTTCCGGCTACTTCCAACATAGGACATTGATACTCTCCTTCCTCTTTTTTATCTTGTCCTCGTTGTCTTCCACTTCGTAGCCATGTAAACTCATGAAAACTAACAGGAGAGGAGAGGAAAGGTATTTTGTTGTCCTTTGATGATCCCGGTCGCTGCTCATCTGTAGGCTGGTGCATAATCACACCTTCCACTCCGCTGGGGCCGCTGTGCTGAGTGAGATCAGCCTGCACTGCAGGTGGATGTGTGGGTTGACTCACGGGCTGATACTGAAGCGGACTGGCGAGTTGTCCTGGCTGACTTGCGGGCAGATTTGCTGGTTGGCCCGCTGCTGGTTGGCCTGCTGCTGGTTGGCCCGCTGCTGGAGGAGGACGGGAGTCTAGATCGAGGTCTGCCATCTGGAGGGCCCGCAACTCCGTCTGTAAAGATGGATATAGACAGGAGGGTGAAGCATCACTAGGTCTATATGGAGGTGGAAACGTGGGGTAATCAACGGCACAACCAGCATTGTCATACCTGTTTCCCACGTCCCCGGACAAATCTTTTC
This sequence comes from Girardinichthys multiradiatus, assembly GCF_021462225.1. Lineage (NCBI taxonomy): Eukaryota > Metazoa > Chordata > Actinopteri > Cyprinodontiformes > Goodeidae > Girardinichthys > Girardinichthys multiradiatus. Next base: position 38,350,478 of record NC_061807.1, read on the forward strand.
CCCCTGCCATCTGTTTCAATTCGGATTTTCTTTCCCTACGCATAGCCTCCGTAATCCATTCATTCCAACATTTTACCCATTTTTCTCTCTGATCTAAATCTTGTTTTTTAATCCTTTTTTTATTTTTTATTTTCTCCCAATCACCATCCATCAACTGTTTTATTTTATTCAACTGATTTACACTCAAACTTCCACCTTGTGGAAAACCAAACTTGTCCTCCCAAATTAAAGCACATGTAACACAATCATCTCCCCCTTTTTCTTTCATTATTTTATAAATCGCAGAGTCTGGAGAAGGAGACACCCCTGATGCCTTTGAGGTTCCGGAACCCATTTCTTCTTTTTACCTGTTCAGCGGCACGTCTGCCGACTGACTTTTCTCCTTTATAAGGTGTAGAAAATTGCTAAAAACCACCCGCAAAACCCTTTGTTCTGCTTTTTGTTATCGTTTCCAATAACAACCTCCCTGTATACCTCTACAGGGTGATGTGGCACTCAGCTGATGTCCTCCCTCTCGCAACTCCAGAACCTAATTATTTAATTAGGAGATGATGGTTAATGTGTAAAAAACAAAAACATTATATCATACAGAGCAACTTCTCACCCAGATATATTTGTAGACAATTAGTTCGGATCCAATCGACCAGAAGCCGCAGGCGGACACCCGGACTCCACTACCGTAATATGGAGGTGAACTGAGGACAACGTCTCCAGGCTGGCCAGGCGTCCGTGTCCCCTCCTGCGGTCTCCTCTGGCACGTTAGATCCTGTTCGTGACGCCAAAATTGTTGTGGAATTTCTTATCAAAGTGGAGAGAAGTTGACTCACAAGAAGAGAAAATCCGGACTTTGTCTTAATAAGTTTTATTCAAAGGCATTCAGCGTTTGAATGACTCTGTCACCAAGCAAGTCAGTTAAACAGAGCCACGAACAGAAATCACAAACAGTATTTATACTAAAAATGAGGGTGTTATCTCAACTTCAAAGAGTTTTAGAAATATGGCCCCTAGACCCTCCCCGGGTCAGAGTTAACAAAGTTATTTATGAGGGCACCCATCTACCTTCCTTTGAAATATACACTTCAGGAAGGGTTAACCATAAAACTCTCCAGCATGTGAATTTAGAGTCCATCTGCTAAATAAAACAGAACACTCATCAAACACAGAGGTCAGAGGTGAGAGGTAGATGGAAGGTCACCTGTGAGTGATACAACACAGAAACAAATGTGAGAGGTGAAGGGAATATCAGAGCACTTTAAAAGAATTTTCCATTACATCACAGTGCCAAAACCACTGGTAAATGGTTTACTGACCATGGTATCACTGTGCTCAATTGGCCTGCCAACTCTCCTGACCTGAACCCCATAGAGAATCTGTGGGATATTGTGAAGAGAACGTTGAGAGACTCAAGACCCAACACTCTGGATGAGCTAAAGGCCGCTATCGAAGCATCCTGGGCCTCCATAAGAACTCAGCAGTGCCACAGGCTGATTGCCTCCATGCCATGCCGCATTGAAGCAGTCACTTCTGCAAAAGGATTCCCGACCAAGTATTGAGTGCATAACTGTACATAATTATTTGAAGGTTGACGTTTTTTGTATTAAAAACACTTTTCTTTTATTGATCGGATGAAATATGCTAATTTTGTGAGATAGGAATTTTGGGTTTTCATGAGCTGTATGCCAAAATCATCCATATTAAGACAATAAAAGACCTGAAATATTTCAGTTAGTGTGCAATGAATCTAAAATATATGAATGTTAAATTTTCATTATTACATTATAGAAAATAATGAACTTTATCACAATATGCTAATTTTTTGAGAAGGACCTGTAAGTCTGGACATTCTATAGATAATCTGGAAGTACCAAACAGCAAGTTAATAGTGTTAGTAACTGGGTGGGAGTTAGTGGTGGATATAAATATCATTTTATAAATGAATTGCATTTTTTTTAGTTCAAGATCGATTCCTAAACAAAAATCTACCTGTAGACATCTAGTATGTAACCACAAATGCAGGAACTTGGTTTGGATGTGTTGTTGTTTAATATTGTTATAAAATAGTCCTTTATTGTCATTTATGCCAGGAGGCTCAAACGAAATTATGTGAGTGACCAATTTTTCACCAGTCTTGCTGTGTGTATTGGTGCATTGTCATCCTGATACACGGCACCGCCTTCAGGATACAATGTTTGAACCATTGGATGCACATGGTCCTCAAGAATGGTTCGGTAGTCCTTGGCAGTGACGCGCCCATCTAGCACAAGTATTGGACCAAGGGAATGCCATGATATGGCAGACCAAACCATCACGGATCCACCCCATGCTTCACTCTGGGCATGCAACAGTCTGGGTGGTACGCATCTTTGGGGCTTCTCCACACCGTAACTCTCCCGGATGTGGGGAAAACAGTAAAGGTGGACTCATCAGAGAACAATACATGTTTCACATTGTCCACAGCCCAAGATTTGCGCTCCTTGCACCATTGAAACGTTTGGCATTGGCATGAGTGACCAAAGGTTTGGCTATAGCAGCCCGGCCGTGTATATTGACCCTGTGGAGCTCCCGATGGACAGTTCTGGTGGAAACAGGAGAGTTGAGGTGCACATTTAATTCTGCCGTGATTTGGGCAGCCGTGGTTTTATGTTTTTTGGATACAATCCGGGTTAGCACCCGAACATCCCTTTCAGACAGCTTCCTCTTGCGTCCACAGTTAATCCTGTTGGATGTGGTTCGTCCTTCTTGGTGGTATGCTGACATTACCCTGGATACCGTGGCTCTTGATACATCACAAAGACTTGCTGTCTTGGTCACAGATGCGCCAGCAAGACGTGCACCAACAATTTGTCCTCTTTTGAACTCTTGTATGTCACCCATAATGTTGTGTGCATTTCAATATTTTGAGCTAAACTGTGCTCTTACCCTGCTAATTGAACCTTCACACTCTGCTCTTACTGGTGCAATGTGCAATCAATGAAGACTGGCTACCAGGCTGGTCCAATTTAGCCATGAAACCTCCCACACTAAAATGACAGGTGTTTAAGTTTCATTGTCCAACCCCTGTATTTTCCACCACCTCTCCCTACTTGCAGAGAGGAGCATGTTCAGTTTTCCTGGACCTCCTGTAATCTACTATAACTTCCTTTGTCTTGGTGGTGTTAAGGATCAGCTTGTTCCTGGAGCACCACTGAATCAGCTCGTGGACCTCCTGTCTGTAGTGGGTCTCTACTTTCCTATCAGCACTTCAAACAGTGTTAACCTAGTGATCTGTTGTATTTCATTGCACCTTAACTTAGGTGGGGTTGAACACTATTTAAATAAATTCATGTTATTTTAGAAATATATTAATATTTGTAAAGTTTATTACTATCCAAACATGTATTCATGGGCAGCATGAAATTTATAGTAGCAAGCCTGAAAAAGGTTTATCTGGAAACATTTCCATATAGTCAAATACAGCACAATGACAGAGACACACGAGACACACACATGCACATTCAGTAGAAACGCAGAGCTTCCTTCTACAGTTCACAGAGCAGCATCATGATGGAGAAGATCTTGTTAGGAGTGGTGTTTCTTGCAGGTATGACAATCATTTTTAAAATAATATATATATATGTATTTAAAAGTAAGGATAACTTTTAACAACGTATAAGTACAGCGGTATGTTACTGGTTTCAGACCACATTAACTTTTCAAGAATGTTTTCTTCCAGATTGTCTCATCCTCTCTAGCTGCGTCACCCGTCAGTTTATCTTTGTTAGCCAGTCTTTGACTTGGACTGAAGCTCAGAACTACTGCAGAGAAAACTACAAAGACCTGGCCACCATTAAAAATTATGAAGAAATTAAACAACTTAACAACACACTTAAATCTGCTCTTCACATATCCGAGGCCTGGATTGGAGTGTATAGTGTGATTGACTGGAAGTGGTCTAATGGTTTCAATGGGAGTGGGGCCGACTACAGGAACTGGGCAACGTATGATGAGGATCCAGATTTTGTTTCAGCTAATCAGTTTTGTGTGTGTACTGATCTCCATGGTAGATGGTGGGATGATTATTGTACACTGGAATATCCATTTATATGTTACAATGGTAATAATATCAAGCTGCACATTTTTATAAAAAAAATGTTTTCCACTGAAAAGTAGAACTTCTTCTTACTTCTGTCCTTCATAATCACAGGAACCCAACTGCATCCTGAATTTGTTCTCGTGAACAAACCAATGAATTGGATCAAAGCAAAGGAGTACTGCAGGAACAACTTCATAGACCTAGCTACTGTGAGGAACAACAATGAAAACCAGAAGTTTCAGAGTCTGGTTCCTAGTGGAAATTGGGCATGGATCGGTCTGTTCAGAGATCCAGACTTTTACTGGTCTGATAGAAGCAACTTCCTGTTCAGCAACTGGGGTACCGGCTCTAACCTAATTGGCTCAATGACAGCCATATGTGGAGAGACGTCTCTGACTAAATCAGGGAAATGGAAGTTTAGGTCATGTGAAACCCAATTACCATTCATCTGCTACAGCATCCAAGCTGGTGAGTGTTTGGCTGCTTAAAATTAGCTACATCCCTGGCAATGTTAGGTTTAAGGTAATGTTTTATTTGACCAACATGCTTCTCACTGAAAGTAAGATTAAGGCTTTGAAGTGACCCAGTCAGAGTCTCGACTAGTGGAATACTAGTGGAAACATGCAAAAAGCTTGGTATCATAAGAAGGGTTTGCTCTAGTGCTAAATAAGAGATTTTTTTCCTATCTGATTTACTGCTAGAAATGAAGCACACAGTGAAACTCTCATTGAAGACAGAGGACTCCAATGATGTAATTAATCCAGTTTTGAAAGGAAAGCTTCAGAAAAAGGCAAGTCTCGACATTTTTAAATGTTTACAGTAAGGCAATCCAAAATAAAAGCGAGTATTTGTGAATGTTTTCTTTAAATCATGCATTTCCAAATGGGTGTTCTTGTCCCTAAAGCTCCAGGACAGACTGGAGGAGAAAGGAGTTATAGGAATTACAATGAAGTGGACATAGCCTGATGGAAGCGAAGTGCGGGAAAATAAAGAAGGCTTATCCCTGATAAATGAATCCAAACTTAAAATGTTAATAACATTGGATTACATTTAATACAGACCATTTAAGCACAATATGTAGTTTAATTACTATTATTAGGACCAATGAAATTGTTTTAACTCATTATTCTTTTTTGCAATGCTTTAAAGTGTTTGACATAATTTAAGTCTTTTACAGTAAAGCAAAAGGCTTTTCGCTTAGGAAAACTATCACTCTGTTTAAATGTGTGTTGGTGTGTACCGCTGCACAAATCAACATTCTCTGACGTCATAAGGGATTCTCTGTATATTTTTATTAGAAATGTTTTTATTTGCTAATGTGAAGACTTGGTTTGGGTAAACAATGTATGTGTTCTAAATCCTGTAAAATGTTTTTGTGTTGCTTTGTTTTATGAAAAGTCCTGCATAAATAAAGTTGAATTGATTGACTGTCTGATTGATTGATTGATTTAATCATTGCACCATCAGACCAGAATTCCTGCTCTATTATTTGTACCTGTTAAGAATTAAATGGGACACAAGCCTATTCCACTAGTACACATTATTGAGCTCACCCCTTCCTCCCCAAGTCTACAAGTCACTTGACATGATTTCTGAAATGCAAATGAGAAGGCCAGAGAAGTAACTTCCTGCTTGTTGTTGTGATCATTGTCATTTTCTTTGTCATTAGGTTGCAAACAATGTCTTCTATATCCTTCATTTTCCATACATATAGAATGTTTATAAAAAAATACTGTCCTTTGTTCTAAAACCTAAAATTATGAATAAGGCAGTGATTAATTTAGGCAAAAAAGCAAACTAGCAAGTTTTTATAAAACCTGATTATCATTTTTTCAAGGGTCAAGCAGGTCTAACAGCTACAGCAATATTTTTTTCTTTACTGTGTAATTCTTCAGGATGAGTCAGCATTTTTGAGGAGATATTTTAAAATATTAAGAAATGCCCCTGCAATGTACAGGGTGGTTATTTTGTGGTGATCAAATTGAAGAGAGAGACTCCATTACTGAGCCAGGATCCAGATCTTTGGGTGAAGGCTTTGTTTCTGTCCGAAATGACACATGGGACATCCAAAAACTCTGGGTTTCCACCATTTGCATCAACAGAATCAAATTATACACTACCTGGGTAGCAAGAATATAAAACAAAGATCCCTGGACTGAACTGAATGCACAAAGGAACTCTGACCACAGAGTGAGGAAACTGTAACCTAGCTGTAATTGTCCTGTTGGTTTATGTGTTATCCCTGGGGTATGTTGATAAACTAATGACCCTTTACCACTGGCTCGATTTGACCCACTTTCGCTCCGCTGAAGGGAACACCTCCTGGAGGCGTGGCTTTAAAGCATCATGTGTCGTGCTGCATTACCGTGAATGAAGCACTACTGCAATATGCAGTAAAAACCTTGGCTGGCCATTTGATCGGCTCTATCAGCAAACACCTTTTCAATCCTTGTCGTCCCATCCAGCTGCTGCTGAATATTGCAGTCTTCTATGATCGCCAGAAAACTTACACCTCATCGTTGCTCCAAGGGGTGACTTTTCCGGATAACTGTACGGACTCCATCATATGTTTCTCTCACTTTCTTGAGTGCACGTTTGAAAATCGCGGTTGTTTTTTTTTTTATGCTGGCCGACTCTTACGGCTGGCCACACCCACGGCCAATCAGTGAACAGCCGTTTGTTCACGTCACGTACATTACCGTTGTTTTCGTTATGATGGCAGCAATTTGTTTCAATAAGAATAAAAAACAGTCCAGAGAACAAGTTTACTAAAGTCTTCTTTACTAAGTGTTCTAAAAGAAACCGTGTCTAAACAATCTAACAATTTTAGAATAATGGCCCTTAATGGGAAATTGGAACAATTTTGAATTTCCCATAAAAAACGAATCCGTTTGCAAGCCGTTATACAAAAAAAACCCAGACAATTATCTAAATTTAATTGTTGTTCTCTAATTGCTTTCAGGCTCTTACTAATGGCTGTATGTGATGAAGGTTATCACATAGAACCAAGCCAAAACTCCAGCTATGATGTTGTTCCTCAGACACCACTCATCTCCCCTCAGAGGCCTCTTCTGCTGCACCAAATCTACTTTACTTTCTGCAGCCAGATGTTCTGAGCCAGGACAGTTGTGGATCAGAGGCATTTATGTTTCTTGTGATGAATTAAGTATTTGATAAGTTAGAATAAACTTTATTTCTATCATTAAACTTTTTTTTACATGTGTTAGCAATAAAAACAGTATTAGTTTAAAATAATTTAAAATAATATAAAACAAGTCATTTAAGAAGATTTTCCTAATCTCTGAGTTTTTAAAATGAAGGTTTTAAGGAAATGAATTATATAAACAAAGGCCTATCTGTAGCTATATAACTATAACAAACAAAACTAATTGTTAAAAAGCAGTTAAGGGTCTTAAGAGTCTAAGGATACATATCTTAAAATAAAGTGGCTATATACTGAGACATAAATTTAATTGCACAATGGGCTTTACTTGTATTGTTTGATTGACTTAAAGGTCCAAAAACATATTTGGCAATGGAAATTTCTGTTCTATTGTTAGCCTTACTCACCAATGGTGTTTTTTTTATTAATATTGAATATTGGTTTGCAGTTGACAAATATTTGAAAACTTTATTTTCTGTGGAGAAACCTTTAGTGTCCATACTAACATGAAAACAGTGGCCATATTGTGTCAAATAAATGCACTAAATTAACCGTGAATTCCTAATTAATTATTACATTGCTTTTTTTTTTTTAAGCTTGTCCTACTGCGCGGGACGTTTGAAAAGTCATGCGGTTTCACTTCCAGCATCACCTGATCGACTGAGCGGCGCAGCCAATCACAGCCAAGGGACGGTACAGCTAAATTTACATGGGTTCTGTATAAGAACAGCTTCCCTCCTCAGTATCTCATTCGTTGCTGTAAAACTCAGTGAGGAAACATGCCTGAACCCGCCAAGTCTGCTCCTAAGAAGGGATCCAAGAAAGCCGTGACTAAGCCCACCGGCAAAGGAGGCAAGAAGAAGAGAAAGACCAGGAAGGAGAGCTACGCCATCTACGTGTACAAGGTGCTGAAGCAGGTCCACCCTGACACCGGCATCTCCTCCAAGGCCATGAGCATCATGAACTCGTTCGTCAACGACATCTTTGAGCGCATCGCCTCCGAGTCTTCTCGTCTGGCTCACTACAACAAGCGCTCCACCATCACCTCCAGGGAGATCCAGACCGCTGTGCGCCTCCTGCTGCCCGGTGAGCTGGCCAAGCACGCCGTGTCTGAGGGAACCAAGGCCGTCACCAAGTACACCAGCTCCAAGTAAACAATGCTGCTGTTTAGCCAACAACCACAACGGCTCTTTTAAGAGCCACCCACCACATCTGAAGAGCTTGATTATGTCTTTCTATTTAACATTCTCTTAAAATTATTTTGATAACTTTTTTTTTTTGGGGGGGGTGGGTTTCTGAAATGACAAAATTTTAAGCTTAGAGATGTTAAGAAAAATTCTTACCAAATACCAATGTTGTGCTTTAAAAGTTGTGTGTTTTAATGCTGTAATATAAAAACAATCCAAGGGGGAGTGCACCTGAGCTGCTTTAGCAGAAATAAAAATTACCTCCTGCAACATGACTAATGCAAAACACTAAAAAAATTTGACTGAATAAAGTTTGCAAAAATTTTTTTGTGCCTACATTTTGTTCCGAGTGACTGTCGGTGTTGCGTTCAACACCACACACCCTGCTGCTATGACATGATGAAATTGTATGCTTGTACCTTCATGCTTTATTGCCTAACTAACATTTTGATGTAGAACAGCTCTTATTAGGCTACAGTCCTTATGGTTCAAGGTAAGGAGCAGTTTAAAAGAATACATGTTTGTGAACATCACTCTACTAATGGGAATGTTTTAAATGAAAAGTTAAGTATAGCAAGATTTTTTTTTGATGACTGCTTCTCCCCATATTTCATAAATACCTACTACAGCAAAAAAAGTCATGTTTTTAGACAAGGTGTAAAATTGAAAACTCTCCACTGTCTGTATGTTCATTTATATTAACTCTATACTTGGTTGGAGCTCCTTCTCCATGTATTACTGCATCAGTGGGGTGTAGTATGGAGAAGATCAGCAGTCTATGGTTCTGCTGAGGTGTTCAGGAAACCCAGGTTGCTTTGATTGCAGCCTTCTGGTCATCTACACAAAGGTTGGTTCTAGTGTTCCTCTTTATAGATTTTGGCCATTATGCCACCTTTTGGTACCTTTTAGTAACTTCTCATTGAAATTTACATTTAATTATTTGGCTTTCCACTTGATTACCATGTGAAACTTTATTTTTATCTGAAAACAGGACTTTAGACTACTGTTTTTTTTCTCCATTTTAATCTGTTCAGCAGCAGCTTGACATGAATGCAAAATTTTTTAGGACTTATTTATGCGTATCGGTCCTTGATACTCTGACTCTAAATTTTTAACGCTTTCACAACATTCCAATTTCCTGAAACACTAAATGTTGGGTTTTGATTATCTGTATGCCATTATCAAAATTACAAAAAGTAAAAGCTTGAAATATTTCACCTTATGTGTTACGTAACAACAGTGTTGAGGTCTAGGCTCCTGGTTGGTCTATACATGCCACAGGGTTTTAAAGCGTTTTTTTTGCCCTCTCATTCTTTTTCAACTGGGCAACTACAAACTCCACAGCATACAAGTCATATTTTCTCGAGTTTCCTCCAACCCCAACAGGAAAAGGCACATTTTCACAGGAAGTGCATTTCACTTAAAACCTGCCTAATGATGTTAAGTTAAATTCACTAACATAAATTTGGAAAAATAAAATTATTTTTATTTAACTAGAATGAGCAGATTTTAGTCCAGTTTCATTTCCATTTTATTTAGATAACTACTACAAAATTGAGAAACTAATGACATTTAATATATTTTACTCAACATATTAATTCAAATGATCTTGACCATAAAACCACTTTTAGAGTGTAGCCTGTAACACTCAAACGCACGTGTACAAAAATCTACCTCACTTCAACTACATGCACTACCACTAGACATCTAAGCAGCCAAATGAAAGAGTTCAACAGGTAAGAACAATTATGTTAACATGGTTTCATCATTTCAACTGGTTTCATCCAAAGAAATGTCCATAAATATACATCTTCTCTGACTTTTGCATAAAGATTAAAACAAATGTTGATTTTATCTATAAACATCAGTGCAGAGTTTGTCTTGTTTCCTGTTTGAAGCTTTTTCTGTTGTTTAACATAACATGAAGACCATTGACAAAACATTTAGAAATAGTGTTCCTGAGTTAAGAGGAAAATGAGGAGAGTGAACCTCGAGTTCTGTGTGTACTTATGTTCAGCGTTTTTACGTAATAAAATAAATGTTTTATTTTTTTGTGGAGGAAAGGGTGGAAACACTGAGCTTCTTCATACATACAAGTCAGCAAGAAAATAGCGCTTGAATTAACTTTTCATGTTTTCTAACTATTTTCATAAACCAGTATTTACCCTCGTGTTTTGTTTTAGTCATAATGTCCAAGCTACCGCACCCTGTTGGCGGTCAGACATCTCGGAGTTCATCCGGTCCTTGATCCCCAGAAGCGATCACACGCTCTAACACTGACTCTTAAAGGAACAACTCTCAAACAGTTTCTAACTTTCAGCTCCTTTAATCTAAATTAAGGCAGAGGAATGATTACAGAGATCAGCGCTGAGGCTCCCATCTCGTCGCCGTCTGTGAAAGGATGACGAAAGAGCCCTGAAAGAAGGTCACATATAGTTTTATATCTGGCACTCCAATGCAATGGATGTGCCCTCCCTCAGTGATTATCAGTAGACTATGTGTCACCATTGTGGTGTCTATCTGGTAGGTTGTGTAGTAGCTGGTGTCCATCCTTTATCTAAGTGTACTGCTGCATTCTAATCAAACCAGTTACCAGCTGCTCCACCATCAACCCCAGTGCCCCAGCCACAGGTTGTTCATGACAAACTTTGGGCTATTTATCCTTGTAATGTGTGTTTATGAGCATTCTTATCCTAATCAAACAAAAGGGAAACATTAGAAGTTATGCTTTATATTACTATGGTATAAATGGGAAAAACAGCTATGAGTAATATTAATAAAGGTTATTCCTAACACATGTAATATTTTTTTCTGCTTCTCACACTCTATAATGGTGTTTGTAGTTAGAACGTTCCTGGCATCACTCTTTCTATCAGGGAACAAATTCCAGGAGTGCTGAAGTGATAATCATCAGCAGTGGTGGTCTCTCAGTACAGAGAACTTTCTCATTATTAAACTATAAAGTACTGCATGAGGTAGTATTCATTCTCATCTTCACCAGAGAAAAACATCCTTTATGCGTATATAATGTTCCATAGAAATAAAACATGTGTATGTACAGTAAAAATATCATCAAAGTAGTTTTTAATCTTTTAAGTTACCATGTTATCTACATTTATGGTAATGCAACTTTTAGTATGTGGATTCCCTTGCAAAAGTAAATACTGCTTGATATATATATATATATTTCTACTTCATACTTTAGTGTATTTTACTGGGATGTTGACCAATATAAAGTAGTGCATAAATATGAAATAAAAAGTAAAGACCACCTGGTTTTCAATGCTTTTTTTTTGTTTGTTTTATTTTAAAAATGGAATTCTGAAACATATGTCTTGCGTTCTGAAAATATTGAACCTGAAGTTATTTGTGTGTATTTTACCATCATTGTGTTTAAAATTAGATTCATTATTATTTGTGGAGGAAGTAAAATGTGAAACTCTTTAATCTATTTCATTTCTTTAGTTTGGTGTTTTTCTCATTTAAAAATGTACACTGAAAAAAATTACTTGTAAGATTTACTTAATAAAATCCTCGTAACAATTTGCACTAACACTTTTTTAGTAAATTTTACTGCTACAAAATCAAGTATAACTTACTTCCCAGCATCAAGTAAAGTATACGTACCATTACACTTAACAGTTGTGAAGATATTAAGTAAATGTTACTTCATTATAATAAAGTTAGAAATTACATTTATTTGAAATAATTAGGTAAAGTCTATTACTTTTTTTCAATTGGGAACATCAAAATATTAAGTAAATATTATAAATCTGTAGTATTTCATGTTATGAAGTAATTGAGTAGTTTTTATTTGTGTTTAACATTTCATTAATCATTTATATTAAGTTGATTTACTCACTATAATTCTGTAAATGTTTCCAATTTTCTTTTGATAAATGTTCTCATATATGAATTTTTCAATGCATTTAATATAGGTATATCACAAATCACAAAATTAAAATACAGTTCAAATATACTGTTATGAACACACATGAATGTTCACTTCAAATTCTTCAACAAATGAAATCTTAGTAACAGTGGCATTACCGTCATTAATCAACACATCAAGAACCTCATCGATATGGTCTACTGAACAAGTATGACTAAATTTAACTGTGTGTTCTGTTAAACAATTTAATCTCCAACATATATATTTTTAACTAAATGTATACATATAAGTTTGGGTGAATGGAGATTTAATCCGTTTAACACAGAAGTCACAAAATAGGACATATCACATGACTAAAAGAAGATGAGGTTAGGTCTAAACCAGACAAAGTAAGGTAATATTGACAATTTCTAAACAGCATTTGTTTCTACAAATACAACCCCACTAAATCACTAATCTGCAATTGCGCTATCCAAATATTAAAACATTGGAACATTTAACCAGCCCCTTGGATTAGTGCACTTTTAAGTATGCAATTAAAACCTTTAGGCATTCTAATATCAACAGCTAAAACATAGGTAAGAAACAGAATAAAATGTTAACTTCTTCTGTAGCATAAATTAACGGGTGCAGATGCTGAACAAGTAATAAACTGAAGCTCCTCTACAATCTCATCTATACATCTAGTCAGCACATTGAAGATGCAGTCTAATTTAAGTAATAATGAACCAAGATGATCAACGATGACTTTACTTAAATCTTCACCCTCTTTAACAAGTGTTTCATCAGAAGTGACATCACTTTTATCTACAAATAAACTACTAATCTATGTTGCCTGACTTGAATATGTCTGAAATACAGCAAGTTTAAAATCTTGAAGGCAGTGAGGATTGTGCTTCCTACTTTTATGAGAAGCAAAAGTTGAATATACACAGGTCCTTCTCAAAATATTGGCATATTGTGATAAAGTTCATTATTTTCCATAATGTTATGATGAAAGTTTAACATTAATATATTTTATATTCATTGCACACTAACTGAAATATTTCAGGTCTTTTATTGTCTTAATACGGATGATTTTGGCATACAGCTCATGAAAACCCAAAATTCCTATCTCAAAAAATTAGCATATTTCATCCGACCAATAAAAGAAAAGTGTTTTTAATACAAAACACGTCAACCTTCAAATAATCATGTACAGTTATGCACTCAATACTTGGTCGGGAATCCTTTTGCAGAAATGACTGCTTCAATGCGGCGTGACATGGAGGCAATCAGCCTGTGGCACTGCTGAGGTCTTATGGAGGCCCAGGATGCTTCGATAGCGGCCTTTAGCTCATCCAGAGTGTTGGGTCTTGAGTCTCTCAACGTTCTCTTCACAATATCCCACAGATTCTCTATGGGGTTCAGGTCAGGAGAGTTGGCAGGCCAATTGAGCACAGTGATACCATGGTCAGTAAACCATTTACCAGTGGTTTTGGCACTGTGAGCAGGTGCCAGGTCGTGCTGAAAAATGAAATCTTCATCTCCATAAAGCTTTTCAGCAGATGGAAGCATGAAGTGCTCCAAAATCTCCTGATAGCTAGCTGCATTGACCCTGCCCTTGATAAAACACAGTGGACCAACACCAGCAGCTGACACGGCACCCCAGACCATCACTGACTGTGGGTACTTGACACTGGACTTCTGGCATTTTGGCATTTCCTTCTCCCCAGTCTTCCTCCAGGCTCTGGCACCTTGATTTCCGAATGACATGCAGAATTTGCTTTCATCCGAAAAAAGTACTTTGGACCACTGAGCAACAGTCCATTGCTGCTTCTCTGTAGCCCAGGTCAGGCAGGAATCTTAAAACATGCATACCTAGATTTCCACATACCTGAACGAGACTAATGTTGCAGCCTGAGACAAACGACTCCTCCTGCCAAGCTCTCCGTTTCTACTCAACTGGCTCCTGGGTCTAACACAACTCACTGTAATACCCTTCTGCTTCCTGTTGATAAAAAGCAAAACACATTTATGAGAATTTGTGTTTAACTAACAAATTACAAATGAACTTACACTCTGAGTAACAAAAATTATACAACTGAATTTGCTGGACTCACATGAGAGCCTTTACTTGGTTAAATGGTCAATCAAGTTACATAATTTAATTTAAGGGGATCTTTTAGCATCAGTTAGCATCTGGTGCATTTAAATAACTTAACTTAGTCACTGAAATAAAGCTAATCATTACCAGCTACATTAAGTTACTCAAGATAACTTGTTTCCATGGGAGCTTTCTGCCTTTGACAAACATTAATCTCCATCTCTTTGCTAACTTTAAATCCGTTAGTTGTGTGTGGCGTAAAATTACTAACATTAACTGAGTTACTGCTCAGTTACTGCTCACTACATTAAATAAAATATTTAATGTAGTGCGTTATATTAGCTCCACTAATTAACTAAGCACAAGTTAAAAGCAAACGTCCCTAAAAGAGTAAAACAACTAACATTAGCAGAGCTGTCCTGCACTAGTAGCACTTACATACACTGAAACATTAGCTTCACTAAATAAAGTGCAACAGCTAATGTTAGCGTAGCTCTCCTGCACATGTAGCACTAGGTGTGGATGTTATTGTCTTTAATCTGCTCGCCTTAGCCAACATGATTAAAACTAAAATGAATGCACACGAGATTGAAACTATCTCAAGGATCAATATGTTATCACAAACTTTACATAAAAATGCAGTTACTTACATTTCATCCAAGCTCACACAGCCCAGATCAGCACCACCTCCGTGACACACTAACCCCCAGTCTTCTTTAGCTACCGTCAACGTTAACCATCGCGGGCTTTTCTGTCCAAATGCGCATATGTGGTTTCAAACACAAACTACACTTTCAAATTAAAAGTTACTTAGTATTTTCAAGTTTATGTGACGAGAGCGTTAAACATGTAAATACTATGAGCAATTCAATATTAAAACTTACTCTTTCTTCATAGTTCATTTATTACATGAATGAAACACAATGTTTTACGTTATAAATTCCTGTTATCTCTGAAACACAATATTACAGTGTAAAAACTAATTAATTAATTTAATATATTTTACTATACCAAAAAGTCAGTTTTTTCAGTGTAGATTTGAATTAACTTTTCATGTTTTGTACAGTATATATATAGATTTACAGAACCCGCAATATAGATATTGAACCCGCCTCTCCATGTTCAGTGTTAGTCGTGAAAGCTGTTTGAAAAATAACAATAATTTACGGAAGTGTGAGAAAGGGAGGAAAAATAGTATTCATTATTAGTCAATATTAAAACAACTTTCTGAAGAGTGTTGTAAAATGGGAGTTTGTACTCTCTTTCCTCCCTGTACACCACCGGGTCCGTTTCTCTCCAGTTCGGAGACCCAACCAGTAAAACCAGCAAAGTATTTACCTTGTGAAATAATGATAAATGGTTAAGTATAAAATCAAGATTTAATGCCAAAATGACCAGTGTACAGAGTATACAATTGAACAGATACAGAGTGACATTCACCTTCGGTACGGGCCCCCCTCAGCCCATCTTAGGGATGAACCAAGAGGAACAAAGAATGGAGCGTGAGACCTCTTTTTATCTATGCCTGTTCTTAACCCTCCTAAAGGATGTCATCCTCTTGTATCAGTTTATCCTTGACTATGTGTTGTATCCTATGTGATATCAACAGTTATGTGGTGTAAGCTGTAGCCGTGAGCGGTGCGGCAGATAAGCAACAAGGGCAGATATATTTAATTAAGGCAGCAAAGAGATGATTAGAAAAGGCCACATAATCATACATCCATAACAAAAGAACTGTCTCTCGGAGTGATTTTCAGTCCAGCTGCTGCTGAATCTACCTTTAGTTCAGACAGGAAGTTTGTTCCAGCGGATCATTAATCCGCCTCAAGAGATCCTGTCGGTGTGTTTATATCCGCTGAAAAGTTCCTCCTTATAACTTAGCAAACTACTTGACCGCAACCATTTTACTCTGATTCTGTCCTCAAAAGTCTCACCTAAAAGAAACCAAACGATTTAATTTACTACAAGACAGATTAAGTTATATTCGGAGGCGAAATTACAGGAAAACTCGCTGCAAGCAGCGCAAACAGAGCGAGAATCGGACAGGATTAAAGGCTCTTGAAACGAAGCAAACACTTCATGGAGGTCAAACATGAGCTCATTGCTGAGGAGGGAGACTTTTCTATCTCCTTTTGTAACATCTGCTTTAGAAAAGGTTTGTTTTCTGAGAAATCTGTGGCGAAAACGTGGCGGAGAAAACACAAAGTTTCGCAGCTTTTCTAAGCGGCAGCGGAGGAGCAGGCTGGGTTGTTTCTTCACGGTTCTCATGTGTGTTATAAGTCCCGCCTCCCGCTCTGAGCTCCTCACGTTCAGAGAAACAACACAGTCCGAGAAACATGGCAGAAGAAGCTCCAGCAGCTGCACCGGTTAAGGCTCCGGCCAAAGCCCCGAAGAAGAAGTCCGCTCCCCGGGCCAAGAAGGACGGGCCCAGCCTCCCGAAACTCCTCGTGGCCGCTGTGGCCGAGTCCAAGGAGCGCAAGGGGGTGTCCCTGGCGGCTCTTAAGAAGGTGCTGGCCGGGAAAGGAGTGGATGTGAGCAAGGCGAACAAGCGCATCAACACCGCCATCACCACGCTCGTCACTAAAGGGACGCTGAGCCAGACTAAAGGGACGGGGGCTTCCGGCTCCTTCAAGCTCGCCAAGGAGCCTAAAGCCGCTAAACCAGCCAAGAAGGTGGTGAAGAAGAAGGCTCCCGTTAAAGCGAAGAAGCCCGCTGCCAAGAAGACCACCGCGGCCAAGAAACCCGCCGCTAAGAAGCCAGCAGCCAAAAAGACCCCGAAGAAGGCTCCGGCCAAGAAGGCGGTGAAAAAGCCCAGCAAGAGTCCCAAGAAGCCCGCCGCTAAGAAGCCAAAGGCCGCCAAGAAGCCCGCAGCCAAGAAAACTCCAGTGAAGAAACCTGCAGCCAAGAAGCCCGCAGCAAAGAAGGCCAAGAAGTAAACAGCTGCTACAGCAGCAAAAAAGGCTCTTTTCAGAGCCACCACACTTTCTCCTGTGGAGCACATCCTGTCATTAGAGAGACTCATTCAATTAAATACCACTGCAATAGTTTCAACTAGTTGAGCTGCCTAAAAGCCTCCAACATCCTTCTACATTTTACTCTATAGACCAACAGCATCATCTAGATTCACTTGGATTTATTGTCCGGGTCCATTTCATCAGTAGTGATGAGAATTCTGCTTCTTATCAGGGATCCATATGATTTGGCTCAACTCCATAACAGATTCTGGTTCCTTTAGCTGGAACTCTTAATATTTGACCTGACTTTTGATAATACACATCAATGCTGACACAGTTTCATAAATATTTTGTGTTTCATGTGTTGGAAATGTGTAAACAACGGAAGGACTGAGCCGACTCCCATAAGTCATGTAAATGAACTGGCACATGGAGCCGGTTCTGCCGCAACAGGCACATTTCCTCATTCAGCGGTTTATTTGACGCAGATGAGTCCACGCTCCCAAAACAACTTGTGTAAACATGATGGCGAAGTGCAAAAACATTATTAAAGAAATCTATTTACAATGATTCATTTCAGAGGAGTCAGCAGAGACGGTTTGTTTCATGTAAACGTGTCTCAGATGTTCCTCCTGAACGTCTCCACATTTAATGGATAAATACCCGACATCAGACCTAGCTGTGGAGGTCTTATTTGAAATTATTCCTTTAAGATAAAATTGTGGGGATTTTGATTCACTAGCAGTTTCGGTTCAATCTAATCATAAATCCGAACTTAAAAAAACAGAACAGTCCCAGTATCTCCGAACCATGTGGGAGGAGCTGCTGAGTTCGGCTCCTCCTAGGTCCGCAGCTCAGCCATTAAAGCTGGGAGTCTGCAAGCCGCTCTCATTCATCTTTGTGTTTCCACAGAAGAAGAAGACAAAATGAGTGGCAGAGGAAAGGGAGGCAAAGGACTCGGGAAAGGAGGCGCCAAGCGTCACCGTAAAGTTCTCCGTGATAACATCCAGGGAATCACCAAGCCCGCTATCCGCCGTCTGGCTCGCCGCGGGGGAGTCAAGCGCATCTCCGGTCTCATCTACGAGGAGACCCGCGGTGTGTTGAAGGTGTTCCTGGAGAACGTGATCCGTGACGCAGTCACCTACACCGAGCACGCCAAGAGGAAGACCGTCACCGCCATGGATGTAGTTTACGCTCTGAAGAGGCAGGGCCGCACCCTGTACGGCTTCGGAGGTTAAATTGCGCCGCTTGGTCCAACTAAACAAAGGTCCTTTTCAGGGCCACCCACCCATTCTTTAAGAAGCTGATTTCTGTTTATATGTTAATTAAATTTAAATTAAGTTCCTTATTTTAAAGCACAAATGTTAAACAATAGATGTTTAAACATGTAAATGTCCAGGATATAGAAAACATAAATCAATGTTTCCAAAGAGAAAATCTAAATAAAATATGTACAAACTGAATAAAAGATCACAAATTACTGAGTAAAAGTGAAGTCACCCTACTTTTTTTCTGTTCTGCGTGAAATTTTATTTTGAATAGACTAATAATATAATTACTAATAATATTATTTACACAGAAATAAATCTGTGAAATGTGTCTTTACTGAAATGAATAAAGTGAGCATATTGTAAATTTTTTGCATATTTCTGGGGGCGTTGGAAGTTTTCCGCCTTTTCTTCTTCTATTGTCCGACTGCGCGGGACATTTGAAAAAGTCACGCGGTTTCACTTCCAGCATCACCTGATCGACTGAGCGGCTCAGCCAATCACAGCCAAGGGACGGTACAGCCATATTTACATGGGTTCTGTATAAGAACAGCTTCCCTCTTCAGTATCTCATTCGTTGCTGAAAACAATAAAATTAATCTGCTGATTCAACACCTTTTTCTTTTTCAGTGAGAATGACGGTGCTCCTTAGATTGTTTCCATTTTCTGAGGTGTGTTGCCGTAATGTGCGACGAGAAATGTGATTCAGTTTCATCGCTCTGGTTAAAACCATAAGAGCTCAAACCCATGAAAAACATCACATTTGTTTTTCCATGAATTAAATAAGACTGACTTGAGTCATATTTCTGTGTATTCATGTGAGTTTTAGTTCTTTGTAGTTCATTATTGTCGACCGAAAATGTTTGCGTGGCTTCCGCACATTTTCACGGCAGGTCAAAAATTTGCATGGATTTAAGCACTTTCACGCAATGTTCATTTTAGTACATGCCAAGTTGTGCATAAAACAATGTGCTGCGAGATTTTTCTGTGTAAGTACATGAGGTTCATGGGGTTCAGTCAGTCACAAAGGACATTTCTCAGATGATACCAACACAGGAATTAGATAATATTCACTATATTTAATGTAGCTGCTATTGATAGGTTGCCACCGACTGGTAGAAACGTGTATACTCCACCACCGTCAGGCTATGAGGTCAGGGCATGACCAATATAGTTTATAGCCGGCTTTCAGTCACGAGGCTGTTGATATCACAAAGTATCTGGTACTTCAAACGTCTAACTACACTAAACAGCAGATGAAAGCCTACAAAAGTCTGGAGGCATAAAACTTTTTTTTGTCAGCGGGTGGGTCTAGAACCTCGGCACCAAACGGCTCCGCAATAATTATCGTTTGGTCTTTGCCAAGGTGAGTGTTAGTTCATATATTAGTGGAGATGTTAGCGGTTATCAGAAGTGGCTAAAACAAACATACATTAACTTAACAATCATTACTACATAAATAGGCATTTCACAACAAACTAATGGTAAACAGAACCACAAAAAAAGAAGTTGGACTGCTACTTATCGCTGACGAAGTGGTCGCCACAAACAAAAGTAATCTGATCTTGATCATTCTGAAGTCTGATGGCAGGAAGGAAGATGTTCTCCTTTAGCCACAGACTGATACCACCTCAGTGCAGGAGTGAATCCAGAACTGTTCATTTACAGAAACATTTTTTTTCTTTTCAGTTGCTCCATTGGCCAGGTCATCACAGAGCTCCCACACACATGGACCTCTCCTGCAGCAGTCAGTGTAATGGCCCAGGCTATCTTTGGTCAAGCTTCCCTTGAAAGACACGACTGACCTCAAAGTGAATGTTTGTCCTTGGAGAACTGTGGTGGAGGAAAACTTAGTGTGATTTGGAAGGTCAGTATCAATCCATACTATAGCTGTGAGCAACAGAAGCACAGAACATGTTTCCTGAACTGCTGTCTTCTGATGTATTCACTGAGATTGATTCTGGAGTGGCCTGCAGGCAGGGAGAGATGGAAGGGAAGAGTTTTTTTCCACAGCAGCGTGAAGCTGAGCCATACCAGAATCCTGGTACCCTGAACCCTGAGCATCGTCTTTATCACTGTTGTACAACAACAGTGTCTTCAGTCAGAGGCTTCTTCAGATCTGCTGTAAGACAGACAGCTACAGGAGATCCTTCCTGCCCACAGCATCTACAGCGGTTCTTTGAAGAAACCTGAGCTACAACATCATTTAATTTCTCTTTGGGATTAATAAAGGATTTTAGAATTTTTGAACACAGAAATTCCAGGAAAAACAAATGTTACTTCCCTTGTTATTCCTTTGTTGAGACAGCAGTGTTTTGTTAGATAAATACTTAATATATTCCTCATTGTCTTTTCAACAACAGACATGTTCAACTGGACCACTTCAAGCATGTTGGGTCACAACAGCTTTCACCAGCTGCAGGACAAGTTCACCAAGACAAGTCTGGCCCAGATCCCTAATAGAAAGTGTTAGAAGAGCTGCTGCTAACAGGTGCTGAACACCAGATTAAACAGAATTCCTGAAGGCTCTGCTTGTAAAATACCCATCAGGCCCGGGAGTCTGGACCCGCTGGTTTCAGCGACCTCACCAAGCAGAGGGGTTTAGCTCAGTTGTGTATAAAAATTTTCACCAAGAAAAAAAAAAAAATTATCTCAAATACCCATGTTGTTCTTTACTACAGTTGTGTGCATTAACATTATAAAAAAAATATTCAAAGTTTGAGCAATGAGTTTGCCCCCCCCTTTCTGTTTCCATTTTCAGTTGCCCAACATGAAAAATGTTATATTCTTTTGCAAGACTTTTTTAATAAAGCTACAACAGAGTGCAATAATGAGAACCTTTGATGATCTTCAACAAATCTGTTCCCAGATAGAAGATCCAGGATGAGATGATCTCCAGGCAGGAACTCTGGAGAAAAAAAACTCAACATAATAATCAGTGCTCTTGTAGAGGAAGCAGTGGGTGGCTCTTAAAAGAGCCGTTGTGTGTTTGGTTGAAGCAGGCAGCTCTACTTGGCCTTGGCGGCCTTCTCGGTCTTCTTGGGCAGCAGCACCGCCTGGATGTTGGGCAACACGCCGCCCTGAGCGATGGTGACTCCGCCCAGCAGCTTGTTGAGCTCCTCGTCGTTGCGGACAGCCAGCTGCAGGTGGCGGGGAATGATGCGGGTCTTCTTGTTGTCGCGGGCGGCGTTTCCAGCCAGCTCCAGGATCTCAGCGGTCAGATACTCGAGCACAGCGGCCAGGTAGACGGGGGCTCCGGCACCGACTCGCTCTCCGTAGTTGCCTTTGCGCAGCAGCCTGTGAACACGGCCCACTGGGAACTGGAGTCCGGCTCTGGAGGAGCGGGTCTTGGCCTTCGCTCTGGCTTTACCTCCGGTCTTTCCGCGGCCACTCATTGTTATCGGTTGTTTGTAGGAGTGAAAACTCGAGAAAACAGTGACGAGCAGCTGCTGAAAACGGCTTTTTATGTCCGCGGAGAGCAGGAGGGGCGGCGTTGGAGCTGCAGCTGTCAACAACCAACCAGAAAAGCTTCCAGCAGAGCGGGACAGAGGCGGACTTTTTCAGTACAGCTTCCTCCAATAAGCAGCGCACATTCAGGGAGGAGTTGACTCCTCTGGGCGGCGCTGACCTTCAGGAGGAGCCGCGAACCAATCAGGATCCAGAGCTCCGCAGCAGCGTCACCGTTTTCCGCTCAAAGTCACAGTTTAAGAGCAGCGGAGCCTCGTCTGTTCGGAACAATTTTCTCCTGGTCCGAGAAGCAGAGCCATGGCCAGAACCAAGCAGACCGCCCGTAAATCTACCGGAGGCAAAGCTCCCAGGAAGCAGCTGGCCACCAAGGCTGCGCGTAAGAGCGCTCCAGCTACCGGCGGCGTCAAGAAGCCTCACCGCTACAGGCCCGGTACCGTGGCTCTGAGAGAGATCCGTCGCTACCAGAAGTCCACGGAGCTGCTGATCCGTAAGCTGCCCTTCCAGCGGCTGGTCCGGGAGATCGCTCAGGACTTCAAGACCGACCTGCGCTTCCAAAGCTCCGCCGTCATGGCTCTGCAGGAGGCCAGCGAGGCTTACCTGGTGGGTCTGTTCGAGGACACCAACCTGTGCGCCATCCACGCCAAGAGGGTCACCATCATGCCCAAAGACATCCAGCTGGCCCGCCGCATCCGTGGAGAGAGAGCTTAGAGACGGAGGTCAAACAAAAACACACAACGGTTCTTTTCAGAGCCACCGACCTGTTTACATGAGAGCCTCTTCCTGTTGTTCCTTGGCTTTCAAAAGCTGACTTTAATATTTCATAGTCCTTGTATTTTCATACTATGATTTTGTTCCTGGGATTTTCCCAATATTCCCCTGATTCTAGCACTGTTCTTAGGCCTGTATTAACTCAGTGTTTAGTTCAATTTAGATCATAAAAATCAGTCTATTAAATCAGTTCATCCAAGAAGACAGGAAATAATGAAGCTGAAATTGGTCTCTGATTTGGGAAAGCTAGAGTAGCCTATGATTTATTAATTTCTAGATTTTGACATAACACCATAAAAACTGGACTAGCTTATCCTATACTGAATCAAACCATTTTCTGAAGTTTGGTACAATCCACTCTGTTTTGGGCATCTTTTGTTAAAGTTTTAACATTTAGACCACCCAGAGACCACTAAAGGGGCAGGTGCCAAAGAAGAAAAAGGGAACATACCATAACAGGATTGTTGGATGGATTATTAGCAAAAATCCCACACAGTTTTTACAGTTCAATGTACTATGGTGTACTACAAAATCATTCAGCTGTATATCATTGAGATATACAGCTGAATCAAACCTGCAAATGAGCAAAATACCTTAAATTAGAGCTAAACCACTGTACATATTTAGTTTTTACACAATTCTACTTTTGAAAATATAAACAGAGGGGTACAATACAACCTCTACTGTAACAAAGGCTCTAACAGTAAATGAAGCAGCCTGGATGTTCTGTACTTACATTGGAGGTGAAGAGGGTCCATTCAGAACACCACAGTTGCATCAAACCTTAACATGGAACTTCAGACAATAAAATGAAAATATATTGTTGACACATAGTTTGACTATATGTCAGTATGATAAAACATAAAGCCGACTGACTGCTGACCGACCACCAAACGTTAGGTTAAACCCTTTCTATTTATGTGTGTTTGTGTTTTGTGAAAATGTCTAGACATTTTCTTATTTCCCTCATCTTTTTTCTTCCTAGTCTGTTCTCTCTTTTCCTCATCCTCGTATCCCCCCTTTGTTGATTATAGCTCAGTGTCTCTTGTTATTTCTATCTCCGTCTGATCTCATCCATGACTTTCTAAAGGGAAGAACTTAGGTATCAGTTCATATTCAATTACAGTACATCTTCACATCATTATTAACACTTGTAAAACTCAACACAAGTTCACTACCAAACAGCTGCATGTTGACTATATAAAACCTTAGTATTTTTGTCCTTACCTGTTGAACTCTTTCATTTGGCTGCTTAGATGTCTAGTGGTAGTGCATGTAGTTGAAGTGAGGTAGACTTTTGTACACGTGCGTTTGAGTGTCACAGGCTACACTCTAAAAGTGGTTTTATGGTCAAGAACATTTTATTTAATTGTTAACATTTAGACAAGTCAAACATCTCATTAATTTTTGTTGTGCACAGATATTATGTTCTGTGTGACCCAAGGTCCTGCTGATCTGAATAACTGTTATTGAAGTTTCTATCTTGTCTTTTCATCAGTTGCAAAGAATAACTAAACTATAATGTGCTTTGAGAAGTTATTAGGCTGTTCATGTTTATGCAACAGGATTATTGCACCTTTTTTTTTATTTTGTTTTTTCTTAACACATTTGCTGGTATTTGTTGTTAAATGACATATATCAATTTAAATGTGCCTTTTTTTTAAGGATTAGTCAACTTCTGTTTCACATCACAAAAAGGTTTATTTTTTTATCTCCACTGTTTTTTGTTTTCTTAAACTTAATAAATAAATTTCTACTAAGAACCACTAGAGGTAGCTCAAGTACCACCTGTGGAACAAGTACCCTAACCTGTGATGTTCTCACATTCTATGTTTAACAGAGGATAACAGCAAAAAGTAAACTATTTGGGGGAATCAGAAATAGTGCAGAGGTTATTAGAAAGTCCAAATGTCTGCTTCATCTATGGAAAACAGCTGGAGCCACCCACACATGTTGGACCAGATAATTTTAAAATGTCTATATGTCTAACACATGACAGAAGTGGCAACAAGGTCAAACACATAGGTATGCAGGGAGGGTAACTAGTTCAAGTGTGTGAGAAAGAACAGCCGCACAACTGAGTCAGACCTCAACTCAGTAAACTGACTAACTCCTGATCAATACGGCTAACAGAATGACGGAGAGTGGCTTGGGAAAGCAGTGAGGTCCAGATGTCCCTAGCTGGAAAATTGAGTTACTGCTGAGCTATTTTTTAGTCTTATCTGCCAGAAACTATTCTCATACATTAACAAAAACTAATCACTACAAATTTACTTTGACCACTTATTGACATTGAAACATAACAGGAACAGATCTGAGCACTGTGCACTTAAAAAAAAAAACCCTGGTGGATACTGAGTCTCTCCACAGGATAGAAATGGATCTGGGTGTGATCATTAGACACAAACTAAACTTGCTTATGACAGTTATTGCAGCTTAGCACACCTTATTTCCACTGAAACAAGGCGTATTTTGCCCTGCCCCTTGCAGCTGCCTGTGAGGTTTGAGGCTTGTAATGTCGCTACAGCTGACTGCTGTTCTCCTGCAGGATGGAGATACACAGCAGCCTCTACAGCAGGGGTCCTCATACAATCAAAGGTCCAAATGTCAGTTCTAAAAAAGGTGAAAGGTGAAAGGTCTAAGTCAACCAATGATGACCATATTGCTTTCATTAAATGTATTTCTAATTTACAAGCAAAACAAATGCTCCTTAATCCAGTTGTTAGATTGTGATCCCAAGCTGTTGAAATTATTAATACGTCCTATCTGTTCATCCAAAGACTTTTTCTTATCCAAGATTGGGTCACATGGGTAGGGCTGGAACCATAGAGTAATAATTTAAATAAATGTGTGGTTTCTTTAGCAAAAGTGCCCCCAGCTTTCGTTTTTTAATCAGAACTGACTGAAAGTGACAACTTTTGTTGTGACCAGCATCTCTACTCTGGGTTAATTTAATCAAACATTTTAACTTGCTTGACAACCTTAATATCTTTTCATGCTGGAACAAATAAAGGGAATTTCTTTACAAAAATGGTCAAATAACATTAAGTAAACCTAATACAAGGCACTGTAACAACAAAGCAACTGAGA
Source organism: Girardinichthys multiradiatus (assembly GCF_021462225.1). NCBI lineage: Eukaryota > Metazoa > Chordata > Actinopteri > Cyprinodontiformes > Goodeidae > Girardinichthys > Girardinichthys multiradiatus. The sequence goes on from NC_061807.1 coordinate 38,376,426, forward strand.
CAAAACTTAGTTACTAAAAGATTATTACAGCAACCTACTGTAAAATATTGGCATAAGTGGCACTACCTTCATTCAAAAAATTGTCTAAATTTAAGACCTATGAAATTCATTTTACTATTCAACAAATTTGTTTTTTTCATTATGATATTTCATTCTGTGATTTCATTCTGTTGTTTCACTGTCTCTCTCTGATTCTTCTCATCTCTCCTGCTCTCTGTGTCAGATGTTCAGTTACTCCTCTGCATCCTTTAATGATAATGGTACGTTTCATAAATGTAGCAATTTTGTAGCTTTGGAGACAAGGTTTTCGGATTGGAGGCCCGGCTCAACGCTGTTGAAAAACCAGCATATAGCCGAGGCCCCTTAGCCAGCGTGGAGCCACCAAGGGTAGCTCCCCGTAGCAGTCCTTAAACAGAGCCCACGCAGCCGGGGCCTCAGGTCGGCTGGGTGATGGTATGTAGAAATCATAGTCCTAGATCCCAGCCCATGGGATTTTCCCCGGTCACAAACACACCTGCTGAGAAGCCAACTCTGGTAATTGGCAGCTCCATAGTCAGAAACGTGGCACTAGAGACACCAGCAACCACAGCCAAATGTTTGCCAGGGGTCAGAATGAACGACATCAAATCTTACCTGAATCTGCCGGCTAAGGATAAGCCTAAATACAGTAAGATTGCTATTCACGCTGGCGGTAATGACACCTGGTTACGCCAATCGGAAGTCACCAAAGTTAGTGTTGCTTCGGTGTGTAAGTTTGCTATAACAATGTCGGACTCCGTAATTTTCTCTGGTCCCCTCTCTCATCTGACCAGTGACGAAATGTTTAGCCACATGCTGTAATTCGGCCAATGGCTGTCTAGGTGGTGTCCCGAAAATGGCGTGGGCTACATTGATAATTGGCAAACCTTTTGGGGAAAACCTGGTCTGATCCCAAGACACGGCATCCATCCCACTTTGGGTGGAGCTGCTCTTCTTTCTAGGAATCTGGCCGAATTTATTAGTTCTCCAAAATTCCAGACCAGGAAGCAGGGTCGTAGTTTATGACTTTCTTTGCAGCTTCTGTACTGTTACCCATTACCCTATAAAGACAGTGTCTTGCCAACGGCCAAAATTTAATAGATTAAAAAATAATTTAAAATCTCTTCACTATATATATGCCTCCAATAGGTAAACTTGTCAGGCAGAATGGGATACATTTTCACTGTTACACTGATGAAATTCAGCTTTACTTATCCATAAATCTTGTTGAGCCCAACCAGTTAGATAGATTACAGGCATGTCTTGAGGACATAAAACCTTGGATGGCTTTAAATTTTCTGCTTCTAAATTCAGACAAGACAGACGTTGTCGTCTTTGGACTGGAGTCTTTGAAAAAGAAACTACTGAGTCAATCACTTAACCTGAATGGCATTGATTTGACCTTTGGTAATAAAGTAAAAATCCTTGGTGTTATTTTTGACCAGGACCTGTCATTTCAATCCCATATTAAACAGGTTTCTCGGATTTCCTTCTTTCACCTCCGAAACATTGCCAAAATTAGAAATATCCTATCCAGATTATATCCTACTCTCTTTGCATTATTTGCTGTAATTTCAGCTTTTAACTTTATGTTTTCTCTCTATTCTCTTCCTAGAAGCTACACCTAACTCTATGTCTACCTGTGACACCTTCCTGGAGGGGGGCATTGTCCAAGCTTCTGCTGCCAACAACTTAATGCTCACCTTCTACCGATGATACACTTGGCCCAGTCTTTTAGTGTTTAACCTTATTTTTCTCCTGGACATAGCTACTGACTGAGATTTTACAGCGACTAACTGTGTGTGCTCTCTTTCATACTTTCTATAATAATAATAATAATAACAATAATAATGAGACAATAGCGAAAACGAAAGAACTATTAAAAACTATGTACAACATGAAAAAATTAAGATGAGAAACAAAAATCTATATACAGTTTTTGCATGTGACAGTCACACTTCCAGTGCATTGTCCAAACACTACTTTTTTGCACATACAGCAAACATCTTTTGAGCGGTTTTTGGAGCAACTTTCGCGTACCTGGCACTGCCGTCTCCTTTCCAAAACAAGCAGGCCTTCAACAGGTGCCGGCTCACAAGGCTGCGGCTGCTTTTTGGTTCGCATGTAACTGGAGTGAAGTTCATTCGCAAGCTGCAGGATAAAATCTCGCCGTGGAATATTTTCATGGAGGCATTTTCTGTACAGGATCCACGAATTGATTGCAGCCATGTCGAGGACATTGTAGAAAACTGCCACTGGCCATCTACGTGTTGCAGCTTTGACGGAGTATTTTTTTAACATTTGGTCAAGCACATCCACGCCAACCTTGGTATGATTATAGTAAACCTCGGGCTCGGGTTTGGACTTCGGGCCAGAGAGGATGCCAGATGAAGTGTGCACAGTGCTCAACACACACATTTTTTCGGGCTTTACACTGGTAGACTGTCAAGGTGGCATTGGTGTTTTTTAGGACTCTGGTTGAGAACAGCGGCATTTGCTCCTTTACGCATGGGGGAAGTTCACGTCAGCTTCTATTCACTGTACCCACGATGCTGGTCTTTTTGTTTGAAGTGTCTTGGCCAGTTCAAGTAATGTAAAAAAGTTGTCTGTTATGATGTTTCTCCCCTTCCCCGTGAATGGCTTCACCAACTTCAACACCATACTGTCTCCAAGACGCTTACCTGGATTGCGCGTCTCAACCTTACCCAGATAAGGAGCGCCGTTCAACATGTACTTTGTGTTGACATCCGCTGCCAGCCAAAACTTGATGCCAAACCTGTCAGGTTTGTTGGACATATATTGGAGGAAGGCACATTTCGCTTTGGCCAGGAGGAGCTGTTCATCTATGGTGATATCAGCACCAGGTTTGTAACAGCTCATACAATTGTTGACAAAACTTTCCCACACTTCATTTACAAGAGTAAACTTTGTAATTTGGAGACGTGCGTGTCTGCTATCTTTATTGTCGAATAAATGAAAAAGTGTACAACTGCTTGTGTGACACGGGGGCATGTAGGACAGTATTAACTGAACCCCCACCTGGAGTAAAATATTCTAACACTACAGTACATGTTAGATCTGCAGCCGGTACATCAGAGGTCCATTATCTAAGCCCACCGGTGATCATAAAAGAGCCTGAAACAGGATCCACATGCCAGGCTCCCGTTCTAATTAGTCAGAAATGTCCAGTAAATCTGCTAGGGAGAGACATTATGCAGAAGTTACACATAAACATCGTGTCTACAGAAACAGGCATGAAAGCTATTGTTGAGGAGGGAGCCCTAGTTGTACACGGGTCCTCACAACCACACTATTACTGGTCTCTAGATCTAGGACCATCCCCAACAGCTAGAGAGCTGCTAAGAAAAACAAGAGAAAAACAAATTTTTCAACAAACTCAGTACATGCCAGACACTGAACTCCATGTGACTATGAGATACAAAAACATTGCAGGGCCAGATTATCAATATGACACTGTTTTTCATAGAGAGAATAATCAAACCGTTACCATACAGCATCTGTATGTTGACCCCAAAACAGGGAAATCCTCTGCCTCAGTCCTACTGTCGGAAAAACAACTACAACTGTTTAAAGACCACACCCCTCATCTATCACTGACTAAACCTGTAGGGGGTCAATGGAAGAATTCAGAACATTTTCTAAAAAGAGCTGAAAGAGGGAGATATGAGGCATCAACAAACTCTGACTTGAAAATAGATCATAATACAGGGATCTGGAGACTCACTCTAGGGTGGGTGATCAAAGTACATCCCAAAACGCATATGGATGAAGCTGACTGACAGCTACAGTGTCTGGCTGAAGAAAAACAAAATCTAAAACACTCTGCCTTGAAAGATGTTCCACCTGAACTGTGGTCCCAATCATCAACTGATGTAGGACTAATAAAGGGGTTCCCACCATACAAGGTTAAATTAATATCTGAAAAAAGGCCATTAGTCCGTCAATACCCCTTAAAGCCAGAAGCCGAGGAAGGTATTAAGCCAGTAATACAGGACATGTTAAAATCAGGAATATTAAAAGAAGCCCCTGAAGCTACGTGTAACACACCTATTTTTCCAGTGCAGAAAGCCAGCACAGGAAAGTGGAGAATGGTTCAAGATCTCCGACAAATAAATGATATTGTACAGCATGCAGCTCCAGATGTTTCAAATCCGCACACATTGCTGCATTCACTGACCCCAGATAAAAAGTATTTCTCAGTAATAGATCTTAGTAATGCTTTCTTCACAGTACCACTGCATGAAGAATCACAGCATTTGTTTGGTTTTCAGTTTAAAGGAAAGAAATACACCTATACTAGGCTTCCACAAGGTTTCAGTGAAAGCCCACGTGTATATACACAAGCATTAAGATACTCAATGAGCACCTGCATAATACCAGAACACAGTCAAGTTCTGCTATATGTGGATGACATTTTAGTAGCATCAGACACAGAAAAACACTGTGAAGAGGCCACAATTACTGTGTTAAAGCACCTCCACCAAACAGGCCACAAGGCTTCAAGAGACAAGCTGCAGTTTTGTAAAAATGAAGTGGTTTATTTAGGGCACACACTGTCACAGAATGGACGCTCCCTGCTGAATAGCAGAAAAACAGCCATACAGGAAGCCCCAAAACCAATAACAAAGCAGCAAATGATGTCCTTTTTAGGACTTTGTAATTTCTGCAGAGAGTGGCTGCCCAACTATGCAGCCATAGTGCAACAATTACAATCTAGGATTTATGGAACAAACATGACATTAAGGGACAAAATTATTTGGACAGAAGAGGGGGGAAAAGCATTTATTAACTTAAAGAACTTACTGCAAACCACAGTTACATTAGCCTTACCAGACTACAGCCAACCATTCAAGCTGTGCGTGGACTCATGTCAGGGCTACAGGTCCTTCTCAAAATATTAGCATATTGTGATAAAGTTAATTATTTTCCATAATGTCACGATGAAAATTTAACATTCATATATTTTAGATTCATTGCACACTAACTGAAATATGTCAGGTCTTTTATTGTCTTAATAAGGATGATTGTGGCATACAGCTCATGAAAACCCAAAATTCCTATCTCACAAAATTAGCATATTTCATCCGACCAATAAAAGAAAAGTGTTTTTAATACAAAAAAACATCAACCTTCAAATAATCATGTACAGTTATGCACTCAATACTTGGTCAGGAATCCTTTTGCAGAAATGACAGCTTCAATGCGGCGTGGCATGGAGGCAATCAGCCTGTGGCACTGCTGAGGTCTTATGGAGGCCCAGGATGCTTCAATAGCGGCCTTTAGCTCATCCAGAGTGTTGGGTCTTGAGTCTCTCAATGTTCTCTTCACAATATCCCACAGATTCTCTATGGGGTTCAGGTCAGGAGAGTTGGCAGGCCAATTGAGCATAGTGATACCATGGTCAGTAAACCATTTACCAGTGGTTTTGGCACTGTGAGCAGGTGCCAGGTCGTGCTGAAAAATGAAATCTTCATCTCCATAAAGCTTTTCAGTAGATGGAAGCATGAAGTGCTCCAAAATCTCCTGATAGCTAGCTGCATTGACCCTGCCCTTGATAAAACACAGTGGACCAACACCAGCAGCTGACACGGCACCCCAGACCATCACTGACTGTGGGTACTTGACACTGGACTTCTGGCATTTTGGCATTTCTTTCTCCCCAGTCTTCCTCCAGACTCTGGCACCTTGATTTCCGAATGACATGCAGAATTTGCTTTCATCCAAAAAAAGTACTTTGGACCACTGAGCAACAGTCCAGTGCTGCTTCTCTGTAGCCCAGGTCAGGCGCTTCTGCCGCTGTTTCTGGTTCAAAAGTGGCTTGACCTGGGGAATGCGGCACCTGTAGCCCATTTCCTGCACACGCCTGTGCACGGTGGCTCTGGATGTTTCTACTCCAGACTCAGTCCACTGCTTCCGCAGGTCCTCCAAGGTCTGGAATTGGCCCTTCTCCACAATCTTCCTCAGGGTCCGGTCACCTCTTCTCGTTGTGCAGCGTTTTCTGCCACACTTTTTCCTTCCCACAGACTTCCCACTGAGGTGCCTTGATATAGCACTCTGGGAACAGCCTATTCGTTCAGAAATTTCTTTCTGTGTCTTACCCTCTTGCTTGAGGGTGTCAATAGTGGCCTTCTGGACAGCAGTCAGGTCGGCAGTCTTACCCATGATTGGGGTTTTGAGTGATTAACCAGGCTGGGAGTTTTAAAGGCCTCAGGAATCTTTTGCAGGTGTTTAGAGTTAACTCATTGATTCAGATGATTAGGTCCATAGCTCGTTTAGAGACCATTTTAATGATATGCTAATTTTGTGAGATAGGAATTTTAGGTTTTCATGAGCTGTATGCCAAAATCATCCGTATTAAGACATTAAAAGACCTGAAATATTTCAGTTAGTGTGCAATGAATCTAAAATATATGAATGTTAAATTTTCATCATGACATTATGGAAAATAATGAACTTTATCACAATATGCTAATATTTTGAGAAGGACCTGTATATGAAAGCTGTACTGACACAACCCTTTGGGTCTAAAGATAGACCCCTAGCCTTTTACTCAAAGAAACTCGACGCGGTGGCCGGGGGTTTTCCTGCGTGTTTGCAAGCATGCTCTGCTGCCGCTGAAGCAGTGAAGCAAACAGCTGAAATAGTTCTATGCCACCCGCTGACGTTAAAAGTTCCCCATTCTGTTTCACTTGTTTTACTACAGACCTCACTTCCCTTTTTGACACATGCAAGACATATTGCATTAACTTCTCTACTACTCTCACAACCAAATATCACCTTGCAAAGATGTGGCCCGTTAAACCCAAGTACCTTAATACCTACGGCAGAGGACGGACAGCCACATTCATGTAAAGCAAAAGTAGAAGAGGACACCAAACCCAGACAGCTAATTTCCCAAACGCCACTGCCTAACTCACAAACTGTGTTTGTAGATGGGTCCGCAGTCAAAAGACGAATACGGGAAAAATAGAGTTGGTTACGCAGTGACAACCATTGACAGCGTAATAGAAGCTAAATCCTTGCCCAAAACATGCTCAGCCCAGACTGCAGAGTTGTATGCTGTAGTGAGAGCATGTGAACTACATGAGGGACAGATACGTACTATATACACAGACAGCCAATACGTTTTTGGATCAGTACATCACCATGCTAAAATCTGGCAGAATAGAGGTTTTAAAACATCATCAGGAACAGAGTTAACACATTTTAATCTTTTGAAAAGATTATTATCAGCAATACAGCTACCTGGTAAAATAGCACTCTGTAAATGTAAGGCTCACCAAACAGATTCTAGCACAGAAACAAAGGGGAATACTTTTGCTGACATAACTGCAAAGAAAGCTGCAACAGAACCCCTAACACTAAAAATGACTGACCTGCTATTTATAGACATGTCAGTACTGAAAGATGCGCAACAGACAGCACCCAGTACTGAAATAAAGGCCTGGCTGAAAAGAGGAGCTTAGAAAAAGGATGACATCTACCACATAGAAAACAAACCCGTTTTACCAAAAAATCTATATAAAACGGCGGCGGTGGTGACTCATGGCAAATGCCACGTGTCACAGAGAAATATGTCACATCTGGTGAAACATCAATTCTACGCTTTAAATTTTTCAGACTATGTAAAGAATTTTTGTAGATCATGTATTATCTGCTGCAAACATAATCCACAAGGGAACATGAGACCCAAAAGAGGCCAGTTCCCAGCAGCAATTCATCCCTTTCACACGATACACATGGATTTCATAGACTTATCATGGTCAGGGGGAAAGAAATATTGTTTAGTGGTTATAGATGCATTTTCAAAGTGGGTTGAGATGTACCCTGCGAAACACTGTGATGCGCTCACGGTGGCAAAAAGTTTAGTGACACATTTCTTCCCTACATATGGTATCCCACAAATCATAAGATCAGATAATGGGACTCATTTTGTAAATAATGTAATAGAACTGTGCTCTAAAGCATTAGGGTTTCAGTTAAAAAATCATTGTTCTTACCACCCACAATCTGCTGGGCTGGTTGAACGAACAAATGGGACAATAAAAAACAGACTGAGAAAAACAGTTGAGGAGACAGGCAGACCGTGGCCAGACTGTCTGTCTATGGTCAAACTATGGATGAGAATAACTCCAAATCAATCTGGCCTCACTCCATTTGAAATAGTACATGGCAGACCGTTTCCTCTGCCTTCTGATATGAATGAAATAGAGAAAGCACAACAGGAAACTTCATTAGTTGAGTGGATGAATAAAATGTTGCAGACAAAAGAAGCACAAATGTCCAGTGGTCTGCCAATAACCTCTGCTCCTATCCCACAGAATGACCTGAGGCCTGGAGACCTGGTCCTGATTAAGACACTCCACAGGAAGGATTGGAGCACCCCCTGCTGGAAAGGGCTGTTTCAAGTGCTCCTAACAACGCCCACAGCTCTGAAAACAGCAGAGAGGCCTTCCTGGATCCATAAAAGCCACTGTAAGCCAGTTTTGCCGTTACAGGAGCCAAACCAACCGACGGGGTAAGCAGAAGGAAGTCCGGGTTCAAAGGAGTTGGAGGACCCATATGGCCCAGCGTCTCAAACCGGTGAAGAAAACATCTGATCTGCGCCCAATTATTAAATGGCTCTCTGTAACATGTGGACAGGACTGATAACCCTGAGCTTAATTCTGGTAGCAGGACTCTTTCTCTATCTAAAGCAGGATCCACAGGAGGTGATACCGAACCAGAAGAGATGGACATCAGACGGGACCCATCTCAGACCACTGACGGAAGGACATGACACACACCCATTTCTGCAAAATTACTCGTATTGTTATGTGTATGACACAGCTAAAACTCAAAATAAAACTGATTGTTATGTGTGTTCTATAATGCCCGTGCATTTCCAAGGCCCCACCATATATGTCAAAGCTATGAACCTCACCGAGACAAGTTGTGCCATATCAATGGGCCTGATAGGATATACAAATAAAAAGTTATTTCTTATGCCAGACCAATCTTTCAGTAACCAGAGATTAAATTATAGTTGTGACCCAGAAAACTGCACTTGCGACAGAAAACAATGGCAACCACTCAACATTACAGGGAAATCAGAACCATTCAAAGCATATGTAACAGACCCCGGAAACCATCGACACTGCATAAGACAAAATATTACAGGGAATCATACTCATTTTGTAGGGAATACTACGAAATGTAACTACTTCTACACTTACAGGAATAATCCCGGAAACGGCACATACTGGATAGAAGGGGTGGCATGGTTATGTGGTAATAACGCTTATTATGTACTTCCACCCTGCTGGTATGGTGTATGTGCCCCAGTTTTCACATAAGATCACACTGTGGTACTTAGTAAGCAGACTATAGTTATACCACATAGGAGATCAAAAAGGGAAATAGATGTTAAACCACATGACCCCATTTGGGGAACAAATGTCCCAGATGAATTTAAACTTTGGTTTAAAGATGATAAAACATTATTATCTCTCTTACCCTGGTTAGGTGTGGGCAAATTAATGCTGCGCGTGGAAACTTTAAGTTATTGATTTGGATTGTTTCTAAATAACTCCATAATAGTAGAAGAGGGTCAAAACACAGAAATGAGCGCTATGCGAGCCATGGTAATTCAGAACCACATGGCTTTGGATATTCTAACAGCATCAACAGGGGGCGTTTGTGTTCTATTGAATAACACCTGTTGCACATATACCCCAGATAATATACACTCTGCAAACATAACGGGAGCATTAAACAACCTACGGAATCTGCAAAATGTCATGGCACATGACAACCCAGATCCTAACTCTTCTTGGTTAGATTGGATGCTCACAGGGGGATGGATAAATCTGTTTAAGGTTCTCTTAGTTGCAGTAATAGCATGCATGGGCCTTCTGTGTCTCCTGTCAATATGTATTATCCCATATTGCAAATGCATGGTACAAAGAATAGTAACTCAGTCAGTCACGGTGGCATATGCAACACTGAACCAGGTGGAAGTGCATGAAAATGAAGGGGACGATTATGATGACATAAATAAATCACATCGAAAGCCTGAGTGTACTCATACATTGTATTTCATAAAATGACCTTACAGCAGAAAATCGAAAGAAGTTGTTGCTTAAGTGAAATGAGAAAAAACTTTGTAGTTGCACTGCAAAGTGGGCTACCCTTGCTGCAAGTAACTCTGACTGTATCGTTCTTACCTCTGAGTTGACTAAATAATACCTAACAACGCCCTCCATTTCTGCTACATGTTTCCCCTTCTTTTTTCCAATGGTTATAATCAGTCTGACAGAGAGAGGTACCACCAATCCTTGTGGTTTTTAGTATAACAGTGGCCACCAGTGGGCTCTACATGGACAAACATTTATCAGTTTATGATTTCACTTAGTACCCCTACACATAGCCCATTCTAAAATGGCCAAACTCTAACTCTCAGTAACAACAACCCCAACAACCAACCCCAACATTACAAACCCTTTGTGAAGTGCCTTGAGGTGATATGTGTGGTGAATTGGCTTTATATAAATAAAACTGTCAAATCAAGTTATATATTTTTCTTTAGCCTGCTTACGATTAAAATAATTTTTGCAACAATGTATTTTTTTTACATTTTTGTTAAATGTATCACTATGTCCTGACAGTATAATCTGAAACAGATTATCTGTGAAAAAATCAAGCTCCTCTAGCTCCTCCCAGTGATCCTACTGCATTTGCATTAGTGCACCGTCAGAAACAACCAATCAGTACCAGGAGGAATGTCTTATGGCTCAATTATACTTGCTCTTCAGGCTGACTCTGCTGAGGGCGTGCGAGCCTGAACATGCGCTGTAGGCGTTTATACTTGAAGCTAACTCTGCTGCAGTATTCTCTGAGAACACAGGGGGCAGTATGCTAGATAAACAGTGGAAATGTAGTAAGAGAGAAGAAATACTTCACATAACACCAAAAATGGCTGCACGCACTATCGAAAACATTTTTAATAACGTTACTCAGTGTCTTGCAAAGTATCAGATTCATAAGAGTAAAACAATAAAGAGGAATCAGCTTTTGACCTCTTTGTAAAAGATCTAAAACTGTACTTAGATACAATTTCGGACTCCTAACAATAAACACCAAGTTACAAAAATTTGGAGGTGCACGACGAGGTGCCGCAATAGCGCGCAGGGTGCCTCACATGGGGGTGGCGTGTTTACGTCACTGTTGGCACGTGCACCCTAACTCCCTGTTCAGTGTGTCAAGTAGAAACCTAGCTTCAGCAGTGTTAGTCACGTTTGTGTACTGTGCTGTTAACTGAGCTAATGATTTGAGGACCAAGGTTGTAGTCAAAGTATGGGCAGGCCATAGTTAATGTAAAGCATATTGTTGATGTTATTTCTCTAACAGTGAATGTGCAATACCCATTTATCTGCTGTCATCGGTGGCCCTGCTTACTAGCCTGCACATTTACAGCAGGCTACGCTGTGGGTAAGGAGCTGTGAAGGGAGGGCTGTAGCACAGCAGAGAGCAACGGGGATGGACCTGTAAGGTGTGCCTGTTAAAACTTTGAGGCCAAGTCCACAGTTTTCTCAAAATTCCCTACTGAAACTTCAAACCTCTCAATGCTAAACACTAATACTTTCAGCCTCCACAAAAAAATCCATCCCCACTTAACTTTCAGTTAAACACAGTGATTGGTTTTATTGACAGAATGACAACATGAAAACACAGAGATTTTAGTTTTCATTGAACTAGAAAAGCCTGAGTTCAGTCATGTCTCTCTGAAAAGTCTAAAAACATAGGAATATGTTTACAGATTTACAGTAACAGCAAATTGTTTCTCCTCAGCCTGAAATGCATTATGATAAATGTACAATCTGAAATGCAACTCCCAACCTTAGTGGAAATTAATTTAATTTAAGAATTTACATTTGATCTATCTATCTATCTATCTATCTATCTATCTATCTATCTATCTATCTATCTATCTATCTATCTATCTATCTATCTATCTATCTATCTATCTATCTATCTATCTATCTATCTATCTATCTATCTATCTATCTATCTATCTATCTATCTATCTATCTATCTATCTATCTATCTATCTATCTATCTATCTATCTATCTATCTATCTATCTATCTATCTATCTATCTATCCATCCATCCATCCATCCATCCATCCATCCATCCATCCATCCATCCATCCATCCATCCATCTATGTCCGTCCGTCCATCCATCCATACGAACTGTCACTTGTGATGATGACAAGAAAGATGTCAATTGTTGTTGGACCTCGCCAGATTCGCTTCTTCTTTCAGCAGTTTAAACCATTTCAAAACATAACCCACTGTATTTTCTCTGTGGCCAGAACCAGGCCTCAGCTGGATTGTAGCCAGTTTCCTGAGTCGGTTCCAGCACCACTGTGGGATATTTGAAACGTCCTCCAGTCAGACTTACCTCACAAAACCTAGAAAGGGAAACCACAGCATTCTACTCATTCTCATGTCCAGTTGGCTAACAGGTTACCTAACTACCTAAACCTAAGTTGACCCTAGCCTACACTTCATGAATAATTCTAACTAACCATGAACCATGAGCATGTGAGCTCAAATGGGAAATGGACCAGACTGTATGTGCGCATAGATGGCAGGTCTCTGTGGAGCTTGATGAGGAGCAACGTCACCGTAGAGAAGAACTCCTGATGTTTGGCTTCTCAGGCAGGGTAGGCCTGTAGTTCAGCCTCCTGATGGCAAGGCTCCATCTCAGAACAGCCAGTTTCCGCATGCTGGAGCTTAGCTGTGGAGATCATCCGTTTGAAAAACAGAGCCAACGCGACAACCGGTAACATGGACGCAAATCTGCAAACACAGAAACAAAAATCAAGACTTCAGCATATGTCCTCACCTCATTGTCCCATCCAACCGGATGCTTGACAGGCTCAGCTGTTCTTAAGCCTAAACAAAAACTCAGAGCAACACAACAACTGGATAGATGAGGTGACCTCTTTTAAAGACATCAGATATTAATCTCAGCCTTACAACGTTTCCTTCAGGCTTCTAAAAATCTAATAAGCTCCTGGTAATTCTTAGGTTTTAGTCAAGTAGATAACAGATTTAAATTATTTCTAATTCAGAAAATTCCCCTTTCTGTCCACAATCAGTGATTAGATTAAATAATAATGATACTTTTAGTTTAAGTTTAGAGTTCATGCTGTTCATTTGAATAGTTTTCCCTCTCCACAGATTCTCCCACCCGAGCTTTGGATATTTGAAGCTCTAAGCTTCTGTTTGACTGATGGGTTTCAAGGTTTAGACATGTTGTTTATACTTACACTCCAGTGAAGATCCACACGCTGGGAGGAACACCTGTGGACAAGAGAAAGATGGAGAGATAGATGAAGAAAGGTAATGAGAAGAAGCGTGGTTTCACAGCTGCTGGTGGTGGGTTTACCTGTCGGCTTTGTCTCCGCTGTCGTTGACATCAGTGTGGAATTGCTCCCACACACTGAGTCAGTGTATGCAGAACATGGAACCAGAGTTTCAAGTAATTTTTCTGCAGGATACAACAGCAAAGCAATGAGCTTTAAACAGACTAAAGAAACACAATGTACAAGCCAGTAATCAGTGTTTAATGAGCTGAACTAAGGTTAAGAAAGAGCAGCAGATGGTTCTACCCAAACAGTTGGTGCATTGAGCACACTTAATCCCAGATGATCTTTCATCAGCCCTAGAACAATTTTGGGTCAAATAGTAACCTGCAGGTTAACGGACACAAATACATTTGTGTTAACCATGAGGATTATCATTATGATCATCATCACAAGTATTTCTATAGCTGTCTAACCTGTTGTACACGTTGGACAACTGCCAGACGTTGCTGCTGTCAGACCAAAATCCAGGTCCAACACCATCAACAGGGCACATGCAATGCTCGCCTGAGAACAGACACATAATTCAATTCAATTCAGTTTTATTTATATAGCGCCAATTCACAACACATGTTGTCTCAAGGCACTTCACAAATGTCAGGTACATACATTCCAATTAATCCTAACAATTGAACAGTGCAGTCGGAGTTAGCCTTTTATTCAAATTGGATAAAAAGTTTTTTTATCTAAGGAAACCCAGCAGATTGCATCCAGTCAGTGACTTGCAGCATTCCCCCCTCCTGGATGAGCATGTAGAGACAGTGGACAGTCTTACTGACGTTGACTTTGCAGCAAGCCCTCATACTGAGCATGTATGTAGTGACAGTGGAGAGGAAAAACTCCCTTTTAACAGGAAGAAACCTCCAGCAGAACCAGGCTCAGTGTGAGCGGCCATCTGCCACAACCGGCATACACATGGTGAGACAAATTACATCAAAAAAACATTTGAATTTGAATGGCCCTCAGTGTTGTCTGAAAATAAGCTAAAACTGTGGTTTTGATGGTTTTAATCAGTGACCCCCGCTAGCCGTTGCAACATCTGTCTCTGTAAATAAACTTTAAATTTAGTTTTCTCTCTCACAGCAGCAAGGCCTGCTCAGGCATGTTCAACAGGAAAAGATGTATGCAGGAAACAAGCTGCCACTCCTACATTCAAACTGAGAAGATATCTGATCTTAATAGAAACTCCTAGAACCCAACAGAACGACATAAAACTAGGTCCACATCTACAGCCATGTGACCCTACCAGTCACACACCTGTCCTGGACTGGATAACCAATCTTACATGGGTAGGACAGGAGACGATATGAATTCCAGCCACTCCGTAAATGGATTACTGAGCTACAAAAAATACAAAATTTCTGCCCTGCTCTCATATTAGACCTGATTTACAGCAACAGCAATTACTCACCTGAAGTTTGCCCATTGTGCTCGCTGAAAGACCGACAGTCAGTTTGCCTGATAGTGATGAGTCCCAAGAGAAAACGTTTTCAGCTTTTATACTGATCCACAGCCCACGCACACACAGAGGGAAACCCTGAAAACACAAGATGTGTGGCCAAGAGTTACGTGGGAGTCTATATTTGGAGATCACACACACTGCAAACGTGTGTGAGTGTTAATATAATCAGGTAGAAATACCTGTTTAGACATGTCATGTCAGTCTATGCTGACAGAGTTTTAAAGATTGCATTTCAAAGCATGTTTAAACAAACCAACTTTTCAGTTAACCTATGACATTTGATCTATATCACTATGAAACTGTAAGAAAGTCTAATTCTTTGGTAGGAAAATATAAAGAAATCAGGACTGGATCTGAACTTTTTAACCGGAATAAATATTTTTCATTTTTTTGTGTCTGTAGATTTATTTAATCAGCCTGAGTCTTGTTCACTATACATTGATTTTAACAAATAATGCTTAACATGCCAGGTTTACAAGTAAACTTATATAGCCTCTGATCAAGACCACTTAAAAAACTACAAGAAATTCTTGTTCTTTGGTATGAAAAATATTAAAAAAAGGTTCACATTATTGTCATAAAACAAATAAATGTCCATTAATGCAGCACCCACATCACAAACTAGTTACAGCTCGCCTTCAATTACATCATCGTTGAGCCAATGGTTAAATCACTGAGCAGAGAACCAGTTGAACAACATTTGAACTTTCAGTTAAGTTTCTGTGAACAGCTCAAAGCTTGCCTGAATGTTTCACCAGTTTAGGTCAGATCCAGAACAACTGTTTGACAACAATAATGCAAAGGCTTTACAAAGGTGGAATAATGCAACAAGGCCTTAATTATTTAAATGACGGACAAAAGATTTTTAACAAACACCAGAGTTCAATTTGAAAAATATCTGTAGACGATAAAATATCCATGGCTTCAACCACTATTATAATGAAGGTAAGAAATTAACTTCTGTTTTTAGAGAGGGTTCCATGGACAAAGTAATTTATCATAAAATCTTAAACGAGAGCCTTTTCTCAAGATAGTTCGGGCCAGACCAATGGGACTTCGGGTATGACAATTATTCAACATATACCACCAACATAGAAGAAGTACATTAAGATCACGCAGAGGTCTAGGAAGTCTTCAGACTGTATGCCTACAAAAAACTGTGAAGAGACATGAAACTTTAAGATTCTCTACTGCTGCCTGGAAACATAAAGGATTTAGAGTTTCTATAAAGATTTGTGGGCAGAAAACGTTGGTTACGTACTGTAACCCCAGATTCTATGAGTATAGGCGCAGCCCTTTAAGCCTATCGCTAGTGGGTTTATCACTTTGCGCACAGCGCAGCACTAAAAACTTTAGTCCACGCCCACCTGCTGTGTGGGCCATATAAATTACAGTGAGACCAGACAAACGGCTCCCAAAATAGCTTTTTTCTTCAGCCATTCAGGAACCAGTGAGGCCCAGGGCTTAAAGGGCTGCGCCTATACTCATAGAATCTCGGGTTACAGTATGTAACCAACGTTCTATTTCGTATAGGCTTCGCCCTTTAAGGCTATCGCTAGTGGGTTAAAGGTGAAGCAGGATGTAGTCTATGCCTCATTGGGTCCATCCAGACCACAACTGAAGCATCTGCTCGCATAAAAGGAAACCAAACTCAGCATTTTAGGCATTTTAGTGTGTGTGTGAGTTTGGATGGGGGTGGTGGAGATGTGGTTTGGGGAGGCCATAAAAGTATTAGGGACTGGATTTGCTTTCATGAGCCATCTGGTTTCAATAAGACACATGCAAAGGCTGTATCCATACGCTTATCTTGGTAGTCCCTTCTTGTATTGGCTTTTTTACGCATGTCGTATAGCATTTTTCTATCTTCCCCCCTCAGACAGAAGAAGTCTTGGTCCCACTTAATTATTGTTGCCGAGGGCTGATTACTTGTTCATTCTTCGTCGTCATTTTTGGGCTTTCTGGAGTGAAGCCAACGAGGTCATGCATCACGTGAGAAAACAACTAATTAATATGCCAACCCACCAATGTGGCCAGGGGTGTGAATTGTAATCTGTCGAAACGACAGATGGCCTTCAGATTTTTCTGTCACCATTTAAAAAAAATTGGTCAAAAATGGAAAATATTCAGTTAAAACAACCCCTATCATGGAGATCTCAATTAAGTGTAATTTGTCTTCAGGGGGATCACATAAATCTCAAATTGTTTAAGAAGGTGGGCCTTTATTAAAACAGTAACACAGCAATGCTGTAAAAAAAAGACTAAAACTGCATTTTCCATACCAGTACCAACTCTTTTGGTCCCTGCTCCTGAAAAGGTACGACCGGGGCTGAATCAGGTCAACATGTGATGTGTACAGACTGCTGTTGACTGATTGGCCATGGGACCAGAAGAAACAAGACAGTTTTCGCTGAAAATGCAGGGGAAAGTTAATAAAACTCAAAAGCGACTAAAATACTATTAAGGACCACAATGGCGTCAGCAGGTCTGAAATCTAATTTTACTACTTAAGCATTGTAAACCATGCCTGAAGGCGATCCTAAATCAGCTGATCACACATAAAGTCAGCTGCTCAGTCGCACACACATTTCTACCAAAACACATAAATCTATACTACCACAAAACAGCATGTTTGGATCGAAAATGTATTGACGGTCTTTAAGCGAACCAGCGTCGGCAGGACGAGGGAGCAGACAGAGAGCAGCTGCCCATAATCAGACTGCCTTCATCTTGTCAAACAGGAGGAAGATCCTGCGGAATCCGCAGAGCATGAATGTCCAATATTCAACCTGAAATTAATTTCACCTCGGTCAGAAGTCCACAGTTTCGCGTTTTATAGCCCTTGTCTTAGTTATTGCCATGGCTGAGACAAAAACGTCATAACCTCATAAAGCCTAAAATTGTAACTTCTTCAGGCAAACTTTGGTGCTTCGTCAGTCCAGGCAGCAGTGTCTCTCCTCTCTGCTTCTCCCATCACCGCCTCACAACAGAATACCTCAGCCTTATTTCATAAGTTCTGGCTGGGCTGTGGTGCAGATAATTATCACAGTGGATCATTTTATACATGGAAAAACATACAAAATACATTCTTGCATATACAATAATACAAACATTATTATTTAGTTTATTTATGTTTTGTCTATTTCATTATTTATTTTTTGTTGTTTCACGCAAATTACTTTAATGTAACAATATCGCCTTCCTACAGGCGACTGTGGCTCAGTAGGAAGAGTAGTTGTCTTGCAATCAGAAGGTTGTGGGTTTGATTCCAGCTTCCTCCTGCCATAGGTTGATGTGCCCCTGGGCACTTAACCTCAAGTTGCCTACCCTACCGATCTGCGTATCGGTGTATGAATGTGTGAGCATTAGTGAGTGCAATTGGGTGAATGTGGCTCTAGTGTAAAGTGCTTTGAGTGGTCTGTATGACTGGAAAAGCGCTATATAAGTTCAGTCCATTTACCATTTACACAACGTTAATAGCATCATAGCTCCAATCGTCAGTAGGTCAGTGGAAACACAACTGGTCCCGTACCAAGTGGAGCGGAGCTAACCTAACTAGAGTCAGTGGAAAAGGGGCATATGTTTAAAGCAAAGAACCAAACACTGCAGGTAATAACATAACAGATAAAAAAGTAAACAGCTTCACATTAATTTCAGCAGTGCGTGAGAGCTTATACTTAAATTATGTTGAGGTAATGCAGCTCATGTCGGCAAGTCACATGATCAGTGGCGGTTCTAGCCCTGTTTCACCTCTCCAACACATACAATCCTGCAGTGCAACTCATTAAAAAAAAAAATCACTTTGCAAATCCTTTATTCAAAAGAGTTATTTATTTAGGATTATGGCTTTTTTTTTATCTTACTTTTGTCCAATGCCAACCATCCATTCTGCAGGGAAAGCAAATCTTATTGACCTTGGACTTTCTTGCACCGACTTCCCCTCTGGCACTTTTTCATGTTTTGAAAAAATGGCTGTATTCTTGTACTCCTCTGAAGTAAAATAAATCATCATACAGGAGACGGAACAAACAAAGACAGCCCTTCTTTGTTTCAGGTTGAAGTGCAGCAACCCGGGTAGAGGAGAGGAGCAGACCACTATTTGGATAAAGCTCCTGCATGCCAGATATGTTTCTTATTTCGCCAAAATCTGACCAATAAGGCTTTAGTTGTTGTGTTTTTTTAACCATACGAGCAGACAGAGATTTAAAGAGGAGCGGCAAATGTAAAGGAGGTGGACTGGCAGTACTTGTGAACAACAGATGGTATCATCCAGGACATGTTACTGTGAAGTGTCGTCTCTGCAGTCCAGACGTTGAACTCTTGGCAGTAAGTTTTCGTTCATATTATTTACCCAGAGAGTTCACCAGTATTATTTTGGCAACAGTATATGTTCCACCTTTTGCTGTTGCCGACACTGCATGTGATGCCATCAGCTCAGTTGTAGCTAAGCTAAAGACACAAAACCCCAATGCGTTTGTGGCAATTTCTGGTGATTTTAACCATGCTTCACTCTCTGCTACACTTCCAACGTTTCAACAGTTTGTCAGCTGATCTACAAGAGAAAACAAGACGTTGGATTTGTTTTATGCAAATTTCAAGGACTCATACATCTCTACAGCAAGACCTCCTCTAGGCAAATCAGATCACAATCTTGTTTTTCTCTGCTCGAAATATAAGCCCCTTGTTCAGAGACAACCTGTAATAAAGAGGACTGTGAGAACATGGTCACAGGAAGCTGAAGAAGCCCTGCAAGGTTGCTTTGAGGCTACAGACTGGGAAGCACTGTGCTAGCCACATGGAGAGGACATCAATGCCATGACTGAGTGTGTAACCGACTATATAAACTTTTGTGTGGATAACCCTATCCCCACCAGAACCATGAGATGCTTCCCCAATAACAAATCCTGGATCACCGGTGACATGAAGGACCTGCTTAACAAGAAAAAAAGAGCCTTCAGAGAGGGAGACAGATAATTATTGAGGAGTATACAGAAGCAACTTAAAGTCAAAATGAGAGACAGCAAGAAGGTGTACAAGAGGAAGTTGGAGAGCAAGCTTCAGCAAAACAATATTAGAGATGTGTGGTCAGGGATAAGGAAGATCACAGGCTTCATGCAGAAAGATGATCAGACCGATAGAGGTCTGGATAGAGCCAATGAACTGAACACATTCCTCAATAGGTTCAGTTCAGAAACAAGCTCAGCATCCTTCTCACCCTCCTTTGACCCACAGGACCCACAGCTGTCCAGTAACACCTCAAATTGTTTATCTTCCACCTCAGCCATTGACCCTTCTGCTTCTACATGCTGATGCTCCCTTTGCCTCCCCCTTCCACCTGTGTGTCTCAAGAAGTCAGGTGAAGATTCAACTGGAGAGACTGAATCGGAATAAGACTGCAGGTCCAGATGGTGTCAGCCCTAGAGTCTTGAGGGCCTGTGCAGAACAGCTCTGTGGGATTCTGCACCACCTCTTCAACCTTCAATATTGGCCCAGAAGAAGGTTCCAGTGTTGTGGAAGACCTCCTGTCTTGTTCCGGTACCAAAGAAAACTCACCCATCAGTCCTCAATGACTATAGACTTGTTGCCCTGACATCCCACATCATGAAGGTCCTAGAGAGACTCCTGTTGGCCCACCTGAGTAAGCAAACAATAAACTATCAGGACCCCCTTCAGTTTTCTTATCGCTGTGGAGTTGGAGTTGAAGATGCCATCAGACACCTGTTTCAACAAACTCACTGTCGTCTGGATAAAGCCAGCAGCACTGTGAGGATCATGTTCTTTGATTTCTCCAGTGCCTTTAACACAATCCAACCTGATTTGCTTTGTCAGAAACTCCAGAAGACTCAGGTGGAGGCCTCAACAATCTCCTGAATCAAAGACTACCTGACAAACAGACCACAGTTTGTGAGCCTGAAGGGTTGTGAGTTTAACCAGGTAGTCAGCAGCACAGGAGCACCACAGGAGACTGTACTCCCACCATTCCTTTTCACTCTGTACACCTCAGACTTCCAGAACAAGACACAATCATGTCATCTGCAGAAATACTCGGATGATTCTGCAGTCGTGGGGTGGATCAGAGATGGACAAGAAGCTGAGTACAGGAAGGTAGTGGACTACTTTGTGGCATGGTGTGGAAACAATCATCTCATCTTGAATGTGAATAAAACAAAGGAGATGATTGTAGATTTTAAGAGAAACATGAATAAGTCAAAAACTATTTCCATCATGGGAGAAGAAGTGGAGATGGTGGAGGAGTATAAATACCTCGGTGTTCATCTGAACAACAGACTGGAGTGGAGATGCAACTGTGAAGCTGTCTACAAGAAGGGACAGAGCAGACTGTACTTCTTTAGCAAGATGCTGCATATCTTCTATAAGCCTGTTGTGGAGAATGTGATCTCTTCTGCCATCATCTCCTGGGGTGGCAGCATCAGAGCCAGGGACTTAAAAAAGCTCAACAAGTTGATAAAGAAGGCTGGCTCTGTTCTGGGGACTCCTCTGGAACCTCTGGAGATCATTGTGCAAAGACGGATTCTTCATAAAATGAAGAACATTATGCAGAACCCTGAGCATCCTCTTCATGAGACTGTCCTACAACAACAGAGTGTCTTCAGTCAGAGGCTTCTACAGATCTGCTGTAAAACAGACCACTACAGGAGATCCTTCCTGCCCACAGCCATCAGCATCTACAACGGCTCTTTGAAGAAACCTACATAATGAGCTACAACAACATTTAATTTCCCTTTGGGATTAATAAAGTATTTTTGAATTTGAATTTGAATTGTTTTACCCACAAAGGTTCTTAATACGTCGAGGGGCATGGCAACTATAACATAAGGAATAAAAGTGTGTAATTGTGTTACACAGATACAGTAGAATTCATAATGGCATAAATTAAGGGATAAGCTTCAAAATGATTTTAGACTGGTTTAACACAACAATGGTAAAAAAAATCTAAAACTAATAGCTAATAGCTAACATCTACTTTATAAGGCTAAATCACTGCCAGAATATTTGTGCATGGCAAAGGAAGAGGGGGTGCTGGAGGGCATAAATACATACACTGCCAACTAAAAAGAAAAAAATAAATTAATAAAACTAATTTAGCCTATGGGCTAAAATTGATGTGGTGCACTGTACATAATTATCGGTGTTTAAATTGTGCAGTTAAAACTGCAGTTATTGCAATTTAGACTAAATATTTTTAGTAAAGACAATTATTTATTAGAATAACAAAAAACAAACAACTAATCAGCTGGTAAGAAGATGGAATTGATACCTTGACTATGTGATCAGAAGCAAGTATTTATATAGAAGATGAGTGGATGATGGCAAGGTGAAGAGGTGGGAGTGTTTGGGAAACTGCAACCAAACCTGGAACCGTGGTCTCTCCTCCTGTAGAGGTGTCCAAAACCATGAAAAATGGAAAATAATTAAGAGTTTACACTCCACTAAATAAAGTTTACAAGAAAAGCCAATCTTGGAAAAATGTGTATTTTCTATGCACAAGAAAATGTATATAAAGTAGTATTTTTCCTATTGTAAAGTTACATGCTAAAAATTGCTAGGAAAATGTCCGGAGAAAAACAGTATATTTTATATTCACCACAAGTACTAAAGTACTACTACAGATGACAGGTAAGGAATGTGACAGAGTGACTTGCAAGGATTAAGCTGTGGTTAGTGGGGAAAACACACTCCAACAGCCTGCTGAGCCTGCAGCCAGCGCAGCCTGTCAGCGTAGCAATGCTGCTCAGAAAACTCCGGAGCACATTTCTAACAAATTTCTACACAGCATCCGTCTCCACTCCATTCCACCCTTCGTTCCAGTCCGGATTTACATTAGAAGCATTCAACTCCACTATGAAGAGGTGCCCTGAAATACATGAGCAGAAAGTGAATAAAAGCCAATGAGTCAGACCAAAACAATTCATTCTCAACTCAAGTTCTGTTCTGCAATGGGATAGTACACTGAGTAGAGGTGCTACATATATAATTATTTTTGATAATTATGGTGCATTTAAAGTTTAATTGTTAGGTTTTCATTTCCTAAGTTAATATGTAAAGCCCAGTAATTGATAATTGTAATTATCCTAGTCACACCTCTTTCTCTCAGACTTGTGGCAACGCAGCTGATCCCAAGTTAAGCTATGATCTGTTGTTTGTGATAGCAATATACAGGTCCTTCTCAAAAAATTAGCATATTGTGATAAAGTTCATTATTTTCTATAATGTAATGATGAAAATTTAATATTCATATATTTTAGATTCATTGCACACTAACTGAAATATTTCAGGTCCTTTATTGTCTTAATATGTATGATTTTGGCATACAGCTCATGAAAACCCAAAATTCCTATCTCACAAAATTAGCATATTTCATCCGACCAATAAAAGAAAAGTGTTTTTAATACAAAAAACGTCAACCTTCAAATAATCATGTACAGTTATGCACTCAATACTTGGTCGGGAATCCTTTTGCAGAAATGACTGCTTCAATGCGGCGTGGCATGGAGGCAATCAGCCTGTGGCACTGCTGAGGTCTTATGGAGGCCCAGGATGCTTCAATAGCGGCCTTTAGCTCATCCAGAGTGTTGGGTCTTGAGTCTCTCAACGTTCTCTTCACAGTATCCCACAGATTCTCTATGGGGTTCAGGTCAGGAGAGTTGGCAGGCCAATTGAGCACAGTGATACCATGGTCAGTAAACCATTTACCAGTGGTTTTGGCACTGTGAGCAGGTGCCAGGCCGTGCTGAAAAATGAAATCTTCATCTCCATAAAGCTTTTCAGCAGATGGAAGGAAGCATGAAGTGCTCCAAAATCTCCTGATAGCTAGCTGCATTGACCCTGCCCTTGATAAAACACAGTGGACCAACACCAGCAGCTGACACGGTACCCCAGACCATCACTGACTGTGGTTACTTGACACTGGACTTCTGGCATTTTGGCATTTCCTTCTCCCCAGTCTTCCTCCAGACTCTGGCACCTTGATTTCCGAATGACATGCAGAATTTGCTTTCATCCGAAAAAAGTACTTTGGACCACTGAGCAACAGTCCAGTGCTGCTTCTCTGTAGCCCAGGTCTGGGGAATGCGGCACCTGTAGCCCATTTCCTGCACACGCCTGTGCACGGTGGCTCTGGATGTTTCTACTCCAGACTCAGTCCACTGGTTCCGCAGGTCCCCCAAGGTCTGGAATCGGCCCTTTTCCACAATCTTCCTCAGGGTCCGGTCACCTCTTCTCGTTGTGCAGCATTTTCTGCCACACTTTTTCCTTCCCACAGACTTCCCACTGAGGTGCCTTGATACAGCACTCTGGGAACAGCCTATTCGTTCAGAAATTTCTTTCTGTGTCTTACCCTCTTGCTTGAGGGTGTCAATAGTGACCTTCTGGACAGCAGTCAGGTCGGCAGTCTTACCCATGATTGGGGTTTTGAGTGATGAACCAGGCTGGGAGTTTTAAAGGCCTCAGGAATCTTTTGCAGGTGTTTAGAGTTAACATGTTGATTCAGATGATTAGGTTCATAGCTCATTTAGAGACCCTTTTAATGATATGCTAATTTTGTGAGTTAGGAATTTTGGGTTTTCATGAGCTGTATGCCAAAATCATCCGTATTAAGACAATAAAAGACCTGAAATATTTCAGTTAGTGTGCAATGAATCTAAAATATATGAATGTTAAATTTTCATCATGACATTATGGAAAATAATGAACTTTATCACAATATGCTAATTTTTTGAGAAGGACCTGTACACTCACCAGCCACTTTATTAGGTACCCCCCGTCCAACTGCTCTTTGCCCAATCACATGGCAGCAACTCAATGCATTTAGGCATGTAGACATGGTGAAGACAATCTGCTGCAGTTCAAACCGAGCATCAGAATGGGGAAGAAAGGTGATTTGAACGTGGCATGGTTGTTGGTGCCAGACGGGCTGGTCTGAGTATTTCAGAAAGTGCTGATCTACTGGGATTTTCACAAACAACCATCTCTAGGGTTTACAGAGAATGGTCCGAAAAAGAGAAAATATCCAGTGAGCGGCAGTTCTGTGGGCGCAAACGCCTCGTTGATGCCAGAGGTCAGAGGAGAATGGCCAGACTGGTTCGAGCTGATAGAAAGGCAACAGTAACTCAAATAACCATTTGTTACAACCAAGTCATGCAGAAGAGCATCTCTGAACGCACAACACATAAAACCTTGAGGCGGATGGGCTACAGGAGCAGAAGACCACACCAGTGCCACTCCTGTCAGCTAAGAACAGGAAACTGAGGCTACAATTTACACAGCCTCACCAAAATTGGACAATAGAAAATTGGAATTGCCTGGTCTGATGAGTCTCGATTTCTTCTGCGACATTCAGATGGTAGGGTCAGAATTTGGCGTTAAACAACATGAAAGCATGGATTCAATTGAGCATTGTGTCAATGCCACAGCCTACCTGAGTATTGTTGCTGACCATGTCCATCCCTTTATGACCACAGTCTACCCATCTTCTGATGGTTACTTCCAGCAGGATAACGCACCATGTCACAAAGCACGAATCATCTCAGACTGGTTTCTTGAACCTGACAATGAGTACTGGACTCAAATGGCCTCCACAGTCACCAGATCTCAAGCCAATAGAGCACCTTTGGGATGTGGTGGAACGGGAAATTCGACAAATCTGCAGCATCTGTGTGATGCTATGATGTCAATATGGACCAAACTCTCTGAAGAATGTTTCCAGGACCTTATTGAATCTATGCCACGAAGAATGAAGGCAGTTCTCAAGGTAAAAGGGGGTTCAACCCAGTACTAGCAAGGTGTACCTAAGAAAGTGGCCGGTGAGTGTATATCTCGATATAATTTTTCCTCAATAGACATATGAGAAAGGGTCGATATAGAGCTTCAATATACAGAAAAGAGAAATAGCCAATGATTATTAAAGTTGCTCCAGCCTGGACCAATCATGTGGCTTGAATAGAGCCATGCAAAGTTATGTTGATGCAGACAGCACAGTAGTAGCCAGACGCGCTAACGGCTAATGTTTGTGCAGATAAAGCCTCTTACTTCAGTTAACAGGTAGGACATCACTGAAAAAAAAAGAGAAAATGAGTGACCCGAAAGAAATAAAAATGGAAGACACATCAAACGGCAGCGTTGACTAGAAGGGTAGAAGTTTATTGTATTGCAAAAGAAGATTGTAGTTTAAAATATACCTCTATTAAACTGTTTAGGCTTTTACCTTCAGGTGGCACTACAGAGCACTGTTTGCTAAAACCAGCTGCCACAGAGACAGTTTCTTCCCCCAGGCTGTTTCTCTGATGATCACTTATCAGTCAGAGTTTCAGAACAACAACATGCATACTTCAATTCAATTCAATTCAAATTCAATTCAATTCAAAGATACTTTATTGATCCCCGAGGGGAAATTAGAATACTTGGACTGATCTCACATTATCTTCTCTTGTAAAGACACTTGTGCATATATGTATGTTTAAAATAAATTTTTTATTTCCATTTATATTGGTAAAAAATAAATCTTCACTGAGAGCAAAGTCTACCGGAGTCAAATTTCTTATTTGTGTGCACAAACTTGGCAATAGAGAGGATACTGATTTTATTAATCCCAAACAGTTGAATAATGTTCAATGATATGTTGAAAATAAATTTTTAAATCAAAAATAGCCTTCTGATACCTTCAAATCTCACTTAACAGTATCAGGGAATGTTACAGATTGAGAAAAATAGTGATTTGTTTTATATCGTGATATATATTTATATCGACTGATATGAAAAATATGATCAAAATAGACTGATCTAACGGATTGTCTATACCTGAGTGCTCATGCATCGTGGCCGAAAGTGTTTTTAACCCTTCTAAGGCTTTTGAGACTGAACCATACGGTGCGGTGTTGTTGGGAATAAAAGTGCAACACATATCCCCAAACATAGCGCAGATGCCCCTTTTTTCTGCTAACAACATATCTAATGCCATTCGGTTTTGCACAGCCATGAGGGAGGTTGGTGCCAATTGTTCGGACAGGCCTTCTACCGCATCCCTGGTTAGGTTAGCTAGACGTAAGACATTGTAATGGATGTAGTTGATGCGGTCTACGTTTTTATTTGGGGTCACCAGAAAAAAGGCTGCAATTATTGGGATATTTTCAAAGCCTGCTGAGATTTGGTCTGCGATTTTATATTCATTTGGCACTCCCCGAGGTACTCCTATGGCATCAATGTAAGTGGGGGAGCCTTGACTTAGGTGAAAGGTTCCTGCGCTCCTTTTCATGACGTGCCTCCTTCTTCTACGTGTTAACGCCCTGGTCTTATCATGTGTGGTCGGGACAGATGTTATATTAGGTCCTATCAGGATCAGTGGTGCCTGTAGCCTAACCATGGCACACAATCCTACAGTGTCTTGTGGTATATTAGTGAGCAGTCTATGGTCTCCACAATAATAGTAAAGTCCTGCTCTTGCCCAGGGACCTATCCCTGAGCCTGGCACTGTGATGTTACACCAATCGCGAGGAATTTGCCCTACATTTATTACACATACAATCAGTCAGTCAGCGCTTGTCACAATCAGTGCCGTTTAATATCAGCAAAAACACTTAATATTCACATTTATTCTATAATCCGCCACACAGACACTTATCCCTAGCACTCGACAGTTATTTTAACCCAAATGATCATCTAGTTCAGTTACACACACATTTCAGCTCGTATTTCCTCAATTCAACACAACAGTCTGACAGACACTCGCACACAGGAAATATGCACAAATATGCAAAAACAATCCACTACAAGCCACTTCACCCTATATACAACAAATACATTTCAATTTTGCTCAAGTAATTAACAATCCAACCGCATTTTTAAGTCAGAATGTGTGTTTAAATATTTAAATTCGATTGCACTTCCCAGTCACTTGTGTAATTCCTCCGTTTGTCCACTAGATGGGGCCTCTAACCCTTGTAACATTTCTTGGGGCCTCTAACCCTTGTAAAATTTCTGAGTGAATCATTCACCTGTTTTTTTTTTTTTTAATTCAGATGAAGTACTCGTCTGGCCTCTAACCAATGCCAATTATTCGTGTTCTGCCAACTACACAGGCCTCAAACCTAGCTTATCTCATTAATTCGTCAATTAATGAGTAGAGCCGCCACGTTCAGCAATAAAAGGACTTCAACCTTTTTAACCTTCGACCCAAAAGGACTTCTTGTTTCAGCTTTCCATATCTGACTCCGTTTTTTCATATCTGACTCCATTTAAACGCGTTCACTTAATGCACACTCTTTGACAGTTTTGCACAGTAATATCATTCAGAACCACCGAGACCTGGTTAATTTGTCCTATACATAAATTCAATCGGAGAGTTTAATGAAATAGGCTCTGCCTCATCTTTGATGATTAATTATGGGCGCCCCGGTCTCAGAGGTTTCCGTCTGTCACACTCTCTCTTTTTCCAAATTCCCTGATTCAGCCATAAATCACGTCGGGGTCACCAATTGTTGATGCACCCCCCCAAAGGGTCTTCTGCATGTTCGTTTATTCACCGTAAGCTGAAAGAATTCACAAGACATTAGAATAAATCACACGGAGACAGCTGTATGTTATTCAAGTACCTGGCCCAGGGGAAGCTCTCTGTCATGTGATCACAACACACACCGAGACGACTTCAGAGCTTCTCCCTTGGGCTCATAGTTTTTATTAAAACACATGAAACTGGGCAGCGCCCTGATTACAGTTTTTTCACACATATAGTTACATACACACCTTTTGCTGCCTACCATATTAGGACATGTTCCTGTCTCCCAGCACCTGCACTCTGCTTTTCTGCTGATATGAGAAGGGAGTGCTTGGCCCGTTAATCTTTTCACATCTTTCCTACCCCTACAGTTCTTCATTATTTTTCTGCTTCACCACACTCAAGGCCAAGTTTGTGCAACAAGGCACAATGTCTTATACTAACACAGGTTATACATTTTATTTCCCACACTGTTTATGAATATAATAATAACACACTGGTTATGAACATAATAATGCACACACATAATATATCTCCACAAGAGACTAAACTAAACAAACTTAGGGAAACAGATCTGAAAGGAAACACTAACTGGGCAAAGCAGGGAACAAGAAACTAAACAAAACATAAGCTAACATAAATAGTAATTCTAGAAGGAAATAAATCTAAGGACATGGAAACAACTAAAGTAAACAAGCACAAGAATACTAAATGAGAAACTAAAACTAAATAAAACCAAAGAGGGGAAACAACCATAAGGAACAAAAGAGAACTAAACTAAATAACAGACTTGGGGAAGAAAATAGATCTAAAGTAAACACACAAGCACAAGGATCTAATCAAATATTAACTAGACAAAACTACTAATCAAAGGAACAGGGAAAACCTCTAACGGCAAAGTAAACAAAAACAAAGACCAAAATGGCAGATCCTGACAAGCTCATTTTAATTTACTATGCAAAAACAGAATCTGCCCAAATGACAAGGATCTTAAGATCAAATAATTTAGCTCTTAATATTGTTTAACATTAAAATAGCAAACACAGGGTATGTAATAGAGTTCTAACAATTTGGAAGTGCTTGAAGAATGTTTTGAATTATAACGGACTAAAACAAACAAGTAATTTTAATGCAATTATTTTGAGGTTTTTTTTTTCAGATGAAATATTCACCATTATGTAACATGTGAAGTTAAATATAATTTTCAAAGAATTATCAAGTTTATTCTCAAGTTTGTTTATTCACTTAATTTTTCTTCCATTTTGTTTTCATTAATACTTTGTCTCCATTTAATTTGTTACTATTCATACCATCTATTTTTTTTTTACTCTTTTGGTCATGGTTGCTTCAACAATACATTAACTTAACACACGGTAAAATGACTTGAGCCTCAATTTACTTAATTATTTTCACTCATGGTTTTATTCACTTTACTCATATTTATTTGAGCATTTATTTTGCAAATCAATCTTTTGTTTCAAAAACAATTTTATTTAAATAACTTCACGAATCTCATAAGTGTCACAATTTTAAATGTCATTCTTGAAGTTTTCTAAGCTGTTATCAGGGCGGCCTCTAGTGGGGCTTAAGAAAACTACATCATTTTATCTGATATATGTAATTGAAGGCCATATTTATTTTTACAGGATTCACACCTGCTTAAAGAATGGATGCAAAAAATATTACAATTGTTAAGAATAAAAATACTGAGTGTAATTAAATTCTGGCAATTTCAGAAAAAATATCCTCATAGAAAAATGCCAAATCAAGACTCATTTGATAATTAGGTGAACTGCTGCTGCCTCCTACAGGCCAAATGAAAATGAGGCTGTAGTTTGTCCACTAGAAAGTGCAATAAGAAGGCATATATCTGGTCAAGCTCCCCCATATTGACTTCAGCGCCTGTGGTTTCCTCAGGCCCACCTCTCCTCCGTGCTAGCAGGATGTCTGTGTGGTTGTTTCACCGATGCAACTGGTTTGTTCTCAATGCTTTGAAATAAGACTTCTGCTCTAATTCCTACAGATACCTGTGCTCTTGAACACCAGCAAACAAGCTTCCATCTTTACCTTCACAAACACACGCAGGTGGTTTAATAAGGCTTTTTTAAAGCCACAAATCTGAACCTGGAACTGTATCTCCTAAACTCCATTAGAGGATGGAATGCAGCAATGCACTCAAGCATGCCCAGATTTAAAGAAATCAACAATCTTGTAATAAATGTTAAGACTTTTACAAGGCAATGCTTCATTCTCTTTCTTGCATTTATAGAAACAGCAAAGTTGGAATTAACTTTCCTTTTTGTGCTTGGGGTAACAGAAACATTTGGCAGTCAACTTCCTGAGACTGTGCATAACTCAGATAGTAAGGCTTTAATTGTGAGGTGTTGCTAAGTAACACTTTGTGCAAAGTAGATTTGCATATTTGCCGTTGGCTGTACATTCAAACCACAGAGACAGGACCGTCATAAGCAGCTGCTGTCTGCTTCTGCTCAGTAAAAAGCCACTGCAGAGGTGAAGCTCAGACACTCAAAGTGGAAAAATACTTGAAGGAAGCTAACATCAAAAGGCATGACCACTGTTTATTAATTCCAATAAAAGGTTTGCATATACTCATCATGGGCATAGATGTCTTCCTTTGTAATTAATATGGATTTATCATCCAAAACAGGGTCAAAATAATACATTGTGGTTCACACATGAACATGCACCCCGACTAATATTTGGTTAAATGTTTTCTTTCGACACAGTGCTTGAAGCCACCAACAAGGTTGTGAGATAATTGTGGGAGGACATCTGACCACTCTCATTAGCAGGTTTAAAAAATGCCCTAATTTGGTTGGTATTCCTGGAAATACATTTACATTTGGGTTTTGATTAAGGCTTTGTAGGAACTTCATGTACATAAGCATGCTTTTTTCCTTTCTAAAACCAATATTAAAGGGTGTTTCAAAGTATTTTCGTGGATAATTGTGGTTAGTTTCAAGACCTATCCATTTATCTGAGGTAATCCTTCATTATCCTACCTAAAAACAACCCTGGTAAAAAAAACACCCTAAAAACATGACACTGCCAACACCGTGTTTGAATGTTGGTACAGTGTTCTTAGGTTTGAAAGTCTCACCCTGACTCCTCAAAGGGGAGTGGAAAAATAACTCAATCTTTGTCTTGTCTAATTGTAAAGCTTTTCTCTAGAAGGTATCTGGGTTGTCCATGTGGGCAGTTACAAACCTCAGTCATGATCGAAGGGGACATTTTTGGTGCAGGGACTTTCTTCTTGGCCAGTTTTTCTCAATGCAAATTTGCAGATGATAACAAGATGAAACAAAAGAAACCTTAAAGCAAGATACTGCCTTTTTATTCAGGGCTATTTTTTGTTTGAATGTTTGCAGACTTTAATGGGTTCATGTTTACAGCTTCGTGTTTTTTTTTTTTTTCCATTAGTGCTTTTCCGCAATTGTTATATTTAATGTTGCAGTTGGTGATTTCTGTTTCAGCCAAAGCAACCCAAGTGCACTTTTTTCTCATCTATTTTATAACGTTTTGTTCTCTATTTTGTTTTTACTGCACTAAAATGCTATTAATGCACACTGCACTTGTAGTAAAGACCTACATGGGTATTATACTTAAATTTCTGAAAATATATTTTTGCATGAATATACTACGGTTCTATTGGACAATTTAAATAAATTAATAGTAAATAATACATTTTAATCTTGCTTAATACAGATTATTTAACTTTTTGTGAATTTCACTCACACATGCCAGGTTTCCCAAAATTTATATATTTAATACTGTTTTAGGGATAAAATGGCTTCTTCTTCAAAATATTTACTTTTTCAAAAATGGATCAGTTCAGCAACTCTTTGAACTTCAATTCAATTCAGCTTTATTAACATAGAGCCAATTCACAACACGTCTCAAGGCACTTCACAAAGGGTTTGGAAAGGTGCGGGGTTGTTGGGGAGGTTAGAATAAACTAGTGAGTGTTAGAGTTTGGCCATTTTAGAATGAGCTATGTGTAGGGGTACTAAGTAAAATAATAAACTGATAAACGTTTTAAGTGAACAGATCTTGAAGATTCGGTTCCCTTCAAAGAGCTCCATCATTAGTCAATATGTTAAACCTGCTTCACTAAAACAATGACACTGGTTTTCCAGAAGTTTCTAGTTAATGGCACATTTGAGCCTTTGTGGTTCAGGGAGTTGTTTGTTGTTGCTTGCACCTGAGGGTGATGGTTTAAGTATAAAGATTAAAACCATACTGGTTGTACATCCAGAACAATGCTACCAAACACACATTAAAATTGGTTTTGGTATATCTAAAACAGTGCAACATCATGCATTGGAAAAGCTTACTCAGTTTTGGAGCTTTACTTTTTCTGAATAACCATTTTTAGTGACTATTTTCAACTGCAGGTCTTTTTTCCCATTGTCCTAACCGTAGTTTGCCACTACTTCTTGTTTCAGGGTTCCTGCTGTCTCTGTTTTATCTCTTTTTCACATTATGTGCATGTTCAGGGACATTGCTTTGCAGATAACATTCTGCTTTGTATCTCTTAAACTCAAAGATGTAGAGTTGTTGTATAGATGGTTAGTATCTTGAAAAAGGTATTGCCGAGTAAAAAGATTTTGGAGAAGACGGTTGAAAATCAACAGTGCAAAGCCCCTTACTGCCTGAATTTCTTCACAATTTAATAAAAGAATGAATTATTTGTGTCTTTGTGTGAAACAAATTCTAAATTAAGTGCAGATTTTTATTTTGTACACAGTACATACAATAGATAAACATGTTGTTATTTAGGCATATTTGAGCATAACTCAGACCAATAGTTGACAGTAATGTGCTTTTAATACTAGTGTTGACATGTATAGTATGTCAACACTAGTTGGACCCCTGCACTCCTCATCACATCTGAACAGTTAGAGAGCGGTCGAGTCTTGATCGAGGTGGCTGGCCCAGACGGTATCAGCCCCAGACTGCTCAGGGTTAACTTGGTGATGTACTGCAGAACCTCTTTAACCTAAGCCTTAATGTGAAGAAAGTACCTGCCCCATGGAAGACCCCCTGTGTGGTTCCATTTCCCAAAACTGTACACATAAGGGACCCAAACCACATCAGGCCCTCAACTCTCACCTGATGAAGACAACAAAGCAGATGTACTAAAACGCATTCCGTCCCTGACAAGCTCTGAGCTGGACCCCCTTTAGTTTGTATGTCATCCAGGGAAGGGAGTGGAGGACCTTTTCATCTACATGCTTCAATAAGCATTTTCACACATAGACCATCCTGGGAACACTGTTAGAGTCAAGTTTTTTTTTTTACTTCTGCAGTGCTTTCAACACCATTCAGACTTTACTGCTGAGGTGGAAGCCGCAGGATGCGGAGGTGGACAGTTCTCTCCCTGCATGAACCACCAACTACCTCATGGAGAACACAGTATTTGAGGATTCATGACTGTGTTTCAGATGTGGTAGTCTGCATCACAAGGGCTCTTCAACGAACATTCCTCTTTGCCCTCTGCACCTCGGACTTCAGACACAACACTGCCAGTTTTCACTTCCACACGTTCTGAGATGACACGGCCATTGTGGGCTGTGTCTCTGAGGGCAACAATCTGGAGAACAGGGAGGTCATCGCAGACTTTTTCGGCTGGTGTGCATAAAACCATCTGTGCATCAACATAAACAAGACTAAGGAGATCGTGACTGACTTCTGCAGGAAGGCCACTCCCACCTCACTGGTGAACATCCAGGGCTTGGACATTGAGGCTGTGGCGGAGTACAGGAACCTGGGTGTTCAACTCAACAATAAACTTGACTGGTCCACACACAAGCCCTATACAAGAAGGACCAGAGTCTCTTCCATGTTTTCAGGAGACTCAGAGACTCTGTTCTATGACACTGTGGTAGCCTTTGCAGTGTTCTACACTGTAATCTGCTGCGGGAGCGGCTGCATAGAGTGGGACAGGAGTAGATTGGACAAGCTGGTCACTAGGGGGTGTCTAGTTATCTGTCTCCTTGACTGTACAGTACAAGAGGGGGAGAGGAAGATGTTGGCCAAACTGACATCCATCATGAACAGTCCCCCTCACCCCCTTCACGACTCTGTGCGCGTTCTGAGCAGCTCCTTCGGCAGCAGACTATGGCTGCCACAGTGCAGGAAGGAACTCTTCAGAAGGTCCTACCAGGACTCTACAATAAAAATGGAAAAATGTACAATACTGAAATATATATATATATATATAGTTTTTATTTATTCAGTTATTTATTTTTCTTCCCAGATGTGTCTCACTGCTGTGACAATTCAATTTCCCTCTTGGGGGAAGAACAAAGTCTTATCATATATCATATAATCTCATCTCATCTTTTTTTATCTTCTCCATTGTACAGTGATTTGAATATCCATGTGTTTATTTTGTCACATCTGAATTTCTGTAATTCACTTCACCCATCTTAACAAAGCTCTACAGGTCTACACGTTGTTTAGAACACTTGTGGCCTTCTTACTATAAAGCTAGGGACAGACTAAGTCATGTATTGCATTATTTTAGCTGCAACTGGGGTCAGGAAAAGACTGCAGTAGCTGGGGAGAGTCAACAAGGTGAGTTTGCACAAAAATGTGTTACTGTGAGAGGCGGTGAAGACTGGAGTGTGTGAGAGGAACTGACCAGACCCAAACTCAGTCACAGTCAAACAAAACCTGTTTGAATTTTATGATTTTTCTGTGATCTGATAGGCAGTCCAACAGCCAATGAAGAATAGAGACTGCTGCTGGCCAATTTTCAAAACTAAACTATTTGTAGCAATTCACATGTAAGGTCTCACAGTCTTGTTAAAATCTGTACACTGTGAAAGTTAGTGTGCCCCCAGATTAGGTCTTACAGGCGTCCACATGTCACACATGTGACACCACCGTTTAAGTTAATTGACCGCCCCATGAAGATCATAGCCCAATTTATTTGGACAATCAACAGCATTCATTGGAATTTGTGTTTCTCTCAGCAATTCATGTTTCTGAATGCTGACTTCCATTTTGTTCTATCTATAACAGGCTTTAAATAATAAAAGAAAACAACTCAGGAAGACATACTATGTATCATATAAAAAAAATGAGGAGGGATTGTTCACATTAAATAAGGTTCCACCTTCTTATCGTAGTTTTACCATGAAGCTTACTTTAAACATGAAGATTTGTAAAATATTCTTTCAGTCTTTTGCCATCAAGTAATATTCAAACAATTTAATAAACACTATTTGTTTAATATACTTCCACTCTAACCCAGGGTGTCTGCACTAAAACGAACAGACTAATATTAAAGAAATACCAAGATGAACTTTAGTTTATAGCAACTGCTATTAGTATAGCAGCTAGTGTAAGCTACAATCAGCTAACTTGCTATATTTAATATGGTACCAATTTAAACTTACTTTAACATTTGGTTTTCTACGTTTGCTTCTCAAATTCACCTGTGTACATGTATTTAACTATCTAAATAGATCCATATTATTCAGGTTCAATGCTTGTCTGCTTTAACCACAGCTTTTTAAGTAACTTTATGCTTCAGTTTCAACGTCCCTTATATATGCTTCTACTTTATTTCTAAGTTACTTATTACTTATGTACAAGATTTTACTGTGTGTTTCTGCTTCAGTTTATCTCCTGAAGTTTATCATCATTCACACAGTTTTTTTTTCAGGATATACATTTTTGCTCTGGTTTTACAGTAGTATCCAAATTTTTTAAACCATAGCAGGAGCATGATGCAGAAAGTCTCCATTATGCTGCTGTGAGTCTGAAGAGGAGCAATGGACAACAGCTTCAAGAGGACACAGACAGTGCTTGTGTGTACACCAGAGTAAGGAGCAGAAAAGAATAGATGCCTGGAGCTAGAAAGCAATTACTCACATGACTGATTTCACTCTGTATGAATGTGGTGCATGAAAATAAATCATGTTTTTCTGCAGTTTTTGCCAAATGAGTAGTACAATTGCACCTTAGCAACAAGCTCCTGGATGCTTGGAGAAACAAGGTTATGTCAAATTAATTCAAACAGCAACAAGGATGTCTCATGAAAATCCCCTGCAAACATCTTTCTCAGCATAGTCTGCAAACTTCACTCGGTGGTGGTGGCGGCAAACTGTTTGGGCATCAACTGGTGTGGTGAAGGTGTTGTTATTACAGTAAAGAAGTTTCCACTGGCGGGAAAAAAAAGCCAGAAACACAAAGACCTTTCCTCTGATTCACATTAACTTGTTACTGAGCCAGCCTGGTCTTGTAGTACCTCCTGTTGTAATTTAAAATGTTTGTTTATAACTTTTGAACTTTTTCACAATATGTTCATTTTGCAACCACAAACGTTAATGTATGTTAGTGTCAAGACTTAAAGTAATAGACAAAAACAAAGTAGCACATAATTGTGAAATGAAAGACAAATTAAACAACATTTTCCACATTTTCTACAAATAAAACTCTGAAAAGTGTGGCATACACCTTTATTTTGATGCCCTTAAATAAAGTCCTGTACAACCTAATACCTTCAGAGGTCTCCTAATTAATGAATAGAGTCTGTCATTGTTAAACAGCCATTTAAAAGACTTTAGGTTTTAGTTTTTTCCAAGCATGATTAAAGACATTCATATTATAACACATCTTCACATATTACACTTCCGTCTTCCATATTCAAAACACAGTAGGTAGAAGTAAGAAGGTATATATTCCTACTCCGGTACAAACTCAGTAAACTACTACAGGGGTTGGACAATGAAACTGAAACACCTGGTTTTAGACTACAATAATTTATTAGTATGGTGTAGGGCCTCCTTTTGCGGCCAATGCAGCATCAATTCATCTTGGGAATGACATATACAAGTCCTGCAGAGTGGTCAGAGGGATTTTAAGCCATTCTTCTTGCAGGATAGTGGCCAGGTCAGAACGTGATACTGGTGGAGGAAAACGTTTCCTGACTCGCTCATCCAAAAAAACCCCAAAGTGGCTCAATAGATCTGGTGACTGTGCAGGCCATGGGAGATGTTCAACTTCACTTTCATGTTCATCAAACCAATCTTTCACCAGTCTTGCTGTGTGTATTGGTGCATTGTCATCCTAATACACGGCACTGCCTTCAGGATACAATGTTTGAACCATTGGATGCACATGGTCCTCAAGAATGGTTCGGTAGTCCTTGGCAGTGACGCGCCCATCTAGCACAAGTATTGGGCCAAGGGAATGCCATGATATGGCAGCCCAAACTAGTGATCCACCCCCATGCTTCACTCTGGGCATGCAACAGTCTGGGTGGTACGCTTCTTTGGGGCTTCCCCACACCGTAACTATCCCGGATGTGGAGAAAACAGTAAAGGTGGACTCATCAGAGAACAATACATGTTTCACATTGTCCACAGCCCAAGATTTGCGCTCCTTGCACCATTGAAACCGATGTTTGGCATTGGCATGAGTGACCAAAGGTTTGGCTATAGCAGCCCGGCCGTGTAGAGGTCCTTCTCAAAATATTAGCATATTGTGATAAAGTTAATTATTTTCCATAATGTAATTATGAAAATTTAACATTCATATATTTTAGATTAATTGCACACTAACTGAAATATTTCAGGTCTTTTATTGTCTTAATACGGATGATTTTGGCATACAGCTCATGAAAACCCAAAATTCCCATTTCACAAAATTAGCATATCATTAAAAGGGTCTCTAAACGAGCTATGAACCTAATCATCTGAATCAACAAGTTAACTCTAAACACCTGCAAAAGATTCCTGAGGCCTTTAAAACTCCCAGCCTGGTTCACCACTCAAAACCCCAATCATGGGTAAGACTGCCGACCTGACTGCTGTCCAGAAGGCCACTATTGACACTCTCAAGCAATAGGGTAAGATACAGAAAGAAATTTCTGAACGAATAGGCTGTTCCCAGCGTGCTGTATCAAGGCACCTCAGTGGGAAGTCTGTGGGAAGGAAAAAGTGTGGCAGAAAACGCTGCACAACGAGAAGAGGTGACCGGACCCTCAGGAAGATTGTGGAGAAGGGCCGATTCCAGACCTTGGGGGACCTGCGGAAGCAGTGGACTGAGTCTGGAGTAGAAACATCCAGAGCCACCGTGCACAGGCGTGTGCAGGAAATGGGCTACAGGTGCCGCATTCCCCAGGTCAAGCCACTTTTGAACCAGAAACAGAGGCAGAAGCACCTGACCTGGGCTACAGAGAAGCAGCACTGGACTGTTGCTCAGTGGTCCAAAGTACTTTTTTTGGATGAAAGCAAATTCTGCATGTCATTCGGAAATCAAGGTGCCAGAGTCTGGAGGAAGACTGGGGAGAAGGAAATGCCAAAATGCCAGAAGTCCAGTGTCAAGTACCACAGTCAGTGATGGTCTGGGGTGCCGTGTCAGCTGCTGGTGTTGGTCCACTGTGTTTTATCAAGGGCAGGGTCAATGCAGCTAGCTATCAGGAGATTTTGGAGCACTTCATGCTTCCATCTGCTGAAAAGCTTTATGGAGATGAAGATTTATTTTTCAGCACGACCTGGCACCTGCTCACAGTGCCAAAACCACTGGTAAATGGTTTACTGACCATGGTATCACTGTGCTCAATTGGCCTGCCAACTCTCCAGACCTGAACCCCATAGAGAATCTGTGGGATATTGTGAAGAAAACGTTGAGAGACTCAAGACCCAACACTCTGGATGAGCTAAAGGCCGCTATCGAAGCATCCTGGGCCTCCATAAGACCTCAGCAGTGCCACAGGCTGATTGCCTCCATGCCACGCCGCATGGAAGCAGTCATTTCTGCAAAAGGATTCCTGACCAAGTATTGAGTGCATAACTGTACATGATTATTTGAAGGTTGACGTTTTTTGTATTAAAAACAATTTTCTTTTATTGGTCGGATGAAACATGCTAATTTTGTGAGATAGGAATTTTGGGTTTTCATGAGCTGTATGCCAAAATCATCCGTATTAAGACAATAAAAGACCTGGAATATTTCAGTTAGTGTGCAATGAATCTAAAATATATTAATGTTAAATTTTCATCATTACATTATGGAAAATAATGAACTTTATCACAATATGCTAATATTTTGAGAAGGACCTGTATATTGACCCTGTGGAGCTCCCAACGGACAGTTCTGGTGGAAACAGGGTTGAGGTGCACATTTAATTCTGCCGTGATTTGGGCAGCCGTGGTTTTATGTTTTTTGGATACAATCCGGGTTAGCACCCGAACATCCCTTTCAGACAGCTTCCTCTTGCGTCCACAGTTAATCCTGTTGGATGTGGTTCGTCCTTCTTGGTGGTATGCTGACATTACCCTGGATACCGTGGCTCTTGATACATCACAAAGACTTGCTGTCTTGGTCACAGATGCGCCAGCAAGACGTGCACCAACAATTTGTCCTCTTTTGAACTCTGGTATGTCACCCATAATGTTGTGTGCATTTCAATATTTTGAGCAAAACTGTGCTCTTACCCTGCTAATTGAACCTTCACACTCTGCTCTTACTGGTGCAATGTGCAATCAATGAAGACTGGCTACCAGGCTGGTCCAATTTAGCCATGAAACCTCCCACACTAAAATGACAGGTGTTTCAATTTCATTGTCCAACCCCTGTACTATTTACACCATTCACAGTTTCAAAACATCTAGTTATTTTATTGCAAATCGAATAAAGTAGGAACAAGAGTTTACATGTTGCAAAACAGCAAAAATCAACAACTTAACTACAATAGTTTTATATTTTCCAGAACCATAACTGTCCAGGATTAAATCACTGCTCGCCATCTTCATATTTATTTAAAACATGCATTTCAATCTGAAAAGACTCAAAAAGAAAAGGGATGGCAATTAGAAAAGTTTTAATGATGAGAAATTACATGGTTATTTCTTTGGGGCTCGGACCTGGGAGGAAGAAATTAATGCTGAGAATGACATGAGCTAAGATGATCATTTATAAGGCTTAGATTTAAAAATGTCTTCCCCCTGTTCCGACACTGGTGATGGATTGGCGGCCAGGGAGCGAGGAAACCAGGAGTAGATGTGAAGGAAGATTGTGGATGTGGAGTGGAGGAGGGATGAGCTCAGCTGACAGGCGAGGATGAACACAGCTGAAGGTCCTTTAAAAACAAGGCGTCGGAAGGTGATTGGATGGAGAATCAGACGGACAGGATGCTGATTGGAAGGCCGGGAGACGCACAGAAGACTCATTGGAAGATGGAGGCGGTGAAAGTGAGTCTTTCATTCTGAATTTTTGTCTAAACTCAATTTTTAAATTATTCTAAACTGATTTATCATTTAGTATGCTTACAGTGACCTGCTAGACTTTTCCATACTTTTATTCCTCAGAATGAAATGCAAACTCTTGTTAAAGTTGTTTTGACAAATGACAAATTTAGATTGCCTTAAATCTTCAATCTGCTTCAGTCTATCCCCATTATCTACCTCAAAACTGTTTTTTTGTTTTATTTGGAATTAAACTGTGTTTTGCTTTGCATATTACTTATGAATTAGATCCTGTAATTCTACACCTTTTGATTTAAAACAAATGTATCCAGCAGTATTTTTTAATCTAATGACCCTTTTCTGCAATATATTTATTGTTTTCATATTACTTTTGTATGTGTTTCCCCATGACTGGACTGTAGGTCAAAGACAGTAAAATCAATGTACAATATAATGTGATTAATGCTTTCTGAGTAAAAAAATATACATTGTTTTCATCGGGACAGCATTGATCCATGCCAACTTTCCTCAAACATATTTCATGTGTGGTTTCCAAGAGACTTTATGGTCTAAGTTCAAACCTAGGAATTTAATTTTATTTACACTTTGTATGTTCAATTCAATTCAGTTTTATTTGTATAGCGCCAATTCACAACACATGTTGTCTCAAGGCACTTCACAACAGTCAGGTACATGTTCATTTGACAACATGAAGACCAAAAAGGAGACCAGATAGGTCAGGAAAAATATTTTATTTTAACAGAAGTGTTAGATTATAAAACATTTGCCAACCTCTAAATATCTCACAGAGGACTGTTGAAATCATCATTTGAAAATAAAAAGAGTATAAGTGCAAAGCAACCAACACATGGCTATACACCTAAACAGACAAGGCCAGGCAAGGGGAGCATTAATCAGAGAACCAGTGGAGTGATCCATGGTAACTTTGGAGGAGCTGCAGAGGTGATCTGCTCGGTTATGAAAAACTGCCCTCATAACTATCCTCAACGATAACCAATGCACTCCACAAATTTGGCCTTTGTAGATAAGTGGCAAAAAGAAAGCCATGGTTGAAATAAAGCCATAAAATGGCCCGTTAAAAAATTGCAACATGCCATGTGGGGTAAACATGTTGAAGTAGAAGTCAATTAGATTGAAAGTATTCTTACCGGCCTGCATACAGCACCCACCACCATCCCCACAGTGAGACATGTATGTGGCACCATCACCCTTTTGGACTGTATTTACTTATTATGAGACTTCTGGAAGCAATTTGTTGCAAAGAGGTTTTTAGGGGTGTTAGAGCATAGTGACACAAAAGAGTTTTTTGGTTTTTATTAGAGAAAACATTTAAAAGCAACACCTATTTTTTTTCTCCAACTTCATATTTATGCACTACTTGGTCTTGTCTAGCACATGAAATCTCAATAGAACACAAGTTTTATGGGACAAAATGGGACAAATTTCAAATTTTTTACTATACAACTGTTGTTTTACTACTTGATTTGACAGTGGTTCATTTTTACAAAAAGTATGCATACTTTATAACTGCTTTCATAGCATTAAACCCCACTGATACGAACATTTTCACCTTTGATTGATTCGTGTGGCTAAAGTTTGAAACAGCAAGTCTGATGTGACCTTCTGGAATTCAAAAAGGTGCATCTCAGAGAGTCACGTTTAATGAAATTTTCACATGCCACCATGGATTACTTTTTATTTACTCTGTGCCACATAATAATTCTATTCCTATTATAGAACAGTCTTAGGAGGCAATTAATTTCTAATTTGTTAATTCCTTAGTTTTCTGCAGCACAAAGATTAGATCTCACTATTGCCAGGTTGATGTTGAACTTTGCTCCTGTGTGTTTGACTCGATGTGGTTTCAAACAGGACGTCTTGTAAGTATTATTGATTGAATTTTTCACCTGTGCTGTAGCCATAATAATTAAAAAATACTTTTCATGTCCAGAAACTATTATACTGTAAAAAATAGATGCATTCATTTTCCCTTCCACAAACTCTAGCAACCAAATTTTAAATAAGTCTTCTTTGGTGGCAGTTTCCCAAATGGTTTTAGGATTTCACTTATGGTGGCATTTTATGTGTATGTACAGCTTAGAAACTGTTGATTATTTTATTGTGGCATGTAGTTGATTGGTAAAGCTGACTAACATCCAAGTGCTGCCAGCATACCAGTGAAAAGACAGATGTTTTGCCCTGTAGAATAGTACTAGTAATCAATAGCGAGCTGCCAAGGCCTTCAAGGTATTCATAAAACAGGCATTAAATAGAGATTAACAGAGGGTAAATAAAATAATAAATACAAAGGCTTCTCTTAATGTAAAATGAGTCTGATGTGCTGGTGCATCTCAGAAAATTATAATACTGTTGCAAAGTTAATTTATTTTAGTAACTCATTTCATTAAGTGAAACATTTTACATAGATCAATTACGCACAGACTGATGTTTTCAAGCCTTTATTTTTGTTATTTATGAGGATTTTCTGCTTACGGCTAATGAAAACAAGACATTTAAGACTAGAATGCTACATCACACCAATAAAAAACACATTTAATACAGAAATTTAGTCTTAATGAAAAGTATGTGTAATACCTGCTTAAAGGTTGTTCTTCTTAAACGGTACTAGGCAAGAGGCGGGGATACAGCTCGCCAGGCCATCACAGGGCAACAAAGAGATGCAAAGGACAAATAGAGATGCACACACACACACAGACACACACACACACACATACTTAAGGGGCAACGTAGAGCAACCCTTGCAGTTGTGTCTTTGATTTGTGAGGGACATTTTGGTCAGCCAGGTATATTTTGATGTGCAGTTAGTAGGCATTTTCTTCCCCATTTCAGGGTACTCTAGCTGGCCTATTGATGGTTGTTGTAGGAGACGAAGCTGATGCTGATAATTGATGCTCCAGGACATGGAAAGTGGCCCTTTTCAAAATAGAGAATCCATGAAAAGATAAAAAAGGTTATTTTCAGTCCTGGATTTGTCCATTTTTCACATTAACCTCTAGAGACCATTAGCTTGACAGACTTTGGTACCATTTGTGTCACGAGGTGCTGGAAGAAATCTGTGGAAGAAGAAGGCTTTGTGAAACAGGAGAGGCTCTGAGACCTTTAGCTGTTTAATAAAAAATGGAAAACAGTAGAATACAGGAGGTTGAGTTTAAAATATAACTTTTGAGAACATTGGTATGTTATCAACAGATTAATTTATGGTTTGTAAAATTTATTTTATTTTATTTTTTTTGTGTTGCAGCTTTT
This sequence comes from Girardinichthys multiradiatus, assembly GCF_021462225.1. Classification (NCBI taxonomy): domain Eukaryota; kingdom Metazoa; phylum Chordata; class Actinopteri; order Cyprinodontiformes; family Goodeidae; genus Girardinichthys; species Girardinichthys multiradiatus. Next base: position 38,420,359 of record NC_061807.1, read on the forward strand.
GTTGTTATTTTATTGGGATTTGCTAAGTCGATTTCCCTGTCCCAAGGCTTGTCTTTATATGTTTTTTTGTGTTACCTATATAATTCCCAACTTTGGACCTGGTCTGTTGCGCGGTGACAGCTGCTTTTGCTTTAAATATACATCAGAAACAATTCCACTAACACATTTTTGTTTTTGCTCCTTCATCTCTGTTTTTTGGATTAATTTCCAACACAGCATTGCAGTACCACTAACAGGTATGAAATACTTAATTGTTCTGGGTCATTTTCAGTGTTTTGGTGTGAATTAAGAGTTTTCTAGAAATTATGCTGTTTTTGACAAGAAACATTTTGTAAAAAGAGGTCTCTAAAATGTCCACAAAATAGCGGATAATATTTGATCATTTTTAACTTTTTTTAATCTTTATTCCAATCAGCTTTTCACACAAATTGCAGTGCCACAGAATAAAAAAGCTTCTAATTTGAATAACTTTAAATAGCCCACCTCCCCCAACTGTTTGTCAACAGAAGCTCCAACTGACTGCAACAGACTTCTGTCACTGAACTCATAGTATTTTTCTATGTAAAGATAATTTACAGCACTGCATTACAATCAATTTTTTATATTATTTATGTCTGTAAATTGCATCATGACTACAACCTAATGTCTGCATCCTGGTGATTGGTTTGGTTTCCTCTTGTTTTTAGATAAGTCTCACTTAAAGTTCTAGTCTATTAAATGTTCTGCCTCAGGCCAAGTTTGAAATCCTATCTCACAGCAATTAGCAAAATATTAGGGTAATATGGATGTGTTGTTCTTAATGCGTTCTTCTTGCAAACCTCTTGAGTTTAATGGACCCAGGAAGAGAAATGGTCAATAACTTGACTTTGATCATGTCACAAATGTGATTTTTATTTACAACTGTTGGACCACTTGTTTGCTGAATATTGGACCATGTGCATGTTGCTGGACGCCACCAGGCCTCCTGGTGTTTTCGGCCATTTTGTGACCAGGGCAGTCCACTCCGGCAGAGTGCCGTCTGGCGCTGTGGCTGATGTGGCGGGGCGTCCCAAGTCTGACGTCACAAGACGCTATATAACAGGGCCTCCATTTTGAACACTTGCTTTTCAGCTGGAAACCGGGTTCGGTTACCGACATCTGAAGCATCACCTGGAGAAGAGTCCCGAGTGGATCTCATTTATTCTCTCTCGTTGGCCAATGAACAATTCATAACTGAGGTGTTTGGACTAAGAAGGCCAGAAATTTCACTTTGCCGATCGAAGACGTGAGTTTAACACGTAACTAAAAACACGGAGTTTCGGGGAGACAAACCGCCACCATATTTCATCCGATGTTGATGGTCAGATCACATTTTTTCCCTTTTCGCCAAGGAGGCCAAAGGACGAAGACCGACCGCTTTCTTGGAGTTTAACTGCGGACGCGCAGCAACGCTTCACCCCCTTTTTTCCCTCTCACTCGCTGCCCTAGAAGGAAACCTCACCAAGTAAAACCCATCCTTTATTTTAATCTTTTTATTTCTTTATTAGGAATAGCCGGGCAGGGTAGAGCAGATTTTTAGTGCAGTTAGAATCTAATGTGTTCTGAATGATATGTGCATGTAACCTTGTTATTGAAACTTTGATGTGCTGTGTTGACATCTGGAAGCCGCTGCGCTCCCAGCTCTGTGCGTATTTTGTGGGGTATTGAACACCTGAGAGTCAGCGCAGGTGCGCTGTGAGACTGGACTGCTAAAATAACCTCATGGTAAAATTCCCCATTTCCTTTGTCTTCAACCTCACTGCTTGCTAGTTTGCCGCCAAAAGTTTTATAACTCTTTGTCTGCTCAAGAGTTGGGGGAGGTTTTATGACTGAGTATCACTGAGTTACAGTGGAGCTGCGCCCCACCGCCCCCTTGTCATATTGTTATTTTTGCCATAACTGCTGGTTGATTCCATACGCACCCACTCCTTTTATGTAGAACTTTGCATGTTTGAGTAGGTGAAGATTATTAAATCGGAAGAACGGATTGTATCAGGCGGTAATTTCATAAATATTCACATAGACGATAACAGAAGGCGTTCTGTGTTTATTTTGTGCAAAAGTGATTCGTCAGTCAAGATGAGGTTAAAGTTCCACACGTTTCGGCAGAAATGGTCGATTAAACAGGGACATCTCTGGTAATAGTTATTAATTGTTACGGAGTATTTAACGGTTGTAATTGTCAAAGGTGTTGAGCCACAATACACCAGGAACATCTCTGGTCTCGATTCATAAATGAGGATTTGGTTAAGAAATTGACTTTGTCAAATTATGATTTTTAATTATAATTATTGATCAAGATTAATCAATCAATAATCATAACTCCCAACACAACTTTATACACATTACAAATTGCCAAAACGCCAATGTCACACCATCATCCTCTTCTGTGTGCCATTCTGTGTTGTGCTTTGTGGTGCTGGGCATGTTATGTCCTTCGCTTCATCGGAATAGAAAGGCCTGATCTTTGAATAAAGATAAGTCTGCCTGTCCGTGGCCAGTCCAGGTGCAGGCAGGGCAGGGCAGGAACACAGACGACAGGGGACAGAACTCCCGGGTCACACAGCAGCTGAAAGCTAACAGGCTCTGGGTCGCTGTGAGTCCTAGCTAGGACCACAACAGGTCTTTTGGCATCAAAGCTGTTAATAAAAGCACACAAAAGACAATTAAAATATTGCATGTCTCTTTGTTATTGACAAATACATATTGTGGAAGTCTGCATAATAGATACCTGAAGTGCTGATAACTCTTGATCTGTGGGAGCTTTCGGAAGTAGGGACTCAGGTGTGCCTGCCAATCAAACGTGTTGACTTACACCCTCCCATCTTCCAGTCCGACCAGCTGTGGGATGTTGAGGCAACTTTCTGGCGAGCTGTTTTCCACTACCTGTACACAGAAGGACCATAATAGAAATAAGCATATTAGTTTTCATGCATATTGACTGACTTTCTTCTTCGATTTTCTATCAGATGGAATAGACATACTTTGGCGATATCTGCCAATGTGCTGGGCAGGGAAATTCTGAGCAGGGGAAACACAGGAAATATTCAGCTTATGGTTTACATCGACGAGTGCTGACAAAATTGGTATGACAACAAACCACGTTTTTTTGAATATAGGTGTGTTTATAGAAATAAACATCTAACACAAAACATAAAAATAGTTTTTTTTTTTTTTTTTCCAACCTCAAACTTTGATTAAAAATAACCCCCCCCCACTCAAGTCGATTTTCACATTGTGAATGGGATACAGTAGATGCTAACCTCGTGTAGCTACGCTAGTCAAAAAACATTTGTTGTGAACACTGATTACCCAGCGCAGGGGAAAGAAAAAACCCATCTCAAGCTTAGATTGAAAATACAACCCCCTCTCCCCACTCAAGTCAATTTTAACATGATTTATTTACAATATGATGCGTCATAACAGTTTTTTTGAAAGTTATGAAACTAGGTTGTCCTTGCGTGTTCTCTTTTCCTTGGTGTCTTCTTGGTGGATGTGGTCATTGCTGAAGTTTCTACTGTATGCCGGTTTGCTTCAAGATGTCCGATTATTCTCATGTCCTGCCACTCCCTTTCTGCTGCTAAAGAATCCATCCGTATGTTATACACGATTTCTGGTGAAAGTTTGCGGCTACAGGACTGTGTCCCAAGTGAAGAGTTCTACTTTCTTCTTCCATAGCATTTACAATTAAAGTTATGTATCTTCTCCATTTCACTGTCTCTGTTTTCCTCAAATGTTGTGATAGCAATCGCTTCTGATATCTTACGTTCTAGCTCCTCTGCCGCCAGTCCAAAGCTTTCTTCGTCATCCTCATCTTGGGTTGAAGACAGCTGCAAACTAGGAATGTTCTCCAAAATAATGCAGTCGCTATCATCTTCCGCTTCATCTACTTCTGATTCAGAATCTGAAGAGAGTCCGGCGGCGGTACTTCTGAACATGTACTCCCACAGCAAAGCGCTGTAAAAGCCGCGATTCAGTTCGTTTGCAACGCATTGAGCTTGGTCCATCGTGAAGAAATACATAATTTTTCATAGGAGCTGTTAAGTAGTCACAAGGTTTCTTGAAGCATGCTGGTTATTGGTCGACAAGCAGAACAAAAGCCAGTGCAGAGCCAAACAAAGCCGCTACAGAAATGAGCTAAGGCTTTTCCCCTCCCCAAAATGTAAATACGAGCTGGTTGAGTTTTAGGCTGAAAACAAGGCGAGTTTAAACATATAATTTACCATTTTAAAACCTCCGAAACTGTCATTTAAAGAATTGAGTGGATACTTCATAATTTTAACTTGCACATTTTGCAATCAGACAAAAATCACTATTTTCTCAGAAATTGACGGTTTTTCCTCATTTTCTCCGTTTGTGCTCTGCCGACTTGTTCCTGGTTTTCCTGTAGCGTGTCACAAATATGTAGTTAATTAAAAAGCTATTCAAACAAATTGTAAAAAGCAGGAAAAACAATTGAAACTTACTTCTTGTTTACACACAAGCTAGTAGTAGTACTGCAGTACAGCCACTCCCAACAGGAATTTTGAAAAGCAGCAGTAGTAGTAAGGTAGACATAGAACATTTTATTCACTGTCTTCAAATAATAGAAAAAGATACACACTGCAGTGTGAAACAAAAGTAATGTGATGAAAATAGTTATGTAAGCATATGTAAAAGTCGCCTGGATGTTGTTGAGCAATATCGCTGACATGTACAACCTAAAACTGACAAAATCGGAAAGGTTGTACATGTTGTCACATTTACTGTCCTCCAATCACAGCATGGGTTATACTGACCCAATTCCAGTTACTCCAGTCACCTGATCAGACAGATCTTTTAAACGTAAACGAATCGTAAAGCCTGGTTTGAAACGTTACCAGTTATCTTAGCCAATCACAAGCAGTCCTTTATCTTCTATAAGAGCTCGGTGCATCTGTGAACTCAGGATACAGACTGCCTTACTTGAGAGATGGGGCCACTTTATATCTTTCTCTTGCTTCTCTGCAAAATCTGTGAGTATTGACCAAATATTTTTTGCAATTCTTTGTGTATTGGTAATATTCTGAAGGGGTTTACAAGAGTGAATCAAGCAATGTTTCACATTTCTCTACAGGCGAACAGCTTAATTGTGTCAAAGCCTTAGATATTATTCAGGAAACTGGAATTAGGACAGCTAAAGTTGGAGAATCTGTGACCTTACGCTGCTCCTGTCAACATAATGCTGTAACTTACCTTTTTTGGTACCAGCAAAGCCTGGGAGGCAAACCTCTTATCATATCAAAGCGGATGAAGTACAGCACAGAAATCCTGATCTCCCCAGCATATGAAAACCGATTTCAAGTTGTTGGACAGCCAGCAGTCAACAATTTGATAATTACAAATCTTCAGCCCTTGGATTCAGGGATGTATTACTGTGCAATTTTAGAATTTAATGGCATTGAATTTGGACGAGGAATTTTCCTCCATGTCAAGACATCCTTGTCAAACACACAAATGTCCATCCATCAACCAGGATTTAAGGTTCTGAGACTTGGAGACTCCGTGAATCTGAGCTGTAGCGTGTCTGCTGAGGACTCTAAAGGAGAACAGAGCATCTACTGGTTCAGACGTACTGCCTCCCAACCTGAACTTATGTATACCAGTGAAAGACGCTGTACAGGCCTTTCAGATGGAACACTTTATAGTATAAATTGCACTTCCAACCTCGAGCTGAATCCTGTCAGGTTCTCAGATGCAGGGACGTACCACTGTGCCCTGGCCTCCGGCGGGGCGGTTGTTTTTGGAGAGGGAACGAAGGTGGAGATTTTAGGTATGTGTTGTCACAGCAGCTGTCCAACTAGTTCAACACAAACAAAATTAATCACAAGGTTTCTATGTTAGCAAAGGTTAATATATATATATATATATATATATATATTAACCTTTTTATTTCTTTTTTTTGCATGTTGACTTCCACCACAGTGCCTCCTCCTCTCCTGGTGTACTGCCTAAGTGTGGCTCTTATACTTTCCATCCTTGGGCTCCTTGTTTTGTCTTTCCTGAGGTACAAACTTAAATCCAAACTGTGCTCTTCCTGCAAAGGTAAGGTTTCTAGAATACCTCAGCATAATTCAGCTGCATCCCAATGTCTGAGCTGTTCATTTACATGATGTGGTTTTTAGGGTCGGGTAAACACATGATGTGTTCTGAGGCCCTAAACGCCACTGTAAGTCAAATAAGACATTCATGAAATACAAATATGTCCCAGGAGATGCAGATTAGCCACACTTTTAATAGAAGATGTGTTTTCCTGTTTTCTTTTTACTTTATTTACCTTTAATTTTTTTTTCAATAGCAGGAAAATGCTACAGAAAGTCTCCATTATGCTGCTCTGAATCTAAAGAGGGGTGTAGAAGGACAGCGGCAAGAGGAGAACGTTGACAGTGCTTGTGTGTACTCCAGAGTAAGAAGCAGAAAAGAATAAAGCACTTCCTCCATGTCTGACCCTTAAGGAAGAAAAACAACCATACACGTGAATGAAATTTAATGTACAAAAATGTTAAATAAAAATAAAATAAATAATATTTTTGTGTGGGGCTTTTCTCATTCAGTTGAGTTTTCCTAGTGCCTTATGGTTACTAAACGTATATGTCAACACAATAGGCTCATAAAAATCCCCTATCTATTTTCAACTCATCACAGAACAAGCCATGAACCTCTGTCTGTAATCGTGTGACTGTTAAGCCTCCTTTTCTGTGGTGAAGGGGGTGTAAATTGCACTGTGGAAGTTTCCACCAGTGGAAACAAAAACACATGCTGAGCTCAAACAGATGACAGTTGACCCACAGTGACTTACTGAGCCAGCTTAGTAATACTGGCTGATGGTCCTCCATAGACTTGTACGACCCAAGAAATATCACAACACTGTAAAATTACAATTAAGATATGGAGGTGGTTAGTCCCTCAGTCAAAGAAGAGTAATTCAATCTGAAAAGACTCACAAAGAGAGGGATGCAATTAGAAAAGTTTTAATGATGAGAAATTACATGGTTATTTCTTTGGCGCTCGGACCTGGGAGGAAGACATGAATGCTGAAAATGACATGAGCTAAGATGATCATTTGTAAGGCTTAGATTTAGAAATATCTTCCCCCTGATCCGACACTGGTGGTGGATTGGCGGCCAGGGAGCGAGGAAGCCAGGAGTAGATGTGAAGGAAGATGGTGGATGTGGGGTGGAGAAGGGATGAGCTCAGCTGACAGGTGAGGATGAACACAGCTGAAGGTCCTTTAAAAACAAGGCGTCGGAAGGTGATTGGATGGAGAATCAGATGGACAGGATGCTGATTGCAAGGCCGGGAGACGCACCAAAGAGTCACTGGAAGGTGGAGACGGTGAATCTTTCATTCAAAATGTTCGTCAAAACTCTATAACAAAATCTGATCTTAGTGATCTGATAGGTATGATCGGAGCTAACAGATCACTGAGGTAGTGATGTTCCTACTATTCAAGGATTTAAACACAAACAATAAAACCAATTCTAAAGTGCATAAGCAGCCAGTGTAAGTAAACCAAATTGGGACAAATATTTATGACACCCCAATGTCTACATAAATGGTGCAGTCTCTTTGTGTACAATGGTAGGATGTTCTGAAGTCAGAATTTGCAGGTCACCAAGCAACCCCGAGTTCAGCATCCAATATGGGTGCTTTGCAAATTTAGCATACAAGTTGCAGGTATAAACAGTTTTTTAGTATTTTTAATGGTTGGTATCTCATTAAACCAGTTACATACATGATGACTTACAATATCTATTTACAGTACAAACATGTTGAATGAATGTTTGAATGCGTAAAATGAAAGAAATACATTCATTCTCAGATCTGAGTTTCTACCCCGAAACAAGAGGGATGTAATAAAAGCATAGATGACTTGTTCAAGGTTAATACTTCTGTTTTGTCTTCATTTCCTTGTGTAGTGCCATTAAAACAATAGCATCTTTTAAACACTCAAAACAAACAAGGGAGCCCTGTCATCACGTACATTTGTGTTTCATCTGTGTAGCACTGAAATGAGATGCCATGATTAAAAAAAGTGAACCAAATGTTTAATTAAGGTCAATTAAAAATATATAAAGCAAAATAAAATGTCTAAAAATAAATCCCTGAGGGACGCCGCACAACCTTTGGTATAGGTCATCCAGCCTAAATATAAATCTTTAATACCAATAAAAGACTCTAAATGTTGTTGTCTACCATGTAAAAAGCAGCACTGATTTCTAAAAAGATTAGACACACAAAAATTAAACACATATTTGTTACCTAAATTATGATGCATTATGTATACTACTTCTGAATATAGAAAAGTACAAACCTATTTTACAGTATATAGGCCATATTTCAAATAACAGCTTACAGAAAAACTATATACAACACACATATACTGTATGTGCCATAGATAAGTTATTCTAAATAGGACATTAGTGTACAGGTCCTTCTCAAAATATTAGCATATTGTGATAAAGTTCTTTATTTCCCATAATGTCATGTTGAAAATTTAACATTCATATATTTTAGATTCATTGCACACTAACTGAAATATTTCAGGTCTTTTATTGTCTTAATACGGATGGTTTTGGCATACAGCTCATGAAAACCCAAAATTCCTAACTCACAAAATTAGCATATCATTAAAAGGGTCTCTAAACGAGCTATGAACCTAATCATCTGAATCAACGAGTTAACTCTAAACACCTGCAAAAGATTCCTGGGGCCTTTAAAACTCCCAGCCTGGTTCATCACTCAAAACCCCAATCATGGGTAAGACTGCCGACCTGACTGCTGTCCAGAAGGCCACTATTGACACCCTCAAGCAAGAGGGTAAGACACAGAAAGAAATTTCTGAATGAATAGGCTGTTCCCAGAGTGCTGTATCAAGGCACCTCAGTGGGAAGTCTGTGGGAAGGAAAAAGTGTGGCAAAAAACGCTGCACAACGAGAAGAGGTGACCAGACCCTGAGGAAGATTGTGGAGAAGGGCCGATTCCAGACCTTGGGGGACCTGCGGAAGCAGTGGACTGAGTCTGGAGTAGAAACATCCAGAGTCACCGTGCACAGGCGTGTGCAGGAAATGGGCTACAGGTGCCGCATTCCCCAGGTCAAGCCACTTTTGAACCAGAAACAGCGGCAGAAGCGCCTGACCTGGGCTACAGAGAAGCAGCACTGGACTGTTGCTCAGTGGTCCAAAGTACTTTTTTCGGATGAAAGCAAATTCTGCATGTCATTCGGAAATCAAGGTGCCAGAGTCTGGAGGAAGACTGGGGAGAAGGAAATGCCAAAATCCCAGAAGTCCAGTGTCAAGTACCACAGTCAGTGATGGTCTGGGGTGCCGTGTCAGCTGCTGGTGTTGGTCCACTGTGTTTTATCAAGGGCAGGGTCAATGCAGCTAGCTATCAGGAGATTTTGGAGCACTTCATGCTTCCATCTGCTGAAAAGCTTTATGGAGATGAATATTTCATTTTTCAGCACGACCTGGCACCTGCTCACAGTGCCAAAACCACTGGTAAATGGTTTACTGACCATGGTATCACTGTGCTCAATTGGCCTGCCAACTCTCCTGACCTGAACCCCATAGAGAATCTGTGGGATATTGTGAAGAGAACGTTGAGAGACTCAAGACCCAACACTGGATGAGCTAAAGGCCGCTATCGAAGCATCCTGGGCCTCCATAAGACCTCAGCAGTGCCACAGGCTGATTGCCTCCATGCCACGCCGCATTGAAGCAGTCATTTCTGCAAAAGGATTCCTGACCAAGTATTGAGTGCATAACTGTACATGATTATTTGAAGGTTGACGTTTTTTGTATTAAAAACACTTTTCTTTTATTGGTCGGATGAAATATGCTAATTTTGTGAGATAGGAATTTTGGGTTTTCATGAGCTGTATGCCAAAATCATCCGTATTAAGACAATAAAAGACCTGAAATATTTCAGTTAGAGTGCAATGAATCTAAAATATATGAATGTTAAATTTTCATCATGACATTATGGAAAATAATGAACTTTATCACAATATGCTAATATTTTGAGAAGGACCTGTACATACACAAGTGTTTCATTCATATTTATAGGGACATATAAGCGGTTTTTCTTGTGTAATATGTCAATATATTGACATCCTTACATGCATAGTTTTATATATGTCATAAGTATATGACCTTTTGTGTGGGTAGGATGCTCATTTACATGTATATTGTTCACCCACTTGTTATCTTGGTTTTGTAACTTTAAAAGAAGATTGTAGATATCTCTGGACTGGTGGCCTTCTTTTGCAGCCAACAGAGCACGTTCGTTTTTATGGCCTGCTTCCTTCAAGTATGTTGGCTGCACATCTAAACTCTGCAAACCTTTATGAGCCTTTGTGTGGTTCAAAGTCAGTCTGTCGAAGACCCCCTTCACTCTGTGGTCTCTAACAGGAAATATCTTCAGTGTTGTTTTCCTTTCTCTTTGAATTTCATGCACTGCACCTCTACCAAGGCAATCAAGCCCAAGACACTTTACATAAAGTGCAAACGTAATGTAAAATAGTTTTTGGTCAAGGCATGAGAATTGAAACATTTTCTCCTAATGCTTAGTTATACTCAGCAGGTGAAATAATCTCAAGTACCTTCAAGTATTTAGCAATGCCCAAACACGTGTTGCCATAATGGTAATCAGTGAAATATGACAAAATGATGTTTTCATGCATATCCCAAAAATAATATCTTCATTTGAATGTGTAGTAGTTCCATTAACTTCTGTATCACCTAAACAGTAGCAATCCATAGTCGCAGGTGAAATTCAAAACTTCCTTAGAAAAAATTTTATTTACTCTATAAAAACATTCATAAAACAATTAAACTAATTCTATCTGAACATACTGTGAATTTGCAGCTAAATATCACCCTCTTCCTCTAGCTGGCGGTGGATGATTCATTGATAATGCTTAGGATGGTATGGCCCACAATCCATAGATGCTCATCTTTAAAGACAATTAAAACATTGTCTGACCACCTATTTTGTCTAATCAGATGTTAACTGAATAGTCAAAGGTTCACTACTTTATTGCTTTTGAGTCATATAGGAATGGTTTAATGTATAGTCGGTTACACTATAAGTGATTCAAATGGAAGAAAAGTGAGTTTCCTAAGAAGAAATTAATCAAGATTATGGCGAAGGAGCAGGCATCAGTTGAGAGGATCTCACTTCATGTACTTAGGCATTACTTCTCTTCAGCCAATCGGAGTCCTTTCTCTGATCAGCAGAGTTCATAATGAGATTCATTATGTTTAGTGCAGCATTGTGGATACGATGACACCCCTAGAGCTTGCCTGGTGTATGACTTTCTTCTTCTTGGAGAGTTCAGGTAAGCTTTTTAAAATATTTTTGCACACACAAAAACTGAAATGTTTAACATAGATCTAGACTTTCCTGACAATAAACTAGATGGAACTAGACTGAACTAAACTAGACTGAACTATTTCTTCTTTCTCCAGCTCAGAACACTGATGTGAGCTCATCCACTTTTATACATCAGGAAGGAGTTTTTTATTCAGCAAATGTTGGCAACAGCATCACTCTGCCATGTTTTTACGGCGGAGGTGCAGTGATGATTTACTGGTTTAAACAAACTCTTGGACAGAAACCAAATGCCATTGCTTCTTTTTATAAACACGATGTACGTGGTAACTTTTACAATGAGCACAAGAACAAATCTCGTTTTGCACTAGAAGTGGGTAACGGTAAAAGTCACCTTCAAATCTTTGATTTGCTCACTTCAGACTCGGCTACTTACTACTGCGTTGCTATTGATGCAACCAAATTTGAGTTTGGAGATGGAGCTACAGTCAGCATAGAAGATGCGGGCTTTAACATCCACACTTTGGTCCATCAGCCAGTATCAGAGACCAACCACCCAGGAGGCTCTGGAACTCTGAATTGTACCGTAGACACAGGGGGCTGCAATGGAGAGCACAGTTTTTACTGGTTTAAAGAGGCCAAAGGATCTCATCCAGGACTCATTTATACTCACGGTGGCAGGAATGATCAGTGTAATAAAACAATGATGACACCAACACACACCTGCGACTACAGTCTGCCACTGAGGAGCCAGAATGTGTATGATAATGGGACCAACCAGTGTGCTGTAGCCTCATGTGGACATATGCTGTTTGGAGATTGGAAACATAAGGAATCACCAGGTAAAATGACTGCGATAAGATTTCTGCTTACTTAAACACAAATGATTAAAGATGCAACAGCCAAAACTTTGAATTCATATTTCATTTTGTATTTTTATTTTTCCATTTTCTGTTTTGCAAATTCCGATTAGAACTATTAATAGCAGCACCTTTCTGGATAAATGGAAAATAATCATTTTAACAGTCAAACGGTTACAGAATAATAAAAAAATTATTTATTTACTGCAAACACGGCTCAATGTTACAGAGCTGTCTTTACCTGCATCACTGAAATACAGTAAAATGCTCTGGGTTATGGTACAGGAGTACGTGTGAAAAAAAACAAACTTCAAAAGAAATAAAGCATATTTCATTTACTTCTTCACACGACAGTTTAAAGCTTGCTAACTCTTTTTCTTTTCTTCTACGCAGCTCCCTAGGTTCTGATTTACTGTTATGTTTTAGAAGTACTTTCCTTCCTAAAAGCTTCTAAAAGATTTTGTGCTGCACTGAGAAATGTTGTCAGCATGACTTGGTAGCTTTCACCGATTGTTAAAACATTCATATTTTTACTTCTCAAGCAGCCAATCACAATTCAGGGCTGGTGAAGCATGACGTCTACTGATTCTGGTCACCACCAGATTTCTCAGTGCATCTCTACAAAGGGTTTCTTCACGGTGTCTAATGCCTTGTGATGTCTAATTTCAACAGGTGAGATGAACTCCTCTGAACTTGTTATATACATCTTAAGTGGAGCTTTGATTTTCACCATTATCCTGAGTGCTGGGATGGCTTTTTCACTATGCAGGATGAAGAAAACAATCCGATCTCATTGTACAGGTAAATATCAAATTTGTGTCAAATCGTTTTTTAAAAAAAAGATTGTTTTCTATTTTAAAAAATAAATAATTGTTTAACAGGAAACTCGGCTACAGGAGCAGCAGATCGATGCAAAGATTATTCAGAGGTGACTCTTATCCTTAAATGTAAAAATTGGTTTTAAGCATGAAACTAATTCACCATGAGATCATTCATTAATAAATGTTTCTGATTCAGGGTAACCAAGATGAAGAGGGACTCCAATATTCTGCTTTAAGGCAACACATGTTTAACGGAACAAGAAGACAGAGATATGATACAGCGATTCAATGTGTGTACACAAGTGTAAAACAGACCAAATCCACGTTTCAACAACACTCTGTTGTTGAAACATAAGTTAGATTAGATCATGTACATTTGTAAATTTTTATGGTTTTCCTGGGGCTAATGTATTTCTGTGACAGCTCTTGTCTGTACTGCTGAAAGATTTCACTGTAGGTGTGTAACAAGAACAAGAACAAGATAAGATCAGATCAGATTGTGTTTTTACAAATAGGGTAAGTTTCTATCTTAAATAATCTGCAAGCAGTGTAGTATAATTACCTCCAGCTTTGGCAGGTTAATGTATTTTGGTTTTTCCAAGGTGACCCTATTCCAAAAAAACATTGTTTTGTGTTTTCACAAATAGAATAAAGACTTCATAAACTTCATGTTGTGTTTCAATGAATCTGTTCAGTGCAGAACTAATTTTCCACTTCAGTTTGAACATCCATCCATCATTTAGACTTGCTCATCCTATAACTATCTCCAGCAGTCATTGAGTGAAAGGTGGGGTACATCCTGGGCGGATCATAAGCCCATCACAAGTCAACATAGAGGCACACAACAATGCATGAACACCCTCATATTTAAGGGTAATTTAGATCTACCTATTAGCCTAGTAGTCATGTTTTCGGACTGTGAAAGAAAGCCAGAGTTCCCAGAGAGAACATGGCAATTCATTGCAGAAAGAACCCAGGCCAGGATTTAAACCCAGGACCTTGTTGCTACAAGGCAACAGTGCTAACAACTACACCACCAATTAACCATCATTAGCAGCTAACAGTTAGGCAGCTGTGATGTTCTCACAGTGTGTACTGTTACTCTGTAACCACACAGTTAGCAAAACAGCAATATGAACATTTGGAAAGGGGTGGGGTCTTCATTAACATGTATCAACGACAACTCGTTGTTAGCTCACTCCATCATATAACTGGTCAACTCAAGAACTATTGCTTTCATATGTTAAAATAAGAGTCTCAGATATAAATACCTGTGTCAAGCCTAAAGCAGTCACATTCATAACCAGGGATTGTCATAAAATGCTTATTTGACCACAGTCACAAGCTGAGAGGAAGTGGGGACCACTTCAGTGGAAGCCATTTATGAATTGCAAAAAAAAACAAATTTTCTTCCTGTTGGATTCTGCTTGTTTTACTTGTTACAAAGCTCAACTTTACATGCAACTGGACACAGATAGGCCAAGAACTATTTGCTTATTAAAATTCGAACAGTCCTTTGCCTACCTGGGAAAGACTGTACCCACAGAGTATACTGGTGTGTTTGCGAGCAGGGAGCTGTAAAACATCATCAGTTTCTCTTAGGAGGGCTATAAATGTGCTGTAGAGATCAAGGGAACAGCACTAGGCTTGTAGAAAACCTTGTTTGTCCAACAGATTCCATTTAGATCATGCTACAAAAAAAATCTTCACTCTAGTGTTACTTTATCAGACAACATGGGATACGTTTCCACTCTTAAGAGGATGATACTCAGCTGTATTGATCCATAAATCCAATCAGTTAGATTAATTACAGGCATGTCTAGAAGATATAAAAAATTTGATGACTTGTTTTGTTTTTTTTGCTTTTAAAATTAACCAAGACAGGAGCTTTTGTCTTTGGACTTTGAAAATAATAAAAAAAACAAGCTTCAGTTAAATTGACGTCCAGTAACAAAGAAAATAACCTTTATTTTTGACTAGGACATGTCATTTAAACCCCATATTAAACAGGTGTCTAGAATTTCCTTCTTTCCCCTCTGGAATATCACCAGAATTGGAAATATTCTATCCAGGAGTGACGCTCAAAAACAAGTTCATACATTTGTTACTTCAAGGCTGAAATACTGTAATTCTTTACTATCAGAATGTCCACAAAATGGACATCCTGCTGCAAAGGCCTGACAGGTCACAGGGATCAGATGACCATCTATTACTGCTTATTCTATTACTTCCTCAGACCTTAGCTTAGAAATGTGGCAGAGATCTATGAAAGAAAGGGTGGACAGCAGTCCTGCAGAATGTTAGATGCCAGCACTAAATCTAACTGAATTTAGCAAAAGATGGAGCTGATCAAAAACAAACTTATTATTTATTATTTTATGAAAAGTACAATTTATTTTTTTAAGATTCAATGTTGTATCAAAGACCAGTTTCAAAATAACTAATAAGAATTGCAACCCTTCATCGATGTGCGATGCTACTGCCAAGTGTTCCAGGTTTGGGGCAGTTGGGGGCAGAAGAATGTATGGATAGTGGAATGATGGAAAAGAAAGTAAAAAGTCAGAAAAATGTGGGTTAATTTTATTAGATAACATTATTGCAACATTTGGCAAAAGTACTACATTTACAGGTTTTCCTGATGTTGTGTTAAGTTTGACACTATGTTGTGTGTGACTTAAGACCTTCAAGATGATGTATATTACCTAACATATATAATTTTTATTTTAGTTAGATTATTTTGCTGATTTTCTCTAAATCACACATTTTTAAAATTATAAATACACCCGTACACTAATGTTTGATAGATGTCCTTAAGCAAGCTGCAAAGAAACTGCACACTCTTTGTAGCCATCAACAACGCCCAGGCATAATTGTGGCTGGATGTCCAACATCGCTTCCTATCAGAAATGCTAGAGTTAATTTAAATTAAGTGGTTTCCTCATATTGACCCCTATCAAATATAGGCCAAACATTTTCAATAGGATTGAGATCCGGACTCTCCAATAAATGTTTAAAGCCCCATATTATTAATATGGTAGTGATCTGCTGATGAGCAGGCACCGAGAAAGCTTAGCTGCTAGTTTACTCAAGCTAACAATATAAATCAACTACGGACACAGGGATAAGCAGCTAACTTTCCCCCATTACCATGGACTTTTCAGCCGTCTCATTCATTGTTATATTTGTGTCACTTGCTCATATTTACCTGTTAGCAGGTAGACACGAAAGGAACAATGATCATATCCATTCTTAATTGTAATTTTCAACAGTTTGATTTGAAACAACTGACTTCCCTTGATTCATCTGATTAATTCTATTTGTGGAAGAGATCTTTTTTTTTTTTGCTTCTATTTTTAACAATAAAATGCTTGTCAGTCATAGTCAGTTCTAACTGGCTTCTGCTGGAGAGGGCTAAAAGAGCGTGAGTGTGTTTCATAAAAAATATTAGGGTTTTCTTTTAACATCAGTCACCAGGTTGTCCTGTTTTACTTCATGTACTAAAAATAAGTACAGAAATATTTATTTTGAAAAACTCATATTTTTGTATATAACTGTACAAACACATTTTTATTCCAATTGTATATTGTAATCCGATTCTTGTATATTTGTTTATTTTGATGGTGTGTATTCATTTTGTCATACTATACCTTGTCAAGGGCCCTACAACTGGGTTTAGAAAACAGATGAATGGAGACACCTACATCACGGCTGAGTGTCACATCAATACTGCAGACTATTATATCCTGTACCATTATTGCTTAAACTTATTACATTTTCAAAAGAGTTCCAGGAAAATGTTGTAGTAACTATGTGACAAGATAAATATTGAAATATTTTGTATTTGTACAGGTGGGATATACAGTACATAGCTGCAAAAAGAACCTCCTAAATGTGTTCAAGGTTCTCTTTACATGCAGATGTCGCAGACCCCACTGCCAGAATATATACCGAGCCCAAAGCTCAGTATATATTCTGGTATATATTGAATACATTTAAATTCCATTTTTTTCAACATTTATTATATGAACATACATTTCTGTTCTGAAGAACCTAGTTTGAGGCATATGACAAATCTTTTTCACCTGAATAGTTTGCACTGTAAAGTTTGCATAATGTAAAGTCTGTGGAACTCGTTGCATACATTTAATTGGGACATTTTGTGGGACTAGTCTGGTCAGATTAAATTACAACGGAACCTTTTGACCAACATGAAAAACAATATGTATGGTGGAAAACTAATGTTGCATCTCAGCTATTTTTCTAAAGAAGATTTTTCATTCTTCTCGAGATGTGCAAAGCTAGTGGAGACTTACCACAAAAGTTGTAAGCTGAAGACCATTATTGAGTCTACACTGTTAATGAGTCAGTATTGGCTCAGTGTGGTTGAATGCAAATTTCTATTTCCCAAAAATTAGAAAATCCTGTTTCACTTTCACTTTTCCCAGTTTTGTAATGCTTTGTTAGTCTATCCCAGACATTCCCAGTTAAATACATTGAAGGCTGTGCTTGTAACATAACAAAATGTGAAAAGATTTAAGGACTATGAATATGTTGGCAGGACACTAGAGATTCTGCAGAGTACAACAGGGCAGGGAAAAACTTAAAAAAAATAGAAGTCAAAGAAAAACGACAAAAAAGACGTTTAATTTTAGCCAACCAGCAGTTAAAATCCTGCAGTGACCCATCATTCCCCGATGACCTATATTCTATTCAAACTGTGTCACCCTGCACTGTGTTGGCTCCACATGTTGGGCAGTTAGGATCACCAGTCCACATGCCAACATAAAACCTGATTCCTTTCAAACTCCATGAAGTGCTGCTAAAATTGTTCAATGCAACTACAAAGTATCATACAACAAACCGGTTCCACTGTTACACTACCACCATTGTCAGCACTGGCTCTGGCCCAGATGAACTGATTCGAGCCTGGCCTCAAGTTTGACCCAACCAACAACTAATAAAAGATGATATGAAAGCCATGTTTGAAACTCCAAAATGTGTTTTATTTGGATCTGTTTAATCTAAGACAAATTTAAAAGTAAAAACAACAAGATTTATCTTGAATAAAGCTTTAAAATATAAAATAGCATGGACTCAGTGTGTCTTATATTCCTGCGATCTATAATGATGTCACACATCACAGAGTAATAAGGCGGTCTTAGCATAACATGAAATGAATGGAGAACGTGTTAGTCAGGTTAATATTGTCATATATAGGACAGCATTAATAAATTAGGGTGACATTAATTACAGCGTCTGTTTGCAAGGATTTTGGGATAAATAATATGATTTCTTTAGTTGAACTGTCTCCATGCACAGCGATCTTCCAGAAAAACTTTGAATAAAACAGAGGGGCGATCACACATTTACTGGATGAGCCAAAATCAAAAGGTTCTCCGCAGAGCAAGTTCAGAACTGGCTCCAGCTACCCTTGGACTTACCGTCCCTTTTCATAGCTGGCACTACCATGCAGTCTGAGTGATTTGATTGTGTCTTGACAGCATTAAACCCATTATTACATTTCCTCAGACCACCTTCAGAGCTGACATGGGACTCTTGCATCTGCATTAGTTTGGCAGTCTGAACACCATCGGTCTTGACATTCATTGACTGTCCACCCACTGAAGTGACGTCAGTCCCCTAAAGCAGCAGAGGTATGTGGACATCTCTTGGAGAAAAAGAAAACTGTACACAATGTTGCCAAACTGTCAGAAAATGTAAAACTTATACAGCGGTCTGGCAAACTCTTTACAATGTGAGCTTATAAAGACTTTGTAGCTGAAAAAACTAAATAAATATGTGACTCAGATGAATCACAGATGTGTTAATATCTACAATGTAATATAAATGTAATAGAAACATATTTGTTGCTCACAGCCCACTTTGTAACACACTTTGTGTTTATTTGCAAATGAGAAACTGTAATGCTATCCCTGAGGATGGATTTTATAGCCAGGTACAAACTGTCCTTGTTTGACTCGTTCATTTACATCTAGATCTGCCTCCATCCTTGTCGATACCAGATCTGTGACTTTCTGGTAATACTAATGCTCCACTTCCCTTTGTGTGCTGTTCAACACCTGCCAGATCTTTGCGAATAAATTATTTACATGTCCATTGCTTGGCTGCATATGCAGATAATTATTTCCAAATACCTCTTCAGTGGTTGTGCTCTCTCCAGATCACAGCAAACTGTGTGGTGTTTTCTAAATATAATCATTCCCATACAGTTGCTTCGCATAAAAGAACAGGTCTTGTTTATGAAGTGTTTCTTTCAACAGTGTACAGAGCGGCATTATGGCGGAGAGGTTTCTGCTGGCGGCCTGGATTCTATCAGGTACATTTTATTATCCTAGAATGTTCTTTTGTCCAGTATTGTTTTTGGAGTTCTTTTAAGGCCCTACATAAGATTTAGTATATTTTTAGGCTGGCTCATTCTCTCCTTATGCTTGGAACGTCAGTACCACTTTGTTAATCAGATGATGAATTGGAGTGAGGCTCAGAGCTACTGCAGAAAGCAACACACAGACCTGGCCACCATCGGAAATTCTGAAGACCTAAATCTTGTCTTCAACAGTATTTTGTCTACTGGTTACAACTCTGACACCTGGATTGGTCTGTACAGTAAAATCAACTGGACGTGGTCAGATGGACTGAAAAGGAGGAACCCTGAGTACAGAAACTGGGAAAAGACCGATGGCGATCCAGATTTTATTTCAGCCAGTCAGTTCTGTGTGTGCATTGGAGACAGTGGAGGATGGTGGGACTACAACTGCACAGCAGAATTCCCTTTTATTTGTAATAAAGGTAACACTTCAGTGGCAAATAAGGTTGAGTTTAAAATTAAGAATGTGATCTGACCAAATTGCCTTATTTCCTACACTGCAGGAACACCAGGGGTACCGGAATTTGTAGTTGTAAATCAGTCAATGAGTTGGTCCAACGCTCAGAGATACTGCAAGCAGAACTTCATAGATCTGGCAAACATTGGGAACAGCACAGAGAACCAACAGGTTCAAAGATTGGTGCCGACTGGATATTGGGCATGGACGGGTCTATATAGAAGTGAAAATATTTACTGGTCAGATCAGAGCAGCTTCACGTTCAGCAACTGGGATCGTGTATCAAACCTGATCAACTCAGAGGTCATATGTGGGACTACGTCTACGGAAAGAGAGGCAAAATGGAAGTTTTTGTCCTGTGAAACAAGACTGCCTTTTGTATGCCAAAGGGTGATAGGTGAGTTTTTTACGTTTCCACAGTTAGCCAACGCTGCTGACGCTACACACATTTAAACGTACAAATTCATTGCTGATTTAGGAGTAAAATATTGTACATATCATTGCAAACAAATGTATTTCTTTCAACCAGAACGGGTGGTAAAGAGAGTAGTGAGGCTGAAACTGAAGGCAAGCAGCTCTGTGAACCTGAATGACCCCCAGCTGAAAACCAAACTCCTGCAAAAGGCAAGTGTTTTCTGGCACAGTGACCTGTGCCTAAATTACAGATTACCTCCAAAAACAAAGTTGTGATGTAATATTTAAAAATTTCAACTATTTTTGTCTCCCAGCTCCAGGTAGAGTTACAGGAGAAAGGACAAAGTCCACCACCATTGAAGTTCATTGTGCAGCCAGATGGAAAAGTCTTCTTCAAGGAGGACAAGAAAAAGACTGAACTCTAAAACATGCATTACAGGTTTCCTCTTCTTTTGGAGATGATTTAGTCAAATGACTCATAATCTGATGGATTTCTTACGTGCAGTCGGGAGGACACCTTGGGTTTTCTAATAACGTCATATATACAGGGTGGGACTGACCCGACAACACGACAACACATGACAGCTGCTGCATTTTCTACATTAATAACAGTTACAAATTTCTAAATTGTTAGCTTAAGGTGTGCATCTCAGTAGATGAAAATATCATCCAAAATATTTTTGAATTAAGGTTAAATATATATATAAAATAATTTATTAAAAAATGTCTATTACATAAACAATGAAGCCTCAGATTTTATTTTCTTGGAAATGTTTAATATCACAGACATTTATATTAAAGAATTAAAATGGAATTTTAAATACAAAACTCTTTGCCTACTGAAAAGTATGTCCATATACTGTGCATCACATTGCCTCAGAACTTAGTCAGGGCTCCTCTTGCATTAATTACTGCACCAGTGCGATGCGGCATGGATATGATCATGCCACATCATATCCGGATTATATTGTTCCCTGCATTACCACAAAACTGGTTCAAGAAAGGAGTGAGGATATTTTGATTTGTCAAAATTCCCCCGATCTCAATTCAATCGACCATGTGCATGACAAAAAAAATCTGATCCATAGCGGACTCACCGTGCAACTTACGCAAATCAGTCTGTGGTTCTGCTGAGGTTATAAGAAAGCTCATGTTGCTTTGATAGTGGCCTTCACTATTGCTGGAACTCACTTGGACTTCGTGCCTCTCCACTCTTCCTCCAGACTCTGTGACCTTGATTTCAAAATTAAATGCAAAAATGCACTTTCATCTGAAAAGTAAACCTTGGACCACTGAGCGACATAACAGCCTTTAAACATAGTCTTTTGTGTCTGGTGGCTCTTAAAGTACTGATTCCAGTTCCATCAGCGTTTGAATGTCCCACAAACTCTTGAATGGGCTTAATTTCACTAAACTTTTAAAGCTACAGATTTCCCTTTTTTCTAGTGCCCCCATTTCTATCACAGGTTTTTCTTCCACTCAATTTTCCATTATTATGCTGAGACACAGCACTTTGAGAACTGTTTGGATGAGAACTGTCACGTCTGTTGACCGTAACGCAACACTTCTGTGTTAAAGAAGTCCTTTTATTCTTCCTACAAGAAACAGAATTTAAGCTCATCTTGAGCTGTAAGCCTGGATCATTAAAATATACAGAAATAAACATTTGGAATTTATCAGTCTGTGTGCAATGAATCAACCTAATGAGTTCCAATCTTTGAACACAATCACTGGATAAACTTAGATTCTTTTTAAAATGCTATTTTATTGAGATCCTTTTAATCACGTTCTTTTTTTTTTTCTTCCTTAGTTTAAATTCTAAGTTTGTCAGAAAAGAGTTCATTGAAAACCATTGAAATAGAAGAGGGAGAGCAGTGGTGTCCCAATTTTCTATTTCAAGACATTTTAAGAAGAATTTGTCACTGAAAATCTCATCCTAAGAAATTACAAAAAGTGTCCATCTGCATCACCTCCTTTTGCTGGACAGCTAAGTTTTCACTATACTTGAACAGCGGTCGAGGGCCACACAACATCATTCCAAGGGCCAAAAATGGAGCCCGGTGTCACACTATGAACACCACTGAGGTAGGGGAAGGTAAACAGTTGAAATGAAAGGTAGAACCCAAAAAGGAGACCCGTTTACTTAATTCGCTGTAATTCGGGAATAACTTCGCGCACTTGTACATTTTAATGTCTTTATATATACAGGGGTTGGACAATGAAATTGAAACACCTGGTTTTAGACCACAATAATTTATTAGTATGGTGTAGGGCCTCCTTTTGCGGCCAATACAGCGTCAATTCGTCTTGGGGTGACATATACAAGTCCTGCACAGTGGTCAGAGGGATTTTAAGCCATTCTTCTTGCAGGATAGTGGCCAGGTCACTACGTGATACTGGTGGAGGAAAACGTTTCCTGACTCGCTCCTCCAAAACACCCCAAAGTGGCTCAATAATATTTAGATCTGGTGACTGTGCAGGCCATGGGAGATGTTCAACTTCACTTTCATGTTCATCAAACCAATCTTTCACCAGTTTTGCTGTGTGTATTGGTGCATTGTCATCCTGATACATGGCACCGCCTTCAGGATACAATGTTTGAACCATTGGATGCACATGGTCCTCAATAATGGTTCGGTAGTCCTTGGCAGTGACACGCCCATCTAGCACAAGTATTGGGCCAAGGGAATACCATGATATGGCAACCCAAACCATCACTGATCCACCCCCATGCTTCACTCTGGGCATGCAACAGTCTGGGTGGTACGCTTCTTTGGGGCTTCTCCACACCGTAACTCTCTCGGATGTGGGGGAAACAGTAAAGGTGGACTCATCAGAGAACAATACATGTTTCACATTGTCCACAGCCCAAGATTTGTGCTCCTTGCACAATTGAAACCGACGTTTGGCATTGGCATGAGTGACTGAAGGTTTGGCTATAGCAGCCCGGCCGTGTATATTGACCCTGTGGAGCTCCCGACGGACAGTTCTGGTGGAAACAGGAGAGTTGAGGTGCACATTTAATTCTGCCGTGATTTGGGCAGCCGTGGTTTTATGTTTTTTGGATACAATCCGGGTTAGCACCTGAACATCCCTTTCAGACAGCTTCCTCTTGCGTCCACAGTTAATCCTGTTGGATGTGGTTCGTCCTTCTTGGTGGTATGCTGACCTTACCCTGGATACCGTGGATCTTGATACATCACAAAGACTTGCTGTCTTGGTCACACATGCGCCAGCAAGACGTGCACCAACAATATGTCCTCTTTTGAACTCTGGTATGTCACCCATAATGTTGTGTGCATTTCAATATTTTGAGCAAAACTGTGCTCTTACCCTGCTAATTGAACCTTCACACTCTGCTCTTACTGGTGCAATGTGGAATCAATGAAGACTGACTACCAGGCTGGTCCAATTTAGCCATGAAACCTCCCACACTAAAATGACAGGTGTTTCAGTTTCATTGTCCAACCCCTGTATATATATATATATATATATATATATATATATACATATATATATATATATATATATATATATATATATATATATATATATATATATATATATATATATATATATATATATATATATATGTAGCACCAAGATGACGGACCAAGAGCATATATTAACGACATTAAGACATATATAAACTTTTTAACATTACCTGGCTTTGTACTGTAGTTTCTTGGTCCGTTCTTTTGGCGCTAGTGCTGCTGCTTCTTCTTCTTCTCTTCTTCTGCTGGCAACAAATTCAGAGGTGCATACTGCCACCTACTGTACATCATTGTATAACTCCACCCACTATATTCTATGTTTTAGTTTTGTATTTCATAAAAATAAGAACAATGCTTTATTTATAATACTCTTGATTTCCTCCCTATCTCCCCTCTGTTCCTAATATTTCTTTTAGACTGAATTACCTCCCATTCCGGCATTACGTTTACTGGCGGTGAGGAGTGTGACAGCGCATGCGCAACGCGAATCGACTAACTGCGCTCCACTAACCAGCCTGATATCACGTGACACCAAGTCGCTGATGTAAATTTGTATTCTCAAAAAAAAAGAAATCGTATTCACAAACTGTTTTAGCATATTGTATTCATAAAGAATAAACCACAACTGTAAACTTGAACTTTGTGTTTGTAATTTCTTGAAGCTGTAACATTTTATTTTGTATTCTTACAGAGAAAATATACAATACCTCTTTTGGATTTTACTTATGCACAACTATTGACTAATATGCACACATTTCCGTCTTTACATACACATTGTTTTTGACAACGTTCTTACCCCATAGATCCTGCTGGAAGAGGCCTGCCCTTAATTCTTCATCATAAAGAGATAATCAGATAATTTGCGAGTGGGATGTATTAGGCAGCAAGTTGTTGTGTAAGAAGCAATATGGCAAAATGGGCAAGTAAGAATTTAACTGAGCTTGACAGGGGTCAAATTGCGATAGTTTAATGACTCCAAAACCCCAGCTCTCATAGGGTTACCAGCGGTCAAAAATGATCTAAGAAAGGGACAGACAGATGTATGGACAGCCAATGTTCAATGCTGACCCATAGAGTGAGGACTGACCCGATCCAACAGACTAGCAACTGTAGCTCCAACTGATGAAGTAAGCTGGTTCTGAGAGATTGCTATTGGCACGAACATTGCATCATAGTTTGTGAAAACAGTGTTCCCTCGTGACAGTAGTCTTTTCCAGCAAAATATTGTTTCCTGCATTACCACAAAACTGGTTCAGGAAAGGAGTAAAGATATTTTGATTTGTCAAAATTCTCCCGATCTCAATTCAATCGAGCATGTGCAGGACAAAAAAAATCTGATCCATGGAGGACTCACCATGCAACTTACACAGATTTAAGGATACGCTAACAGCTTGGTTCCCGGTACCACAACCCAGCTTTAGAGGTGTAGTGGACACCCTGCCTTAACAGATCATGGTTATTTTTGATTACAAAAGGGGTGCATTCTGGCACAATTGGGTTTGAACAATGGATCCAGGAGGCGTCACAGGGAGAGAGATTCAGGGGAGAACTCTGGAGGTAACCTTCTGAGAAGGTAAAGAGAACAAGGTTAGCCTAAGCAGGGAGCAGGTGTGCAGAAGCACACTGCTCAACCCCAACCTCCAGGAAAAACCTGCACCTCTATGGGAGAGAAAAAAACAAACACACCCAGATCCCTAAGATAAATGAAATCATTTGGAAACTCAATTTTAGATTTGCTCAGGTTATCTTTATCTGATTTTGACATTTATCTGACAAAAAGGAAATGAGGAAAATATGTTTCCAAAGCACTGTGCTGTAAGCATATTCATTCATCAAAAGGGTCAAATGATAAAAGATAAACTGATGAGATTGTAAAGCAAATGCTCTCTCTATATTTAGGCTTTCTTTCTTTCAGGAATTCAATGATCCATAAAATATTACCAACACTGGTTAGTGTTGGTACAACACATGCAGCCATGACATCAGTGCAACATTTGCATTCAGTAAATAATATTGCTATTGTTTACATAGAAGGTTAGCTTTATCAGTAGTTAGCCTCTTGCCTACAGTATGCAGCAGATAGATGAATGTCACAAATTCTGAGATAATTCCCTTTAAGAACGTTGAAGCAAATTATTATATAAAAAAAAAAAACCTTCCAGTTAATCTAATTCATTTTCTTTGCTAACAGGAACTGATTTTTCTGTCTTAAACACAGAAATGAAATACTGTAAAACAAATAGAACTAATTTGAACCTTTTTTTATATGAGGTACTAATACTGAAGTGCCAGTCCATCAAAGCTAACACTGTGGATAACAGATTCCTGTATTCCATAAAAGCAGAGAATTAGCCCTTTGCTTAACTTGAGTCTTCAGCATCATCAGATTACCACCTGAGGGGGCAGCACCACCCAAAGAGGGTGATCGCCTCAGACTTTGATCCAGTGAATTCTAGTCAGAGTTTTAATAGACACTAGATCTTGGTATCACTGCTAGACCACAGCACGAAACCAAGCTCACAAGACTCTCAGTCACTGCTTAGATTTAAAAATACAAATTATTAATTATAGTTGAAAAGTTGAATGTGATTCTGATGTGTCTATGATGCAGGGCTGGTTTAAGTGTCAGAAGCATTCTACGGAGGTTTTCATCCATATTGCCACAGTAGCATTATGAAGTAGCTGGTGGTTTGTCAGCTGCATATCAATGATGCAGATCTCCTGTTCCATCAAGTGTTAGGGGTTGATTTTTCTTTTGTTTTAGTTGTTATATGCACCACTGTTTATTTCACACATGTTTTGTTTTGGCCACTATACCGTTAAATTAGTTTATTTAAATTGTTTTAGTTATCTCTTATTAATTATAAAAAAATACCTGTATTATTAAAGACACAAAACAATATACTCCAGTTCCCAATGTTTTGATTTTATCAAATTCAGGGTTTTCCATTTATGATTTTCTGAATTACATGTGGTTAATAACTAAGACTTAAGACATAAAATTCAATAAAATAACACATTTTAGAGGGGATTAATTTATTAATAGTAATGTATTTGTAAAGCTCATAAATATGTCAGTTAACCATCAGTATTGTTGCAGTTAAATAAACATGTGTTTCATGTAAATGTAAGGAAAACGTCCAAGAACAGTCCATTCTAACAACATTTCATCGGTATGAACATGATTTGAGCTTTGTGTTATGGTGCAAGGTAATGCTGGAAGTAGCCTTTAGAATTACAGTACACTGTGGTCATAAATTGATGGACATGGATAGCAACCATACACAAGTAAACTGTGCTGTTTCTCAGTTGGTGCTAAGGGATCCAAAACAATCATAGAAACATTGCTTACACTATTACACTGTCACCACAACCAGCCTGAACTGTTCATACAGGGCAGGATAGATTCACTTTCATGTTGTTTACAACTAATTCTGACCCTACCATCTGAATGTCACAGTTGATATCAAGACCCAGAGAACCAGGAAACATTTATTCAATCAGTTATTGTCCAATTGTAGTCAGCTTCTGTGAGTTATAGCTTCAGTTTCCTGTTCTTAGATGACAGGAGTGGTACCTGGTGTGGTTTTCTGCTGCTGTTGCCCTTCTACCTCAAGGTTTGATGTGTTGTTGTTTCAGAGATGGTGATTCAGATACTCTAGTTCAACAGAGCGGTTAGTTGAGCTACTGTTGTCTTCTATCATCTGGAACTTAATTCATCAGTATGTCATCTTCACCATGTCCAGATGCCTAAATGGAAAGAGTTGTTAACCATGTGATAAGCTGACCTACCAATTGTGCCAACAACCATTGAACAGGTGTACCTAATAAAGTGGCCAATGAGTGTATATATGCATTTGGTTTGATAACGATGAACCAATACATACACTATATTGCCAAAAGTATTGGGTCACACCACCAAATCAATGAAATATTGGTGTTGGAGAAACCTGACTGGCCTTTCACAGATTCTTGACCTCAACCTTCTTGAACACCTTTGGGATGAATTAGAGAGGAGGCTGTTATTCTGGTTTTCTCATCTAACTATGAACAACTCCTAAATCTTGTGGAAGATGTTTACAGAATAGTTAACCTCTTTAGCATGAGGGTCTATTTTCAAAAAAATGCATGAGGCATTTATCCACTTGTACAATGCCTAAACTGCTAATCTTGGTATCAGCTAACAGAAAGGTCCTGGAGGATGATGTGGATGGGGAAATTTGAGAGTAAATTATTCTGGGCCTGAGTATAGAGGTTTAAATGCCCAAAAATAAATTCTGCCTAACAAAAAACAGATACCAAACCTTCCATACAAAACCTCTTACTTTTGCTGTAGAGAAGGAAACAAGCACAATAAATTGTAACTACAATTGACATCTGTAGCCAGTCTGGTGTCAACACAACAAGCAATAAAAATGTTATACATGTTTAGACTTTTTTGCATGGTTTTTGACGGTGGATCCATTAACAATCCCAACCTTACGGTATATATTAAAAATAAGATGTCATCAAAGTTCATGTAAAGTAGACAAATACTGTTGGCAATATAAAGTATTTCCATAGCAAATATAGTAGAAGAGGCTGAATCCTTTATCAATTTTGCAAGCACAACAAAGTCCATTTCCTTTTATTTCCTCCAACAGGACACCACACACGTGTTCATTTTAGATAACACCAGGTTCAAAACTGTTCCTGGACTGACAGAACTGTGAGAAAACAAATCACCATGGTTGATTTTCATGACTGACGCAGCAGGTTGGTTAACAAATCCCTTTAATTTTCCAGGTAAATACGGAAAGTAAAGAAATTTGCATCTATAGGTGTTGATTTTAATCTACTTTTAAAATAGGGAAAGCAGTCGGCTGTCTTTTTGAACAGCAGCATCATGCAGTGGAAGTGTTGCCATGAGAAAAGAAAATGCTGAAGCAACATTTCCAGACATCAGCAAGGAAGTTAAAGCTTGGATATAAATGGGTCTTCCAAATGGACAAACATCTTAAACAAATATCCAAATTAGTTACTCAACAAGAAGAACAAAGAACATTTTCTGAACTGACCGTCACAGAGCCAAGATTCCTGATTGACCTGTTCTGCCAGTGAAATTGGCCCAAAATTCCTGCAAAATACAGTTTAAAAGGCACCAAATACTAAGCAACTGTGTGTAAACTTCAGAATCTGAAGAAATTCAAAACAAAATCTCTTAAAAATTATCTTTATCGTTATTCCGCCATTTAGCAAATTTAAAATAATTTTGGAAATCTTAGCTGACCTAAATTTGGAAAAGTTTTGCCTGATGTTTTGCATGAGAGGGAGAAACAAAGTTGTCTTTTTATTCAGTGAATCTAAATATCAGGTTTCAGTTTAAAAAGGATATTAAGTATTTACATCCATTATTTCATTGCTAAAAATTGAGCTCAAATTTCTGCCTACAACCAAATGGAAAGAACTAAGATGCACAAAGCTAGCTTTCATATTACCCAAACAGTGTAGAGACCTTATGCTTTGACTAATCCTGTGCTGCTAATAGGCAGGAAGGCTCATGTCGTTGGGTTACAGTTCACTAATGACATGGTGGAGCATTGCTTCACACACTAGTAGCAGTGTATTTACATTCCTGATAATTTTTTTTAAAATCAGCACAAAAATGCAAGTATTCAAATTCCATGCTCGTTT
The DNA here is from genome assembly GCF_021462225.1 of Girardinichthys multiradiatus. Classification (NCBI taxonomy): domain Eukaryota; kingdom Metazoa; phylum Chordata; class Actinopteri; order Cyprinodontiformes; family Goodeidae; genus Girardinichthys; species Girardinichthys multiradiatus. The sequence goes on from NC_061807.1 coordinate 38,449,833, forward strand.
ACTCCCAAATTAACTGTTCATCAATTGATTAAAGGTTTAAGACCATTAGCCTTCACACAGGCCTTCCGCTGCAATCCTTTGTTGCCAAGGTGAGACTTGTAAGACAGTCCTTTTAAACTGAGGAAGATAAGACAAAAAACTGGTAGGCCCCAAACAAATTTATCTGTGCAGAACCGAAGGCTACGTCTCCCATCGCATGCATGAAGCTGTTGCAGAACTGGAGAGCTCATTCAGTGACACACTGCTGCATCCTAGATGCACAGGTCTTTCCTCCCAGCAGCTGTTAGACTTTATAACGATCGCTGCTCCCAATAAACTCAATAAGTGTTTATATCACCGCTGTTATTTGGACAGTTTTTCCCTTTCTTGTAAATAGTCTGTTGTTGCATTTAAGCAAAAATTCATATGCATGTTTTGTTTTTGTTTTTTTAAATCACTCTACTCAGCTGCACATTTCGCTTAATCTGAATGTGAGTGCATCTCCTCGCAAACTATAAACTCGTCTGTTTGGACTTTGTAGGGCAACACCAAGCATTGGATGGTGGAAGGTGGAAGAAGGTTTGATTCTCTGACAAGAACAAAATAATCTGCATGCCCTTGATTGCCTCCAATGTTACTGGAAAGACATGGAGATCCCACTGGAGATGTTCTCTGTGCCACAGTAGAGGAGGCTCCTTCATAATCTGGCAGCTTTTTCCTTTAATTGAACAGTGCAGGTTGTGCAGGGGGCTACCAACCAGCCCTATATCTGCAGGGATGACTGCATCTGTCAAGAGGACAACGCTGCAGTTTACAATGCCTGTCTGACAAAGGACATATTCCAGGAGAATAACTTCCCTCTTTTGGACCATCCTGCATCTCAGTCTTATTGAAAACATTTAGGATGGCAGAGAAGGTTTACAATAATGAATGTCAGTTTCAGATCATAGATGCCCTTTATGAATCTTCACCACATGGAGTAACATTTCCACTGCCCTCCTGGAAACTCTCAAATCAAGCATTTCAAGTACGTTTTGAAATAATTAAGAAAAACATTTGGGCCACTCACTACAGAGTCCTGTTTTATTATCTTTAGTTGTGGTTTTTTTGTGCTATGGTCTCAAATTCATGATAGGCTTGTTTGAGTTTGAAGATCGTTTTCAATAAATTACCCACTCGCTTGTTATTTTTGGGTGTGTGTGAGAGATAATTCATAATGGGTTTAACCTTTTTCAACGAAGTCTTGTTTTGAAAATCATGTATATTGTGAACACATTCAGCCCTGGAAAAAGAGTGGTTCAAAACAATTAAAATTAAACTATGACTCCAGATGTTTTAACCTGCTGTTGATATAAAGTCTAGGTCCATAAGAATAATGGTTAACCAAAACATTGTCATTGTAATATTCATGCTTAGCATATTTCATTCGGCCCAGTATGTTGCTGCTGTAGAGGCTAGGCTACTACAAGGCAGGTTCTATATATTCTGTTTTTTTTTTTTTTTTTCTGACAGATCCAGCTTCAGTAATTCCAACATTAAAATCAACAATTAAATTATCCCACAAAGGTGGTCATCAACTCCCAGGCTTACTGTCTTTGGATATGTGCAGGTGCATTTAGAGCCAGGGGAACAATCACCATAAAGAGGCAGAAAGACAGCTGGCCACTAGGAAAAGAAAAAAAGGCAAACAGTGCTTTTCATTTTCCTTGTTTCTCAGTTGCATTATAAAATATATGCCACATTATATGTGGTAAAAGATTTTCAAACAACTGATCATGGTTTCAGTTTTCACATTATAGAAACTGGACATGTTAACAGTGCTATGCACACTTTTCAGAGCTACTTTAGCCATTTTCTCCCTGTTTTACTTTTTGGTTTGATAAACCTAGAGATTACAATAGCTTTAGTCAGAGGTCCATAATTATAAAATGTGTTGCATCCTAACAAAAAGACCTAACTGTCTTTGGACTAAACTGGCTGGACGGCAGTTCGATGGTGCCAGTTCACTAGGCTGATTGACCCAATAAAGTGCAGACACACATGTACAAGTTATGGGAGTGATTTATTTCAGGATGCAGGTTCAGTGCATTATGCTTCCTGAAGAGACAGCACAGAAACGAAGAGCTCAAACAAACCAGCGAATAGAAAAGCAACCGAAGAAAAAGCAGCGTGGTACAAATCACAACGTCAGTGTCATCATCCGTGAAAATCCTGGACTAGTACAGTGGAAAATCACAATCCCTCACGTTCCCGTTTGCTTATAGGAACATTGACACAATGACGACACCTCACTACAAAAACTAACTGGAACATGTGCTGAATATGTACAAAAGATGATGTAAGGTGTAAACAAGCGAATGTCATGTGCCGTATTAAATACAAGATAAACTGAAGGGTGGTCTTGACAACAGTGGCGGCATTGGTGGCCTGCAAAGGGCTTCAGATTTAGAGTTTGTTAGACTGTTCAGCTCCTGTCCCATACTTCTTCATCCGTTAGTGCAATCAATCCCACAGAAAGTCATCAGTAAGAGACCAACAGAAACACTAACCTGTGTTCACACATACAGCAAAAAATTGACCACGTGTATCAAAAATATCCATATAGATCATCATTACTGTATACAGTAGCGGTCGGCGTCTTTTTGAGACAACAAAATTACTTCCAGTTAACAATAAGAAGTGTGAAATATTCCTCATCATAAAACACAGTCATATTGAAAATGGATACATGTAAAGCAAGCAATGATAATGAAACTGGAAACTGTGACTTTTTTCATAGTTAAGAAACTAATTGGCAAATCTATCCAGAAGAAGAAAAAAAAAAACAACAATGCCATTGATTTTTGTAGTTGTGTTTAACACAAACACACATGTTGATGGGAATATGTACAAAGTGGAATTCGCTGTTCATATTTACACATTTACATACAACAAACCAAACCTTTAAAGAGACAAGATTCCACCGTGGGCTATGCCTAATATAGGCTGATACAGAATACATCAACTACCCCCTTTCTTCCCGTGTTGGCAACCTTTGTCTCCAGGGGACAGAGTCTGCTCTGACCCCAGAACGTGTAAGGAGGAGGAACAGAAAGGGCCATTTCTTTTTTTTTAAAGACAAATAACATGACAACAGAGAATGTCACAGAGCAGACCTAAGTCTGCTGTCTTAGGCACCATGGGACAGACAGAGTTGATACTGACTTAAAATACGGTGATCAATCTTCTAGGATGAGTCACAGCTAAACAAGGATCCAGAACAATGATGATGTAGGATAATGAGAAATGATCAAAGCTATGTGTACATAATGTCATCCCAAGGAGGTGAGAAGTACCTGTGAGTGGAAATTCAAGAAAGTGCAACACCGCCCTCTTGTGTTTGCATGCTTATTTTCTTCATATGCAAATACACAAGGGTTTATTATACTGTACATTCTATTGAGATTATTATTGCCTTGTAAATGAGAGGAGTGGAGTGGTAACTTTGGGGAGAAAAAACGTAAATACCAAGTACAAAAATAAAACCTGGCTCATCTTTCATTTTACTTTACTACCCCAGCAAAGCCTACATTTAATGCTCAAATATAACCAGTGTTTTACAGTGCCTTGGAAAAGTATTTATACCCCTAGATATTTCTATATTTCCACACGTTACAACCACAAACCTCAATGTAATTAGTGATTGATCAAAATACTATTGCATGCTTGTGAGGTTAAAGGAAAATGAAACAGTCAGTCATTTTCTACCGCTTATTCCATAGTGGGTCGCAGGGCAGCTGGTGCCTATCTCCAGCAGTCTATGGGCGAGAGGCAGGGTACACCCTGGACAGGTCGCCAGTCCATCGCAGGGCAACACACAAACGACCATGCACACACTCATTCATACACTTAAGGGCAATTCAGAGTGACCAATTAACCTAACAGGCATGTCTTTGGACTTTGGGAATCGGTCGACAGTGCCACAAATGGTTTAGCGCCCAAATAACTGGCCTTTATAGAAAAGTGACAAGAAATCCATTGTTGAAACAAAAATAATTTCAGTTTGCAGTACCTGAGAAGCTATTGAGTGGGCGCAACAAACATGTGGAAGAAAGTGCTCTGGTCAGATGAAACCTTTTGGAATACATAAAAAACACTACGTGCAGTGTGAAAACTAACAAGGCAACACTCTGAACACACCATCCCCAGCGTAAAACACAGTGGTGATAGCATGATGCTGTGGGGACACTGTGGAGGGGAAGACTGATGCTGAAAAACAGCCTACAACATAGAAAACAAAATTCGTCCTCCAGTAGGACGTTAGCACTGAATGCACAGCTGAAGTCACAATGCAGCAGTTTAGAGTAAAGCATACTTACTTCTTAGAATGACCTAGTCAAAGTACCAACTTAAATCAAGCTGTGAATGTGTGTCAAAACTCTTGTCCACAGATGCTGTCAATCTATTCTGACTGAGTAGGGGCTAAATTTATCATTTCTTTCCACTTCACAAACATACACTACTTTGTGTCATGAACACCCAGAATAATACATTAATGTTTGTAGCTGCAACATCACAAAATGTGATATAAGGAAAGGTGGTATTACTAATTTTGCAAGGCACTGTAGGTGCAGCCTAATTTCAGTCACTACTGGCCAAAAACATTCAACCATCTTAAATACCAGTTGAAGCCAGAAAGGGGAGTTGTGCTTGCTGATTTTAAGCATGTTGAATGTCAAACTATTAATGCACCTTTTTAAGCACTGATAAGCCATCAACACATTAAACATGTTTTCAGAGATGAGATCATTTGAAAGGAGAAGAAATGGATGTCGAATACAAATTCAAACAGATAACATAAAAATTGAAAAGGCTGTTGGGTAGATCGGTTTCCAATGTGAAAGAAGGAAAAGGAAAAAAAGAGGAGGAAGTCAGAGTCCCTGTGCTTGTTAGCTGGCTCGGCTAGGCTGGGCTAGCCCGTCAGCATTGCCCTGTCAGCCATCAGCTGCTCAGGTAACCGTGTAATTCTCTGGAGTTGATGCTCAGGATCACACCTGAGTGGTTGCCTGGAGACAAGAGGGGAAATAAAACACCACACATGTAAATGAATTAGCGATGAGCTAACAAATAAGCTGCACAAATCATGGTTAACATAGGTTCATTGGTGTAAATAAGGCTTTGTGGAGCCTTTTTTTGACAAAAAATCTGTATCGTTGTGGCCAAATGTCTGAACTAAATGAATATAAGGTTGTTCTGGTTAACTGGGTCAAATACAATATGACACTTAAACCAATATAGTGATGTGATATAACATGCTAAAGGTAATACGACTAGAGGCACACCTCAATAAATATTCATGAATGACTAAATTCATTGTAAAGTTATTTACCTCAATCATTCACTTAAAAGAGTGAAACTCTAGATTCTTTCCACACAGAGAGATATATTTTTAAAGCATTTGGTTACGTTTGTTTCTGTTTCTGACGATTATAGCTTACATCTAACAAAACCCCCAAATTCCAAGTTTGTTGCAAAATCTGAGTATTTCAGAAGACCAATAAAAAAGTATTTGAATCCAGAAATGTTATGTTGGTCAAGTTGTTGCCTACATCATAATGGGGAACAGTTTCTCAGCAGACAGTCACTGAAACACTCCACAAGGAGGAAAAACCCCAAAAAGTCGTACTAAAGAAGCTGGCTGCCCACAAAGTGCCTCCACGGATGGAAAGTTGAGTGTTAATAGTGCGATATTAAAACGTGCTCAAGCAACACTTTTCCAATCAAATTACGGAAATGAATGACTTTTTTGGTGATATGCTAGCTTACTGAGATGATCCTATGAATATTCTAGTGATGCCTATAAGTGCCTTAAAACAATGTGAAATACCAATAACCATAAAGAAAAGGGTGAAGTCATTCAGTACCTTGGTGTTTGTTAGCTGCTGGAGTTAATGCCTGGATTTTAGTAGCAGTGGTTAGTGGTAGTCCTTATAAGAGAGCGGAAGGTGGGGCTACCTCCTGCGTTACCTAGAGTCTGCGAGTCCAGGTCGTCATCGATAAACTCCTCGCCTTGGATGATGTGCTGGGTATCCTCGCTGTGGTTGACAGGGCTGGTCATCTCCTGTTCCTTCTCATTATGCATCTGGGCATAGATGTTGCGATTTCCGGGAAGCTTCCTGAAAAACAGTGGAGGATAGGAATCCTCAGTCCTAATCCAAGGACTGTGGGATTTTTAGTTTTTTTTTCGTGAGATGGGGCTGTAGAACTGCAATGCATGTTTTAATTCAAGTGACTTTTTGGTGGATATTTGTGTTCTGGACTCGGGGTTGTGATCTTGGTGAACTACTGTCATGAAAACAATGCATGCAGTTAATAAAATATCATTATTGAGTCAGATTCTCATGCAAACTATGGTGTTTGTGTATAAAGCAGGAGGATGGGGACAGTTTTTTTTAAAATAAAACAAATTTTAACTAGCTATAAAAATCTTTTTACAGAATTCAGGTATACTGTAAAATGATTTTGATCTATTCTCTTGACATACATGTTTGGAGTTGAACTTATTCCTTATCTTGACAAAACCTTTATTTAGTGTTAACATGTGTGTAAACTTGCTATTTGTTTTATGCTAATTTGTTGCCAATACCCCCTCTGCTGGGAGGCAGGACCTCCCTAATGTCTCCACAGCCTGTTAGAATGAACAACTTAGGAAAAACTACTCCAGTGTGAAGGTGATCAAAGGGTAAGTGTGATGTTGTAATAATCCTTTTGCTTGACAAATAGGTTATATATGGTTTTATATATAAATATATTTTTTATTTCATTTTTTTGCTCTTATTCAAAATCGGTATCCATGGTCACCCTTTGTGATGATCTGACTGAGGAGTTTCGTACCTATGCAGAACATTAGAGTAGTAAAACAACAAACTGTAACATGAACACAGAGCTTAAAATAGGCTTGGAGTAGAATGTTATTTTTTTAAATTTGGGTTCTGAGTACTGCATCTGTACTTCATTTCATTTAATTCACTTATTCCGAATTTAAAGTAGTAAGACCTTTATAGTATAATGCAAAGCTTGATAAATGCATAAAGAAAAACGTCAACCAAGTCAAACATAGATGCTAGCATTAGTGTAATGTTTCGTTTTAGAAATGTATTTCACAAGACTAAGTAAACAGTTTTCATGGGAAAGGAAGGTATATTTTGGTGTTAAATATAAGTGTATTTTATTTTCCTTTGGGATTAATAAAGTATTTTTGAGCTGAATTGAATAGAAAACTCATAACATGCTACTTGGTGCGGTAGGACCGTATTTATGAATGCAGACCAACAGGAAGTGACTCATTACCAGGACAAAGCTTACCTTTTAAACTTGTAAAGAATGAATGACCCAGTGCCAATTACGCTTATTAGGAATATGACAGCTAGTGCCCAAACACCTGGACCTCCAGCTGCTCCATGGTAGCCTACAGTGGTAAACAAACGCACATGTATCAGAACAATGCATTTTTCAGAATGGATGAGAAGCAAAACCAGAACATTGCTAGTATTGTTAAGAAAATATGAAGAGTGTTTAGTTGGAGTGTACAGCAGGACAACACAACAGGCTGAAACAGGAGAAGAATTAAATTAGTTGGGACACAACAGAAGAAAAAAGGGCAAGGATTTGATCTGTGTTTGAAAGCTTTGGACATATTGCTTGTGAACGCACCATCCTCTGCCGTTGGGCCTACTGAGTCATTAGCAATTAGACCTATTCAAATGGAAATAATCATAAGCATGCTGTTAGAACTTTGATATTAAATTCTAGTAGCATAAAAATATAGTATAAAAATTGTAAACACACAGAATGTAATGCTTGTAGCTTTCAAGTCTACCTGCATTTGGGTCGGCTAACATCACCAGCACCCGTAGACCTCCCCGGACCATAAAGCTGATATTCTTGTCGTTGAAAGCTTGCACAACTGCTGGAATACGCTAAGAATGAGAAAATTATATTAAAAGAGCAATTCACTGAATGTGTCTTTATGATAAAAAAAACAAATAGAAAACTGTATTTCTGCATATGCATGATTGTGCTGCTGCGTAGGTTTGTGTGGATTTACCTTATCTACAAATAAACTCCCCTTGGCTGGTTTGGAGTCCAGTGGTAGTACATACAGGTCAGCAGTAGTTGGGAGGCCAGGGTTAACAACAGTAACTAGGGAATCCTGCGGTACACCTGTGGTCTGAGAACAAATGAGAACATTGGTTGACTGGTAAGTAAGAAGTCGATGATACAAATAATCACAATAATCAGCTATGGAGTTTTTCAGCTGCTCAGTGTTTTTTCATTGATTACTCTAATTTTGTTGCCATCTAAAATAAATCCAATAAAAGAAAACTTACATCAGATGCTTCGTACTACTTTGCTCTTTGAATTGCACAGTGAACATATAGGCCTGATGATTGGCAAAACCTTAAGAGTACTGTGCAACATTTAGTTACTAAACCATGTCAGCCAAAAAGGGTGAGCAATCATGAACAAAGAAAAACAAACAAGCAACCTGCAAACAATTGTTTACTTACCAAGATAGTAATACCACAGTTTTGTTATTTGTTAGCAAGGTTAACTGCATTTGAAGTTGGTTATTGGCATAAAACAGAAGAAAAAAATGGTGTTGCATGGGTTCAAATTGGCAAAAGGGTGAACTGACTCTAAGCAAAAACACTATAAAAATTCAAGCAACACAAACAGGCTTGACTGCTGAGTGACTTCTAAAACCAAACTGTGGAAAACTCTTTATTTAGGCTCAGCTAAACAGCAGCATCTAGCAGATTGCTAATGAGCAGAAGAAGACTGGAAAAAAAAGCAGATACTGAAATTCTTTGTTTAATATTAATATATGTGTTCTGTCCTATTTGTTTATGTGGGAGACAGAAGGGCTCTGGCAAAAATAACATCACTGTTGGCAAACGTGTCCCATCCCATGCATGAGGCTGTTGCAGAGCTGCAGAGCTCCTTCAGTGACAGACTGCTGCATCATAGGTGCACAGAGGAGTGTTATCACAGGTCCTTTCTCCCAGCAGCTGTCACACTTTATAACCATCACTGCACCCAACAAACGAAAGTGTTTAAATTTTTTCATGTGTTGTAAATAGTCTGTTAATCTTTATTAATGCACAAATATTCATGCACATTTTTTAATTGTCCTACTCAGTTCTCAGTTAAATCTGAGTATGTTATTTCTAATAACTGCACAGTATGTTTTTATTATGCTGTAAATTTCCATCCATCCATCCATCCTTTATTGTGTATTTGCTTAGTATTACTTTTTTGCATGTCTTAAGTTGTGCTTTTACTTTATTGCAATATTTTGTATAATGTCAATGTATTTCATAATTTATTCATTCTTTACATACACTTTGATAGATGCTTGTAATACTTTTATATCTTCATATATAACTCCTAGTAATGTGTAGCTGCTGGATGGGGATTGATAAGAACAGATTTGTTTAAATAGGGCAAATAAATTACAAAATGCACTGAGAAAGGGAACACCAAGGGAACACTATTTGTCACTATTGTCAAATAAAAACATCTTTTTAATTTGTACCTTCTGTCTTTCAAGCAGGAACAACTCAAAATGATCCAACAACAGCATCAACAGAAATAAGTTGTCTATAACGCTGATGAAGCCATTTATTAGACTGCCTTCAAATAGCAGGAACATGTATTAAAAGGAATAAGGTTGCTGGTGATTATGTGATGGAATTGAAAGCACAACAAATGCACAATCATCCCTAATCCTTAGTGAAAGTAAAGTTAGGTCTTTTTACATGTTGCATTTTGATCCGGTCAATATCGTTTGAACATGAAAAACTTTGTGGTTATCCTGGAATTTTCTATCTATTGAAAGGACGATTTACTTCACATATTAAAACTGCTGTTGAGCATAAACAAAATAAATATTTTTATTTGAAATAAAGTGAAATGAACTTCCAAGATCTACCTTAGCTAGAAGCTTGGTGACCACTTGGCCGATGTCATCCCGCCATTCTGGGATGTTCGGGTTAAAACGGTCCAGGTTCCTGCTGAAGCTCAGAGGGATGACTTGAAAGTTATCTAGAAAAAGAAAATCATCACCGCTGTTAGGACGCAAAACCTAAATTATCAGAGAAGTCTAGATTAGGCCCAGCAAACCACAGCTGTGGGAACACACCGCTTGCACTGAATGGACAGGTATGCATTGCTGCCAATGACCTTGGAGGGAACATGACGGACAGCTAGTCTACACATTCACACAGCACTGTTAGCAAAACAGCTGGCAGTAGCTTGCTGGGTTGTGTGGAGTGAACTGAATTGGTTCGACTAGATTAAAGTGGACCATACAAGTGATATCTAAATGCTATAATTTAACTGAATGAGATCCTAGTCGAAATACAGACATAAATAGCAGACTTGATGTGAAATTACTTCAGTGTATCATTCAGCACTCAGGGTTCGTCTGGAAACAAAATAGCTATAAAACACATTTTGATACAAAACAAGATTAGAGAATATGTAGGTTCAGTCCTACATTAAAAATGTGAACATGAACTTCTAAAAAATATGCCCGTGAATTAATTTAGCTCTTTAAGGACAGAAATCAAAAACTTTATACAGATTCATTCATACACACATTCACAGTCAAGGTGAATGTGTGTGTGAATGGGTGGATGACTGATTGTAGTGTAAAGCACTTTGGGGTCCAGATTGGCTTACCATAGACTCTGACAATCTTTGTATCCTGTACCATGGAACGGCCGTTGGAAGCCTGGACGGTGACGGAAACTTCTCCGCTCTCTGGGAAACGGGTCAAAAGGCTGTTCTGCAGGGTCAGTTTGGGCTGGGAGAAAGAGTGAGAACTTTTAGAAGGGGGGAAAGGAAAATATAGAACAACAGAAATCAGCACAAAAATAACTTAAGTGTCTATTTATTTATTAAATCTGTAATAATCAAGTTATTATGCATAAAAAATGAAATTGTTATGCAGTGTAAAATATGCCACATTGTAAGGTTTGCAATAATTGTCTTCATTAACATCAACTGATGCAGGCTATTACTTTAAGAAATGACTGACTAAACTGACTCCATTTTGCAAACAGACCATGCACAATGTTGAAAAAGTAACAAATTTCATTTTTCTCACAAGTTGGTGAAGCCCAAAAAATAGCTTATGGTGTTTTGTACAGGTATGCACATCCTTTGAACTTGCTCACATTGTTTCACGTTACAACCAGAAACCTCAACACAAGTTATTGGAAATTCATGTGACAACCCGACATAAAGTAATGTATAATTATGAAATGGAAGAAAAAGTTTATATTTTTCTGAATTTCCTACAAATAAAGTCTGAAAAGTCTGCTGTGCATTTGTATTCTGCCACCTTCACATCGATACACCTAAATGCATTCCAGTGCCAACATTTGCTATAGAAATTGATAAATAGAAATCACCAGGTGTCATCTAATCTCAATATATATCCAGTTGGTTGAGAACAATGGAGAACAAACAGCAACATAAAGACAAGGCAACACAGCTGACAAGTCAAGGAGAATGTATTGGAGATGTTTAATGCATAGTTAGGTTATAAAACAACATCCTGAGTGTTCATTTTTAAAAATGGAAAACTTTTAACACAACTGTAATTCTACAAAGACAAGGCTTTCAACCTAAACTGACAAACCAGGAAGGTAGCATTAATCAGAGAAGCATTCAGAAGCTCTGTGGCAACACTGAAGGAGCTGCTGAGATCCACAGCAAAAACTATAGATTGTGCACTCAACAAATATTGCTTTTATGGACAATGGACAAGTAACAAGACGAAAGCGTATGTTCAAAGAATGAAAAGCAATTTCCATTCGCAGTGTCCCACATCTTTGTAGAGGTCACAGCAAGTCTGTGGACGAAGGTGCTCTGGTCAGATGAGACCAAAATCCAACTTTCAAGCCTACATGCAAAACACAGTGGGATTTGGAAAACTAATACTGTATATAAATCTGAGTATACCATCCCCACCATGAAACATGGTATTGGCAGCATCATGGTGTGGGGATGGCGTTCCTCAGCAGGGAAGAGAATACAGGCCAATAATGAAAAAAGCTGCTGGACAAGGCAGACGATTTGAGACTGAGGTGGAGGTGCAATCTTCCAATGACAATGACTCTGAACATTGTCTCAGACCTATTATAGAATAATTTAGATTTAAGGCATTTTAGCCCAGTCGAAGTCTAGATTTAAGTCCAAATAAGACATGGAAATTCGTATTTAAGAGAGGCTCTTCATCCAATTTCACTGAGGTTGAGCTCTTTTAGAAAGAAATGGGCCAAATTTCCAGTCTCCAGACGTGAAAGCTGGTAGAAACAAACCCCAAAGACTTGCAACTGGACTTCTAGTGTTGACAAAGAGGCTGAGTAAAAGTGTTTGAAAACTATATATCAATTTCCTTCCACATTACAATTATGCACTACCATCACATGCACCCCAATAAAAAGATTGATGTTGGTGGTTAAAATTTGACTAAATGTGAAAAAATGGGTACAAATATTTTTGCAAGAGGCTGTAAAAGACAAAAATACAGAATATATCAAGTGGGATGTTGAGCTGAGATATAATACCGGCACATCTCCAAATATAATATAATGAAAAAATACATTATGTTTGTTACTCATTTCGGAAAGTGAAACTTATATATAGACTCCTTAGACATAGAGTGAAATATTTCAAGCCTTAATTTCCTGTAATTTCGATGTTTATGGCTTACAGATAATAATATTCTAATTATGGCTTACAGATAATGAAAAACCCCTAATTAGAATATTATCTGTAAGCCATAATCATTAAAATTACAAGAAATAAAAGCCTGAAATGACTTTCACTTTCTGAAATGAGTGACAAAAAACATTTAACTTTTCACGATTTTCTATTTTTTTTATGTACCTGTATATTTCTGTCTATCAATAATTCAATTCAGTTTTCAATTCAGTTTATTTATTTAGTGCCAATTCACAACACATGTTGTCTCAAGGCACTTCACAAAGTCAGGTACATACATTCCAATTAATCCTAACCATTGAACAGTGCAGTCAGATTCAGTTATTTATTCAAATTGGATAAAACGTTTTTCTGTCTAAGGAAACCCAGCAGATTGCATCCAGTCGGTGACTTGCAGCATTCCCTTCTCCTGGATGAGCATACTGCTAAATGACAACTGAAGACATTGAATCTTACCTTCAAGCTGTCACCGAGCCACCAGTAATAGATAGTCAGGTTGGCTTCAGTGGGAAGAACCACAGCCGTCAGATTGACTTCATGGTTTCTCCTGGCGATGGGGACGGCTTCCAGGTGCACTTCCTGCAGAGGGTCTGCACAGGATGTAGATTTTTAATTATTACATCTCCACATTTTCATTTGACTTTGCTTCACTCTAAAAACTGTTTAGTTGGAAAGTCCCAATGTCCTCACCACCTCTCTTGTCCTACTGAAAAGTAGGACAAAGCTTAAAAGTAAAAAGCCACATTCAACAAGACTGACACAGTGTCCCCTGCTCTCCTTACACACCAAGGAGCACATCTGGTCAATTTGAGTTTAACATCCTGCCTAAGTGACATAAAGAAGAGTGAACAGGTTAGAGATGTTGGATGATCTGACTTGCAAACAACTGTTCTAAGTGTAGATGAAGCAGTAATAAATTCCCAGAACTCTTAGCTGTGCTTCAATCAGCAGCACTAGTACTTTTCACAAAGAATGTTGCGAATGTGGCAACATAAAATGTTATGAGTTAAAATTAATATTCTAAAGGTTTAATTTTAAATAATGAAAAAGGGAAAAAATCCAAGACAGAATGATTATTGTATCAATTCAATTGAATTTTCAATTTAGTTTTATTTATATAGCGCCAATTCATGTTATCTCAAAGCACTTTACAAAGTCAATTCAATTGGAGTACTTTCTATAGGAAAAGAAGTAAAACATTATTGGGAGTAGCTCCTTTAGTGGCTTCATCTCGGGGAAAAAGACAGCTAGGCAGATGAACCCAGATATCACTCAAACCATTTCATAAGTCTTTTGAAAAGAATACCGCAATCTGGAAATAATCAAGAGCAACTTCACATGTTTCCATGAGGTAAGGTTAATCCAGCATTGTAGCACCTTTTTTAGCATTAACTTTAAATGCTTAACGACTTCCAGGACTTGTTAGTCATTCCAGAATTTTCTTAGACAAACCTCTTCTGTATTTCATTTTAATGAAAAAAACCAAAGAAATATTTTTTTGATTGGTGCACAGTCTTCCTTTTGCCTTTGTTTCTTTGGCTGCAGTGTGTTGAACACCCTCAGGCGTGTTTAAAGGAATGAAAGAAGCATTTTAGTCCAGTTAACACTGACTGACACTTATTGTCCATTCCAGCCTTAAAATCTTAGATCTGCCCCTACATTACAAATTACACTACATAAGTGCAATGCAAAGCATTGGATGCAGTTGTGTAAAACACGACAACACTGGATTCTAGAGCAGTGGAGACTTGTTCTCTGGGTTGACAAATTATGCTTTTCTGTCCAGCAATCTAATGGAAAAGCATGTGTTTGGCAGTTCTCAGCAGAGCTTGTGCTCTTAGTTCAAGTTAAAATAACTCTTGGTGCAGCATGCAGAGGCATTTTTCTACCTGAAAGAAAAAAAAAACACACCTTTAGAATACAAAGTAGGGAAAATATGGTTGACTGGGAGACACACCTATGACCTGGATGTACATGGTGGCCTCGTCATGTCCCGCAATGTTTTCCGCCTTCACCGTAACCTTGTAAATGCCCGGGTTTTCATAACGATGTTGGATGGGCTCATCCGTCACCGTCAGGTTCTGGTAAATGGTTCGAACCCCATCACCGAGGTCCACCTGATACTTTGTGCTGCTCGTGTCGCCCTGTTAAGAAGAAATGCCGACTTTAAAATGATTCCAGTGAAATATCAGAGGTAGAACCAGGGAGAAAGCAGCCTTTCCCCTACCTGCTCCTGATGGACAATAAACGTGACGTCATCACCAGAAGCCACAGCCAGCATCTGGCCTTTAATGCCGACCTTCAGTCCTTTAGGGGGCAATAGGGGGCAGCTGTGCTGTTTGGCACTTTGCTGCTTGTTAAGGCCTCCTTCACAAGTGTTTGCTATCACCTTCCTGTAGCTGAGACATAACGGAGAACAATGCATGTGTGAGCATGAGGGTGGACGACAAGTGGTTAAGAGGGCAGTTAAACCACCATAAAAGCAAGCAAACAGCTAAATTAGAGTAAATAAAAATGGAATAGTTGCACCATAAAGAAGCAAATAGGAGAAAAAAAGAATATCCTTATTATTTCAAGAGTTTTTCTGCCCAAGGTTAAATACACAATACATTTTTAAATTCCCAAGAGTGCGAGCCACACTGGTTTCTTCTAGACTTTCTAGGGTTAAACTAGACTACTCACTGTCTACAACTCAAACACTAAATTAACCCTTATATTGACACATATTGTCTATGTGTCAGAGAGAGTTAAACCCTTCTCTGAGGACAACATACACTATATTGTCAAAAGTATTGGGTCACACCACCAATGAATTCCAGTGGTTGTGAGTATACTGTAAGAAATGGCATTTTCCTGCAGAAACACAAGAGAAAGCTTCATTGACACCTAAACAGAAGAAAACAAGATTCCCATGAAGCGGCCATGCTCTGTGGATGACATTTTGTAATCAATTCTCTTTGTTGGCCAAGGAGACGATGGTAGAAGGTCTGTTTGGTTCTATCCCAAAGAAAGATCTAAGGAGGTCTGCATGAAGAAAGCAACCAAATTTCAACAGTGATCAGTATTATAGGGCTTTTCGTGAGGTGAAAGGTCACATGGCCACCATACAGTCTGGATTTCAGTCTAACTGAAAATTTATTGAGGGGATAAAACTCTATCATGCAAAGCTGGTCAGCCAGCCAGATGTTTTTCATAAGTAAAGTCCAGGTCAAGAATTCAGAAAAGCCAGAGGAGGTGCAACAAAGTAGGAATTCTGGTGGGTTTTTTTTGGTTCATAATTCAATTGTTTCCTCAACGTTAAGTGATGATTTTTCTTTTTCCATGAAAGAACATTCTGGGATTTAATAATGTCAGAATAATGTTAAATAAATAAAACAAACTACAATTTTCCTTTTTCTTCTTTGGTTCAGAATATTATTATTTGCCATGAACTGTGGCTCTTATTCAGATATAGCAGGGAATCATGGGTGAAAACACAGATAAAATGGCTTTTTATTAACTGTGAGCGTGAACATACCCAGTGCTAGACTCGTAGTTCTGTCCAAGGTGGCAGTTCTCAGGGGGTGATTCTGGATCATGCCAGAAGTCAGGGAAACATCGATCCCCCTCCATGTAGGAGCGCTCAAAGCCGTAATCACTGCATGAACACAACAGTAAGGGTCGCAATTAGAATCAGAGTCCAGCTCAAAACGTATTTGAAAACCTACATTTTTTACTTTTAATTGCTAGCTCACCAGATGAAGTCTTTGTCGGTGCACTGGCAGGGCTTCGTGGTGAGAGCGGAGGTGTAGCTTTTTCCCTTTATACAGAAGGTGCCCTCCTTTCTCTTCCTGAAAGTCCGCTCTTGGCCCATAATGCATCTTTCTCCCTGAGGGTGACACAAGTGCACCGTAACACTCACAAACCACTTCAGCCTGTGCATTCATATTTAATAATCTAATGCAAATGAACAATCCTACATGCTTCTACATGCTCAGTAATAGAAATATAATCTTGTTTACATGTCAGAGACGCTATCAAAGAACTCATAGGGAAAAAAAATGAATCTCCTTGTGGTTGTGAATTTCATGTGTGATTTACCTGCAAGTCTGTGAGCTGCCAGGACTCGTAATCTGACTCGGTGCACTGACGTGGGAAAGACTGCCTGAAGTCTACTTTGACCAGCTCCCAATCTGACCTGTAGCTGATGTGGCCAAACACCCTGAAAAATAGACCCCACCCACCCCACACACACACACACACACACACACACACACACACACACACATTTGAATAATTTACCTGTTGCTTTAGGGCACCGTAGCTTTAATCTGTGTTTAGTTTAGCTTCTAAAATGTTGTTTTCATCCATCAATAATGGGGAGATATAAAAAAAAAATAAATAAATAAATTCAACTCCACAGATGTTTATTTCAACCTTCTTAAAAATAATAACACCACTCAGCTTCACTGACTGTGATGAAGCCTCCATGACACACATGACATGCCTCCACTAGATGGCGGTGTTCTACAATCCAACACAGGACCTTTCCCACTTAGAAACCAAGTTGTCTTTCAGTGGGTGTCACAGCCCTGCTTTTTAAAGCAGACTGATGTGACTCAGGTCAGTGACTTCAACATATGTTACTGTGCCAGTGGTTGCCCACCATCACCTTGTTGAAGACCAAGGCAAGCATGACTATTACTGTCTTCACTGGCCTTAAAGAGAACACGATGGATGTCTTTCCTTGGACTCGCACAGGGCCTCACAAAAGTATTAAAACTCCTTGGATTTTTGTTCACATCTTGTCATGGTGCAAGCACAGTGAAGTTGTGTATTTTATTAGGGTTTCATGTGGCGAGCAACACAGAGTAGAGCACCATTGTTAAGTACGGGAAAAGTAATACACAAGTGTGATGTACATTTATGTTTACCCCCTTTTCTCTGATACCCCTGGATAAAAGTCAGTGCAACCAGTTGCATAAAGAAGACACTAAATTCATAATCTCTGTATATATCCAGGTGTTCTTTGAAGGCCTCAGAGGTTTGTGTGCGAGCACTAGAGAACAAACAGCATCATGAAGACCAGGTAACACAGAGAGAGAAAGTCATGGAGAAGTCTATAAGAGTCCTATAAAACAGTGTCACAAGCGTTGGACATTTCAAGGAGCACTGTTCCATCCATCAGCTAAAAACGGAAAGAGGATGGCACAGCAGCAACCCTACAGGCAGCCAGGAAGTCCAGGGTGACTCTGAAGGAACCTGCAGCCTCTAAAACTTTGCACTAAGAAAGGTTTTGTCCTCTCTCCCTGGGTTGCAAGAACATAATTGGTATCATTCTTGAGGCTCGTATTTGACACTTAACCTGGACAGAGCGTTTTTTTCCGGCATGGTGACTGCTGCAATGTGGGCTTCCGACCTCACTCTACAAATCTGGCCTATATGGAAGTGTAAGAAGAAAGTTAGTGCTGAAAGAAAGCTGTGAAACTCCCAGCAAACATGTGGAGGAATGTGGCCAAATTTGAATTTTATGGCTTAAGTTCAAAATGTTAGGTGTGGCATAAAATAACACTGCACATCACTGAAATACACAGTCCTGACTGAAAAAACAAGGTGGTGGCAGCGTCATATCATTTTTACAGTAGAAACAGGGAAGATGTCTGAGTTTATGGGAGGATGCATGGAGCTAAATGCTCAGCAAGCATCCAAGAAAATGTCTTTGAGGTTTTAAAAACTGGAGACTGGAACATAGGTTTGATCAGTGTGGTCTGAACCTTTTGCCACGTGGGCCAAAATTGTTGAGTTGAAAGTTTGTGTGGGCCAAAACATAAATACATTAATTTCCTTGAATAAAAAAAAGCCAAAATAATTTGGTGGAATTTTGTATTTTCATTGCTCATCAGTAAACTATTGACGCAATAATTTAAGGTATGAATTTTTATAGAAAAGGAATCTGCAAATCATTGTGGATCTGAAAAAAGTCATTTCAGTCGGTAGTCCAAGTTTCCTTTCCTTTCCTTTCCTTTCCTTTCCTTTCCTTTCCTTTCCTTTCCTTTCCTTTCCTTTCCTTTCCTTTCCTTTCCTTTCCTTTCCCACTAAAAGATACATTTTTTACTATTTTTTGTCACTGCAATGTACTTTTTCATCATGTAAAGCACTTTGAATTGTCTTGTGGCTGAAATGTGATATACAAATAAACGTGCCTTGCCTAAATCTCACTGTTGTCTGAGGCTCACGCACCTTTAATGTCTAACCGCATGTTTCACAGCTGGCTGTCGAAGTCCTAACAAGACCTCCTCCCCGTTTCAACTCAAGCTTTGTAATGAATTCCAAAACTATGCTGAGTGTTCCTTTTCTAGTCCAAATCTGCTCTAATACACCTAAAACTACATCTTTCTAATTTTAAAAGACTTATTGCTTTATCTGTGCTCAGATTTCTGCCAGCCTCAGAGTTGATTTAGCATCATGATGTTCTAGTGGTGAATTGGCACTTCTGAGCCACTAGAGCGCTATCAGTGGACAAACAACACTCCATAGAGCCGAGTGAAAACAACTCAATGCTCATTAACAGATCCTCTCACTAAAGAACACAAAGAAAATGCCAGGACGAGATGTGCTCAGGCGTCATTTTCTGGGGTGTTTTGGTGCCAAAAGATATTGGCTGCCGAGATGGTTTGGAGGAATTCCTTATAGTGAGAAGTTCCTGCAGCGTTCTTGCAGAGAAAAGGAAATGAGGAGTGAGCTGATGATCTTCTATGGCAGTGTGTATTTTTGACACATTTTAACATCAGTATTCTTTGTCTGTCCAGGCTTTGATTTGACCAGCTGTCATTAGTATGAGTGCTGGATGAGCTCTGCCCCCCTACCTGTCCTTGGTGCTAAGTCACCGCTCAAAGACTTCATTATGGGATGGCAAGCCGTGGTGTCAACAAATCGAAACTCCATGGCTAAGAAATAGAGCCTGCCTAATCTGTCAGACAGGAGCTGCCTTCAACATCCTTCCAACCCTATCTTTCCAGAGCCAGATTAGGAACAAATATCTGTGTGTGTGTGTGTGTATGTGTGTGAGTGTGTGTATATGTGTGTGTGTGTGTGTGTGTGTGTGTGTGTGTGTGTGTGTGTGTGTGTGTGTGTTTCAACCCATTGACATGGAAGGTAATTGTGACTGAACCTATATGCTGAAGCCTCTTGTCCTTGTGTGTCTGTGTAAGTGTGTGTGTTGGCGTGTATCCTAGTGTTTGTGGCCTTCTCTTTGCCCTTCTCAGCAGATTACAGCTGAAAGATGGCCTTATCTATCCACCTGGGTGTGGAGTCTCAGATGATGTGACAGGTTTCACTTCAGTTAACTTTCAGATGGAGGGATTAGCAGAAGACAGGAGCTGATTTCATGCCCCAAAAAAGGATATAGTCTGAGAATGCATTCATCTGACTTTTCCCCACTTTTCACACCAAATAATTATCAGAAAATCAGCTATTTTAACAGTTAAATACACTGTAAATCTAATCAAACTGTTGGTCTTTTTGTTGCATCAATCTGGCTAAAGGAGTAAGGTTAAAAATAAAAAGACCACCCAGAACTCAAACAAAGGGCCGGCTACATTTATTGGCATCACTAACACTAACCCTAAACTTTTTTATTGGGGGAAATAAAGTCACAAAATCACAATACAACCCCATTTTTCCTTCTGACTGGTATGTTTAAGGATTGGTATTTCAAAGAGCCCACTTCATGCATGAACAAGGATTGCTGGAAATTTAAAACCAATGTTCCTTGTGGGGGGGGGGGGGGGGGGGGGGGGGTTTGCCTTTCTTTGCTCTCCTATCTAAAAAACTGAAATTGTTACTTTTGAACGTTTAATAATATTAAATTCTGGCCATGAACACAGATGTTCTAAACTTCTCAATGGACAACAACTGATGACATCATGATGGGTGTTTTCTGGTGTTCTAGTCCTAATTCAGATACAGAAACGAGCCACAGAGGAAGATGGGCTGACTGGGGCAAACAAATAGAACCATCAAAGAAGAGGCCTTGTTCAATCTGTAAAGACTCTTCGTTAACATTTGGCTACAATTTTCTGTTTTGTTCATTATCCAATCTTCAGTTCTGAAGACAACTTTTGTTTGCTTTGCTTTTGTGCACCTGTAGCATAAAACAGGTCCAGCTTATCCAGCAATTCTGCTTCTATACTTGTTCACAATTCTATTCTGAAGTTCAAGAGAGGAACCACGGAGGTGTTTTGAGAACACGGCTAGGAACAAGACCTCCATCCAGTCTGAGTGGGACCTTCAAACAACAGCTGTCACCAGTAGGGGACCTGGATCTGCTGAGGTCCAGACACTGGGCCGAAAGAGAGGTGATATTTGACCAAAGTAGAACCTTTCCCATCAGCAATTGATGGTAGCGAGAGCTGACGGACCAACGGTAGCTAACTCAAGTTCGTAATTTCTTTTGTCTCTGAAAACATTCCTTAAATTTAAAACAGGTATTTTGAACCCCAAAATTATGCAGAAAAAGAGTTATAGAAAAATTTTGAGAGCTACTGATTTCTAATTTTGATGAAGTAACATTTTTTTATTCAGTGAATGATAACCTGAACGTTCGTTCCATGGGAATTTCCTTTTAAGTATTTAGATGGCTTGTGCTCTGATGTTATTGTTTATATTTTTTACTTACATAATCATTAAGATATACTGCTGTAATTTACTAAGAAGATAATTGCAATATATTCCTTCAGTTTTTTCAACGTTTTGCCAGAACTAACATTGAACTGTTCAGCCAGACTTAGCCTCTTCAACACATAAATGAGCAAAGCTGTAATTACGTTGGGAGTCAGGTTTTTGGTGTGGCTAAAGAGGCTAACATAGCTCAGAAAATTACCCTAAGGAAAATGATACCCTACAAATAACTTGTGAAGCCTTAATACCTAGTATTTCTGTACCATTCATCCAATTTGATATATATGAAAAACGAAATGTTACATTTTAAAAAGCAGAGTTCTGCTCTACCTAGCTGGCTGGCGAAAAGCCAGCATGGA
Organism: Girardinichthys multiradiatus; assembly: GCF_021462225.1. Taxonomy (NCBI): domain Eukaryota; kingdom Metazoa; phylum Chordata; class Actinopteri; order Cyprinodontiformes; family Goodeidae; genus Girardinichthys; species Girardinichthys multiradiatus. The sequence continues at coordinate 38,471,606 of NC_061807.1, forward strand.
GAAACACACAAAAAGGACAAAAAACGAGCCCAAACTACATGAGTTAAATGTCAGACAGGAGAGAAAAGACAGGAAGGAAGGCCATGGATCTGATTGGGCTTTTTCTTCCATCGACCTCTACTGTAATGTCAATTTAGAGGTCAGGACAGAGAGGACAGCTTTGAAGGAAATCAGGTGTGAGACCAGCTGCAGTTAGCACCACGAAATTGGTTGCCCCGCTCCAACAAATTGCAAAAGAATTGTTGTGATGGAAGAGTAACTTGAGCCCCCCTCTTAAATATAGTTTGCAGCCTGGGAGGTTATGTCAGATAACTCATTAGAAAAAAGCAGAAAGTGTGAGAAGAGCTCTGAGAGCTTGGGTAGACAGTAGATAGTATTTGGCATTACTCTAAAAATAAAATCCATAGTAACCTTTTAGCATAATGTTTTTGAAGTGCTCTGAAAGAGAAATACTTCTGCCTCCTTCTATAAAGAGGACACACTGCTTGTCTCTTCTCACAGGTTTTAGAAATCTAGCAGATCAGCTTTTGTTTCAGACCAGTTCAGGTAAACTGGGCTACAGATTAAGCAATGATCCAACAAAACAAAGAGATTATGAACGAAGAAGCAGCTAAATTACTGATTGTTTTCCACAGGGGAAGAGCGCTGGGCCCCTGTTTGAACGATCCACAGGAAAAGAGTTTGTGAAAGCGAAGAAGGAAAAGCTGCACAAGTAAATGTGTTTTTCCAGATTTAGGACTTTTTTTCCAGCCCTCAGACTATGCTCAATATAAACTATACAAGACGAAGAACACAATCCTCCTGTGTTTCGGAATCCACACCAAAATATTCTTACAAGTTTCAGACAATTTCATTTCAATCAAGTTCATCCCACATAGATTCTGCTCTACTGTTCAATTGTTAGGATTAATTGGAATGTATGTACCTGACTGTTGTGAAGTGCCTTGAGACAACATGTGTTGTAAATTGGCGCTATATAAATAAAACTGAATTGAATTGAATTGAATAAGGGTGTCCCAGTAGCATGCCTTAAACTGAATCTTTCTGTTTCTTGGAGATTGTTTTTAAACTCACGTCATAACAAGGGTCTCGTCTCCTGGTTCACTCAGGAGTCCATCAACGAACACAGACGTGCTGGTAAAGTTGTGAATATTCCAGGTTCTTCCTTCATCAATACTAAACCTGTAGAAAAGAGAAGGAGCATTGATAATTATTAGCACTCAGAGCAGAGAAGCAACCATGTCTGTCCAACTTGTATGACTGGAACACTACAAGCTGGATGAACTGCATTATTTTTTACCTTTTTTAAATAAACCAAGTTAAGGCAAATGTTTGGAATTTTATTCATATTTATTTCAATTGTGGTACAAATACAATTCAGCATTCTGTCTGTTTTACAGCATGATGTTAAACTAGGTGCCAATGTTGCAATGCAACATGTCGCCTTCAAAATAAATCTTTGGGTGGATTTTAATTGTATGAATGTTTACTTTTGGATTTTCTGTTGATCACTGCATGCCCATCCAAGATAGCTACAGCCCCAAATGTGGGCCGAGGATCATAAAATGCTCAGATCTGCATTAGAATATAACTGGTTTGCAGGAGATTTAACAAACCGAATTCAAAATTAAAGTAATCATCATGCCTCCACACCTTTTAAAAATTTTAAGAGAAAAAGGAATAGGTCAAACACTATTTCCATCATGGGAGAAGAGCTGGAGGTGGTGGAGGAGTATAAATACCTCGATGTTCACCTGGACAACAGACTGGAGTGGAGATGCAACTGTGATGCCATCTACAAGAAGGGACAGAGCAGACTGTACTTCTTGAGGAAGCTTAGGACCTTTGGTGTTTGCAGCAAGATGCTGCATATATTCTATAAGTCTGTTGTGGAGAGTGTGATATCTTCTGCCATCATCTGCTGGGGAAGCAGCATCAGAGCTTGGGACTTAAAAAAGCTCAACAAGCTAATAACGAAAGCTGGCTCTTTGGTTCGGAGACTCCTTTGGAGCCTCTGGAGATCATTGTGCAAAGAAGGATTTTTCATAAAATGATGAACATTATGGAGAACCCTAAGCATCCTCTTCATCAGACTGTTGTACAACAACAAAGTGTCTTCTGTCAGAAGCTTCTTCAGATCTGCTGTGAGACGGAGCGCTACAGGAGATCCTTCCTGCCCACAGCCATCAGCATCTACAACGGCTCTTTGAAGAAACCTGCATAATATGAGCTTCATCAACAATTCATTGATTGAAGTAGAATTGAAAATATCTCGATATGTTGCAAAGTGCATGAAGACTTTGCTGGTTATTATCATGATTAGATTGAAAAAAATGTCTCCCCACGATGCCTGAGAGCCTGCGCTGACCAACTGGCCCCCATTGTCGCTGAGATCTTCAACAAGTCCCAAGAGCTGTGTGAGGTTCCCTCCTGCTTCAAACACTCCACCTTCATCCCAGTACCCAAGAAACCCACCATCACAGGATCGTATGACTACAGGCCTGTCTCCCTGACGTCTGTGGTCATGAAATCCTTTGAGCGACTGTTGTTGAAACAGCTGAAGGACATCACAGGCCCCCTGCTGGACCCCTGCCTACCGGGCAAACAGGTCGGCAGATGATGCTGTCAATTTGAGACTACACTATATCCTGCAACACCTCGACCACCCAGGGATGTACCCAGGATCCTGTTTGTGGACTTCAGTGTGGTTTGGCTCATCCACAAAACAGGACAGGTCCAGAACAACACATGATCTCACATTACATTCTCTTGGAAAGTCACTTGTGTATATATGTACATTCAATGAGATATATATTTTTGTCATTTATTACATAAAAATAATAAAATAATAAATCAACTTCCTTGTTTGTGTGTACAAACTTGGCAATAAAGTTGATTCTGATACAATGTGGTCATTCAGAAAGCTCCTTATAGTTTGTAAAACTGTTGCTTTCTTTGATTTTGATATTAATTGACTGAACATGATTTTTTTCAGATTTAGGGCTTAGAAAACACACAAAATCAAAATATGGCTATGCATGCCAGCACACTCAGAGTTTGCCATTAGTTTCCTTTTTTTTGAATAAATCCCATGTAAAAAACAAGAGCCATCTGCTCTCCTTTAGTCACCGTGCCAACCATTTCAGCTGCTGACAGTGGCAGCAGCGCTGAGTAAGTGTGACTGCGTGATGGAGAGGGATCAGTGAGGAATCAAGCAGTGTCTCGATTACACAACAAGGCTGCATGTTTTAATGATGCTCTTACTGGGACCACAATAAGATAATCAGCAGTGAACATGCACAGCGAGAGGAAAACAGAATAGATCAACAAAGCTACTAAGGATGGAGTTGCAAAGCCTCATTATGCATCAAGAATAGCTGAATCTAACGATGCTGGACGTCTCTTTTCTGATAACAAAACCTGTTGGGTGCTCAATCTGAGGGCTTTGTCAATGTCTGAAATGATTGCTTCTATCGTTCAGGTATACAGATGATGAAAGTAATTTTGAATTACAAAAGCTCTTTTATTTTCATTCTGCTTGGATCCTTCTTCAGTTAGAGACAAAGGGCCTGATCTTCAAAGATCCCAAATAGGGGCGCTAAATCGCTTGGACAAAATAAAAGTTGCACGTGCAATAAGTGGGCATGTTTTGTGCGATTTTCAAAGATTGCGTGTGCAATGGATAACAGGTACAAAGAGGTGCAGACCGCCCTATTTAAATAAGGAAATTGTATGTGTTACTGGCTGGCTGGTACTGTCCCCAGCGGTGCTAAAGGAAAAGCGAACAAAAGCTATGCCACTTTAAACATATAGGGGTTGTTGAGCTGCATCATTATAAATGATCCAGTTGCTAATCGTTTCCTTCTGTTCCATTCTGCTCCTGCTTTCCTGGACTGTTACAGTTAGTTATCCTTTCTCGACGCTATTCACAGCAGCAGGTTTTTCAACTCAGCCTCCGCTCTGATGAGTTTATCACTCCTATCTGTTCATTTGCGCAGGGTGCCTCTGAGTGCGTAATTATGCATGCAGAAGGCTGAGTTTGTAGTTGTTCTGCAAGCAGATGCTTTATGTTTGGGGTTTGGACGGACCCACTTTAATTAAAATATTGAGTCTATTGTGCAGGAGGGCAGAGTTGTGTCCAAAGTAGCGCGTGCCCTCTGCCATTAGTGCGCACACGTGGAAGCTGGTCTACGCTGACAGCACCATAGGAGCCCGCACAGCTCGTTAACTGTGTTACTCAACATAACTTGCAACGGTTGAAGCTTAGAAGTTGGCCAATCAGTATTAACAATTAAAAAGACAAATATGTCTGTTAATTAATTTATTAGAGGTTTGCCTCCCTTGATCTTTTAAAAGTGACCTATTATACTTCCTTTAAACATTTGGGATGGGTCTATGGGATATACAAAACATGTTAATTACTTTTTGCACAAAATCATTGTCAGAGAATGAGATTTCATCTCCTCAGTTTTTTGAGCTCCTTTCAGAATGAGCTGTTTTAGGGCTTCACTTTTATGCAAATTAGCTGCATCTGGCCACGCCTCCAAGAAGCAATTCATAGACATGAAAACGAAACCAAAACTTATAAGACACAACAATAAGTATTTACATTTCTGTAATCTGCAGATTTCCCATGAACAGTATAGGGTCAGAATTTTTCGTCAGTCTAAGTCTTTCTGCAAATCCTGACATGTACTGATGTGACTTCTAAAAGCAGTCCGTGGTGAAGTGATTCACTCAAACTAGTACTGTCTTCAGAAATGTGACTGGAACATTGCCCTCAAAAATAAAATGAAGCCACAAATCTCTATTACCCGACAGCAGGAGAATGCGCATGGACACATGTGGGTCTTTGCAGCCAACAACATAACAGCCATTGTCAAGCGCCTGTACGGTAAAACCAGTCGACAAGACGTGATCCTCTACTGAGAATCAAGTGGGTGGAGCTCTGCTTCAGTCGCTAGTCAGGGGCGGGACTCAGGTAACGTTGCTAGGTGCCAGTGTAATTGTGACGTCGCAACTGCACAGCCTTTAAAATAGTATGTTTTCTAGGAAAAATAAAAAACATTCATTTATAGCCAAAAAACAGATGAAGCATTAGAGACGTAAATGGAAATATAAAAATATCAAAAAGTGAATTTTGCATAATAGGTTCACTTTAATTCCTTTCGGAAACTCCCCGCATTCTTTTTGTTTTGAGAGTATATGTTTAAAGACTTCATAGTTTATCATAAACAGCCGCAATATGTAAGCATGAATGTAATATTAGGAATATAAAAATAGTTTGTTGTGGGAGTTGGACGTCTGTATATCATAGCTTTGCTAATTTTAAAACATAACTGTCCTGCAAGGAATTTAAATTGAACATTTATGCATGTAAAAATAATTTATTTTCCAATGATTGCACTGAATTCATTTGGGGTTTTTTTGCCAATATTTTAACAAAATACAACATGTTTGATTGTATAAATTGTTTTTTGGTGACACAGAAGCATGTTTTATTATACAAACCCTCCACTGGCATATGTTTACATTCAAAAAACCGAATCCAACTGATCCAGCTCCTATTGCTTTGCAATCTATCCCTCTTTCTCGCCAGCAGACATTTAGTTAGACAGCAGACATTTAGTTAGACATCCCAGTTAGTACCTGCATTTCAAACGTGCTAAATCTAGACACAAGACCAGCATCATTTCAGGTTTGATAAATCGCATTGCGGGTGGTAAGGAATTACATTTGCATATCCCACCTCCCATAACTGTATGCGTTTGGGTCAGTATCATGTGTTTTACAAATACACGAAGGCAAACACCCAAAAAAGTTTGCGCACCTCGTTTTTAGATCAGCTTTGCAGATGCCAACGGGTTTGCGTGTGGTTTTGTGAACGGAGACCTTTTGAAGATGAGAGCCAAAGGGATTTTGGAAACACATTAAAAAATTTTATATAATGACATCAGAGACACTCTTGATCTCATACATTTGTAAACTGACATTTATTTGTCCTGTTTGTAATCTGTCAGTCATTTGGGCTCACTCTAATTCTGTCAGGCTACAACAATAACAACAGCAAAAAACCCACCTGAGATATTCTGATGCCTTCTTACATTGTCAGGTCTCAGTTTGATCTAACAATGCAAGTCCACCAGATCTCAATCAGCTTTGGCATGTGATCTAACGGCACATTATAGATGAGCAACTGACAATCCCTCAGCCCACTGCATGGTGCCATCATGCCACTTTGAGGAAAATTTCAGACCCCTTGTTCAAACTATTTCTTGAAGAATTAAGTCAGTACTGAAGGCTGGATCCATCCCAGTACCAGCAGGGTGTGCCTATTAAAGTTGCTTTTTAGTGAATGTTAAGCCCATTTGCTTTAGAACATGTTATTGTGGTCTTTCCACCAGCTTTTCTAAAGCATACACTCACTGGCCACTTTGTTAGGTACACCTGTGCAACTGCTTATTAATCCAAATTTCTAATCAGCCAATCACATGGCAGCAACTCAATGCATTTAGGCATGTAGACATGGTCAAGACGATCTGCTGCAGTTCAAACCGAGCATCAGAATGGGGAAGAAAGGTGATTTAAGTGACTTTGAACGTGGCATGGTTGTTGGTGCCAGACAGGCTGGTCTGAGTATGTCAGAAACTGCTGATCTACTGGGATTTTCACGCACTACCATTTCTAGAGTTTACAGAGAATGGTCCGAAAAAGAGAAAATATCCAGTGAGCGCAGTTCTGTGAGCACAAATTCCTTGTTGATGCCAGAGGTCAGAGGAGAATGGCCAGACTGGTTGGAGCTGATAGAAAGGCAACAGTAACTCAAATAACCTCTGGTTACAACCAAGGCAAGCATAAGAGCGTCTCTCAACGCACAACACATCAAACCTTGAGGCAGATGGGCTACAGCAGCAGAAGACCATACCGGAGGCCACTCCTGTCAGCTAGAACAGAAAACTGGGGCTACAATTAACACAGGCTCACCAAAATGGACAATAGAAGATAGGAAAAACATTGCCTGATCTGATGAGTCTCGATTTCTGCTGCGACATTCAGATGGTAGGGTCAGAATTTGGCATCGACAACATGACAGCATGGATCCATCCTACCTTATATCAACAGTTCAGGCTGGTGGTGGTGGTGTAATGGTGTGGGGGACACTTTGGGCCCCTTAGTACCAATTGAGCATCATGTCAACACCACAGCCTACCTGAGTATTGTTGCTGACCATGTCCATCCCATTATGACCACAGTGTACCCATCTTCTGTTGGTTACTTACAGCAGGATAACGTGCCATGTCATAAAAAGGAATCATCTCAGACTGATTTCTTGAACATGACAATGAGTTCACTGGACTCAAATGGCCTCCACAGTCACCAGATCTCAATCCAATAGAGCACCTTTGGGATGTGGTGGAACAGGAGATTCGTATCATGGATGTGCATCAAATTCGACAAATCTGCAGCATCTATGTGATGCTATCATGTCAATATGGACCAAACTCTCTGAGGAATGTTTCCAGTACCTTGTGGAATCTATGCCACAAAGGATTAAGGCAGTTCTGAAGGCAAAAGGGGGTCCAACCCGGTACTAGCAAGGTGTACCTAATAAAGTGGCCGGTGAGTGCATAAAATCTCCTTGTTGTTAAGATGAGTGGACTACTTTAATCAATTTCAGTTTCTATGTGAGTGTATAATATACACAGTTCTCCATTTGCGTGTTTAGATGTGTTGCTGTTTTAGTCGCCATGAAAATGCTACTGCTTTAAGGATTTTTCGAAAAGCCTTGAAACAGTCAACACCTTAATCGCTGATACTAAAAGAGCAATCGCTCACGGTAATTAAGCATTATTAGGTTATTAGCACACATCTAGTTTCCCAAATAAAGATATTTTCCACCACATTAAAACTGAATCAGCCTGCTAAATGTAAATCTGTCACGTCGGAGGGACCTGGGAAGTCTCAGACTGTGAGGCTGGAGCACATAATGAGTTATGTGAAAGATGCCTTTTGATGGGCTACAAAATGATCGGCGACACAGGGTGTGCACCAGTTGGAGCTGTGGCAATAACAAATGATCCACTTTACGGAAAGCGCAAAATAGTTTCAGCTTAAAATAGATGCAATAAATCAGTGTGCAAAACCCTGGGAAAAACATCAGCATTCTGTGATCAGCTGTGTTTTGGTTTTATAGAAGTTCTTTCTAAAAAATACATCCAGGAACTCTGTAACAGAACTGTTGCACCGGGTTGGATAAAGCTTCAGAAGGCAGAAATATGAAATAAATGGCTCATTCATTTGTGATATGGCATAGATAACATCATGAGTATTTTACTAATATTTGAGGTTTCTTTTTTCCTTTCACAACTCATTTTGAAAATGATCTAGGAAACTCTTCTGTCAAAATTAATCCCTTTTGAGGTCATGTGAAAGACTCTAAGTCCATCTATAAGGTCATCTGAATTAGGGCTGTGACATATGCTTCGGATTGCATCTTTTCAATAGTTTTTTGATTATAACATTCCTCTTCAACGGCAAAGAGATAGGATCCTGTTAAGCCTGTGAAAGTCCATGTGACCTGTGTGGAAAGGGTGTGTATCTTCAGTGAATTCCAACGTGCAGTGCTATGTTAGATAAGGAGCAATTTCATTAGAGCAATTTCATTAGAGCACAAACATCAAAGCACATAAGCTAACCTGCATGGTTATCCACCCACTACTGACAGGTTTAGCAATCAGTGTATTTATCAAAGAATGGTATCATGGTATCTCTGAAGGAGCTACAGAGATCCACAATTCAGGTTAGCAATTTATTCCACAAATCTGGCCTTCATAAAAAAGAGGCAAGAAGAATGCAGTAGGAAGTCCTTTTTGCAGCTTGCCAGAGGTCTAGGGGACACAGGAAACATGTAGAGGAAGGTGCTCTGGTCATGTGAGACCAAGAATGAATGTTTTGGCCTACATGCTAAATGCTATGTGTGGAAAGACTAACGCTCCACATCTGCCTGAAAACATCAATCTGGAAGCCTGTCTTCATAACTGAAGTGGAAACTGTCAATGGAAAGAATGATGGAGCTAAAGAAATGCCAATTCTGTTAGGATATCTTCAAGAGGCTAAAAGAGACTTAGGACTGGGTTGAAGGTTCACTTTCCAGCGGGACGGCTGAAAACAGCCAGTTTAATGCAGGTGCTGTGTTAACTGACTCTAGTTAATGTTAAGAGATACTAAGACACTGACTATACTATTTTAGATATTTTTTAAAACTGATATTTCTCCTCAAGTGTTGTAAACGATCATGGTCTGTTGAAGTCAAAACAGAACTGCTGCAACACCAGAGGTGTGCCAGAAGATGGCGACGGCGTGGACATTTATGACAAGAAAAATTCACAAGAAAATCCTTGGCGGTTAACACTGTGTACAGTTTGCTCTGAGTCTTTAAATGCTGGTTACATATGAAATGTAATGGAAACAGTGTCAGAACTGGGCTGAGATAGTTTATTCAATGGAAGCTGAACTTTAAATATCTAGAAAGACAAAAAACTATTAGTCAAGTTATTTTTTTTATCACCTCCCAAACCCTAAATATCCTCAGCAAGCTCATATGAAGACTGCTCATAAATATTACCTTTGACCACTTTTGAAAGGCAATGTTTTCTGTTTCATTACCTACAATCAGACATCCTCTGATTTTTTGCAGTTATTGATCGATTGCACTGCTGCTTTCACAAAACAAAACATCAGATATTTTCATTTTCATCGGGTGTACATACCCCTGTGCATATCTTTTCATTAAACTAAAGTAGTGAAATAACCTGTATCATCTGTAGTTTCTAATGAAACTAAAATATATTTGGTAGTAAAGAATTGGTGTAATCTTACTTCAGTATCTTGAGGGGAATAGAGGTGTCCTTGATGGCAACAATGACTCCACCATGGTCCAGATACAGGATATGATGTTCCTCTTCAAAAACCTTAAAGAGCCAACATCAAGGGTTGGAAATTACTTTACAAATAAAATCAATAGATTGTGTTTATCATGATCAATTGTGAAAAGAACAATCGCATCTAGCTGCCACTGTTTGGATTTTTGTGTTAAAAAAAACTGGATGGAAATTGGATTTTCTCTGTCTTCAAGTTTCTCCTCAGAGCAGATAAGCAAGATGAAGGTAAGAGGGAGAGCAGTGAAGAAGTATAAAGGAAAAGTCCATCAAAGCATGCTGTACCTGTCTCCATGTCTTCCCACAGTCTGAAGTGATGTACATCTCTTCCTTATACTCTACAAGTTTGGAGCCGAGGTTACCTGAGGGAAAGATAAAAGTGCAGAGCTGCATCAGGAAGAGGGGACTCCCAAAACAAGCAAGAGTAACAAAAGACGCACAGTAGGAACAGGGCAGAGGTCCACGTCTGGAGAAGGAATACACAACCACAGATGTAGTCACATAGCATGAAGATTTCTACCTCAGGCTACTTTTATTGATTTGATTATTTCTCAACATATACTCACTACCTTCAGGCTGCCAAAATCAATAGAATCCCCCATTTTAAAATTCAGTTTATATTTATCTTAGTTTTTTTCAACTATTTTTGTAAGACTTTAAATTCAATTATTGCAAAATAAAGAAAATGTCCATCATTTTCAGTAATTAATAAAAAAATATACAGTTTCTCTAATGAAACTGTAACACAAGCGTGTAGTCACGTTTCTGTCGGTTTTCAGTCTTCAGTGGATACTGTTTTTCTTTATCCGGGCAGAATATCCTCACTGCAGGGTTTTCTCTTAGTCAGAATAACCAGAACCTTAAAGCAAAAGGCAGCAAAATCTTGATTAAACCAATCCTATTTTGATTCCTAGCTAAGGATCGTTTTCTTCCACCAGCTCTGGTTGAAGTAAAAAAGGAAGTAGTTCTTAATGTTCTTTTTGGTTAGCTGACAAGGTTTTATTTGATCACTGCTGGATTTAAAGCAACAAAGTCTGAGAAATATTTTATTCTATTTCCAGAATCAGTATCAGAAAGTATCACTGATTATTTTGACATCAGAACCACCTGAGAATCGGACAAGCAATTTATAGACGGGTCACAGTTGGACAATTATTTCACACAGGTTGCAGAAGTTCATGATTTGTGAAACCTTCACTTTTTTGTGAAAAAAACAGGGATTTTTGGTTTTCTAAAACCTACTGTGAAAATCTTGTCCTATTCTTGTGAACCTAATACGGTGTATAATACGGTGTATAATATGGTGTATAATCTGGTCCTTATCGTCACACAATATACTATTGCAAGATATTATCAATGTCTTGTATAGAATATCAATTCAATGAAAAAGATGAACATTGTTAGATATGGCAAATCCTGGATTTAGAACCGATCGCAAGTAGAAACACTTAAACAAAAAGAACCAGTGTGGTTCAGTAGGTTGCACTGCTGGGGGAGATCACTGATTCTTCAGCGTTTCACTAAAGCTACATGACAACTGTCACCATTCAACCTTTGGAAAACATAAGGAGGAGGCGTAGGAAATGCCAAGATGTTATAAATGTAACTCAGGCATGACATTATGACCACTGATAGGTTAGGTTAAAAGTGCTCATTCTGCTTTTATGGGGTATTCCTTGTCTGCAGTGATCAGTATCTATTACATGTGGTCCAACTAAAGGAGTGGTGAACCAGGGACGTGGTCCTGGGTGGCCAAGGCTCACTGATGCATGTAGGGAGTGGAGGACGACTCAGCTCAAATTGCTGCTCTTGCTAAAAGATTTAATAATACACAATGCATTGCAGTTTGTTGGGGTTAAATAGCTGGTGACCAGTCCGAAAGCCAATGCCGACCATAATCTTCAGCCTGATTGACAACAGAATAAACAGATTCAAGAAATGCATGTGAAATTATCCACTACTATCTCTGGGCTTCTGTTTTTCTTCTGTAAGTAAAGCTCTATTTACATTTACAACTGTTGTAAGTCTGCCTGGCTCTTTGGATAAAAGACTGTAAGAATAAATGATAAATATGTTACTTTTATTCTTAATGACAATATTTGCACCAAGTTTCAGCAAAATATATTCTCATCTGAAACAGTTGTAAAAAGGTAGCCGTAGTGTGTTCTGGGCTAAGAGTCAGAAAAGAAGCTTTAGATTGAAGGAATTTTGAAGAATTCAATGCTTTAGATTGGGGATTAAGGACTGGAAAAGCTAGAACATTTATTTACCAGAGCCTATTTAATTTTCCATATATATATCCATAAATTGACTATTCCTAAATCATATCCCATACTTTTCCAGACTTTTAATGACTTTTGAGGACTACTTGTGAGCTATTGGTAAGAAGGTATTCATGAACTCAGTGAGTTAGACCGACCAGGCAGACCAGGCTGTGTCTCAGTTGATGTGAGATCGCAGTAGATTGTCAGATTGTCCATAATAATGCATGTTTTTCTGTTGATATCAGCTCTGACTGTATACGCGTGTGTCTGCAATCATCTTGTGAATGTACAAAGCAGCACACAGGATTTAGAAAAAAGAGAATAAAGATAAAAACTAGTCTAGGTTCATAACATGCCTTAATTTAAACAAATTATTCAGGTAGCAGGGCCAAATAATCTTTTATCTTATATATTGTGAAAAAACAACAAAAAACAGTTAGAATATAAAAAGAAAAGCTTTCACTCACCAGCGCCCATGATGAGACCTGGAGCTGAGTCTTTAGTGTGGACAGTGCCAGAAACATAGGGATTGTCTGCCCAGCGCAGGTGGAGGTGGAGGTGGCAATCCGGCTGCAGGAGAGCCACAGGAAGGATGATAATCTGACATAATGTAAACTTCTACATTTTATGTATAAAGAATCAGATTTCAGCAGATTACTGCGGTGATCTCAGACACTCAGACACGTTCGATAAGGCATTTTGCACTAAAACAAGATAATCCCAAAGCAAATGCAGTGTACCATAAGGGTTCTAGCTCTGTTAATCAACTCACTGACCTTAATACTTAATGTTTGCTTGTCTTTATGTTAGACTGTACCTGGTAATATTTTCAACACTGAGTTTGTTTTTACAGACAAAAGCATGTTGGTGCAGAAAGGTCATTAATCTCCTGAGCCAATCTCCAACAGGTGGGAGATAACGGATCTAGCCTTAAAGTGTTTTCATGACACACTGCCACATCAGATAGAACATCTATCTGCTAAGCCACCTACAAAGTGTTGAGACTTGTGGCATCACCGGCAATGTGTTGTGTCAGCGCTTGAAATGAAGTCTTCTCAGTGCTTGATAGATGTTGCGGCTTAAATCCACGACAGCTGATTTTTTTTGCAAGGCGATTTTTTTTAAGTACGGGCGAGCCCATTGTTATGACAAGGTCAGTATCATAGATCTAACTCTGAGTGTGTCTCTTAAAGGTGGCATACGAGTGTAGAGCCAATATCTGCACCTGTCTCCATATTTTATAGCAGATGGGAGCGATGGTTGAAATAAAGGAGCAGACTGATTCCCCCTCTATCTCCAGTGTGGTGTGATGTATGGATCTCAGAATATGGGGGACTTGTGGCTCTTTGCTGTCTAACCTTGTAGAGCTGCAACTTTGACAAGATGGATGGCAGAACCAGGCTAGTGTCTCACGCGTATTCCTCATGCCATGGCACTCATATTTTTCCCCTTTTTGTTCACAGTGAGAACAACCAAGTCCAAGGGTCTTTGCTTTTTGAAAGATCACTTACGAATTATCTACAGTGGCATAAAAAAGTAATTGATTCTTCAAAGAGTTCTTCTGTTTTTGCCTGTTTGTCACAATTCAAGTCATCATTCATTAAAAAAATAATATCAGACAAATATAAACTGAGTAAATAAAAAAGGCAATTTTTAGATGATGATTTTGTTTTTAGTGTAGAAAAGTTAGCTTACGTTCACCCTAATGTAAAAAAAGTAAATGCCCCCTAAACCCAGTTTTGCCACCTTTGGCAGCAACAGCAGTGTTTGAGATAATTGGCAATAGGTCATTGCTGTGGAAGAATCTGGGCTCACTGTTCTTTGAGGAATTGTTTAAATTCAGCCACATAGGAGAGCTTTTGATTGTAAAGGCCCTGTTTGATGTGAGACCTCAGCATCTTAATCGGATTCAAGCCCAGACTTTGACTAGGCTGCTTCAAAACTTTATTTCTTTGGTAGAGAGCAGAAATCATGGTTTCATTAATTCCTCCGGCAAATCATTTTAAACCTTAAGGAGCCCCAGATCATCATGGTACCTCCACCGTGCTTGACTGTGGACATGCTGTTCATTTTCTGAAATGATTTGTTAGCTTTTGTTTTGTAACTGGACATAGACCTGATAGTCTAAATCTGTGTTTAACGTGAATCAGTGTTTTGCAGTCAGTTTAAAGATGAAAAATGGAGTACTAACTACTTTGCAGCTGACTGGTTTGCCGTTCATATCCGTGGTGGGTGGGGTCAAGGGTTCCCAGGTCCGTCCTTTGTTATAAGTGATACGAGTGGTCACTTTTCCATCCATCTTCTGATTGGCAAGAAAAACTCCTTTCACTCCACGGACCTTGGAAACAAAGCAGATTTATTACATGTAGAAAACACAGAGCAACATTTGTTATTCCATCTCCTAGTTCATGTGTTCAGAGACGTGTGTACAGTGAGACAGTTTAAGAAACATCTGCTAACCTACTAGCCAACAAACCTCCCAAAATCTCACAACTGAAAGTGAAGACTGGGGCCACTTTCTTCAGAATGATGTGAGACATTGTACTTAGATACATTTTCTTTACCGGAGATTGATATCAAATATGGTTTAAACATGTTTAAACATGAACAGGAGTATTCTATACTGATGCTTTAAAGCAGTGGTGTCCGACCACTGGGCCCTGGAGATGTATTGGGCCGTGGGTCTGTAAATATGTGAAGTCATTTCTGCAGTATTTGTGAAACCACAACAATATTGGTAAAATCTGACCTCATTCTTCTGATCCAAGTATCTTGTACAGTCTTGTCCAACATGGATGTATTGTTACAACCCAACCCTAGTTGATCATCAAACCCACAGTGTTAAACTGGAATGAACTCAATAAAAAAAACACAGTCTCCTGCTGATAGAGACCCACTTACGTGTGTACTGTCTGAGTAACACATTAAAAACAAAATTAGGAAATGAGAATCATTTTTTCTGGGTATTACTGAAAACCAAATGGTTCTGATCTGAGAGCTACTTCTGCAATGGATAAGTCCCAAAGAGACTAAGTAGCACAGTGATGGTTTCAGGCTTTTAATGGGATTTATTGATAGTAAGATTAATGAAGTGAAGTATTAGCATCATCCCGTTAAGTGTGACAAACTGGTTCTTTTCTTATAAAACCATCAAAATGTGGTTTAGACTCTGGAACACTGTCAGGACATGGAGAAATCTCACCAGTGGAATATTTTGCCCCCCACTTGGATCTCACCTCATTTGCATTTATAGTTGCAACTAACAGCACACAGTATCCAATGACATAATTCATTATTAAAGAGGAAAAATTAACAAAATACAGAAACATTTGTTATAGAGCGCCTCACCTCCAGGATATCAATGAGGACATTCTCCTCCGGCTGCTTGGTGCTGCGTACATTTTCCAGGATCATGGAGTAGTACACACCTTGGGAGTCCGACTGGTACAGGTTATATGTGTCCGACTGGTACCACTCCTGGAGGGCGAGGAACACCTGGCTCTCGTCCGTACTCACTATATGAACATCCTAAAGAAGTCAAAATGAAAGGATGGGAGGGAGAAAACAGAAAACAATAATACGTTTTTAATCAATTTAATAATCTGAGGTGCTAGATTTAGGTGAGAAACTTAGGGAAGCTTATACTTCATTTCAAAGGCCATATGCTATAAGAAAAAAACACTGTCCTCCAACACTTTCAACACTTCAGCCACATGTTGCAGGATGAGGAGTAGCTGCAAGATCGATGACTTGTTGCAATCGGCTGGGCTTCAGGAGATAAAAATCGAAATACTAGTTGGCACAATAAACATTGCTTGACTGCACTGTGTCATAACTAGGATTTTATTGGAATGGTTATTTATGACTTTGAGTTGAATTGAAGATTAAAGAGACTAATCACATATACAAAAAGTAAGCACCTGTAATCAGGGTTAAAACAAAGGGATTGTCAGGCACATTTATGGAGGTGCCACAACAAAGCAAGAACAGTGAAGCTGCTCTCCATGTTGAGGAGATTTGAAAAGCGGGACCGTCTAGCATGGTTCTGTAGAGGTGTTGAAGGGGAGATGGCTGTGCTCTAGGTCAGCTGGATGTGAACTCTGCTACTCTTTGTGATATTAGTTTGGCCTATGCAGTGCTGCATGATATGGCCCTGGACAGCCCGTCTGAATTTGGTGCTCTGCAGCACAGTGGGTTGTTTTTTTACTCTGTTTTGTTCATCTACCTTGCAAATTCTGTGAACAAAGCCTTTAATACTATCAATATACATTTATCACCACCTAACTGTGCATTATGCCTACCCTAAGCATTGTTTAATAAATCACAGGAGGACGTTGTCCTACAATTACATCTGTGGCCAAATCTATACCACAAAAAACTTTATATATGGTAAGATTTTAAAAAAGGTGGTAAAGGAAAAGCAGAGAAAAAGACACACAAAATAATAAAAAGCAAACCAGAAAACACAATCCAATAAAAATTGAACCAGTGTCAGAGAAACAAGTTAAGGGAAATTGTGAATAGCATCCAAATGTATTTGGCAGCTTAAAAAACTTGTTAAGTGTACTTGTCAGTACTCTTGGGCCTGTGAGGAAAATGGCTTCATCACTCATGAAATAATGTAACAGCCACACAAGGCCGACTCAGCACTTTCTCTGTGTTACTGATTACATTACCATACCATTTGAAGACAAAACTATCAGAGTGTGGAGGGAAGTGCCTCAGAGGGTGTTTGTAATCATTAACACTCTTCCATTTTGATTATAAAGACACACTCAGGCTCAATTACCTCTGGATTTATTGTCATTCCGAGTAATAGAAACACAGAAAGCTGTACATTGATCTTCATATTCACAATCATAATGTTTCTGATTGAATTAACAGACTTTGTTGCAAATTGCGGGTGACTGAATTATGACAAATTGAGCAAACTACGGAAATGATGAGCATACAGAGGAATTAATGTTTGACTCAAAAATTCATCGAAGTTTTTTATTCAAACCTAATGTATTTATAAATGATAAAACATTAAAAGCGGTATAAACTCTGTACATACCAGCAAACATATCGATTATTGTTGTCCACCAAGGGCACAACACGTTCACTAGGGGGATACGAATTGACCTATTGTCACATATAAAACATTTAGTCATTACTTACCCAAAAACGTCCGTTAAGAAATTATTTAAAACTGCAAGAGTACAAAACAGTGAAGATGATGGCATGAAACATTTCGTACCAATTTTACTCTTTCAAAAGTTGATCATTTATACTGTAGTTATTTTCTATAATCTAATCAGGATCTATAGTTGTTATTTTGGTTGTGGATCATAATAAAGGCAACTGGCCAAGACAGAATCACAAAGAAACTCAGTATAATATTAAATAAATAGAAAACTTGTGATTGGTGCATTTTTCCTGATTTTCTATTAGAATAAGTCTTTATAGGATTCCTAAAAACCAAGAGGAATTATACTGTTTAATTTGTATTGTATTGCACCGACTACGCCAAAACAAATTCCTTGTATGTCCAAAAACGTACTTGGCAATAAACTGATTCTGAAATTAACCGATAGGCAATATTTATGCAAATAGTTATGAAATGTTTGGTTTACATGTACATAATAAAAGTAGGACGATACAAAATCAGGTGGAGTCCCCAGTGAATAGATTTTTTTATTGCTATGTTGCTTGGGTTTTTTTTTTTTTTGTCCTTATTATTGTTTTTTTGGGGGTGTGTTTAAACATTTCATTCCACAAATAGGTGCAGATAGTTTTAAAACTACCTAAGAGTTGCAGGTTACTTTACTCTTTCCCTACTACGTACTTTTACAGTTTTGGTTCCTTCACCACCAGAACATCTGTGGGGATGAAAAGAAGCTGTCTATTACCAGTCCCTGTATACATGCTTTATTGGAAGATGATTTTAAATCACTTACTGTAGCCTACTCATAGTTTACTGGATGAAAGGTATGTGACATCAAGTAGCTTTTGGTAACCACTAATCAATAAATTGACATTATAATGATGTACAGCAACTTGTACATTGATTTTATATAAACTGGAATGTTTCTACTTTTCTTAAAGGTGATGGTTCATCCAACCATACAGGTGTAGATGCAGTTACATTCAGGATGTCTTCTGGCTAGAAAACCAGCAGCTTTAAAGTTCATACTCCTCTAAATCATGCAGCAGTGTTAAGAAAAAGGTTCATTTTTATATTTTATAGAACAGCCTTTCTGTCGTTTAGTTCTATATTCAAAGGTGTTAAACCACTCTCTGTGTCACTCTTTACAGTCATCACATTTTAGTGGAGATGTAATATTTAAAGCCTCTACATGTAGAGTATATTTCTTAAGACCCTTTTGGTTCAGAAAGGTGTCTGAACCAAAAGGCAATAAAGTCAAATCCAAAAAAACACTTTTGGATTAAACGCCTGCTGGCATAGCAACACTATAACTTCTTAGCTTTTATTTGTTTATCTTTTGTTTTGTTTTCCTTTTAAATCATTGGGATGTCTCATTTGACCAAAGCTAATTTTTGACTTTAGATTTTAAACGTTGGGCCTCCATAGTAACAATTTATCTTAGTAGTTTACTGTCAAAACCAGTGTTTAGATGGCATTTACTCCTGTTATACAGCACTGTTGATAGCGGCAGATAATTCAATTAATTTATCAGGACTGGATCTGACCCCAAAGCTCCTGGACCTGAGCAGTTCTGTCAATACATCACATAGAAACATATTTTAACAGAAAAGGCGGTACAGAACTGTATTTGATCTGTTGTTTTAGTTTTTCAGACCTGCCTATAGAGGCCATTCTAATCTCCTAACCCTAGGACCATTATGCAAGAAAACCTTCGAACAGTTCTGTTAAATTACAAAACTGATTTATAGTACCAAAATTTTATCAAAATTAAATATTGTGTTCTTATCTTCATCTTATCATTAAGGAGTTGGGGGATATTATTTTTTAATAAAAAATGCAGAGTCAATGTAATTAGCTTTTCTGTTCAATACGAATGTTCCACCTCATTTACCTCTCACATTTCCCCTTCCCATGACCTCCTCTTCTCGTCCCCGTTTTTCAATGAACTGCACTTCACTAGGGTTTATGGTTGACATCCTGTCTCATTCAGCAGTGTGGAGCTCGAGGAGGAGGTGGCGCTGAAAAAGGCCCAAACCTCAGCTCCAGCTGCCTTCTGACATTCAGCCGGCCCACCACCCACCACAAAAATAAAAACATAATCCAGCATTAAAAAGATCTTGTGGAGGTGATGAAGTAAATACATGCATAAAACCAATGATGATCCATATGAATTGATTTGCTTAGCTTTTTCTAAGGCCAAATAAAATCTGTACTGTGTATAGAAATAGCTCCAAATATAACATCAGAGACCAAAAAGTTATTGAAATGTCTTTTCTTTCTATTATAGGACGGAGCGATGCTGAGCTGAACAGTTTTAATAAACTGAGACTTGTATAAGTGTGATGCATCATTCATTCATTAGTTTGCTCACTCATGACTCATGGAATGGATATGAATATAAATAACACACACCTCAGAAAACTGCCGGCACTTTGTAGCATGAAAAATGAAACCATGATACATAGTTTAAACATTTTGTGCACCTTTAATGCAAAAATTCAACTAAAAAACAAACAAATCTGTTAGAGGGAAATTATAGGAAATAAATATAGCTGCAATGACATTAGTTTGAACATCTTCAACATGTTTTGTTAAACCACCTTTCAAATTCATTTCCTTATTCTGTCATCCTCGATTTGAGTCTGTCAGCATTCCACTTCCAATGTTTGTCCATTCAGCCTCCAAAGATCTCAATACATATCAGATTATGAAAACATATCTTGGCTTTTCCAAGTGATCTCACAGATCTAGATTTAGTTCTGGACTCTGGCTAGGCCATTCAAAAGCTTTTATTTCTTTCTCCTGAAGACATTTTGTTGTTGAATTGATGATTGCTTTGACTCATGGTGATGCAGGAAATAACATTCCTCTTCAGTTTCACCCTTCAAGAAGACACCTGAAGGTTTATGGGCAAAACTTATTGGTATTTAGAACTATTTGTGGTTTTGTCCGCCTTGAAACAAAAGTCTGGCTCCATCTAAGGAAAGGTAATGTCAGAGCATGATGCTGCCACCACCATGTTTCACTGGAGTTGTGGTGTTCTGATGTGTAGTGTTGTTTTTGTGTCACACTTGGTTTTGGAGTTTTGGCCGAACATTTAGGTTTGGTTTTATCAGGGAGATTTCGGCCACATTTGGTATATTCCAGGCTCTCTGTAATCTACTGATTGATTTATAAACTCAACATAAAAGGTGTTAATCTTGTTTTATTTTTTTAATTAAACATAAATACATCTTAAGTAATCTCAAGTAATGGTGGTAAATATGACAATTGAGAAAAGTTCAAAATAATACCAAGCAGCTAACAAAAGCTTATTTTTTGCATGCTAAATTAATATGTTTATTTTTTCTTTCTAAAGGACGTGTTTATATTGATGGTAAAATGTGCAGGATATATATCACTTTAAAGGTGGAAAAACTTCGAAAATGACTTGTGATGATTTTCTTTTTCCATCACAACCAAACCTAGCAAGGGTGTATAAACCTCTCAGATCCTGAATAAGTATGTTGAGGTTATATAGTGTTCACAGTTGGTGAACTAATTTAAACAAGTTATGTGTCCTGTTAGAACTTTGCATTACCATACCAAGAAGCCATGTTCTTCAGGTGTGGTGGGAGTGGTGCTGTTGGCAAATGTGGAAATATAATTAATCAAGAAAGCCTTCTTACACCTTTTAAATACTTCATATAGATAAAGAGGTTTTTACCTCTTCTATGAACACTAGCATCATTGCCAAATATTTACCATGGTGGCTGTTGATGGCCACTATCACAGCAACATCCAAAGAAACACTAATATTAAAAGGTTCTGAACAGAGAACTTTTTGCCTTAATGGCTACCATATGGAAAAATTCAACAAACACATAATAAACAATTTTCTGACTTTTGGTGTATACCATCAATATCAGGGATACCTTATATGATTGACCTCTTTAGAGCCATCATACAGTATATCAAAAATATATTCGGTACTTTATTTGATACTTGTTATTTCTTACTATAGCTGCTTGAAATTAAAGCTCAAAAACTATTACATCCAAAGCAAACATGTATAAATAGAGTACAGTACAAATGAGAAGGAAATACATTTTCATTTATCTGACAGGTAAAGCTTTTAATAAATTACACATCAGCTAAAGGGGAGTTATTTTAGGTTAATGACTACAGCCAAACATTTTGACTTTTTCACAAATACTGACAAAATTATCTGACAAAATCCTTACAATTTAATATTTTAAGATTTTGTAAGGAAATTATGCTCAAATTTTCTATTCCATGTGCAAACACACCAAAGATCTAAAATACAACACTTCCCACAGCTAGGGAGGTCCCACCTGTAAGCATCTGAGCCAGCAGTTTCCAGACAGAATTATGCATCAAACACAGCAGCTAGCAGTGTTCATATTTGACTAGAAAAGTATTAACTCAATGCTCCATGCAGTAAATAAATTGAAAAGACAGCAACTGTATCGACACATATAAGACATGCAGGAATAAGTGGAATCAGTATTGGATTGTATACACTTATAAATGCAAAGACTGTGTAGTTAAAAATCTGACAAGCATGTTTCTATACTATTCTACAGGAATCCGTATCATTTGATTTGTTTTTAGGATTTCCTTCACACTAGATACAGTTGGGAGTGCCCTACATTTTCCAGAATCTCCAAGACCATTAAGATGTTGCTAAACTGCAGAGAAATTGGAAAATCTATTTTCAATATGAGGACAAGCATGGCCCTAAGGTCTTGGCACATAGGGGTTTCCCTGCTTCTTTCTTGTCCATTCTAAACAACAGTAGAACAAATGAAACTTTTTTCATACAGTAAATTCTGTAGCACACAGGGAACCAGTGATAAGCAGCCAGCACATAAGTGACATGCTCCTGCCTGTGTGATCGAATTAGAAGATGAGCATCTGCATCTTGGACAAGCTGAAAGGCAGAAGAGGGTAGCCTGTCTTACCATGAAACACAACATGTTACAATAATCAAGGTGTGAGGTAATAAAGGTGTGAATGATATTTTCAAAATCCTGCCTGGACAACATGGTCTTGATTTTGGCAAGTTGTCACAGCTGGAAAAAAAACTTGCCTTATTTACACAGTCAAATCTAAGGTTGCCATCTAATTTCATCCCCACATTGGTGGCAGTCGATTCCAAATATGGACTCAGAGAACCAAAGTTCACTTGGAGGGAGTCACAAGAGCCACTTCACTAAGTAATATGACCTCAGTCTTTTTATCACTGAAGCTTAAAGTAATCTGGGCCATTAAAGCTTGGATTTCATTTAAGCATTCCAATAAAGGATAAACAGAGTGTGCAACATGTTTTCTCAAAGGAAAGTACACAATCAAATTACATCTTACATTTGAACTGAAACACTGAAAACATCCCTCAGACTCTTAGTGACCAGCTATTATGTTGTTTGCACAATTTGGAGGTGTGTGCACTTCCCCTCAGCTTGGAGCCCTTTTTCATTCATAGCACATACAGATCTCAGGAGGGGCCTGAATGTGTCAAGAATAAACAAGACAACCATTTCCTCAACATCTTTTAACGATGTTTAAGAGTCAAGAAAAGTTGTTGAGAGAACACTGTTAAACTCAGAGAACGTAACAGCACTGCATCCAGTCAACTTCATGCTGTGATGTGATGTTGGCCTATAACACAAAAATTACAGATACTCAAAAATGTTTTTGAAAATTGCAATTATACTTTAACACATCATTAGCATGGTTTAATCACATGAAAAATTAAGAAAAAGCCTCAGGTTCCTCCACTGGTGGTGAAGCTACCTGATATTTATCAACATCAGTTATGATTAAGAAGATAATATTGGAGTTGTTTTCTTTTCGTAAAGGCAGGTCTAGTGTTTCTGATGTTCCAGGAGATTTTTAAAAGTAGCACAGAAGCTGCTTTCCTTGGATTCTAAGGAAATATAAACATTTCTCATCATAGAACCTATTTGTATGCAGCAGCTAATTTTACTCACTATCTTCCAGCTCAGGGAAATTCCTACGGCAAAGGAAAAGAGGATATTGGACAAGACCCTTAAATGAGGGTCATGGAATGTATTTTTTCTTTATTGGCTTCATTGATTGCAGCCTTTCTCCAGCTTGTTTAGAATTTCACCAGCAAGTGTTTTCCAAGAAAGGCCATTAATGTGTGTTTAACCGACATGACAATATGAGTCTCAATACCTTCACTTTCAAATTGAAATTCTGAATTAAAGTAGGAGATTTCACCCTTGCTACATACTCAAATTTATCCAGTAGGTTCAATGTAGATGGAAAGAAAAATATGAAAAAAAATCAAAATCCCTGTACAAGGGATTTTTTCCCCTCTTCTTGACCCAAACTCAGCACTCTGTTAATATCACTGAAATAACAAAGACAATAAGAAGGCGCTAAAGCTTGGTTTTATTTGAACACATCACATTCCATTAAACAATCAGCCACTGGGATGCTTGGTGGCTCAGTTTAGATTAATGGAGATTAGAAGTGATGTTTTTCAGTATTTCATCGTATATTATTTAGACCACAACTCAGATCTCTGAGGTAAACATTTAGAGAAGTGATGTTAATTTCTCTCATCATGTACAGAAAACGGGTGTTGGGTAGCTTAAAGCAAGCAATGGCTCTAAAACTATGACCCAGCTTGTTGGGTAACTGAAGAGACAAGAATCAGAATCAGAATCAGAATCAGAATCAGAAAAGC
Source organism: Girardinichthys multiradiatus (assembly GCF_021462225.1). Lineage (NCBI taxonomy): Eukaryota > Metazoa > Chordata > Actinopteri > Cyprinodontiformes > Goodeidae > Girardinichthys > Girardinichthys multiradiatus. The sequence goes on from NC_061807.1 coordinate 38,495,675, forward strand.
TTTATTGCCAAGTACGTTTTTGGACATACAAGGAATTTGTTTTGGCGTAGTCGGTGCAATACAGTACAAGTTAAACAGTACAAACATATCTACAATATAATATAAATATAAGTGCACAGTTTTAAGTGAGTGAGAGTAAATATAGAGCAGTATAAGATGAGTCCAGTATAAGAGAGTCCAAGCTGAGCGTTAATGTAACGCATAGTTACAGGTTACAAGTGTCCTGTCAGCAAAAAAAGGGGGGGTGTGGGGGAAAGGGACAGTGTCAGGGTGGTTTCCGGGCTTTGTTAACCAGGCTGGTGGCAGATGGGAAAAAACTGTTCTTGTGGCGTGAGGTTTTGGTCCGGATGGACCGCAGCCTCCTGCCAGAGGGGAGAGTCTCAAAGAGTCTGTGACCGGGGTGGGAGGGATCAGCCAGAATCTTCCCTGCCCGCTTCAGGGTCCTGGAGGTGTACAGTTCCTGGAGCGACAGTAGACTGCAGCCAATCACCTTCTCAGCAGACCGAATGACACGCTGCAGCCTGCCCTTATCCTTGGCTGTAGCAGCGGCGTACCAGATGGTGATGGAGGAGGTGAGGATGGACTCAATGATGGCTGTGTAGAAGTGCACCATCACAGTCTTTGGCAGGTTGAATTTCTTCAGCTGCCGCAGGAAGAACATCCTCTGCTGGGCTTTCTTGATGAGGGAGCTGATGTTTGGCTCCCACTTGAGATCCTGGGAGATGATGGTTCCCAGGAAGCGGAAAGATTCCACAGTGTCAATTGTGGAGTCACAGAGGGTGATGGGGGCAGGTGGGGCTGGGTTCTGCCTGAAGTTCACAACCATCTCCACTGTCTTTAGAGCGTTGAGCTCAAGGCTGTTCTGGCTGCACCAGTCCAACAGATGGTCCACTTCCCATCTGTACGCGGACTCGTCACCATCAGAGATGAGTCCGATCAGGGTGGTGTCGTCCGCAAACTTCAGAAGCTTGACAGACTGGTGACTGGAGGTGCAGCTGTTGGTGTACAGGGAGAAGAGCAGAGGAGAGAGAACACAGCCTTGGGGGGAACCGGTGCTGATGGTCAGGGAGTCAGAGACATGCTTCCCCAGCCTCACGCGCTGCTTCCTGTCAGACAGGAAGTCAGTGATCCACCTGCAGGTGGAGTCGGGCACACTCAGCTGGGAGAGCTTCTCCTGGAGCAGAGCTGGGACGATGGTGTTGAAGGCAGAGCTGAAATCCACAAACAGGATCCTGGCATAGGTTCCTGTGGAGTCCAGGTGCCGGAGGATGAAGTGAAGGGCTAGGTTGACTGCATCATCTACAGACCTGTTGGCTCTGTAGGCAAACTGCAGGGGGTCCAGGAGGGGGTCGGTGATGTCTTTTAGGTGTGAGAGCACAAGGCGCTCAAAGGACTTCATCACCACAGAGGTCAGGGCGACGGGTCTGAAGTCATTAAGCCCTGTGGTCCTTGGCTTCTTGGGAACAGGGACGATGGTGGAGGACTTGAAGCAGGCTGGCACATGACATGTCTCCAGTGAGGTGTTAAAAATGTCTGTGAAGACTGGAGACAGCTGATCAGCGCAGTGCTTCAGGCTGGCTGGTGAGACAGAATCCGGACCAGCAGCTTTCCGGGGGTTCTGTCTCCTGAAGAGTTTGTTGACGTCCCTCTCCTGGATGGAAAGAGCCGTCCTCGGCGTGGGTAGGGGGCTGGTGGGGGTTGGAGGTGCCAAGGCCCCTCTTGAGGTTGGGGAGGTGGGGGTGGTGGATTGTGGCTGCAGCTGTTGGGGGGCGTCGTGGGAGATGGTTGCAGGACTGTCCCTTTGTCTTTCAAAGCGGCAGTAGAACTCGTTCAGGTCGTTGGCGAGGCGTCGGTCGTTGATGGAGTGGGGGGCTTTCGGCTTGTAGTTGGTGATTTGCTTGAGCCCTTTCCAGACAGACGCAGAGTCGTTGGCTGAGAACTGGATTTGGAGCTTCTCAGAGTACAGTCGTTTGGCCTCTTTCACTGCCTTGCCAAACTTGTACTTAGCCTCTCTGTATATGTCTTTGTCCCCACTCCTGAAGGCCTCTTCCTTATCCAGTCTTAACCTTCTGAGTTTAGCTGTGAACCAGGGTTTGTCGTTGTTGTAACTCACCCTGGTGCATGATGGTACACAGCTGTCCTCACAGAAGCTGATGTAGGAAGTCACAGCCTCTGTGTACTCGTCCAGACTGTTGGTAGTAGTCCTGAACACATCCCAGTCTGTACAGCCTAAACACGCCTGGAGATTCTCCACAGCCTCACTGCTCCACTTCCTTGACGTCCTCACAACAGGTTTGCAGAGCTTTAGTTTCTGCCTGTATGCAGGAATCAGGTGGACCATGATGTGGTCGGATTGGCCCAGTGCAGCACGTGGGACGGCGTGATAAGCGTCTCTGATGGTGGTGTAACAGTGTAACAGTGATCCAGAATGTTGAAGGGGCTTCATCTTTCTTCCCAGACTGACATTTTAAACAGAAACCTGATGAGACTAGACAGATTTCTACAGGGTGAAATAAGAATGGGGTAAGATGGCAAAATGATGCTCCATAATAATGTTAACGTCAGTACTGTTAATGACTTTATTTCAGACAAGAAAGTGAGTTTGTTCACTTAAAATAACTTTAGCATTTTATTTGGTGAGTAGTTAGTACTTCATACATTGTTATATACTAAGTTTAAACTTTTTGTAAGTCAGTTGTTTGTCAATAAGTGGCTTAATGTGACAGTTGTTAATGCAGAATTAACCTAAATTGACCTTATTCTTTTTAAGTCCCTCTTTTAGCCTTTCTATTTGACATTAGTGACTTTAAGCCATGCAGGTTAAAAAAAAACTCTAATATGCTCAGTCACACACATAACTATATAGTCTTTAATCAACATGGGCCTGGATCTGTCCATACTTGACCCAGGACGGAATAAGGAAAATAAGAAACATATTATTTCTTAACCCAGTGGTTTTTAAGTGTAAATCTGCTCCTGCAGGACCAATATAATGCAAGTGGGTCCATTTTACATGAAACAGGAAGAACTATATTACAGTTTGTGGTGGTAGATTCTGTTTGATCTCTCCCTGTTATCTATGTAGGAGGCTTACATAAAATTGCTTGATCTGTTCAAAGTTTCCTTTGAACAGATCAAACTGCATTTTTACTATCCTGAAATAATCACACTACTAGGTAGTATCAAGAGTGAATGATTGAATGATTTGCTCATTTTAATAAAAAAAGACAAATGCATATTAAATTGATATCAAAGATATACATCGGTTTTGACGTGCAGCCCTCAATGAACTGCTCCTCAGAGCAGCCATGAGCACTTTTCCTTTTATGCCCACACAGATCCTATCATTAATGCTAAAGATGCAACTTGTGGACATATTCCATTTCACAAATGTTACTGTTCAAATAGATTTCACTGGTTTTAGGTCCTCTTCAGAATGTTCTCATTCTAGACAAGTCTGTAGGTGTGCAGCACTCTTAACGTTTGGCAGTTTGTTGGTCTGGGGTTGTTATCACAGAGTCAAGGAGGTAAGACATCACGTCCTGAGAGAAGTAGTTGAGGGTGTAGCTTGATCTCAGAAGGATTGTAAGAATAATTCCAATTAATCTGGAGTTCATGATTTGGGAGATAGTGTAGCTAACTGAAATCCTGTTTAACTTTTTATTTAAAAGTATCTTTTTGAAAAGTGATTTTATTTGCAGCCCCAAGGTCCCCCTGTTATGCGTGATTTTCAAAAATTACTGACCTGAAAAAGTTTTTCTTTTTCACTGCATTCATATCAAAATCTATTAATATCCATCCATTTTCTATTCCTTCTTCTTCTATACTGGGTCACGAGGAAGCTGGTGCCTATCTCTAGCGCTCTACAGGTGAGAGGCAGGTTACACCCTGGACAGGTCGCCGGTTCATCGAAGGGCAACACAAAGACACACAGGACAAACCACCCAGTCACACCTAAGGCCAATTTAGAGAGACCAAATTACCTAACAGTCATGTTTTTGGACTGTGGGAGGAAGCCGGACTACGCAGAGAGAACCCACGCCTGCAAGGGGAGAACATGCAAACTCCATGCAGAAAGACCCCTGGCCAGAAGTGGAACCCAGGACCTTCTTGCTGCAAGGCAACAGTGCTACCAACTACGCCACCATCCAGCCTCTATTGACATGTATATTGTTATGCAGTTTTTATAATGAATTTGCTCATTGATTTATATAGTATTCATATTTGCCCCTTTAAAGCATTCAAATAAAGTTGCATCTACCTGGATGAGCTTGACATTTTCTTTTCTTTCTCAAGAATGCCCTTACAATCAATCATTTAAATAAAATCACTATTAGTATTTTGTCAGTGCTAATTATAGAGTAATAATACTGTAGCAGCTTAACCAGTTGGTTTATGCATGATGTGGTTGCTATGGCATCTTTTTTTGTTGGACTACTGTACTTTCTCAAGTAACCTTGTGGCTTTTAATCTACTACAGATATTACAACCTCATTATTAAAGTAAGATTACATTTTGCGTTGCTGGAGATATTTTAAATGATCGTCAGGCCATGTATGTGATGGACTAGATTCATATTGAACTTGATGGGTTATTTTGAGGAGTGACTTAGACCTAACTGAGAATAAGCACATGCCACGGCCACCCTTTCTACATGAAATAGACAAAAACTAGCGTTAAACCTGTGGTGACTCACCTTATTGATAGGCTGTAATAACTATAAGGAAAAAAACTTTTGAAAAACATTACTGGGTGTGTAGGTTTACAATTTTAGGATTACAGTTTTTTCACAGAGAATCAAAGTTATGTGATGATAAAATATATAAATACCTTCTACTAAAGGTTTCAGTAAGTGCTGCTGGGGTTTCTATGCTCATGTGTGATCACAAATCACTGCCACTGGCATTTTTCTCTACCAGCACTGATTTACTGGACTTATTGGATTGACCAATTAAAAAAATTTGAGGAGGTCTAAGTAACTCAATGCAGATGGAACTGTAGTTTTTGGGAAAGTCTTTTTCAGCCATTTCTAAACAAATGCTGATTCCAAAATCAGATTTTCAAATCATTCTACATTATTATTTATGTGTCTTTCAAATGTGTCACCTGTTTGCCAAGTTCTGGATGAAGAACCAGACTGTCCCTCCTATGTGAAAGGTTGAAGGTTGCCATTTAAAGGAACAACACAGGAACTACCTAATCTCAAGCTTGGCAGGCGTCATTTGCCTCAGTTAAGGTCAGTGTTCTTGATTCAGCAATAATAGAGAGACTGAGCAAAACTGTCATCCATGGTAGAGGTCCAAGGCCAAAATACCTGCCCCGTCTTACACATAGCAAAAATCATCTTGAGGATCCGAAAATATTTCTTGTGAAAACATTTTGTGGACTGAAGAGATAAAAGCAGAACTTTCTGGAAGTTGTGTCCTACTAAATATATCGTAAAATTAATACAGCATTTCAAAAAAAGGACAACACAGAAAGTCAAACATGGTTTTGATATTGTGATGTTGTGGGACTACTTTGCTGCTTCAAGACAACTTGCCTTAATTGGCAGAGCCTTGAATTTTGCTCCCTAGCAGAAAATCCTGAGGAGAATGTCCAAACATCTGTTTGTTACCTTAAACGCAAGCACGCTTGGGTTATGCAGTAGGACAAAGCATATCAGGAAGTCGAACTCTAAAGGCAAAAAAAAGTAAGGTTGTTTAATGGTTTAGTCAAAGGCCGGACTTCAATCCAATTGAGTTAAACTGTCATGGCTTTAACCATGCTTCAAAAAAAATTGCGGAGAATTTTGAGACAAAGTTCCTCCTCAGCGCCAGTTATCGCAAATGCAGTTTGTACCAAGGTTGGCAAAACCAGTTAACAGATTTAGAAGGCACTTACCTTTCTCTTATTGGGTCAGGTTAGTGCACCTATATTTTAAAATCAAGTGCAATTTGTATTGTCCAACCACCTTGGAAAAAGAACTATTGATTCCTGTGATTAAAAATCCAAGATTACGACGACCGTCATACACTTGATTGTGTCAGTATACTTCTTACTGCAACTATACATACCATAAGTTAAACCTGTTTTCTATTGATCCAGGTCCGCTGAAGATTTACCATATGCCTTGGGATTCTGACTGCCCTCGGATAAACAAAGCAGGAGAAAAACAGAAAAGCAGATTACGTCCTAGGTTGGACAGCAAAAAAAGAGGGTGGAAGCCAAGCAGAAAAAGGGCAATTATTACATGTGATTTCACAGCCCAACACACTCAGTGCATGTGACTATGCATGGATGTTGGTGTGTGCAATGTCCATAACTTGGGTCAGGTCTCAAAGGACATAGCCAAACAGCTTTCTCTGATAGGCTCTGCATTTTTTTCATTCCCCAAGCTTTTCAATTATTCACAGCAGAAAAACAGCAAAACACTGTCCCCCATAGAGACGTACATACACTTTCTCCTAATCTTCTTCCTTCAATATCCCTCCTCAGGCCCCTGTGTCATTGCCAACACCTTACCCCATGTCGCTCTACCTAAAAGCTTTGCAAACTGTGACCTATCTGCTCACCCAAGTAAGAGGACACATGTGGAGAGAGTCGAGACAAGGTGCAGAGAGCAACTAGGGCATCTTTCAACTAAACACACACTCACACACACATACATATGCGCATAGTCATGCATAAAGTGATTTATCCACCGCCTCCCTACCGCACCTAAATTTAATGTTTTTTTCCTGTGTAGGTGCTTGAAGGCGAAAAGGATTGTGTGTGTGCAATTCAATCCCTTTCACCTTCTTTAAGGATGACTGAGTGGTGCAGAAACAGCAGCCAAACCACACAGACATTATAACAGTCTAAGTGGGGACCTGGAGTCTAACAAGAGTAACTCTATACATTCGTAGGCCTGTGTGTGTGTGTGTGTGGGTGTGTGCATGCGTGCGTGCGTGTGTGTGTGCCAATGACTAAGTCCACGGAGTCTTCTCTGACAAACTGTCAATTTCAGTGATGATCCTAAAAGCCCGCTTTTATTCTTCTGAGGTTTAAAAATACATGAGACATGTCCCCAGGCACTGTGTGTCATCAACATAGGTCAATAGCACTCTGGCTGGTGTTGCATTAAAATAGCCCCCTGTGCCACTGTGGCTGACAGCAAAGGTTCCTATCCAACCTTGCACTAAAGACAAACTCATTTATCGTCTTTGCCTATGTCAGTGACACAAGACTCAAATGGATCGATGCACAAGTGTGAATATTTTATGCCGTGTATCATTTGTCAGGTCGGTGCCATGATTTATTTGAGGGCAAGCAGTACACTAATGTTTGACACCAATGAGTTAATGCTCAGACAGTGGTGAGACAGATTTCAAGATGCAGGTTTGAATCCCTGGAGTAGAGGGTATTGACATTTCTCTCTCAGCTTCCTGCACAAAGTTTAATAAATAATTATCCAGTTCTAGGCTACGTGCCTGTTGTCCCAGATCTATGCAGACAATAGAGAAATTCCTACATAGAAAGACAATTTAGTATGGAATACGCAGACTGTCTAAATATATGTATTAATAATGGCACTATTGACATGTAATACACACCAGACCGTAAGTAATCCACACATACAAAGAAATCATATGAATAAGTCCATAAATTGTGTCATAAAGTGGAATGAAATAGCTTTTAAAAAACAATCCTGCCCTCTACCAGTGTAAATTAATATCAGCTGTTTTTTATCACCAAGCTATGAAATAAAAACATCTCTTTATATGTAACAGCAGAGTTCTTTGCAACTTTACTGTTACAAACCACACAGCATTGGTTACAGACATTTGACATGAGAGAATACAATACCCGAAAGAGTGGTCCAAAAGACAAAGGACCACAAACAGAGATTCTGACTAACCTGGAATTAGTAAGGCACAGTTTAAAAAAAAATAAACAATAGGTATTACACCAAATCTCATTGGCCTTCACACATACTCACCAAGACTCCACCGCTGAAGAAAAAGCATGCGGAAGCTGCTTTAAAGGTTGTTCCAGAACATTTAGACAAAAAACTTAGACAAGCCAATGAAATACTGGCCAATCGTTATGATAAATAAATCACAACCAGAGCAGATAGCTTCAGATGCTCAATGACTATTAAGTTTATAGCATGTGGATTATGTGAAATAAATACTGCAGATGGCTGGTGGTAGTTTCAACCCACTTTATTTGGGTAAACCAAACAACTCAGTTACCAAAAATAAAAAACTAGACACGCCTATGTTTTCTTCTTTACCCAATAAAAACTGCAGGACTCCGTATTCCAATAATCCTAAGATAGTTGGTAGCAGATGTTCAAAGCTAAAGGAGAGGAAGTGTGACTTTGTGCAGATGTTTAGTTTGATTCCAGTATAATTAGTATCTGTGCCAAAGTATTATGTTAACAAGGAAACCTAATAGGAAATATAACAAGCAGTCATCCCTGAGGAACACCATGTGTAACAGAGGGAATTCATGGAATGACACAAGAGCTAAAAGTTATTGCAGCTTTGCTGTTCTTTACCTTTGGCAGGGCATACTTGGGAAACCTCATCTGGACGAACTCATTACGTCGATAGGACACATAGTGCTTGGTGCGATTACCCGTGGTGACCTATTAAGTAAAAAACAGAGAGAGACAGACTACATGTAACCACCAGTTCACAACAAAGCTATATTTTATTATATAAATACAATACCTAGTTACAGTAACATTATATGTGATAATAAAGGCTTTTCTTAATTTATCATTTTTTTTATATTAAACTTTAAAAGACTATTCATCACTTCATACTCAGTATATGCTGTAGAGTGATTCCTTAGATAGTGAAGAAGAAGCAGAGGAGACAGGAACTTATTAAGACATTAAAGATAAAAACAAATTATGAAATTGAAAAAGAAAAGGGATAATGAAGGCTGAGCACAAACAAACAAAAAAAAAAAAACTAAACATTCTAGTTCAATCTTAGCTTACTTCAAAATAATTTTCTGTCTCCAGCAAAAGGAATATAATCATCATCATGCCATGTAAAGCTTATTGGTTGAACAAGCAAAGATGCAGGAAGTACTTTTGTCCATTGGTGACCCATACATATCGTGCATTGACATAAATTCAAAGAAACCTCACACTGAAGAGACGTTGGCATTCATATAACAAACGGATAAAAACCTGAATCACATCGTCATCCTGCTGAACCTGATTACACCAATGTAGCAGAGGAAGCTTTAGTAAAGCAACAGTGCCTGAGGTTGACATCACGCTGAAGCTGAATATAGGAAATCTAACATAATAGGTTCAAATTCATTGCATTTTTTGCGTACCACTTGTCATCCTTTTTTGCTAAAAGCAAATGTTTTAAAATCCTTATCTAATGGATAATTCAGTGGTTTTTAGAGCACTTCTTTTCTTTTTCTTCTCTCCGGTTTGAGCATATCTGAGTCTTTGTCATCTCTTTTCAGAGTTGTGATAAGAACCTTGACCTTTGATTGAAAAGAGCAAACAAACAGCAATGTTTTTAAATGCTGGAAAGCAATTAAAAAAAAGTGAGGAAAATTACTTTTTAAAAACAAAATCTGCTGAAGAAAGAAGATATTCACAGATTTTCTAAAAGTGAAGAGCAGCTGGAAAGGTGATCTTTATCCTCAGCTTTGGCACTGGATATTTCTGCTGTACCTATCTCCATCTTAGCAAGCGTGCCTTGTAACAAAGCTTTCCAAAAGTAGAGTATAGCATTGCCTCCTGGGCTATTTGAATTTGTGGTTTAAAATGACAGTTCATATTAATTTATGTTTTGATTTTCTGGTAATACTACATGAGAACTGAACAATTTCATGCCCTGTTCCCCTAGGACATAGTTTGTTGCTGCACACAAACTTTCTGGAGGCCAAACGAGGAGCTAATTGGACTCTGCTTTAGAACAAGATTAGACTGGTTTTCAAGGTGAACATTTTTTGGACTGATTCTCTCTTGGTTTAATGCAGTCCGCCAGGTATGCTATTCTGTGCTATTATGCATCTTGCTTGTTTATTTAATTTATTACAGTTATACGGTTGTATAAAGATAAAGAATAAGTGTCATTAAGAATAAATCCATCAGTAAATGAAGAACGTGGTGCCGTGTATTTCCTGAAGGAAGTGACAGCTTTTATAAAAAATATTTTGTCTAAAGGCAAAAAGAGGATTTCATCTTTTAATGTGAGCTTTAAATGAACAGGCAGGTTAGAAACAGGTCAGTCCTCCCCTGATCAATGGCAGTATACAGTACACCTATGTACACCAATCAATGGATTAAAGCAAAGAATTCTGGGAGTTGTAGTTTGTTGGTTTAAATGCTGACTAAGAGGCTTATACTTGGAGGCCTTTTCAAAAGGCCACAGAGGAATGTTTCACAGTAAATAAAGAGCATAAAAGCGTAAAAAAATATTTTGCCTAAATTCTGGCATCTGACCATAATTATTTTGCTCCAAGAGAATTTAAAGAGTAAATGTAATCATTTGTTTCCTCAGCTGCCCAGTGTCAATGGGCCCCTTTTTTCTACACATGTTTGTCACTCAATCTGTTAATGGTGAGTCAGTGATGCGGCGAGAACTGGGTGACCTGCTGAAAAATAAATGTATAGGCTGTTGCTGTTCCGCAGCATTTCATTTATTTTAACAAGTAATGACAAAAACTACTGCTGTACACACAGTTACACATATTCATCTATATAGAAACTGATACACAGAGATGGAGACGAAATGCAGCATACCACAACAGTATATGACTAATTTATCTCATTAGAAGGACTCTGCTCTGCTGCACCACATGTATATTCTCCTATTATCACATGCAAATGGAATTCAGTTATTGGCCTTTGCTTGGTTTAAGATAGTGTACTGCATAGCAAGTCTATTATAGATACAATTAATTCCACACACAATCCCAAAATATCAGTTCTTTTCCATTTTATGCAAACTACTGCGTATGTCTTATCTGGGCAGGCAGAGTTTATCCACAAAAATGTCAGAACGTTAAAGGCTTATCTTACAGTTACAAATAAATCCACACCTAGTCTGGTTCAACACAAATAATGAATAACAATGCAGATGGAGGTGCTGGAGATGCTTTTTTAAAGATGTTATTTAACAACGTTAATACAAAGATGGCTGTGTTCACATCTACACATTTGAAGATTAAACACGAGTGCTGCTGAACTGATTGGGAGCAGCTATTATCAGCGTAGCTCTGCAGTTTCATTTCTCTCTCAGTCCAGAAATGGAAAACAAGACTAGAAAAATGTGAAATTAAAGCACTTGTAAAACACCCGTGTGCATTTTCATTTAAAAGCTGTGGTATACTACATGTTGCAATATGTGGAATTATTGAAATTAAACCTGTTTTTTACTTTTAATGTTCATTTAATTATCTGGACAACTTGCGAAATCATTTTGCTAAATTCTACACATGACATAAAAACTGAAGCTGGGAAAAACTGCAATTAGAAAGAAAAATAACCAAAACAGCCTCTATGTCGCATAAAGACTGTCTTTAGTAAAAGCTCCAGTAGGGATTCAGCTGTTTTTTATCATTTAGCTCGCATTACACATCTCTCATCACAGAATGTGTTCCCCATATTTTTTATGTCATGCCTATGAACCCTGTTGGGATATTACTCAAGGTTAGAGGAACACCACCAATATCAAAGCAACTTTCACAAACTCGATACCGACAACTGCTAAACGCATAATCTACAACAACTGCACAAATGGTTAATAAATGGCACATTTCAATGAACAAATAAACAATTTCACAACCTTTCAAACATTATTCAAGTCTTAAACTCTGTCCTCCTTCAAACGGCAACTGCTAGCAACTATATTAATATTTCTGATCATGACAATATAAAAGGTCTTTTGTAAAGTTACTGTATAGCTAAATCACTATGGCCTTACGGCATGGCCTTATAGCACTACTGGCCTGCATTACAGACTAGAGTCATATAATAGAAGATTAAAATCAGTTACAATAAAAGCAGATAAAAATATGTAATCGTTGAAAGTCATGGCCATTTGCTGGATATTTTGGTATCATCTATTTATAAATCAAATAGCAAGTTATTTTAAAATTCTAAGCTGAATGCAGCTGAAGGCAGAGCTAAAAAAACCTGATTCATAATATGTGTGGTTGAAGCACAATGATCTTTGCTTCAATAAAAAAAAAAACACTATAAAGTGAATGCAAAGAAGAATGTTTCGACAGTGAATGAGCAACAAGCACTTTTTAAGCTGTGATCCAGTCACTTTTCAAGTCACGACTCTTATTAAAGAATAATATCTCACCCAACTGAGCCGTGTTAAAGTATTTAATTAATTAAATCATCTTTATTACATTACAATGAAATTTGTCCTCTGCATTTAACGGGCTGCCATTATGCAGCACCCAGGGAGCATTATGGGGTTAAGGGTCTTGCTCAGGGACCCAGAGTGGCAGTCTGTGGGATACAAACCCAGCCCCTTGTGTGCCCTTCAGAGCACAAACCTCCTGTTCTAACCACTAGGCCACCACTCCAATTTGCAGTATCCTGTTATTTACCATGCTTTAGTAGTGATGATTACCTTCACAAATACGTAATCATCTTGCACCAGCAGCGAATTGTGATCAATTTTACCCAGAAACTGAGCGGTCACCATCTTGTCTGAACAGTTCTGGATGAGACAGGTAACATAGAGGTAACCTGCAAACACACAGAGGAACAGGAAGGAAACAATGGTTACTGCCTTGACAAAATAAAGAAGATAGATAACCTTTGGATTTACATAACCTAGTGAAATAGATTTGGTTAGGTATCACCATTAGTGCTTTTCATGTCTCCTCCGAATATTTATTATTTGTATCAGTTATTCCCTGTATTTTGACACTGTGTAGTATATTCTGGATTCTTTAAAGTATAAAAGAAACACTGGACTGACCAAAAGTAGTCATTTAGGTAATGTTAAAATAGCAAACACAAGATGAAAAAAATCATTGTTGTTTTTTTAAACCATGTCACCAAAACAACATAAGCAGTAAAACAGGTTTTACTATAAATCTAACAAACAAAAAGCAGAAACTGCAAACATTATAAAAGAAAAGAAAGCGGGTTAGAAAACAAAAAGAACTGGGATATCTTTTTTTCCCAACACTGTAACATCTGACAGCTTCTCCATGCAAATATGCAGCATCCAGCATCCAAATGGCCGGGGGAGATAATCCTCCCAGACAGACACAGCGAGGTTAGCACCTGTTGCACAGCTCACCCACGGTTAGATTTCTACCAGCAGCTGCATCAGCAATATAAAGACATTATTCTTCTTGAAGCGGGGACGAGCTAGCAACACACAAAAAACCCCAGCATACATTCCCGTTCTCAATTCTGCATGCACCCACACACGTGTGAGGTTTGGATTTCACATGAACAATCCAACATTTTTGATTGGGCAGTGCTCATTTTGATCTCATGATGCATCTGTCTACATGCTAAGATTTCCAGCATCTGTAATAGGAGGCAGTTTTTGACACGTTCAGTAATATTCAGGTTGAATTCATTTTTTTTAATGTTTTATCATTTGAAGTTGTCAGCGTGTTTGGTCTCATGTTTAAAATCTCAGGTTTAAAAATCAACTTAGTCAAATTTTTAATAATGTCATAATTTGTTAGCCAAATGGAATTTGCTTAGGGATGATGATCCCTTCTTTAAGCTGCCTCTGGTTATTCATAAGCCAGATGTGAGTTTTCATAAATGACTCCAACATTGTGGAAGTAGTGGGGTTGACTTTGGCCAGGCCCATAATGGTTGCTAAGCATAAAATATGTCCCATACATTCCCTGTTCTGTTTGTATTTTCTAGTAAAGAATTTATCTAAAGTCTAGTAAAGTGAAGTAATTCCTTTAATTCAAAGTCGACAACTATACCACACTCACTACTGCACTTTCTGGCTCAGATTAGCCCGACAGTGGGAGATTGACAGTGGCTTGAACCCCGACCTCTAGCCGTCAGGGTGGACTGTACGACCAAAACACGTGTCGTCATGGTTGCTTGTGAGGAAACCCTTAGTCATAGAAACAGAAGAATAGGCATCCCCTGACTGTCAATTTTATTGAAATACATGTAAAAAAGGTGTACAACAGGGTTCCATTCCAAGAGTTTTGGGTCCAGGTGAGTGAGTAAGTAACTTCTCTGTTGCTACATTGGTAAGCATCAGTGCTGTTTTACATTAGATAATGACTCAATACATGGAAAAGAGGTAAATCCCGATCAGTTTAATGGCATTTTGAGTTCAATGTGTTTCATCTTGGTTGTTCAGTTTTTTTTATTTGCAGATAATATTCTTTGTCTTAGAGGTCAGCATTATTAGTACTAAAATTAGCTATTTATTGTTATTTATTATATTATTGTGTAAATAAAAAAAGATGAATCAAAATAAGCTAAATAAATGACAAGGTTAACAATGTCAAACAAAAGATAAGCTGCATTTGATTTGGAAGGACCTTTACACTAGTATTGCTTTAGCCTTGATTAGGATCTTCTTCTTGTGACGATTGTATTTGATGTCAACATCATGTCCACCTTCAGGTGAAGTGTAGGTATTACAGTGGCATGCATTGTAATCCAAGAGACAAATAAAGAGTAGTCTTTTCTCTGAATGGTTCTGTTTGGTTCTCCTACCTCTTCCATTAAGGGGAATGTATCCTTTACAGTGACATCTTATATTGTGTGACAGCATTGTTTCTCAGATTAATAAAAGCAGAAAAAAGGACAATCAGAGTGATGACTTTAGCTCCAGGGTGCAGAAAGTGCACATTGCATCACTGAGTCATCCCTCTTTATTGGCACTGTACCTTTCCCTCCCTCTGCATTGTCTTTTGCTTGAGAGGTGTCCGCTCTGACAAATTGAGTGGTTAATTTATTGAAAAGCCCAGACATTTAATCAAGGCAGCATATGGCGAGGAACTCATTAAAAAACTATTACAGTGGGCTAAGTGTTCAATTCCAGTTACTGGCTCGTGCACTTCTTCATGCCTTTTTGCTGTCCTTTCACAACTGCAAACGCACTCATATTCAGTATGGAGCACACACATATCTGTAGTTCTCCAAAGCAAGTATTATCCCAGGGCAAACTGTAAGAGGAAAGAAGAGGTAAACATTTTTAGATGTTTTTTCCTAATAAACTGAGTGTTTGTGTCTGTTTGAGCATCTACACTTTAGGGAGATGTATGTGTTTGTAAGGGTATCTCTGTCTCTGTTGATGTATCTAGGCCTCCATGACTGTATGTATCTACAAGTGAATATAGTACAGTCATGCTTTCCTGCACATCAATCTCCCTAATGACACACACACGCATAGTTATTCTCCCTGTAAGCCCCAGCTGCAAACATGGCACATCCATCAATTGATCCTCTCTGTTTCTCTCGAGTCCTGTCCCTCCTGCCAGTGAACGGTCCGGGGTATGAAAAAGGCCACAGTTCCTCATCTTGCAGATAATCCCTTAACTCTGTGTCCTTTGTTGTCGCTCACCATTTAACCTTGGCTGTGCCACATGTGATGAGTGGTGGACTGAACAGAATGGTTTTGCATGCCTGATCGCTCGAGCCCCCTTTGACTCTGCATCTATCTGGGCACTGAAGGAAGGGAATGAAAAGTGAGAGGCTGCACCTAGTACCAGGAAGAGCTCCCATGCCTGGGCAGCCAGCCCGCACACGTCCTCTTCTCCTCACACTCGGCAAACACAGTCCCTGTTCAGCCTGACAGATTTCACAGCACTCTCCTCAAGAGGTTCAGCCTTCTGGAGGTGTTTGTGTTTTTCTACAAGTGAGTTTTATGAAGAAACAGTATGCGGTATTAATTTAAAAACAGACTTTTCATGCCTTTCATTGTCATTCACTCTGAATCTGCCTGTTTCAGGCTTATTTACAGAGGTGAGACTATAGGTTGGGCTTCATTTAAATACTGGATATACACTGGTGGACATTTATAAACTCTCAAAATGTTCCCAATACCAACCTGTCTATCAATCATCTGATATGATTAGCTGTTGTAGTCTGGTCATTTTAAGGGGACAGGCCCTAGAATTACAAAATCAAACTCAATCCCCCCTTATACATAACTACTAGCAGCTCACCCACAAGGTGAGACATTCATCACCATTTATCCTTTCTATTTGCTCCATTACAACAGTTGACTTGATGGGTGGAGCATGCAATAATCCATCACATAAATTAACACTAAAATAATTTCCACTTGTTTTGGGAACTGAGAATGCCCAAAGAGATAAAAACGTACACAGTTAAGGTAGTTTATTTAGGAAGGTGGTTTCCTTAAATGGCTTTCACACTGCTTCTTATCTTACCACCTGTATGTTGGAACACAAGTCTTTGTTGGGTCAAAGTGTGAAGAAATGGATCAAAAACGTCCCTTTTTTTGTCTAATGCAAGTGTGTTGGGTTAAATGGGTAAATGTAATGAGTAAAATAAGTTACTTTTTCTATTTATTTATTTGTTTCCAAACCTGATCCTTGATGCCTTAACATCTTGCAATAAAATGTTATGTTGTTTGCACAATCGGTGATATTTACCCAAACCCCATTCCCACCCCCTCCTAAGTAAATATGGATGGAAATGTTGGACTGTATCTTGCAATTTTTAAGTTGTTTTCCAACCGGAGCCAGCACATTAACAGCACAATATTTTTAAGAACGCAAAGAAAGTGAGCCACGTCCGCCATGGTTGTTGTTTTTTTTCCTGCTTCCGTGTAGCAGGACACAGAATAATGACGTTTGTCGAGTATCAATAATGTACAGGTCAGATCAATGCGACCTAGCCGTAGAGACACAGGTCACATTTGAAAAGATCAGATACGTATCAGATTTAGGACCACATTTGAAAAATGTCACTGTTTCTCAATATTTAGTCTCTGAGATGTATCCCTAAATAATTGTCAAAAATTTTTTAAAAGTTATCTTTTTCTCACCCAAGTGCACAGATTCTGCACAGACGAGAGCATCTGAAAGAGTTTGTCAGTGTAGACATGACCTGAATGTTTTGTGATTGTAGGGTGCCTTGGTTTCCTTGGTACTGATCAATCAATTAATAACTGTCAATTAATTAATAAACAGAAGAAACATGGCAGTACCTCCACTTGAATCTTGCATTTCCATGTGCACCAGGTCAGGATCCAAATCCACACCGGATACAGACCTAAAAACACACAAAAAAAACCTCACATTAAAACATTTTCTTGAGATGAGATCTATACTTTGTGACTACGATGCGTATCTTGACACACTACCAACAAGTTAATTATAGCTAAGGTTTGGTGAATAATGTGTAAAAGACTTTTAGAAACAAAGCTGTATTTTCCACAGAGGTATATCAATTGTTCATTCATGATACTACAACAAGGAGCCAGACCTTCGCAGTGGTAACCTTTTTTTTGGGCTGACTTTTTCCAGGTATGAAAATGAACCTTATGCCACAAGATGTCAATTTATACTAACCTTGGGGACTTTTTACTGAATTGCAGAAGAAGCAAACTGATCCTAAGCTGCCTAAGCTAATACCAGCCAGGCTGAATATATTATAGCAAAGTAGCAGTGTTTTAAACCTCGGTCTGTTATGGAACATGATAGATTTGGAAATGTTGGCATCCTTTAGAAATCCATGAGGTAAATGAATAGGGAATACAGAGTGTTATATACAACTAGTAATGGTAACTATGGAAATAGTGCATATCAAAAGAAAGTTTAAAAAGTCAACTTTGTAATCATTTTGTCTTTGTTCCAAAATAGAAAAACCCTGTTATGCAGAAACTGGTTTCTCACACCCAGTGTGATGTCGCCTCTACCCCTAATATAATAATTTATCATCTCATCTTAAATTTTTATAGGAAATTAAAACATGTCAACCCGGTACCTGAGTAAATAAAGTTTTAGCTTGAGGGAAAATGCAAATAAGGAAGATTCGAAAACTCCAAGTTTGTTCTCAATTTTTTTCTGAAACACTATAAGCTACATACAATGTTTCTCTCATGTCATGAGCCCTTCTGTGAGTGGAAAAATCAGCAGATTTGATCAGAACTCTAAAGTTACATGTGTGAATTTTCACCAGCGTAGAGCATGGAGAGTTAAAACATTCCCTACAAAGACACTTTATGATTGGTAAGACATGTAGGGGTGAATGGAAGGAAAAGACCAGACCGCTAGAACTGCTACTTCAGTCAATATAAATGGCCAATTAAGTTTTATATTTTAAGAAAAAAAAGGAATTCTGTTTTGTTTGGTGTTCGAAATTGTTGTTCCCAAATACACTGCATTTGATCCTGTATGACTTCGTTTATACAGTCCTCCTTTTAATGCTCTGAAATAACATTTAACTAATTATAATGACTCCCATAATCATTTCATACTGTAACTGGACATTTTGCAGAATGCTGAGTAAATGAGAACCGTCTAACTAATGTATATGCAGTAGCTCCACAGGGAATGATGTATTGCCAAACACACAAAGAGGAGGATAAAGGTGGATGTTGTCATTTAGTTGGGTGTGGGGTCATGACATTTGAAAGCTCTACATCAGTTCATTACTTTCCGAATTTGATCCAGATTTCTGGAGTACACATAATAGCTTTTCTTTCAACAGATTATCCCACCTGAGCTGTGCACCTCCCTTAGATTTACTATGGGCATTCCACACTTTTCATAGATTTGTTTTGGAAACAAAAGTGCAAAGCACTTAAGATTTTCCTTTGTTTCACATCACAATTATTCATTGTTTCGGGTTGCCCTATCACATAAAATACATTGATGTAGACTTCAGTCTGTGGTTGTAATGTGACAAAACATGAAAAAATTCAAAGGGACAGATACCTTTATAAGCTACTGTATATACAAAGTAATTTTCTGAAGCTGCAGTTTTAAGCTAAGGAAGTGCATTGTCAGCAGGATGTGACCTAGTTTCAGATATTAAATGAAACATTAAAAGCAGTGTTCTAGTTCACTGCCATTTTTAATTGAATTCAATTTAGTGGTAAAAATATGAAATTATTACAGTTGCAAAAACCGGTTTTGTGCTTTCATTTTAAAATGGAAATAACAAGATTACTGCTATTTTTATCAATACATATAAAAAACTAAGTTCTTCCTATCCATGTTTATCATGCCTGACTCTTAATGTAAAGTGATGAGGGGTAGTATGATTATGATAACCCTCTGATTAATTTACAGTAATGTGAAATAATTAAGACACCATACAAAACCCTATATATTTTTCAAACATACCTGGAAACACGGATATTTAATATCACTTTTAGCAATACAGAAAAAAAAACAAGTAGAACTAAAGAAAATAAAAGAAACTGAAGACTGCTGAATTGAGAGTTAACACCATGGCAAGATGGAGAGCGCTGCCTGAGGTCTTCAAGAAGAAGACTGTAGCAGATTATAAGTAAAGTAAAAAAAAAAAGGGAAGGACATTCAAAGTGTCTGCCTACATTCTCGCCATACAAGCAAGTTCAGCTTGAAAGCAGCCCAGATGATGCAAAATACAGTCTCAGAAAACCTAGCAGGTGTTTACTGGCAGCAGCCAAATTCAAATGTAATATTTACCAACTAAAAAATAATTTGTAATATCCCCCATAAACTGTACGTGTTCCCCAGATTATGTCAACCACCAAACAGGCATGATGTTCAGCAGGTCAGTATAAAGGGTCACATTCAAGGCTCCAAATCTAGTTCCAATGCTTAATACCAACACTGCAACGTTTGCGCAGGAAGCTGTAAACCTTTCCTCTTTGTCTTTATGCATCACAGAGGATAATTTAACAATCTGATCAGCTAGCTTACCTCTTTAGCTGCTTTACAGACATGAGGCTCTTACATTGTTGTTTTAAAATAGCATTACTTTAAGTGAGAATGACAGGTGTCGCTCATTTACTTTCCAAAGTGCATCTATCCATGTTTTTTGAAACCGCAAAAAATTTTCAATCTCTTAAAATTGTCCTTCTTGTAGCGAAAGGGAAAGTGAAACAATGGTGGTGCATAGCAACAAGAGGGGGAGGGGCAATGATGCTTTACTCTTTGCTGCATATACAGTAGTCATAGTATCTTACAGATCTTTCTTTGGCGTCTCATTAAAAGGAACAGTATGACAAACGTTTGGTTGCTTTGAAACTCCGACCTCACATTTAAACATTGCTAGATCTTTGTGTATGTTCTGACATTTTAACTGAGGTGCATCATACACAGCTTCTGGAAAAGAGCAGCACACCCTCTTTTAAATATAATATTCTTCAACAAAATATGAATCCGATCCATAGCGGGTTCAAAAAATATGAAATATTTATCATTCTAACATCAAATGTGCAAAAACAATCAGTGGAGTCACATTGTCTCCATTTATTAAACACATATAAAGGCAATATGGAGAAATTGTGTGTGTAAAGTCCATGATACAATAGTTTGGAGAACCACATTTAGCAGCAATGACTTTGTGAGTCTCTCTCATTGTTGTGGAGAATTTTGGTCCCTTCTTCCTGACGTCATTGCTTCAGCTGATTTACAGACGATTTCGGCAGTTTCAGATGGTCTCAGTATGAAAGGGTTCACGGCCAAGTCAATGACTTCGAGGTGCCCAGGTTATTTGACAACAAGAAAAGTTCAAAAAGCCCTCCACCACCATGCTTGACAGTTAATATGAGGCGTTTGCACTCTGATACGCTCGGTTTGGTTTTTATTGCCAAACATCTGCACTTCGGGCTCACTTGACTAAAGGGCATTGCTAAAACAGTCTTGCAGTTCATTTAAATACAATTCCCCAAACCAATGTTATGCTGACATGTTGTTTTAAGGCCTAAACATACCTCTCCACATCTGTGAATATGAACATCTTGGACCTAACAAACAAACATCACTCTAACAGACATTATGTTAGACTCAGTTGAACCACACCATTACACTCATAGATCCAAACTTCTCACAGAGGTCTCACAGGGGGTCACTAAAGCACTGGACTGAACACTATCTTTTCAGGAAGCAGAAATGAGAATAAAATGAGTTTTTACCAGAACATTAATGGATTTTCTGTCAGGGTTCCAGGTTTTTGTGTGTGTGTTTGTGTTCACTTTGTTTTTAGCTTTCAGATGGTTCCAGAGATTCTCAGGTGCACGTGGTGACAGGTGCGACTGATCTGCTGATTGCCTTGAGGAGTATTTAAGCAGGAAGCTACCAGCACTTCAATGCCAGAGTGTGTGCCTTCAGTGGTAACAAACCTAGCCACTACCCAAGCTATGCTTCGTTCCATGAATCTTTGCTGACATTGTGTTTGATTTTTCGCAGGCTGAAACCTGAACCTTGTTTATCTTCGTTGAGCGTCGTCTTTGGCTCCAGAGATTTCCTGGACGCTCAAGTTTACCTACGTTTTGTGGATCACGTTCTGGATTTCGTGTTTTGGATTAAGCTGGCAGCTTCCTGGAAATTCCCGACTCCTGAACCAGGGCAGAGGCGTACCCTGTCCACCCTTCAACCCAAGTACCTGAACATTGAACTCTCTCATGAACTCACCAGTATTCACTTCCCAGCTCGTACTGAAGCATCTAGACAACCTAGCTTCGCACACCCAGGTTCTGACTCCCTCTACCCCTGGCGACCTGACGACATTTACTTAGTAAAACACTTTCTTGTCTACAAGTATCGTTTTCGTTAACACCGTTCCCTGTTTCACCAGTTCTCTTCCCCTCTCTTTCAGTTAGCGAATTTACCCATTCATGTCCCCGTGTTCACGTACTGTAAATAAAAACCGTTACACTTTCAGCTTGTTTCCTCTGAGTGTTCTCTGTATGTGGGTCAGTGCTATATCAAAAATGACATTTCGTGCTTTCTTGCAGAGCCCTGAAAGATAAAGTATCCGAATCGGGAAAGCAACAGATCTTCTATCAGTCTATTTCTAAATAGTAACCATCAGTGTTGCTGTTCTTCTTCTGCTGTGTAAGGGGCCACCTTTTGCCATCGTCACTCTTGAAAGGAGCCATTCTCCGGCAACCCTTCCAAACAAAGTTCTTGAGTTTTTTTCACAGTTTCTCTTAGCACTACAAGGTTTGGGCTTTTGGTGAATTATCTGGAGCATCCACTTCTGAGAAGTTGCTCTCCTGCCCTGAATCTTTTTCTCCTGTGTAAACTGCAGAATCATGGACGTCAAACTGTTTCCATATGGCCTTATAACCCTTTCTAGATTGACTGGCAGCAACATTTGTCTCTCTGATGTCATTTCTGTTTTCTTTCCTTCTTGGCATTGTTTTAACATACGCCTGTATGCTCCAGAGCAGAAAGCCACCAAAATTAATGCTTTACAGAAGCACTCACACTTCTGAGGATCAATTAATGGAGTTTATTTTATCAGCAACAACTGGCTGCATCTTCCCATCTTAAATAATGTGAAAGCTGTAGGAGCTGATTTATTCACTCTTTGTTATAAACATAATGAGAGTGCTGATTGGTTTTTATACACTTGAGGTTAATATCATTTTAAAACTTAAAGACCAGAACATTTTTATAACGACCTGACTCTTAACACCCTAAAATTTTTAGGGTGTCTTTTTTCCATAACAGGTCGATACATTTTATTAGTACTTTTTATTGAAAGAATAAATTTTTACTGACCAGAAGATTCTGTCCTTGGTCACCCTCTCTTGAAGTAAAGTCCACTTGCGCCCCAGATCGGTCGAAGCAAAGAGCTGGACACAGAAAGGCAGTGACAAGACCAGTTAGGCAGAAAAACCAAACAGTTAGTGCATTTAGCTTTAATCACGACCATAACCTGTACCTTATTACCAGCTGGATCACTCACAATGGAGGTTAAATTGAGAGTCTGGGATGGAAAAATCACCCAATCAAGCCACAGAATTTCATGGTTCACCGAGTCAAGATTGGGCTCAATTAATTATTAATCATAACAGGTGAGGCCTGTGTGTGTGTGTGTGTGTGTGTGTGTGTGTGTGTGTGCTTGAACCTTCTTGAACTATGCACATGACAATGTATTGGTAATAATATATAGGTTGGTTGAACCATTGATCGCGGCTATAATGAAATTCTATTGATTCTCATAAGTATCCTCGATATCTGAAAAACACATTTAAAGTGAGAAAAGTATCTGAGCACAGACCTCTCTCTGTCATACAACTCTGACCAATATTTACTACCATCTCAATTTGCCTCACACCTTTTTTTCTCTTTTTTCATAATTTTCTGAAGATGGGATTTCTCCTTTTGAAAATAAGCTGTCACTAAAGGCCTTTCCAATTAAACATTTGAACGTTTCAAGCTGTGAGTATAACAGTTAAAGTTAAGGTTTTTATTCTTTTTTGTCCCCTTTTTGGATTGGATGACTTAACCTTTGCAGGATGAAAGTGGTGTTTCTAACAGACTAGATTATCAGGCAGCATAGGATACATTTTCACTGTTATGCTGATGATACTCAGCTTTGCTTATCCATAAATCCTGATGAGCCCAACCAGTTAGATAGACTACAAGCATGTCTTGAAGATATAAAAACTTGGACGACTGTAAATATTTTGCTTCTAAATTCAGACAAGACAGAAGTTGTCGTCTTTGGACCGGAGTCTTTAAAAAAGAAACTGCTTAGTCAATCACTTAACCTGGATGGCATAAAATTGACATCTGATAATAAAGTAAAAAACCTTGGTGTTATTTTTGACCAGGACATGTCATTTAAATCCCATATTAAACAGGTTTCTAGGACTTCCTTCTTTCATCTCCGGAACATTGCCAAAATTAGAAATATCCTATCTAGGAGTGACGCTGAAAAATTAGTCCATGCATTTGTTACTTCAAGGCTGGACTATTGTAATTAGTTACTATCAGGATGTCCACAAAATGCAGTTAAAAGCATTCAGCTGATTCAAAATGCTGCAGCAAGAGTTCTGATGAAAATTAAAATGAGAGATCATATTTCTGCTATTTTAGCTTCCCTTCTTTGGTTCCCTGTTAAATCCAGAATAGAATTTAAAATGCTCCTCCTCACATATAAAGTCCTTAATGATCTAGCTTCATCATACATCAGAGATCTGATTGTTCCATATGTTTCTAACAGAACACTTCGTTCTCAAACTGCAGGTTTACTGATGGTTCCTAGAGTCTCTAGAAGTAGAATGGGAGGCAGATCCTTTTGTTATCAGGCTCCTCTCCTGTGGAACCAGCTCCCGGTTTTGACACCCTGTCTACTTTTAAGGCTAGGCTTAAAACTTTCCATTTTGATAAAGCTTATAGTTAGAGTGGATTAGGTTATCCCTCCCTGTTGTTTGGAGTAAGGGGGAGTCAGGTTTAGCCTAAACCGGCTCAGTTATGGTTGAGGTGCAAACAGACCCTCCATTTCTGCTACCTGTATGACCCCTTCTCTTTTCCAATGGTTATAATTAGTCTGACAGAGGGAGGTATCCCAATCCTTGTGGTTTTTAGTATAACAATGACCATCAGTGCGACCATTTGTGGGGTGCCTTGAGACGACGTTGTTGTAAATAAGCACCGTTTAACTAAATAATCTGAACTGAAACTATCTGTGTAGTTATGCTGCTATACGCTTAGGCTGCTGGAGGACATAATGACCACTTTCACCCTCTCCGCTACATTGTCACACTACTCTCCAATTTTGCATTATTTGATGTTATTTCAGCTTTTAACTTTGTTCTCTCTTTTTTCTTCTTAGAAGCTACACCTTGGCTGGCTCTGTGTCTACCTGTGACACCTTTCTGGAGAGGGGAATCGTCCGAGCTTTTGCTGGCAACAACTTAATGCTCACCCTCTACAGATGATCCACATGGCCCTATCTTTTAGTATTTAACCCTTTCTCTCTCCTAGACATGGCAATTGACTGAGCTTTTACTGTGACTAACTCTATGTGCTGTCTTTCAGACTCTAACCTTGAAAACTGGCTCAGAGTTTATCTGTTCTTTCTTTCTAGGTGAAACGACTAAAGGAGCTACATCCATTAACATTTACTTTTCCTTCCCATAGAAATTACTCCTGGATCAGTGCTTATTTGTTCTCTTTATTTCTCTGCTCTGTTCTCTCAAACCCCCAGTCGGTCGTGGCAGATGGTCACTCACACTGAGCCTGGTTCTGCTGGAGGTTTCTTCCTGTTAAAAGGGAGTTTTTCCTCTCCGCTGTTGCTACATGCATGCTCAGTATGACGGATTGCTGCAAAGTCAATGCCAGTGACTGTCCACTGTCTCTACATGCTCATCCAGGAGGAGTGAATGCTGCAAGTCACTGACTGGATGCAATGTGCTGGGTTTCCTTAGACAGAAAAGCTTTTTATCCAATTTGAATAAATAACTAACTTTGACTGCACTGTTCAATGGTTAAGTTTAATTGAAATGTATGTACCTGACTGTTGTGAAGTGCCTTGAGAAAACATGTGTTGTGAATTGGTGCTATATAAATAAAACTGAATTGAATTGAATAGATGTTCCTGGTCCATCTGCTGACTGACTGAAACAATTTTTTGTGGAATGTTTAAACTTAATTTACCCATAAATGTGAACAGAACTATATCTGAAAACATTGGTGACGGAAGAGTTTAATAGTGAGAATAAACAAGCTGCTTTGATGATTTGCGCTGTTAAAATGTCTGAATAAGTTTCCATTGGGGAACACTGACGTGTTAAATGGTCTGTGGCTCATTTGTTGGTATCAAAATGTTAGACCATTTTAATGTGCATTGTCTGATAAATTAATGACACAGTGCTGAAAGATAATTAGTTGCTTCTGAATCACAACAGTGGTTCTGTTCTATCCTTTCATTGACCCACTCCTACTGGCTGTGCTTGGTTTTCCTGAAATGGAGAACAATGCCGGGACCCATATTACATTTCTCACAGGTGTGACAATGATCTTCTCAATTTCTATTACAGCTGTTGCCAGATTTAAATCTTTAGGTCACCTTTTTAACTTTTTGCAGCTGCAACTATCCTGCGATCTGACAGGTAGAGTCTACCCTTCAAAATGTTGGCAAATCCACAACCTAGGAGGGTGCTTTACAGAGGGGTTGGTTTAATGAAGCTTGTCCAGGATGCTCCCTGGGCTGTTTCTGAGGTGAAAGCCTAACAACAAAAAATTGACCAACAAGTCTCAACTGGTACTGGTAGGGATGTCTTTGGTAACTTCAGAGAGAAGTTTGTATAATCATGCCATGAGGTGGACGAATGGTGCTATGTTATAAAACTGAATTCAAGTAAGCTGAATGCACCTGAAAGAAACCCATGAAGGTTTTTTACACTGAGACATTCAGATATGACATTTATTTTTCATATTCATGCTTGGTTGAGAAGAGCACTTGAAGTTCCACTTTTAAACTTCGGTTGATAGTTTCTGAATGTGCTTTAACATTTGCTACATGATTGTAATAAACGTAAAATATGTTTCTCTTGATTTAAAAGAGAACATTTAAAGATTGTATGCACAATATTATGTGGTGATGATGATAATGATGATAATAATCAAGATTAGCTTTATTCGCCAAGTTTGCACACACCAACAAGGAAGTTCACTTCAGTTTCACTTTGCTCTTAATGAAGATGATGATCAGTTTTTTTAATAACTTTGAAAAAAATGAATGTGATAAACTATTTATGTCAACCTCTGATATGATAACACAAGGTTTAAATAAGAATGCAGAGCCTTTCACAAAGACGGCTCTCATCTGGCAGATCTGCGTAGCAGTCATTGAATGATGGCAATGCCTCCCAGCTACAAATAGCATGGAACTAAAACAGCATTTGAGGACTTTTAGAGCCATGAAGCCACATTATTATCTGCTGTGGAAGTGCGCATGCACATTCATTAAGCAGCACATGAGGATCCCTGCATGCTCTATATCTGTCACCACTAAATAACCTGTTTTAACACTTGCATTCTAGCTGACAATTTCCCTCTAATGAGATGTTGAACTCACCAGCGAGGCATTGACTTTGAAGTTGGTCATGACAGGGTTGCATTAAATATCACGTATTCTCATGCATTCGTAGATGCTTTTACTCCTTAATTCTTAATCTATTAGCCAATTAATAGATGGAAACTTACTTTTATGAAAACTGCAACATAAATGTGTCCACTAAATGTGTGCTGCTCACTTTTACTTCATTTACCGAGAAAGCAGTTTACTTAATCATGCCAAATGTTAGGAAATTAACAGCATGCCAGACTGTCCACTGCTCATATTTCTTGTCTCTTCAAACTGTTCTAGCAGCATTCCCACCATGCTGTAAACCGAACAGCCGTGTCACAAAGGCTCAGCTGCCAAGTTCAGAAGAGAAATATTATTAAAAGGATTTTCAAATCAGTGATGCTAAGCTTGATCTTGTGCAGAAACTAAGGCAGAACATGTTTGGTGTATTCGAAACAGGAAGTATCACAATCCCTCATACACACCCGTCCGTCCTTGCAGTATGCCAGCAGTTTGTCTTCTTCTTTTGGGTGGAAGATGACGGTCTCTGGTGTGAAGTCAACTGACTGCCGTTGGAAGGAAGAGCCCTCATCTGTGCTGATAAAGAGCATCTGATCTCGTTCGTTTATAGATGAGCCCACCATGACAACCTGAAAGACAGACAGATGAGGAGGGTCATTACCCTTTCCTTTTAATAACAGTACTTGCACAGCTATTTTCCCCTGTTGGAAATGGGAAATTGATTAACACAAATGCATTTTGGGACTACACATTTACATTTACTCAGACCCATTTAAAGCTCAAACACTTTTTATCAGTCTTAGAAGCGGGCGACCTTGTATTGATTATCTGTTTAGAGTTTTATGGCTTATAAAGTGAAAGCGTAAAACACGGCCCAGACCAGGACCTGCCAAACCACCAATCATAGTTATGACCCATTTAAAGCCACCAATAACAAAGATCGCTAGAATGAATGAGCCAGAACCATTTATACGTTGTATAAAAGCAGCAGGAAGCTGACCAATGAGGGTTTGTTGGTGTGAATTACGATCCTAGTGATGTTTTTAGACAGCGTTTGGTGTAATACCAGAATATATTTTAGGAAATGTCTGTTTTCTGTTGGCCTCATAATAAATAATGCACAACCCCTAAAGGAAGTATGTGAATATAAATAAACTACTTCAAGGTTATGTTTTAATCATTGAATATGATTGTCGTACATGGAATAAACTTGGAGCACTTTTCAAGTCGTCCCAACAACTCAGTGTGCTTTTACTCTATAAGTCTCATTTACCCAGCAGCACTCACGTGCATACACCAATAAGTAGATGGGCTTCTTTAGCAATGATTAGAGATATACTGATCTTGTTATTTAGTGATGGTCAAAGATATACTGTAGTTTTGGTCAAGCTTACAAAACAAACTTATTTTCTTACTAGTTTGGAAAAAACTTTTTTCTGATTTGTTGCAGGGCAACTCGATGGCTTTAACACTGATAATCTCCCATAATTTGGTGTAAGACTATTCCCCTACTTAATAAAAAAATATATACATATATACGTTTAACTATTATTTTCCCATTGAAAAGTCAATATTCCAATTCTCAATATAAGAATATTTTTGTAATAGATAAATCTCATTTGTTTCTGGGCAAATAAATCTCACTAATTAAAGTTATTCACAATTGTTTTTGACACACTGGAGACAAAGAAAACAATTTTTCATATGTGATACTGATTTTAAATGCATAAATAGAACTTATGTCGCTTATTAATTGCTACATTTATTTGTCACCCATCTGTGAATAATTGCCTTAGGTTGACTGTTAAATATGTACCTGTTAGGATAAATTATTAAGAGCATCTTAGGCATTGAAAACAAGGCCGTATAATTAAAGGGCCAACATGTCCACTGCAACTTCCAAGACAAATGTCCCCCAGGCTTTTTGGGTTGATGCATTTAGCTGCTTTAATTATCTGTATGTTTTAGGATTTTTAGCAAAGAACCAAACCATTTGGACTCTTGGGATCCCGTTGTGGTGTAAAGATCAGGTCAAGGAACCTGTGGATGACCGAAACAAACGGGAGCTTTGTTCCAAGAAAACTAGTAAAATGGGTCTCCAACAATCCTTTAATGTTATCTTTCCTAATAACATTCATTTAATCAAAGTAAAGCACACAGTTGACGGCAGCCTTGCAGTGCTATGTTTAAACACAATAAAGCACTTTACCAAATATGAATTTCCATTCCTTTAATCTTAGTGATTCATCAGAAGTAATGTTGTTTGTGTTTTTATTTACTACATTTAAAATGTTTTTTTCCCCATCCACTTTTCCGTTCTTTGTTACAATAAAAGGTTCAACATCAAATAAATTCCACACTTGCAATAGACTTAAAGTAACTGTGAAGTTGCAGCAGCGCTATTCCTATGTTGTATTACAGAAATGAAATAAATTCATATGCCCAGACACACACATGCACCAAGTAAGAGTGCACAAATTATTTTTGTTATTCTCATCATGACTGCAATTAGGCAGTGTGTGAAGAACAACTCACATCTATCTTGTTGGAATGCTTAAGCACTCCGTGTCTGTTTGGGGAAGTGTGTGTGTGTGTGTGTGTGTGTGTGTGTGTGTGTGTGTGTGTGTGTGTGTGTGTGTGTGTGTCTATGGCTCCCTGAAGCAGCATGGTTATTTTAAAGCCCACTCAAAAGAAACCCAACAAGGAGGAGAAGACTGGGGAAAGAATTAAGGAGTTACTGCTTTTATTGTTACAGTTAAGGGTACATTTTTTCACACCCCTGGCGGATTTAGGATAAACTGATCTTTTAATTTGACCCACAGCTTTTTTTCTGACTGGAAGTAATATCAAAGAGTCCTAGCTAAAATCTGATAGAGAATCAGTGGCAGGAGCTAAAGATTAGGGCGATGATATGGAGGCCTTCTGACCTAAATTTCTGAAAACCTCAGCACAGCCTGATAGTGGTAACCAGCCCATGCCTAGCTGACACCCTGACCCCATGTTGATTGGGTCAGCTAATAACGGCGTGGTCCTGCTTCCCTGCCAGGTTAAGAAACCAATGACAAAGTGTTGCTCTGTTTTACCTAGCTTGGGTGGCAGCATTTGGAGCACCCGGGAGAAAACAGACAATCAGACGTGAACAATTTGTAACAGTGAGAACACCACGACTGGCTAATTGTTAGCCTGTAACAACACTAAAGGTAAAATCTGCGTTGGGGCTTCCAATCACCACTAAACTAATAATGTCTAGCTGAAAACTATTAAATATTTCCACACTGAAAAATTCTTTAAGAAACACAGATTCTTCAACCCCTTATTTGTGAAATTAAATTAAAAAAAAGTTTAGTTTTAGTTTTGCCAAAAATATTGCACAAATATTGTGACGTTCCAGTGAACCGAGTACCCTGAATCATTTCATCATTGTTAACACCCCAGACCCTAACATAGCTAATTACCTTGCTTCAGATACGAAAGGGTAAAAGGCACATGAGCAACTGTCATTTAGTCTTATGTGGATTTCTTTTGTACTCAGTAGTCAACATCAAAGTCAGGAAAAACAAATCACAGCTTAAAACTGTGATTTCAACCTGCAGAGAGAAACATTCTTCCCTAACTCACATAAAATGTCTGATGCACGTGTAGATTTTCAAGAACCTTGCAACTATTTATTAGCACTTCTGGTGGTTTGTGCCCCATTAGGTCAACCCCACACATAGCATGCATAATAAATAGTAAATAGCCTGTGCTTCACTAAGGCAGAGGACTCCAAAGCGCTTTACACTACAATCAGCCACCCACCTATCCATAAACACATTCAGTGACAGTGGAAAGCGTTGGTTACGTACAGTAACCCCAGATTCTATGAGTATAGGCGCAGCCCTTTAAGGCTATCGCTAGTGGGTTTATCACTGAAAACTTTAGTCCACGCCCACCTGCTGTGTGGGCCCCACCCCGGTCCGTATAAATTACGGTGAGACCGGACAAACGGCTCCCAAATAGCTTTTTCTTCAGCCATTCAGGAACCAGTGAGGCCCAGAGCTTAAAGGGCTGCGCCTATACTCATAGAATCTGGGGTTACATTACAGAACCAACGTTCTATTTCGTATAGGCTTCGCCCTTTAAGGCTATCGCTAGTGGGTTAAAGGCGAAGCAGGATGTAGTCTATGCCTCACTGGGTCCATCCAGACCACAACTGAACATCTGCTCGCCTAATGACACCAGAAAATCAGCCTTCTGAATGCGTAATTACGCACTCCAAGCGTCCTGCACATCACAATGAACAGAGAAGAATATCTGGTCAGGGAAAGGCTGAGATAACAGACCTGCTGCTGTAAATAGGAAAATGAAGGTTACGAACTGTAACAGTGTAACGATGAGCAGAGCAGGTCAAAAATCTCCATGAGGGAACCTGGAGACAGATCAGCAGCTGGATCATGCGTAATGATGCAGCAGAACAACCTCGTGTGCCACAGACAACTCAACAGAGGAGAAAAACCTCTGTTCACACGGAGGCTTAATTAATACAGCCGCAGGGACAATAACATCATAAGTCACGAACAGTGGCTGATAATAATATTACGGCACCCTGCGTCTGCATGCAGGAAGGTTGACTCAATAATAAAATGCAACAAAATAATAATCATTCCGTCAGAACCCTGAGAACAGAATGAGTCATGGAGAAACCTGACACATCTCGCAGGTAGAAACGAATAAATGAGCATGGAGATGACCATGAGGCTGCTGTGCAGATGTCCTCCACTGTCATTCCTCCATGCAGAGCCGTGGAGGATGAAATCCCCCCTGATTGAATGAGCTCTGATATTCTCTGGAGGATCCAGTCCTGAGGAAATATAAGCCTGTGAGATAGCCTCACACAGCCAATGTGAGAGGCGCTGGACAGATAGAGGACATCCTGCAGAGTTTTCTCTGTAATGTAGGAACAGACGCTGGGAGCGGCGCAGTGCAGCCGTGCGCGCTACGTAACATGAAAGCGCGCGCACGGGACAGAGGAGATGAGAGTTGGCCTCCTCTTCAGAGTTATGAGGAGGAGGAGAAAAGCCACCCAGAGTTATCACTCTCGATCTGAACGAACTCGTGATGCTTTTAGGTGTAAAAGCAGGGTTAGGACGCAGCACAGCTGAGCTGCCGTCGGCTCGTATTCTGAGACATGAAGGAGCGACAGAGAGCACAGATAAATCGTCCAGATAAAAGAAGATTCTCATCCCTGCCGAGCGCAGCGGCTGCAACGCACATTTGGAGAACGTGCGTGGGGCGAGAGAGTAACCGAACGGCAGGTGGTTGTATTGATATGAGATCCCCTGTGTGACAGGAACTGCAGCGTGTAACCTCTGCTGATCAGTCTGTCCATCCACCTGTCCAGGTAACATACGCGCCGCCACTCTGAGTAGTGCTCTGAGAGCGGGCGCGCATTTATCTCTGGTGCTCATGAATACGAGCCAGGCTAGAGCCCCTACCGCCGTTACCCGACTCGGATTCTGATCGGAGGTCACCCCTGGGGGGCTCGGATCGAAAGGGCTGTAAACCAGCCTCACCAGGGGGATATTCACCCAGGCTCGCAGCTCGGTGTTGAGTGGGGGCATCACTGATGCGCCGCTTCGTGGGGAGCTGCTGTTGTTCATCCTCTGTGATCTCACCCACTGACAGTTGGGGAGGACAGGAGGGAGAAGGCAGCGAGCGTGGCTTTACCGGAACAGCATAGGAAGCTCTTGTGGACTCATGCTTTGAAACTGTGAGATCGTGGGGCCTCTTAAATGGTCGTTTAAAAGGGGCTGTCTCATTAGGAGTGGGGGATGTGTGTGAAGAAAGCGCAGCGAGATCGTACGATCTGGCTGAGCCAGAATAAAACGGAAAATTGCTCTTAGAGAAATTTATGTGTTTTATTTCAAAACAATCAGTAGTCACTTTTTAAATCTCCGCCGTGGCTCCTGTGGAGGGTTGGACCAGGCGCACGCCGGAAAACGGG
This sequence comes from Girardinichthys multiradiatus, assembly GCF_021462225.1. Lineage (NCBI taxonomy): Eukaryota > Metazoa > Chordata > Actinopteri > Cyprinodontiformes > Goodeidae > Girardinichthys > Girardinichthys multiradiatus. The sequence continues at coordinate 38,528,644 of NC_061807.1, forward strand.
GCCAAACCGGATCTCGACGAGTTAGATGAGCTGGGGCGAATTTTCCCGCCAGGTCATCAGTCGGGAGCTGGGCTAAAGGCGCGGGAACAGGGACACCTTTAGCCTCAGCTACTTTAGCGATGATGTCCGGCAGCGCGCTAACAAGTGCGCCCATCTCCGGAAAGGGGTGGTCGCCGACATCGGGAGGCCCTGAGCCTGGACTGATTTTGCATCTGCTTCCGTGGCCTCCGTCCGGAGGAAGTGAGTAGAGATGTCAGTCGCTGTCTCTGGGGCGGATTTGTCCGATTCCCGCCCAACACCAAAGATGTCCAATGCCTCATCGAGGCAGCATTGGTTCGCTACGGGGAATCCCTTCTAGCGGGGAGAAAATGGCTAGCATGCAGATGACATGCAGGTCATAACTCATGATGTAGATGGTGTTACAAGCCGGGCAGAGGCGGATAGTGCCGACGTTAGCCATGGTTCTTCTTGAATCAGTGCTCTTAAGCTGTCGCTGAAGAAAAATGGGAGCCGTTTGTCCGGTCTCACCGTAATTTATACGGACCGGGGTGGAGCCCAAACAGCAGGTGGGCGTGGAGGGATAAACCCACTAGCGATAGCCTTAAAGGGCGAAGCCTATAAGAAATAGAACTACATTGTGGCCACATCTTACAGAAGCGAGGCAGCCATACAATCGGTGTCACCGGGCCCGTGACCAGCATCAGTAGGCGAGGCGGATGAAGTGTCTTCCCAAGGACACAATGACTGAAACTGTTGGAGTGGGGTTCGAACCAGCAACCCTGTAACTGGTGTCACAGACATTGAGCCAGTGTCACCTCTACAGGTCCTTCTCAAAATATTAGCATATTGTGATAAAGTTCATTATTTTCCATAATGTCATGATGAAAATGTAACATTCATATATTTTAGATTCATTGCACACTAACTGAAATATTTCTAGTCTTTTATTGTCTTAATATGGATGATTGTGGCACACAGCTCATGAAAACCCAAAATTCCTATCTCACAAAATTAGCATATCATTAAAAGGGTCTCTAAACGAGCTATAAACCTAATCATCTGAATCAACGAGTTAACTCTAAACACCTGCAAAAGATTCTTGAGGCCTTTAAAACTCCCAGCCTGGTTCATCACTCAAAACCCCAATCATGGGTAAGACTGCCGACCTGACTGCTGTCCAGAAGGCCACTATTGACACCCTCAAGCAAGTGGGTAAGACACAAATAAATTTCTGAACGAATAGGCTGTTCCCAGAGTGCTGTATCAAGGCACCACAGTGGGAAGTCTGTGGGAAGGAAAAAGTGTGGCAGAAAACGCTGCACAACGAGAAGAGGTGACCAGACCCTGAGGAAGATTGTGGAGAATGGCCAATTCCAGACCTTGGGGGACCTGCGGAAGCAGTGGACTGAGTCTGGAGTAGAAACATCCAGAGCCACCGTGCACAGGCGTGTGCAGGAAATGGGCTACAGGTGCCGCATTCCCCAGGTCAAGCCACTTTTGAACCAGAAACAGCTGCAGAAGCGCCTGACCTGGGCTACAGAGAAGCAGCACTGGACTGTTGTTCAGTGGTCCAAAGTACTTTTTTCGGATGAAAGCAAATTCTGCATGTCATTCGGAAATCAAGGTGCCAGAGTCTGGAGGAAGACTGGGGAGAAGGAAATGCCAAAATGCCAGAAGTCCAGTGTCAAGTACCCACAGTCAGTGATGGTCTGGGGTGCTGTGTCAGCTGCTGGTGTTGGTCCACTGTGTTTTATCAAGGGCAGGGTCAATGCAGCTAGCTATCAGGAGATTTTGGAGCACTTCATGCTTCCATCTGCTGAAAAGCTTTATGGAGATGAAGATTTCATTTTTCAGCACGACCTGGCACCTGCTCACAGTGCCAAAACCACTGGTAAATGGTTTACTGACCATGGTATCACTGTGCTCAATTGGCCTGCCAACTCTCCTGACCTGAACCCCATAGAGAATCTGTGGGATATTGTGAAGAGAACGTTGAGAGACTCAAGACCCAACACTCTGGATGAGATAAAGGCCGCTATCGAAGCATCCTGGGCCTCCATAAGACCTCAGCAGTGCCACAGGCTGATTGCCTCCATGCCACGCCGCATTGAAGCAGTCATTTCTGCCAAAGGATTCCCGACCAAGTATTGAGTGCATAACTGTACATGATTATTTGAAGGTTGACGTTTTTTGTATTAAAAACACTTTTCTTTTATTGGTCGGATGAAATATGCTAATTTTGTAAGATAGGAATTTTGGGTTTTCATGAGCTGTATGCCAAAATCATCCGTATTAAGACAATAAAAGACCTGAAATATTTCAGTTAGTGTGCAATGAATCTAAAATATATGAATGTTAAATTTTCATCATTACATTATGGAAAATAATTAACTTTATCACAATATGCTAATATTTTGAGAAGGACCTGTATATGCCAAACAAAAACACTGTCATTGGCTTGAGCTGCTAATTGTTGTAGATCTAGACACTATACAAAACATTTAGCAATTCCCTCAGGTTTTTTAACCATCAACTGAACAGGATTCAATTTGGAGTGATGTCATGTCCAGATCTGAGCTCTGACATCCAAGGAAATGGGATGCAGCAGAGTAGTGGGAGAGGAAACAAACAAAAGAAAACACCATGAACAACATAGGAAATAATAAATCAATTTTAAAAACATCAGCTCTGTTACTACTGCTTATCACCACTCTGTGTTTATGAGCTTCTAGGTTTTCAAGGGATCCTTTTTAAACATGGCAGATTTTAGCCCGCCTGACTGCTTGAATTTGAACACCTTAATTGTAACAGATGGAATGATGGCTTCTGAGATAATGTGTGAAAAACAACTGAACATTTGTAGGAACTAAAGAGAATTCAAATGTGAATTTTATAGACTGTCTGAAATTTTTAAAAATCAAGCGGAGCTGTCTTCTAAATAATTTTTGCTTTTTTTTACAATTGCAAAGCCTTTTTAATTATTTCCTCCCAATAAACTCTTGTAACATTTGTAGAAAGACCTGTTGCAGAAAATCTAATATTCCTGCAGACTTAATAATTTAGTTTTTAAACCAGGAGTAAATGATCCAAATTCCTTCTGGTTCCATCTTAGTGAAGACAAGTGTTACAAATCGACTGTTTTAGGACTGTGATGCCTTTTTTTTTTTTTTTTTTACAGTACAACTTTCACACTTTGCAGAACCAGATGAATGTCTTTCTTCTGACAGATGTCTCGCTGTGGTTTTGCTTCAAGTCCCCGAAGGGCAGGAACATCCTTCAGTTTAACCTGCCTCTATCAACATGTCTTTGTTTAAAGCACATCACTCAGTTTAACCTCTGATAGATGGACATCCTCAAACACAAACATGCTACTCCATCAATGCTGACACACATACAGATCTGACCATCCAACAAATGCACAGAGAGATGTACATCTAAATTAGACACATATAAACCAAGGAATCTGAGGCACAAACACCCGCCACCTCTGCAACATTGAACCATGAAGATGTAAAGCACTTGTTGCCGTGTTAATGCATTTTCTGAAGTGTGATTTAGCCTTGCTGATATCTGCAGATATGCTCTGGAGAATGCAGTATTTGCTAAGGGTTCAGAACCTCAACCCTTTCAACTGCATAAAATGACTCAGTTGGTTTCCCCATTTCACCAGAACGTACTGAATGGAAGTGGGTTGTAAAATACATCAAACAAGAAGGTATTAAATTAGATCCAAGTGGACTGTTTGTGATTGCATTTGAATATGAATTAAATTAGACTATCTCTAAGTGAATTTCCATTGGACCTGTATGTTTTTTGTGCCCTGAGATGATTTTTGCCAACATTCACAAAACTAAAATAAAAGTAAGTTTCTGCCTTTTCAGAAACCGGAACCAGTTAGTCCTACGAAAATTTGTACTGAGATTTTTTCCGTTAACTTTTTTCATCTAAATTGCTAAAATAATATTTCAGTTTTTGCTAACAAACCAACTAAAATGCTTTTTACACAAAATTAATATGACTTAAGAAAACATGGATTGACAAGCTATGGGTACTGAAATTACTAATGCTAATCCCGGTTATAGTTCAAAAAAACTTTTCATTCATCCTTCAACTTTTAACAGCTATTGTCAATGGCGGTCTGTGTTTTGGTTTTCTTTTGTGTCTGTTTTCTGATTATTTCTTTGTTGTTTATTATTGTTAGTAAGGCCTTTCTAATTCAGTTCCTTATTATTGTCATTAGGGTCTTGCATGAAGGTTCATTCCTTGTGTTGAGCTGCCAAGTTTTTTCTTGTGTTTTGTTTTTTGTGCGTTTTGATTTATCCTCTTAAATAAGTGTTAGTCTTTTTTTTTTCCTTGGTTTGTAATTCCGCTGTGTATAGTTCAGCTCACTTTGTGTTAATTTGTCTCTTTTCTTCAGTCTCCTTGTTTTCTCTAATACTCAGCTCTTCAGCATTTCACCTTATTGTGCTCACCAGGGGCCTCATCTATGAAAGAGTGTGGAGCTTTCATACTAAAATTTTGTGTTAGGGAGAACTTCTGAAACTTGTGGCACACAAAATAATTCAGATGTACGAAACTGTGTGTAGACAGGTCACTGCCCACGTAGACTTCATACATCCCAATTTGCAATAGATTCGGGGAAGCTGTGAGTGGCGCTTTCTATTCATAAAAGCATTTTCACTTAGAGCTGGGGCCCTTATAGCAGTATGAATGCAGTCCATAGCTCTGATTACATTCAAAAATCGGCTCCTCGCTGCAAATGAGAGTCACAGTTTAGGGGAACTTTCTATATCTGAGCAACATACAGATGAGACTGACCCATATGGCTGGCATAGCCCGGCTCAGAAGAGGCCAGCTCTGAAATCTGCTGCCATCGTTCCACAATAACACACAACTTTAGCAGCTATTATGGATATGCGTGATTGTCTCTCGCTTGTCCACCGTAGGAATCATGAAACCTGACTTGTTAGGAATTAATCTGCTGATCCAACACAGTTTTATTCTCAGTGAGAATAAAAGTGCCCCTTAGATGATTCACATGCATTTCATGCTCTTCAGTGCTCAGACCGACGAGCATTTCCATCTACAGGTGACAGAAACAAAGAAAGTTTCACAGTTTCCATCTGACTGAGGTTGTTTCTATCATTTTCTGAGGTGTGTTGCGTTATTATATGACGCTAAGTGTGACTCAGTTTCATCACTCTGGTTTAAACCATAAAAGCTCAAATTCATGAAAAAACATCAGGTTTTATGCTCCATTAATTAAATAGACTGAACAGATCCAGATTTAGGGGATGTTTAGTTTTCTGTAGTTTATTATTGTCGACTGAAAAAGTTTGCGTAGCTCCGCACATTTTCACGGCAGGTCAAACGTTTGCGTGGATTAACGCACACTTTCACACAATGTTCATTTTTGCAAATGAACAGTTGTGCAGAAAACATCATCGGAAAAGTTACAATACTGTCACTGGCCATGGAACCAAGGACACGACTAACAACAAAAAATGTCATCTTGCCCGTCCTGTGGGCATATACTGAAACATAAATTTCAAGTCATGACTGATTATCAGCCATCTGTCTTAGCCTATTAGCTTCTGCAAAATATGTTTCTTTAAGAATAAATGAGTCAGGAGCACAAATCAGTAATGTCAGTTTGATGCCACTTTAGTTTTGTTTACTTTGTTTAGTTTAATCGTTCTATTTCATTGTATTGTTAAAAGGTAAAAAGACTGTATTTACATAGCACTTTCCTAGTCATACTGGCCACTGTATGCACTTCACCCTAGAACCACATTCACTCAGCTGCACTTAAAACCAACCCCACACAATACCAGAGAGCAGAAGAAAATTGATGGAAAGATATTTTTTTTTGCTTTTGTGCACAGACTAGGAAAATATGAACAGTTTTTGATTCCTAATGTTTGACTACGTAACACAAAAAAGGCATTACTGATTTCTGTATTCCATTTCTGCAATGTTCTACACAAGTTGTTCTGCCGAACATGGGAAAAATGTTACTGAGCTCCCAATAACACACGTCAGAATTTCTCCCAATAAGAAGGCCCAGTCATCAGACAATACAGAAGACAGAGCAGAGTTTTGCAAATGGATTAACAGCCTCTTCAGAAGCTCACCTTCAGTATTTTATGTAGTTACATAATTTGCCAACAAGTGGCACTCTTGTCAAACTGCAAGTGCGCCTTCATGTCTTCACCTAAACTGGGCTTGATTCTCCAGCTCACAAATAAGACAGTGCAAATTTATGGAAGGCTATGGCCACAGGAACTGGAAAAAGGACTGGCGTTCTTCCTTCATAAGGATGTCCTGTGAGTAATAACTCATGGTCCCCTGCAGCATAGTGGTGCTATTGTGTGTGACAGATAAAAGCGGTCTCAAAACCCCCTGTCTCTGCTTTGGAAACTGCTCGGGTGTGATCCATTAATGGGACTAAAAGAATCACATCTTTGAAATCCCTGCTTATCCTGTCTGTGAAAGACACCAGTGTTGCACGGCACAGAGCATGCCTAATATGCCCAATGTTTTCTTTCAGTCTACTCTGGCCTAAAGAGCAGTAATGCACCACTGGGTATCAGTTACATCATTTCTATTATATAACAACATCAAGAACCTCAAAAACTAAATTCCATATGAATGCTATCTTGCACCTGGAGCATTGACATGAGAAAGGTCTGAAAGCCAAAGAAGGTAATGTGCATCATCTTTAAAGATTTAAAGGTTTTCTTGAATTAAGTAATAGTTACTGATACCTGACTGTTACTTTTTCGACTTAATTTATATTGAGACAGCTAGGGTGGGCTCCTTTTTTTTAACCATGACTAAATTATGTGCTAGAAAACTTTCTTTTTCCCCTACAAGAGGTGTTGCAAATGCCCTGTCCAAAAGCCAGAGTCGTATCCCTTGGTAATCCTGGAGTGGGAGCCTCTGTGAGTAAATTTAGTTTAGAACCTAAACTAGTTTGGTGACATTATGGAATTTATTGTCTGGTGTTTAATACATTTAATGAGAATATGTCATTGGAACTGGGAACAGAAAGAAAATAACTTTGAATGAATCTAATTTACCTTTACAAAGAGATCTGGGTCTGATCAGGTAAACAGACACCTACAAAGTCAAGCAGCTCCCAGCAGGCATGCTTTCCTTTCAACTACATATGTAAATTCCTGTTCCATGGGGAGATCGGGACCCATGAGATCACAGCTCACTGGGTCTTGGTCTGTTGGGAATTAGTACCTAGAATTGAAGAGCACTATTAAAGCCCACCGGGCAAGACCAGCCAGCACAAGAAGTGTGACCAGATGCTTAATAAGCTTTATCAAGGACTACTTGCCAATGAATACCTTTACAAGTCTACCAGATTTGCATGTTAGGAGTATAATCACTGAATTTGGCTGAGTAATTTGTCCATTTCAATAGCAAATTTAATTCCTGTGATTCAGAGGGTTCCTACCCAAAAAGTAATCTTTCTACTAAATAAGTGTTATACCAAATGTTCCTAAACTTGAAAAACACAGCTGCACAGCACATTAGAAGAAATGAAAGATCAGTGAACTGATAATGTTGCATATTTGTAAAATTGATTCCCTAGTCTAATCAAAGGTCTGTTTCAAAGGCATTTGGAAGACGATACTTTGGAGCATCAAAGTCCCGGCCTGCATGGAGTTTGCATGTTCTTTCTGTGAATGTGTGGGTTCTGTCCTGGTACTCCGGCTTCCTCCCACAGTCCAAAAAACTGACAGTAAGGTCAATTGATTACACTAAATTGCATTTAGGTATGAGCATGAGTGGATGGTTGTCTATCTAATGTGTCTCTGTGTTGCCCTGTGATAGACTAGTGAACTGTCCAGGGTGTCACCGCATCTCACCCAATGACCACTGCACTGAAAATAGGAACCAGCCCCCCACCACCCTGCCAGGACAAGCAGTTATTTATGTGTGTGTGAATGGATGGATGGATGGATGGATGGAAACCATCCAGGAAACCTTGAGAATAATCGTATCCAAACTAAAACAAAATGGTAAGCTATGGCAAACAGTGATAGAATTTAAGATTTGTGATAAATAAACTTCAGACACTAAATAACCAGTAATAGTCAATAACTTCATCCATAATCTGGAGCTAAAAATGTACAGCTGTTATGATTAGATGTTGGTCAGATTTTTGACTTTTGTATTCAGCCACAGTCTACAGCATAAGGTCATTTTGGACAATTGCCCTTTTGTGAACGCGACTTTTTGTGGCATTATGTACCTGCTTAGTGTATAATCAGTAATCATAAAATCATATATTTTTGATTAATACTGGCCGATATGGGGATCAGAACAACATTTAACAAAAATATTATTCAATATAAAACTGTTCGCAATTATTTAAAATTTGAAATAAATTATAAGGTAGAATTTAGGATTTGTATGATTGCTTATCTCAATCTGTATTTAATCAAAATACATAATTACAAAGAAACATAAATGTATACTAAACATGAGTACAAAATAGTTTCTTTAGGGGGATGAAATGGAATTAACATGAGAACAAAATGGGGCTATTATTTGGAAATTACCTAAAGCCATCGAAACCAAAACTGTAAACAATTACATGAAATTTGTGACTAGTAAGAGGCCAGTAACCGACATCAAGGTATGCCAGGGTTTTTCTAAGCCACTTCCTTAAAACTATTAGAGCTTTCTGTCATACCACACCTCCTTAAACATGCTTCTTAATGTTAGGCAACAGAAAGTGCCAGAATGACCTGAGTTTTCTCCAGCTATAGTAGAGCCAACCTGTTGTTCAGTACTGCATGTCAGCTGGCTGAAAGTATGGCCCTTCATTACAACAAAGACAAATTTAGCTGGTGCTTCAAAGCTACTGCTCAGAACCCTGCACTCCATTTCCTGAATATTTTTTCTAATCTCACACCTATGTGAAGATGAGGCAAGAAATGCTGCATTTTTGGCAAACCTTGGATGAACGATTATCCTGAATGCTAATGACCACAAAGCACTGGTAAGTCTTTCAGTTTTAATGCACCTTTGGAACAACACAAATGCATTACCCACTCACCTTCTCGTGCATTAGAGATTTTAGGCTTCTTCCATGTTTGTAATGTGGTAAAGGTGATTAGCAGATGCAAATCTTTGCTGAAGTTAAGACCTTAAGGTGTTCACACTGAGAATTAGGCTAACATTCCTACAAAAAGCTGCTAAATCAATGTTTTTTAAACTTTGTAGAAAGTTCAGCTTTTAAAAAATGTCTGCTTGTTCTCTATAACCTTGGATCGTACTTTATTTCTGTAAAGTTCTGCTTTTAAAGTATTTGCAGTGGGAGTTATAAAGTTAGAGTTTTTCTCATGCTAGTTAAACATATGCTTCTTTCTATAAATTGATCTCACAGGAACGAAAAGGAGCTAAACAGAGAGTATGCGAGTTAACACTGAGAGTGACAGCCTGGCTTTCCCAGATTCAACCCTGTTATCTGCTTGCTGCACCTTCCATCTGAAGCCTTTTTAAAGTGCACAGATTATGATTGACAAGGGCTTGGATCCTCTCCCAATTTAACTGGTGCGCTACGACAGTTTATGTAACGAATGGTTTTAACATGCATCAAAATTATCCGTTCCAAAAGCACTTCAGATGGGTTGGGAAACATCAGGCCAATTTTTACTCTGGGTTCCTGAAAGTTTTTTCTCCAGACTGTAATCATATTGAGTGGTACCTCCTATTGGCCAGAGTGGTCCTGTGGTCTGGGGACACAGATATCCGCCCACCACAACAGTCTCGTCCAGAATGTGATTAAAAACAGTGAAATCAGATTAATTCTGCATTAATCTGAGATTCTCTCATAGCAGTTCTGGTTTAAAAGCCACAGACTGCCACTCAACACGGTGTGACACTTTGGATTTTAAATGAACGCCAAACCTGAATCTCAGAAACAAAGGAAGACGGCAGAGCTCAGATCAGGATTGCAATTGGCTATCTAAAAAAAATATTTATAACATTTTTATAGCAGTTAAACTCTGAAACTGAATTAAAATTAATTTTAACTCTGGGGAAGCTTGCAATAAACTAGAGATCTTTAATAATTAAAGCCTGTGAGATGTGTCTTCTAAACGTACCCTGCAGCATTCTGCTCCATTCAAACCTAAAATCATTGAATAAATCAACATTCTTGGAGAGTTTTCATGTGTATGTCAAAGCATAAACTTTAAAATATATTTTAGCTTTAGCTGCTACAATTTGTAAAAATACACTTTGATGAGAGCTTATTTCTCCCTCCCTCTCCATATATCAGGAGACACTGAAAGCAGAAGTCCATCTTTTCTTCATTTAAATATTTCCACTCAGGTTGTAGGATATCATCAATGTATTTAAATGCAAACTCTGTAAAACACTTTGATTTTCTGCATGGGTGGCTGAGATTAATTGTTGTGTTTGCAAATGAAAATACAAAACTCCTGTCAGGTAATTTAAAGCTACCAGAAATATAACCAGTTGAGGAGGAGATGACTGAAACAAAATGGCTTTAAAATTCAGCCAGTGAGGAATGTTTTGCATTCTCTTATCAGAAAGTTCTACCTTTAGTTTGGAGTTGATCCAAAAAGTCCTACTGCCTTACAAGAATGGTTTCTATTTGCTTTTGTCCGATTTGGCCATGGCTTCTGCAGTGGGCAGAAAAACTTCCTCAGAAAACTTCATGCATTTGTGAAAAGGTTCCTGCAGTGAAAACGCACAGATTGTAGAGATTTCGTCCAAGTTTCCACCATCTATCTGTTGAGTTGAGCTGAAATGACACTTTGTGCAATGAGGCAGTGAAAAAAAGCAGCAGCCACCACCGTGCAGGAGGTCCAGTGTTTTTAGGTTTTAAAGAATCAACTTAACTCCTCCATTCAAATCTTCTTCATTGTGACCATAAAGGTTATTTTTTTTCTCGTGTGACCATTACAGTTTTGTCTGGAATGCATTTGAAGATGACACCAATGTTCCAGGATTTTCTAGTTTATGACAGCCTGGAGCCTTTGTGGTTCCTCAATCCAAACCAATGACCTTTTATCTGAGACTTTGGGTAAGATGATTGAATCTTGACCACAAATTGGTGATGTCTGTGTATAAAAATCCCAATAGATCAGAACTTTCTGGAAACACTGAGACCGGCCTATCTGGAACCAGAGATCATCCCACATTCAAAGGCACCTAAATCCTCTCTCTTCCCTGTTCTGATGGCCAGCTTTAACTTTAACATGTAAAGATGCCTAAATGTATTGAGTTGCTGCCATGTGATTGGATGATTAACTCTGTTAACAACATTTCAATTAGTTGCACCTAACAAAGCACAGTGTATATGCCTTTAAAGCCATTTTTTATGCACTCTTTCCCACTGTCCTTCCAAAGCTCTCTCTAGGTTTTCTGCTGAGACTCAGCTTACAACTAAAATCAAATTCAGAGGTTTTCCCTCTTGACATATTTCTCCACTTCTTTGGATTTTCTCTGACTGCTTTATGTTCAGTCCACCTTAACCGTCTAATGCCTTTATCTTTCCCTCTCTTGCTCTCTGTGATGGATCTTTCCATCTCCACTGCTCAACCTACACGTCTTCTTCATACTGTCGATGACAGACAGCAGATCTGAGTTCTCCATTAGGGGATGGAGACAACGATCAAACCTCAGGAAAGCTCTCTCTCTCTCTCTCTCACTCTTTTTTTAATTACATTTGTCTGTTAAATAAGAAGTGAAGAGAAGACTGCGAGAGAGGAACCTCTGAGCAATTATTCTCGACTTAATTACATAAAGTGAAAAAAAAATCCCGACCACCATTTGGGAGGATGTGTGTGTGTGCAGCTGTCTTTGCATGTGTGTGTGTGCATGTGGGGGAGGTAGAAAGTGAAATAGAGATGTGCAGGTCGAGCTTGACTACAGAGCTTTACATTTTAAAGATCATCATCTTCCATAGAAGGCTGACACTCAGGTGTCGGCGTCTATACTCTTGGACACAGGAGCATTTTTCTCCTTGACAGCTTGACTGTGACTGAGAGAAAGTTGCATAATAGCAAAGCTATACAAGGGTCTACATTGTACGTCTTCTTCTGCACAGGATTTAAATAAAATGTTCTTATTAATTTATCTTTATAATCGGTGTTACAGCAATTATCAAAAGGTTCAGCCCAAAATTTGCAGATGAGTTAAAGGGTTGGTTGTAATCACTGCCAATCTACAGTGGTGTGAAAAAGTATTTGCTATCTTCCAGAGGACGTCTGTGTTAATTTTTTGTCACACACCCTTCGGATGAAGAAACCAATTTTAATATATGACAAATGTAGTCTGAATAAACTCAAAAAGCCGTTTTTTTATTGATTTTATTTTTATAAAGGATAATACTGGAACTGTATGAACAATTAATTTTTGGTTCATTTTCACCAGCTATACCCAGGACTAATTACTGCCTTACTTGTAGAGTCAAGAAAGCCCTTAAACAGGTCCTGTTTTACCACATGAAGTAGGCTAAAAGATCTTGAAAATCCACACAATGTGGCCATTTCTAAAAAAGAATAAATAAAAAATCAACAACAAATGAGATTTTAAAGGGGTTCAGCCGTCTTTTGGCTATAAATGAAAGTTTTATTTTTTATAGAAAACACGCAGTTTTAAAAGGTGTGTAATCGTGACGTCACAATGTTCTGTTCTGGCTGCAATGACCCACATGTGTCCATGCATATTCTCCCGCTGTCGGATAAAAGAGATCCAAGGCTTCATTTTATTTTTGAGGGCAATGTTCCATTCACATTGCCGTAGACCGTACTAGTTTGTGCGAATCACTTCAACATGGACTGCTTTGAGAACTCACATCAGTAAACGCAGGATTCTGAAAAACTTAGACTGAAGAAAAATTCAGTCCCTATACTGTTCATAGCAAATCTGCAGATGACAGAAATGTAAGCACTTGTTGTGTCTTATGAGTTTTGGTTTTGTTTTCACGTATGAAGTGCTGGTTGGGGGGGTGGCCAGATCCAGCTAATTTGCATGAAAGTGACAAAGCTCTAAAACAGCTCATTCTGAAAGGAGCTCAAAAAACTGAGGAAACCGAGGAGATGAAATCTCATCATCTAAGAATTTTTTTGTGCAAAACATTTCATTAACATGTTTTGTATAGCCCCCTATTCCAAATGTTTAAAAGAAAGTGTAATAGGTCACGTTCAATAAAACGTTTTATAATGCTTTGGGCGTCTAGTACACCACAGAGTGTCATTATCATTTAATACAGTGCCTTGCGAAAGTACTCCAAACACTTGAACTGGTCAACCTTTTGCCACATTTCAGGCTTCAAACATAAAGATATAAAATTCAAATTTTTTTTGAAGAATTAACAACAAGTGGGACACAATCGTGAAGTGGAATGAAATTTATTGGATGTGTCAAACTTTTTTAACAAATAAAAAACTGAAAAGTGCGGTGTGCAATATTATTCGGCCCCTTTACTTTCAGTGCAGCAAACTCAGTCCAGAAGTTCAGTGAGGATCTCTGAATGATCCAATGTTGTCCCAAATGTCTGATGATGATAAATAGAATCCACCTGTGTGTAATCAAGTCTCTGTATAAATGCACCTGCTCTGTGATAGTCTCAGGGTTCTGTTCAAAGCGCAGAGAGCATCATGAAGACCAAGGAACACACCAGGCAGGTCCAAGATACTGTTGTGGAGAAGTTTAAAGCTGGATTTGGATACAAAAAGATTTCCCAAGCTTTAAACATCCCAAGGAGCACTGTGCAAGCAATCATATTGAAATGGAAGGAGTATCAGACCACTGCAAATCTACCAAGACCTGGACGTCCCTCTAAACTTTCATCTGGAACAAGGAGAAGACTGATCAGAGATGCAGCCAAGAGGCCCATGATCACTCTGGATGAACTGCAGAGATCTACAGCTGAGGTGGGAGAGTCTGTCCATAGGACAACAATCAGTCGTACACTGCACAAATCTGGCCTTTATGGAAGAGTGGCAAGAAGAAAGCCATTTCTCAAAGATATCCATAAAAAGTCTTGTTTAAAGTTTGCCACAAGCCACCTGGGAGACACACCAAACACGTGGAAGAAGGTGCTCTGGTCAGATGAAACCAAAATCAAACTGTTTGGCCACAATGCAAAACGGTATGTTTGGCGTAAAAGCAACACAGCTCATCACCCTGAACACACCATCCCCACTGTCAAACATGGTGGTGGCAGCATCAGAGTTTGGGTCTGCTTTTCATCAGCAGAGACAGGGAAGATTGTCAAAATTGATGGGAAGATGGATGGGGCCAAAATACAGGACCATTCTGGAAGAAAACCTGTTGGAGTCTGCAAGAGACCTGAGACTGGGACGGAGATTTATCTTCCAACAAGACAATGATCCAAAACATAAAGCCAAATCTACAATGGAATGGTTCACAAATAGGTGTTGGAATGGCCAAGTCAAAGTCCAGACCTGAATCCAATCGAGAATCTGTGGAAAGAGCTGAAGACTGCTGTTCACGAACGCTCTCCATCCAACCTCACTGGGCTCGAGCTGTTTTGCAAGGAAGAATGGGCAAGAATGTCAGTCTCTCGATGTGCAAAACTGATAGAGATATACCCCAAGCGACTTGCAGCTGTAATTGCAGCAAAGGGTGGCGCTACAAAGTATTAACGCAAGGGGGCCGAATAATATTGCACGCCCCACTTTTCGGTTTTTTATTTGTTAAAAACTTTTGACACATCCAGTAAATTTCATTCCATTTCACGACTGTGTCCCACTTGTTTTGATTCTTCACAAAAAATTAAAATTTTATATCTTTATGTTTAAAGCCTGAAATGTGGCAAGAGGTTAACCATTTCAAGGGGGCCGAGTACTTTCGCAAGACACTGTAGATTAAAAAATTGAACCATGTTAAAACTCTGCCAGAGTGGCTAGTCTATCAAAAATACTCTAAGAATGCATCAATGACTCATCACGGGCTTCCATTGCCTAATTTAATTTCAGGGTTCATGACTGAACAACAAGGAAAAGCCTGTGCAGAAATGGTTGGCTTTTTCAATATCGACGCAAACGGTGCTCGTTTTGTGTTCTAAAAAATGGTAGAGAAAACTATAAATGAGCATTGCTCAACATGTGCTCCTCATGGTAACATTGCCACATCCAGTATGTTAGTAGACATCACCCTTTTTTGTCAATTAACAGCATGAGGAAAAGATAGTTGGTTACAGGTACAAGACTGCCCGATGGTGAAAAGTCAATCAGGGCAATTATATTATGGTCCATAGCTTTAGATCTGTGAACAGGGCAAGATTACAACATATGAAAATTCCTTCTGTGACATTTTAAGAACACCATAATTACAAAAGTCTATGAAGGGACACAACACGGTGTCACAGAGTGGTGCTATCTTGCAGGACCAAAGTGCAAACAGGAGCGTGTGAGCTGCATGGTGGGTAGAAGTTTTTAATGATGACAGAACTGGTAAACTTACAAAGGACTAAACAGGACATAGAGCATAGGCTAGGCGAGGAGATAGTCATGGAACAAGGAGGTAAACAGTAGAGTCCATTAATTAAGGAGAACAGCCAGAGAGCCTATATAAATAGGTAGAGGTGAGGAGAAAGGCATGGTGTGTAGGTGGGAGTAATCAGGTGACAATAAGTAACAGCTGAGACCAATGAAGGGAGAGATGGTTGAGGGAAGAGACAGAGGGGAACACAGAAACATTGGAAGGAACCTCACAAAAATCTAAATGTACAGGAATACAAAAATACACAATAAATAAGTAAATAACTAGAGAACATAAACAACAGGGAAGAAACAGAAATGAAATAAGAAACTCTGACAAATACAAAGTCTAATAACCTAATAACAGCAAGAAAATAATCAAAAAGTACACGGATGAAAATCAAAATTTAAACACCTACAGGTCGTGACACGCGGAGCTGTCAAAAAGTTTTCCGAAGCTCGTAAAGTGGCAGGCACAACTAACTCACAAACCTCCAGGACCAGTGAAAGTTTGGAAAAATGACATGTTAATGATATTACTTTGGAATCAGAGTTGAAAAGCACCGTTTAGCAGACCCATGCACTTTACGAGAACCAGAGGCAGTGACACAAAGCCTGCTGCTACAGACAATGAAAAAAATTGGTGATTGATGTAAATGCAATAGCTGGACTGTAGCCACAAACTAGATGCTTTGCAAGCACCTAGATTGGCAGCCAAGTACTCAATCTTAATAAGTCAACTATCCCAGCTCCTGATGAAAATTGAGAAGATGGAAGAATCTGAAAACCCTCATGTGGACAGAAAAGTAGCCGTCCTTGTCAATAACCCTCTCTCTGCAGTTGATGGCAGTAAAATCATTGACTCTGAGATAACAGAAAGGTAGTGTCATCTTTGAAGATGCAAAGGCAGCCAGACAGGCAGACCTAGAACAGATGAAAAGACCAAAATCTTCAGAAGTAATATTACAGAGCCAAGGCCTGAGATCCACGTTTCTTCAGAATATATAAAGAAATTTAACAACAGAAATTCCTGGGAACTAAAGAGTACCGTACTGTGCAAAAGTTTTAGGCAGGGGTGAAAAAATGCTGTAAACAAAAAAATAATTTCCGTACTATAAATGATGATTGTTTGCTTTTATCAGTTTACAAAATGCTAAGTGAGTGAACCCAAACATACAGCCAAAATTAGGAACTATCTTCAGTGTAGAGAATAACAAGTCTTACTGGAAGTGATGGTATGACCCCCACAGAGCCCTGATCTCAACATCATGGAGTGTGTCTGGGATTACATGAAGAGACAGAAGGATGTGACAAAGCCTACATCCACAGAAGATCTGTGGTTAGTTCTCCAAGATGTTTGGAACAACCTACCAGCCGAGTTCCTTCAAAACCTGTGTGCAAGTGTACCTAGAAGAATTGATGGTGTTTTGAAGGCAAAAGGTTCACTGCATTTTGTTGATTGATGAAAATAAATGATTAACACATTATTGTAAGCATTCTTTGTTTACAGCATTTTTTCACACCTGCCCAAAACCTTTGCACAGTACTGCATGTGCTGTGTTGTTTTCCTATTTATGTCTATACATTTATTTCAGTTTATGGGTTAACATATATGTCCTATTTCTTTTCAGCTGAACACATATCTGTGCCTTATCACACCTTGATCCACGCAGAACAATTTTTCAATTGCAGCTACCATTACAAGTTTTTGCTATTAACATTTTTGACACTGCTTTGCTGTTTGTCTCTTATACCATAGGGTGAACCCCATGAAGTTCAGGTAGACAGTTTATCAGCAGCACTACAGCCTGTGGTATCAGAAATGTCATCTCCACCCCTAAAAATCATGGCAAAGCTATTTCAAGGGCACTTTTGAACAGTGAAAAGAACCTGGGAGCCTTTGTCCAGCATCACTCAAGAGGAAGACGTGTCATAAAAAGTCACAGGTGGCATTTCTGTGAATGCCAAACTTTTAAGTGGGAAAACGGATTGTTCAGCTTTCTTCTGATCCCTTTTATTTAATAGTTTTTTTTAACTCAGATTTGACAGTAAATGACTATTTAGTGTCTGAACAAGAATTTAAAGCAAACTGTTGTGCTCTTATTTTTTTAAATACGCAATTCTTTTTCTTCCATATTTACTGCAAAAAAAGGCCGCTTAAACACAAAATGACACACAGAATGCTAAACTGCTTCATGACCACAAACAATGTTCTTAAGAGTAAATTATGGCCCCAAACTGAACTGAAAACTCTAACATCAAAACACTGAACTATTCCAGCCCTAGTAAACAACAGCAAGCTGCATAACTATGGCCCTGTTTACACGACAATGATCTATTAAATACAGGATATTTGTTACGTTTCTGTTAACATCTACATGACAATGTTTTTATTACAATCTCCTTTCATACAGAAACAGTAGAGGCCTCAAAACAGTATAATACCTCCACCATGCCACTAGTTGGTGGTATGTTCTTTAAAACTCAACAACATGCGCAAACACTTCCTGCTTCCAAAATTCCAAAATATTAAAGGTACTTTGTCTGTTGCATAATTGTTGGTGCTAGGCAGCCTGGTATTTCAGAAAATGTTGATCAGTAGTGTGGACAGAAATGCCTTGTTGAGGTCAGACTGGGCAAAATGGGCAGACTGGTTTGTAGAGTTGGTGTGTTCATGAATCCCTTTACGCATCACAGACTAAGACTATTAACAATATCATCACTTGTTTTGTAGCTTCCCACCTTCCTTCAAAATACAGTATCCTCTACAGCATTTGGTATCTCTGGTGAAGATGTATACAAAAGCCTCAAAATAAATGATTTTTATAGAGACTTGGTTATCCCAAGATGCCATTCTTTACTGCAGTCCCCTAACAGTGAGCTTTAGATATTTTCTTTTACCATCCTTGCCATGATCCTGATGGTACATGCTGGCAAGATAAACTTTAATCCTTCCCTAGCTTTCTTTGTCACATGTTCAGCTGTTTGATACTTTTTTAATTATTACACTGACTGTAGATATGGGCAGTTATGCAAGTAGGTAGCATATTTTACCAGATTCTAGACATATGAACATCAATCTACATGTCCCTTACTTGAAATGCCATTTTATCTTGTCTTTCTCATGTTGATGAGTGGCTAAGACAAAGATGCTTCTCTGGACATCATAGTTATGACCCAAGGAAACTGCAATATGATTACAGGACTAAGAAAACCTTTAAAACCCCAAATCTGACCAGAGCAGTGTGCCCTGTGCAGATTAAAACAGACCCATTTTCCAAAGACAGGCATAGAGATGTTCTTGTACTCAACATAGAGAGTACAAACAGAGAACAAAATAAACCCTGGGCTGAATTATCTCTCAGTATGTGAGGTAAATTATATCCAAATGTTTGGATAAAATCCTAATTACTGCAAAATAAAACAGTAGTAAAATCTACTTCAAATAACCAGAGAAAGTACAGCTTGTGCGAAACACAATTTCAGAACATTTGTAGTACAGCTAAGCTACTACATGTTAGATCCTCTCTGGCAGCTTTACTCTTTGCTACATTTCAACAATCAAGTCATTCAACAGGATTAAATCCTCGTTTCTATAAAACAACATTGGTTACATTGAAGAAACAAAAGAAAGGTAGGAATGTTTGTTTAATTATTCACTGGGCATTGACGTATTAAACAATTGGTCCTGCTTGCCTCTCTTTCTTCTATAATTTGCTCATCCCGTTTTACATACCTTCTCTAAGCTTGCATTGGCCTGTTTTAAGTGACACTTGAAATTAAACATGAAAATTTACCGTACATCTTTGAAACTTCTGCAACTTGCCCAAGGGAAGGCAGTGAGACCATCCCAGCAGTTGTTTTTAATAAGCGCCAGTCAGTCCTGAATTCGACCTTCTTGCTGTGTTGTGTAAAAGCACTCTGGGGTCATTCACTCCTGAAAAACACACTACAAACTCATCTAAAGTAATACAGCAAGGTAATTTTTTAAAACATATTTTAATATTAAGACCTGAAAGACCTGACACTCAATGTTCCCAGGACCAGAACCAAACAAGGGGTCAGAACTAATTTCCTATGCTCTTCAGCTCTGGAATAAACTCCCTAAAAGCCTGAGATGCGCATACACTGTTGGTGCATTTATATCTGTTTTGATCAAAGAGTTTCACTAATGAACTGTTTGCCCTGTCACTGCTGAGGTTTAAGACTGGATGAACTTTTTTCTTTCTTCTTTTCTTTTAAACAACTTTTTTATAGTGGTTTGTGTAATTTCAATGTCTCTCCTTTCATTCTGTGTAAATCACTTTGGATTACCTGGAATAGAAATGGTGCTATATAAATAAATCTGCTTTGCCTTAGAGATAACATGAGTAAATCCAAACAATAGTTAATTGTTAAATGTGTTAAAAGGCAAAAAGCTATGAAGCCAGCCTGGTCCTATATGAGAAAAGATTGATCCCCCCCACCTCTAAAAACATTTTTGGAAAGATGACTCCAATTTCACTAGTCACACAAAGGCCCGTAGAATCCAGGAATCACTGACAACATGAAGAAAAAATCATACGTCACTCTAAAATCATTCTCATCTGCCTGTTTGGAAAGGGTAACAAAGTAATTTCTAAGCTTTTGGGACCTCAAAAAACAAATACACAAAAAAACCCTAGGAGAACATACTGTAGATGAGTAGAGTTAAGGTCAAGGTTAATGACTCAACAAAATAAAAGAGACTAACCAAAAAAAAGGGAACAGGAGAGTACCAAGGCCAAAACCACTGCTGACCAAAAATGAACCCAAAGATCCATCTCACGTTTCCTAAAAGAAATCTTGATAATCCCCCAAAGAAGACCTTTGGGGAAATATTCTGTGGACTGACACGACAAAAGTTGTCCTGTTACATCTGGTGTAAAACTAGGACACAGTTTCAGAAAAGGAAAATGAAACTGTGAAAAATGGTAGTGGTAGTGCTTTGGAGCCATATTGATGCTGAATGACTAGCCACAGTTAATGCAGCCATATTATGCAGTAGAGCAATGAAAAGCACACCTGCAACTCCACCTTGGAATGGTTTAAAGAAATAAGTAAAAATTGAGAGTGACCCAGTAAAAATTAAGACTTAAATCAGATGGAGTTGCAGTGATATGACCTTAATTAGTTCCTGTACAAACCCTCCAATATGGCTAATTTGAAACAATTCTATAAAACGCAGTGGGTGAAAATTCAAAACAATGTAACAAACTCATTGGAAGTCATTAAAAAACCTTTGATGGTAGTTGTCCACCACCAAGTGCCATCAAAATCAGTTATTAGGTTTAGGAGGAAAGTTGGTCTGGATAATTGATTGTTTTTTCAGACAAAGAAACAGTTTGGAAGCAGGTTCAGAAAGCACTCATCTCTTGGTTGAGATGAGTGCTGCAAGTAAGTGCAAGTTAAATGTCTAATATTACTCTAGTGCATGTACTTACAGTGAGCTGAGTTAGTTAATGGCTCAGATGTGTACTTGTCATAGTTAAATGAATAAAAAAATGAATAGATTCAAACAGGAAGTGAAACGGTTGCAAAGACAAAGAATGAGAACGACTGTTCAATATTACACTAAATGAAACTTCATGGTGCCCCCTGCCAAACACAATTAAAAGCCCCCCCCCACCCCCCCACCCCACACACACACACACACACACACACACACAAAATACATACACTGTCTGTCAGCCCTGCCCTGTCAGCAGCGCCTGGCAAAATTCAATTACCACTTATCACCTGTGTCGGGGAGCATTACTCTGACTGGCATACATATCGGTGCTACTGGACGCACATTAACTGAGCAGCAAACAAGAAACACAAACCCAAACAGTATCAGTGTGGTCCACTGGAGTGTACATACTGATGAGGCAACTCCTCTCAGTCTGTAGCTGTCACTTATTGATGCTAACTTTTTGTCAGTTACCTCTCAGTAACCTCTAAGATTAACCCTGGGACCTCCAGAAAAAGGTTTTAAGGACTCTATGTAACCAAGGTAATAAAAGTATACATCGATGAGCACACAGAACACAACAAGTTATAGCTATAAATAGGGTTTAGCAACAGCATTGTCAACAACACATTATGATACTGAAATATTTACCTGGATCTTTTAAAATTAAACACAAAAGATAGAGTTGCATTTATAAATCATTGCTTCATAAACTTAAAAGAGTTTGTGATGACGTTGAGTTAATGGTTCCTTTGTATGAAGTGGGCCACTTTAAACCAACACTGAAAGCAAAGAAAGTTTTCTTTCTCTTCATTAAAACTGCATCATGTGGCTACACAAAGGTTCTCCCAAGGTTGCCAGTCAGCAAGTCATTTCTCAAGATCTTTAACAATAGCTTAGTTTTAATGTACTGTTGCCTTTTCCACTGATAAGTCAATTATCCATGTCATTTGGTGCTTTTGAGATGAAATAATCAACAGTTCATGAGCAAGGTACATTTTTGCTCACATGGTATTTTCTGATGGCTAAAGCTTCCCAAAGGTATTCCTTGCTGTAAATTCAGAATTTAAACAGCAAGTTAGCAGAATGTACCTGAAATGGGCTTAAAACAAAAACACAAGGGTGGATAATGATCTTAATTGCTGCTGAGAGGTTTCATACTGCATGCGTGGGAACAAAAACCCATTACCTCAATCACTTCACAACAGTGATGTAGGGCACTTGTGTGGTGGAGATAATTGATTTGAACCGATACGGAATATTTAATTGGCTGCCTGACACTGTTCTGGGAAAGTTTACAAGACGGGGGTTCATATTTAAAAGAAACAAGTAAGTAGCAACTAATTTATGGAACGCCAAAGTGTTCAAAATTAATTAAATAAATAAATGAAACATTATGAATGTTTCACATCAGACCTGACTTCCCAACCCTGCTTGAGAAAGTCATTTTCTATTATTTATTGATGTAGATACTTATTTCATGTTCCATTTATTTTTTTATTTAATTTTGAACACTTTGTCATTCCATACTAACTAGGCATAGGATCAATAGTCACAACTTCCAAATATGACTTCAGTCATTTCTGTTGTCATTTCAACACAGCTTGAAATAAACTGATTGCTTGTTTCTGTATATTGTTCACTTGACATTTTTAATCATTAGCCACCTATACTCAATTTAAAACATGTGCATCTTCTCATTTAGGATATTCCAAATTTGGAATATCCTAAATGATTAGGATAAGGGGCCATACAAGGCCCCTTATCCTAATCAATAGAGCTTGTAAAAACTAATAATTTATTTATTTTCAACAGAAAAACTTCCCAGAAATTTCAGACTGAAGTGTAGCCATTTTACCATCACAATATTTAGTTAGCATTGGTAATTACCTTTCAATCTTTAACAAGCAACCTGACAGAACAAGTACTAGAGTCTCTAGAGGCATTTTCTCAACCTTGTCAGGGTCGAAACATCTATTCCGGCACATAAAGCTGGATGTGTTTCAAAAAATAAATACAATTGAACGAATGTTGTATCATGGTCTAAGTCACCCATAAAAATCTAAAAACATGTAGTTAATTTTTATTTAGTCCCTTTTAAACTAATACCCCTAAATAAAATCTACATTTATTTGTTCATTATTGATTATAACTGAATTTGACCTTTCTAAGGTGAGAGACTATTAATGCCTGTTTCAAGGAACCATCGTACAAGATAACATGCCAGCTGTCCAAAAATGTCATCAAGTTATATAGCTGGCAGTACAGTAGTCTAGACCTTATCCTGCACTACGATAGCGCTCCCTTATTTTATTATGGGTAAGGAAAACTGTCATTTTGGTACCTGCTTAGCTGTGTTTTTCCTCTGCATCATTAAAAGTCTAACATGACTTCTACATTCTCATCGCTGGATGCATTTGTTTAACAACAGAACGGCTCAGGACTAGAAGCACCCATAAGCCTTGTCTAAAATGATGTTGCTACAAGCTTACAAGGCCAATTCAAGGTTGCCATCGGAAAACGAGCCTCCAGTTGCAGCTCGAAACATAACATGAAGGAAAAAGGAGTCATTCTGAATTTTGTCTTTTGCAGATTGTTTTAAGTCTAAATATAAAGTTCTGGTGAATTTCCCATTTTGGCTTACTCTAAGCAGAATGTGTGGTATGGGGTTTGATACATCTGAGAATAGAGTTAAGAAAAGTTAAAGAAGAGGCCATCTACATCAGTGATGTCCAAACTTGCCATGAGGGCCTAAATTATCAATATGAAAGCTCTTACAGGCCACAGGAATCCATTTTTGTTTTTATTAAAAATGCATAAATAATTTTATTCTGCCCTGCGATGGACTGGTGACCTGTCCAGGGTGTACCCCACCTCCCGCCCATAGACTGCTGGAGATAGGCACCAGCTTCCCTTCCCCACAACCCACTATGGAATAAGCGGTATAGAAAATGACTGACTGACTAATTTCATTCTGAAATCTTTTTTTATCCGTTTAAGTAAAATGTTGTGGTCCTGCTTGTTTGCTGTTATGGTCTAGAAAATATGGTTGTGTAAGCTCGGTGAAAAGAATAGGACACGGATCACTTTTTCCAAAAGTTCTCGCTGTATTTAGCCATATTTAATAAAAGGGTGATCCGGGCGCAGCGCTGGTGGTGTAGTGATTAAGCGTGTGACTGTATATATAGAGCCTATAGTCCTCGGGTTCATGTCCCAGACCTGGCGACCTTTGCCAAATGTCTCCCCCTCTCTCTACCCATCTTTCCTGTCTGCCTACCAGGGACGTGCACAGATAGACACAAGGTGGTGCTATAGCACCTGCCCTTTTATCCTATGGACAAAAAAATGCCCTCCTGAATTCTTTTTTTTTTTTTTACAGTATATGGTGTGGGGCCCAAGGTACATTTTCTGAATTTAAAGGCCTATAATCCCAGTGCCACACGTTTTCATCAACAACTTACCGCCCCCGGTTACTAAAATTTGGCAGTGTAACCTGCTTTGCTACAACATAAGGTTATTTGGTGCAGAAGACATTTTGTGATAAAAGCACAGAATGATATAGTCAAGACAAACACGTTGTGCTCAGTGTGTAAAAAGGATAACGTAAGTTTCAAATTTGACTCAGGAAATCTAGGTTGTGAATCAGTAATCTAACTTTAAATCTAACTTTAAATTATGATAATTTTGTTGCCTTATTAACCTTAAGAATTTTGTAAAATGCATTCTTGTTTTGGTTTTTTTTTCCTGGGTGGTCATTCCCCTACATCCCACAGGACAGTTTGTTTTGTGGGTGCTTAGTAATACATATAAATTATATTCATTCTGTGCCTGTAAAAAATCTCAGACTACAAAGGCAACCGACAGCTCCATGTGCCGCACAAGATACCCTTTTTTTCCACTTAAGCACCTGCCCCCCAAAATGTATGTGCACGCCACTGCTGCCTGCTGTTGAAAAATGAAAAATAAAGGCCTCTAGTGCTGAAAAAATATTTATAAATGAAAGGGTGATCCAGCCCTAATTGTTGATGGCAGTGTTTGGAATAAAAGTAACTGGATGCATGTTGACCTATGTACTATGAAATGAAATGAAAGCAAAGTAACGTGGTTAACAATACACAAATACTTTGTGTTGTAGTTAATTTATATTTAAAAAAATCTTGCCCTAAAAATATTTTTAAAAAAAGCTATCCAGCTGCATGTGCTGGGATGCCAAATCTGAACTGAAGTTAGGGCCTGCATAAAACCATTCACAGGGGCACAAATGGCCCCAGGCCAGCACTTTGGACACCTTTAATCTATATGTTAATTTTATATTAACTCTTTACCATGACTGTTTCTACAAACGCTTACATATACAATGTTGGAGATGAATGTAATTTGCATTCAGGGCTTTTAGGAATTTATTTAAACCATAGTTCCCTATGTGACACTTAGGTTTAATGTGTACATGATCAGGTCTTTATCAAACCTTATTGAAGTATATCTTGAAGTAATCACAAACTCAGAATGTGTCATGTTATTACCTATTTATTCAAATAGGTTCAACCAAATTAGTCTGGATCCTGTTGTGTTGAAAATAACAGTAGTCCAACATCATTAACCAGACAGATCACTCTTTTGGGGGGAAACTATGGCAAATAATTTACCAGTAGGTGGAGTAGAGTAAGAGAAAACCAATAGACCTAAAATACATTATAGGGATTTTTTGTAACTGAATCATTACTTGAAAGGGGGTTACAATAACAGCAGAGTAGAGTTCCATCAGTGAGGCCTTATATTCTGTGAATGATTAAAGGTCACAGTCGGCCCTAACTTAAGGTGTAACTAAACAATGTAAAAGCATAACCCCGCTGCCACACGGTTTTGAGAAATGCCACCAAAGTGGGCAGTGCCAAAAAACAATGAGGGGGACGGCCAACTATGGGGATGAGAGGAGGTGGTTAAGCGGGCGTGTGGTCAGGAGGACGAGGGAAAGTGGCAGCTAGCTTAATTTGACATATTGAAACATGGAGGATGAGCAGAGCAATGCTGTAAGTATAATCTTTTTCACCAAAGGTTGAGGGAGGCTTTATGGAGCCCAGCCGCCAGTGGGCCTGAAACTTGTCAGTTTGCTGGCTCAAGGCGCTGAGTCAGAAAAGGTCCACTTTCTAAATTAATGGGTTAGGGTTAGTGATATTAGCAGCATCAATGCTAGCATGGGCTAACGTTCAAAGCAGTGACAAACTTTCAGACATTTACGTGAAAATGTATATTATCTCAAGTAAAGCATACGATCGAAGGTATTCAGCACTATGATCAGTGCTCGCAGTTCCAACTCCTGTTTCACTGCGGGGGTCTGACTGAGATGGTTTTATATCCGAACGCAGGACTGTGACGTAGACAAGCTGTACCGTTTGTAACCAACAGAAAAATTCAACAGCAGTAGCCACCGTTCAACCCAAAGAGGTCAGCACTGAGACAGTTTTTAGGGCAAATATCTCAAAATTAAGACATTTTTGCACAGTAACATGAAGATAGCACTCTTGAGGCCCAGTTTATACAGTTTATCTTCAAAAAAAGTTGATTTGGGGTTTAGCAACTCTTTAAGGATAAAGGCAGCAAAAGCCATAAAAAATGGTTTGTTCCAGACATGTCATGACAGAAAATCAAACTTTGAATAAAAAATGCTTAACTACCAAGAAAATTTAACACCGTGGTTAGGCATATGGGTACGAAACGGATTTTTTATGGGTAGAAATGGAATTAGGAAGCAATAAAATGGCAATACAATCTGAAAGTTGTGAGGTTGATTCCAGTTTCCTCGTCACATGTTGATGTGTCCCTGGGCAAGGCACCTAACCCCAAGTTGCAAACCATTCTGCTTATCGGTGTGTGAATGTGTGCGTGTTAGTGAATGTGACTGGTTGAATGCAGCGGTAGTGTAAAGAGCTTTGAGTGGTCAGTATAACTAGAAAAGTGCTACATAAATTCAGCCCATTTACCATTTTTACAACAAAACATAACATAAAAACTGTGTGTCTCTGTCCAGCAAGTCTGTGAGACATGGTTAGGACTGGCCACGCACTTCGAAAACTTTTGCTATATTCAACAACCCATACAGTATAATATCTCCCACACACGGTCTGGCACCTTTGAGAACATATGCTGTGAGCATGAAGGCATAATAATAAGATATTTCAGCCTGGTATCCCCATGATGAGTCTAAAAATAGAGCCCCTTATTACAGTATGGTTCAGGATGACTAATATGACTGTCAGTGAGCTGCACTCCTTTCTTGTTGACTCAAATTCAACAGTCTACCTCTGCCACTAGAAAGAAATCCATCTTCAGACTGACTGGTGATCAACTAGTAGCTGCTTGAGGCAGAAACGTAAGACGAAAATATCCGGTTTCACGTTAGAGCCAATCACTGTTTTTCCCCCCAATTTTTAAAATAAGCACTTGTCTGTGTTGAGTTTAGAATGTAGGAGGACGATTCTGGGAAATTTAATAAGTTTTCCACCTGGTCTCAGAAAAGTACGGATAAGAGAGTTTTTTTTTGTTTTTTTTCCACAAAAGCAGGTCAGGGTAATTGCAAATAGTTTAATTTCATAACTATACATTAAAATTTGAAAGCCATACATACATACTATATTTCCAGATGAATAAGACTTTTCTTTAATTGAATTTTCATAAATGGACATTAGAAAACATTTTTATGAACAATCCATTTGCTTTACGTACTTAAAATATCTTTTAAGAAGATGTTTAATGCTAACCATCTTACGAATAAAGGCATTAAACACTAGGGTTGTTTTATCAGAAGCATGAGCCTGAAGCTGGAACATCAGTGGACAAAATGCATTTCCACATACAGTCACCATGTGTGCCCAAACTGTTCTCTGGCAGGTTTTCAATAAAATACTTCACTTTCTTCCAGTGCCCGAGCAGTTCTTCTCCAACAACAAACAAAAGCCTCTCATACAGTCCGCACTCAGCTGCAGGCTTCACTATGATTCACTCAGACAAAGGTGGGAGAGAAGAATGATGGAGTCAGTGAGGTAGTATTTATTGTGGCTGTTTGTCTAGCGTTGGCTCTGACTGCAGCACAGTTGAATTACCAGAGCTCCTCAGCAGAGTCAGTTCAACACAATGAAGGTCAAATTATGTGCTGGTATAGTTGAGTCCCAAAGAGCACTTTTTAATGAGATTGTTATGTCTAAGGCGAATAACCTCAGTTTAAAAAAACAGATGTTTTAGCTGCAATTAGCACTCGAAGAGTGGCAATCACTAAAATGGTACAAAATGTCTGGAACATTTTGATGATATTATGATTAAAATCATAAAAGTGCAGCACGACAAATTATACACATGAGCGGGGAGATAAAAGAGTAAAACCAGATTTATGCACTTCCAGAATAACAAACAGAACTGGCTAATTGTAAAGCCAATCTATACTCGTAGTCTTGTGATTTTGTGGGAAAAAGTTCTGTTACTTGAATAACTCATTAAGCCATGTATGTGAAACTCTGCTACCAAAGCATTAAGAGCAACAGCAACTATTAGCATATTTTAGTGATGACTTGAAAGCTGTTAGCTAAGCCAGCTAAGCTACATTAGTCAGTTAGAGTAACTTTCAGTGATTCCCTTGATTTACATTTTGCCGTCTTATTTGCATCAAAGTTTTTTTCTGTACACAGCTGTGCAGTTTTGTTTAATTCAAATCTTCAAAAAGGGAGAATAGAACATTTTGCTAATGTTCACACAATGTGGTAGCTAACGTGACAGACCTCCTTTTTTACCCTCCAAAGAATATTTACTCATTGAAATACTTTTTGCTACCTACACTCAAGAGTCTGATCTCCACTGATGAATTAAAACAAATGGTATACCAGCACCATTAAGAAGTCATCTCAGGTTTGACGTACATGAATTATGTTGATCCAGACTACAAGAAAAATATTTCACGATGAAGATTTAATTTTGGTGAATTGGTTCAGCTTATTTCTCAGTGGAAAGACCAATCTGGCTAAATGACATGCAGTTAAAACCATATTTAGAAAAAAAACTATATGAAAACATAACTTTTTTCTTACTGTTTAATTTAGGCTTACAAGGGATTTAATTTTTCTATATGCCTGACTGATGCGAGAGTAAGTTTTTAGGAAATTATTTTATTTTATTTTAATTGTTTTATTAATTTTTAAACTTTTCTTTGGTTAATGCCAATATATCAGGATGGGAATTGTGGACCTCCACAAGCCTGGCACATCCTCGGTTAAATTTCAGCTTAAAGGTCCCCTATTCAGCAGATCAATCAATTATATGCAAGTATTAAACAACTTGGGCATGTCCAGCAATTATACTGTTAAGGTTGGAGTCGGGTTTAGATCAAATCAAATTCCTGCATTAGAATGGCCCAGTCAAAGTCCAGACCTAAATCCAATTGAGGAACTATAGGAAGACTTAAATTGATTATGTGCAGTGAATGATGGTTGTACAAGGTGTTGTTTAAGGGTGGCTGAACACAAATGATTGCCACAATGGTCTTTTTTTATTAGGATACAAATAAGAGGAAGAAAAAAAAAAACATGAATTATTTCCTTTAATTTCACAGTGTTGCCCTCTTTTGAGTAAGTCCATCACATAAAATCACAATAAAAGACATTGCAATCTGTGACTGCAACATAACAAAATGTGAACAAGTTCATGCAAGGCACTGTCCATGATTGCTTTGCTGAGCCCTGGCACAGACGATAGAAGTGTCTTGCTGTGCAAACCTGACCTGAGGTTCAAGAAGATACAGCGGGGCGACCGTGGCAATGGTGGCAGGGGTAGGTCTTGTAACCGGTGGGTTGCCGGTTTGAGCCCCTGCTATGTTTGTCTCAGTCGTTGTGTCCTTGGGCAAGACACTTCACCCACCTTGCCTACTGACGGTGGTCAGTGGGCTCGGTGGTGCCGGTGCATGCCATTGTGCCTCAGGGCAGCCGTGGCTACAATGTAGCTTACCACTGTCAGTGTGTGAGTGGGTGGACGACTGAAGGTAGTGTGAAGCACTTTGGGGTCTCTGGAGACTTGATAAAGCGCTTTACAAGTACAGGCCATTTACCATTGAAAGCATAGAGGGAAATGATCATATTCTGCTCAGTAACTGAAGCTATAGCAAAAACATATAACCCAGTAATATCATTAAAAAATGTGTTATACAGTCTAAACATTACCTAGCTTGCTGTGCTCCAGTGTGCTATCACTTAAAAACTGGGAGAACTATATAATGTATTGTTCCTCATGAAGCAGCCAATACCATCTGACATTTTGTGACAGGGACCACACAGTCCCATAATCCACTATAATACCCCTAAGCCTGCTAGCCTCAGAATGTAAACTATATAACCTACATCTCAATGTGTTTCTTTTGGTTCAACTTTTTAATACCCCAAAAAAAGAGCTTCTGTGGCTGACTTCCTGCAATAGCGAGAAGATTGATAGTCTTGTGAGCAGTGTAGAACATCCAGGCGTGGGCTGACTGCGTAAAGCCTTAAGCATTCCACTACAGCAAACAGTTGTCAGTGGATTACTGGGAATCAATAGAAGTGAGTGG
Organism: Girardinichthys multiradiatus; assembly: GCF_021462225.1. Taxonomy (NCBI): domain Eukaryota; kingdom Metazoa; phylum Chordata; class Actinopteri; order Cyprinodontiformes; family Goodeidae; genus Girardinichthys; species Girardinichthys multiradiatus. Next base: position 38,559,200 of record NC_061807.1, read on the forward strand.
GTACAAAACCCAGTACATTCAGAGGAAGGGAGGACTTCTGCAGTGGTCCATCCACCTGAATGTTAGCGCTCTAATGTATACAGAGAGGCACGTTGTACTTCCATCCAGGGACATTGTGGGATTTTCACACACAGGGGGCCTAGCCCAATAACCCTTGGCTTTTGTGTCACTGGTAAAATATTGATCAATGTATAGGTTACCTCTGAAGGAAAAAGGTTGTGCTGGAATGTATTTAGGGGTATCAGAAAAAAGAGTCTAAATACATCTGCACAACACACTTTTTAGATTTTATTTGTCAAAATATGTTGAAAACTGTTGCTCTATCTCAACAAATCCTAATATAATAAGTTGTAGTTTCTGGTTGAAATGTGACAAAACATGTAAAGAGTTGAGTGGTTTGATCAATTGGAGGGCTCCAGCACTAATATTTGCTTCAGGCTGCCAACTGACGGCCTCACTGTAAGCTCTTCCCTTTGTCTTTAACAAGCACCTTTTCGCACAGATTTACTTCAGTGTGTCTTGGACGGCCTGCTTTGTTGAAACAGTTCCAGGCTCCTATTGTCACAAGAAGCAATTCCATTTTCCTAAATTAATTTCAAAGTCAAAGAGAAGCTAAGGCAGACAGCTCATAAGAGTGAGTGCTCAGGTGTGTCTCACATCCTGGTCCTGCTGTGTTTTTTATGTCAGATTTGATGCTCCAGGTTACTCATGGTTATGCCAATCCGTGTTCAGTATGTTACGTATCCAGCTTCTGACTGTGTAGTCAAAGCATACAGACACTGGCAGGCAGCAGCTCTGAGAGAGTCGCTTCTTCTGGGTTCCCACTGCATTGGTTATTAACTAGACTCTGACACTGGTCTCCCTGGTAAACACCAAAAAATACCAGTCACTTGCAAGCCACATGGTTAAGAGGGTTCCCTCACCAGTGCGGGGAATCATATGCAGATTGTGTGTGTGGGTGTGTATGTGTGTGCGCTGGAGGGGGGGGGGGATTTTCTGGTGGGAGTCTCCTTTGTTTACCCTTCCAGGCATGTTAGGAAGCCAAGCAGAGCACAGTAAATTAGGTGAGGGACGAGGGTGAACAGTTGCACAGTGCCCCTCGTTTAATCAGTCTAATTGTTACATTCAGACTCATTTCTCCCGATGCTCCCTCCACTGACACCATCCTCCCTTCTTTGTCATTACCTTGTTTTACTCACTCCTTTCCTCCCCTTTTCATGTCTTCTTTTTATTATTGTGTTTTTGGGTTTACTTTCCTCAATTTCCTCTCCACCATGTCTACCCTAATCTCTTGTTTTCCCTGGTATACCACCATCATTCTTTAAATTCCTGTCTTCTGTTTCTTTCTTCTGAATTTCGATCACCACCCCTCTTCTCGAGTCCTTTTTTACTCCTTTCCTTTTATCTTCTTGTACCTGCACTCTCAAATCAGTTTCAAAATCTCCTTCTTCACTAATTTTACCTGTTTACTTTCTTCTTGTCGCTCAGTTTCTGTTTTTACCTCTGAGCTTCCTTTCTTTTCTTGCTTCTACTCATCCTATCTTTCACTTCTCTCATCGTATTTTCTGACATCCGCAGCATGAATGTCATGATAACTTAGGATGTTAATTGATTTATTTGCACTGTTCTTTTTCAAAGTAGGGTGAAGGTGCCACAACACCTCCGACATCAAAACAGACCCCTGGCATCATCTTGCCACCACTGTGCTTGACAGTATGTGCAACGTTTTACATTTAAAAGCCCACTTTGAGTTCCCTAAAATTTGTCATTATGCCCAAATAGCTCAATCTTTCTTTCCTCTGGTCATGGAACTTCCCCAGAGGGCATTTAGCTTGTCCATGTGGACTGGTGCAAATTTCATTTGAGAAAGATGTTTTTGAGAGCAGAAAGATCTTTCTTGGTGGTACCCTCCCAGTCTAACTGAAGTTCACCTTACTGGTTCTGGTTGTAAATTGTTTGTGAGTAGGTGGTTCCCGGGTTGTTCTTGGACATCTTGACTAATTTCATGAGGGTTAAAGTTTCGGTCAGATGGTTGAACACAGTTGGTGTTCTTTCATACAGTGATCCCAAATATCCATTAAACTGATGTTGGAATGGATAAGTATAGCTTACCTTTAGATTGTGGAATAGCCAAGACTTTTACCACAATGAACATGCATTGACTATGCTCAAAAGCAGGGTCCAATAAGCCAAAGGCCTTCTGGAGAGAGTTTTTTCTGGCAAGACAAAGCAATTATTGAGAAAAGGTATGTTTCAAACAGTCAGGTTTGAGGCCTTTAAACCAGTAAACACCAAACCAACTGTCATACATGGTAGTGGTACCATCATTCTGATGGTCTGTTTCCCTGGCAGTGGGACTACATTGCACAAAGTGGGTGAAAAACATAAGATGACGACTACCTCCAAATTTTACTACTTCACCCAAAAATCAACAGCTAGATGGAAAAAACTAGCAGTTCTAACAGGACAATGATTAAAAAGAAATAAAAAACACATCAAAAACTGTTTCTCGAATGGATAAAACAAACTATTACACTGGAATGGGTCCACTATGGTCCACAATGCTTAAAAATACAGAAAACCAACAACAGGAATAGTTCCCAGATATATGCCAGAAGCTTTTTGGGGACATTTAATCAAATATCATTGAGGTGTATGTATATATTTGAACCTGTATGTATAATTCTGACCCTGTTTGTATTAGATAAAATTTTAAACATTGCAACAAGTTCTTGTTTTTAAAAATACTTGTTTGTTATATTATCAATCCACCTTAAAAAAGAACAGTTCAAATACACGTTCATGCTAATAATGAGTGTATGTAAATTATTTTTGCTCTCCATTTAGTTGTCTCCCCCATCTCCTCTCTGATCCACTCAGCAAGTCCTTCTATCACCTCCTACAAACCTGTCTTATTACCTCCATGGGGATCCATAAAGGGGATGGTGATGTGTGATCAGGCTAATGATAATTAAATAGACTCATCATCAAACAGTCATTATGGCAGATTGGCCTCCCAGCCCTTATTCAAAATGGCAGCTGACACCAGTCGTCTGTTGCTGATTTCAACAAGGTTGAGAGAGAGAGGGATCAAACAGTTTTTCCACTGTGACTTTAAACAAACAGTACAAAAATATCCAGATTATACGATTAGTCATATATATCTTCAAATAAAGATGTGTTTTTTAATTATACTACTAATGGCAGTTATGGTCTGGTTTAAAGGAATAATGGTAAAATAAGATATTCCTATCTATTTATAGTGTAAGGTGCTTTGATTAAATAATCATCTGCTTATTTTCTATAAGGTAATAAAAGCGTGTAAAAACAAATGTTTCATCTTCGGCTCTAATACAGCAGCTGCTATTTCTACAAGGACGCTGCCATCTATTTACTTTCTACACAAATGTAAATCCTGGAGCAAACTGGAATACCTGCAGAAAACCGCAGTTATACAGGAGGGAAAGACGTGCACATTTCAGACGAGACTGAAACACCAATCTGAACCCTTATAATTCGCCCCGACCTTTCTGTTCCCACACACTAGCAATCGCTTGGTAACAACATATTTTTATGAAATATTGTGATAAATGCAGGTACAGCTCAAAAATGTGATGATTATGGCTTACAGATAACAAATACTCAAAATTCCGTGTCGTGGAAAATTTGAATATTACAAAAGATCACTAAAAAAAGCTGAGTCTAAACAGAAATGTCAGGCTGCTGAAACGAATGTTCATTTCTATGAACTCAATACTTGGTTGGGGCTCCTCTTGCATGAATTACCGCATCAACACAACGTGGCATGGAGGTGATCAGCCTGTGGTTCTACTGAGGTGTAATGGAGGTCCAGGTTGCTCTGATACCGGCCTTCAGGTCATCTGCAATGTTGGTTCTGATGTCTCTCATCTTCCTCTTGACAAAACTCCATAGCTTGTCTATGGGTTTCAGGTCAGGCCAGTTTGCTGGTCATTTATGCTCATTAACACCATGGTCATTAAACCAGCTCTTGGTACCTTTGGTAGTCTGGGCAGGTACCAAGTCCTGCTGGAAAATGAAATCAGCAACTCCATGAAGCTTGTCATCAGAAGGAAGCATGAAGTGCTCATAAATGTGCTGGTAGATGACTGTGTGGACTTCATAAAACACATTGGACCAACACCAGCAGATGACATGGCAACCCAAATCATCACTAGCTGTACAGACTCCACACTGGATATCAAGTAGCATGGATTATGTGCCTCTAAACTCTTCCTACAGACTCTGGGACCCATGAGGTTTTCTTTCATTTGAAAAGAGGACTTCTGAGCAGGTCCAGTTGTTTCTCTCCACATCTCAAGTAAGGTGCTTGTAACCCGTGTAGGATAAGTCTGTGAGTAGGGGCTCTTGATGTGCTGACTCCAGTCTCAGTCCCCTCCTACTGAAGCCTTCCCAAATATTTGAATGGATTTTGCATGTGCTTATCCCTGTAGAGGGGGCACTTTTTTCTACTACATGTTTTCCTTCCACTGACCTTTCTATTAATATGCCATAATGTTTTCACAATATTCTAATTTTTGGATTTTCTTTATCTATAAGCCATAATCATCAAAATTACAATAAAGTCTTGAGATATTTTGCTATATGTGTAAATCACTTTTTGAAATAAGTGTCAAAAAATATAGAGCTTTTCAAGATAAACAAATTTATTAAGCTGTCCTAATGAGAAAGTTTTTGAAATATTAAAATTTAATAGAATTCTGGAGCACATTTTTAATACAATTTGTTCTTTTTCAATTTTTTCATTGTAAGATTTTGCTGCTGCAAGATTAATTTACTTTTAGTCATTTTACACATTTTTGACATGCAGTGGTTTCTTAATAATCTTTAGATTTGTACAAATCCCTTTTCTTAATTAACTGTTTTTCTTCTGAATGCAGTTTAACAATATTTATGTCAACTGTGAGGAAACGGACTATGACTAGTCTGCAGTCTAGTCTGCTCTCAGAAAAGATCATGGTGATTTTAGCTAGAAATGTCCTAATCACAGCAATTCATTAAACGCAGCTCGCTCTGTAATAGGGAGTTGAAAGACACTGCCTTGTTGATACAAGGCCCCGATTAAGCCAAGTGTGAAACATCTCTGCACTGTGCATATTGATGACAGTTAGAGCCCATTAAATCGCCCCCCAACTGTCCCTCCTCATGTTTCTTTATCCACAAAAGCTGCTGAGCACAGTGGCCCTGAATCCTTCTTTCCAGTTGTTTTGCTAATCAGATGGCATCGCGTAAAATGCCAAACCAGTTACTTCAAATGAATTTGTCCAATCGAGTCAATTAAATTACCAAGGTGAAGAAATAGAGGTTGCTGTGGAAGTCAAATTAGGAAGCACTTTTATTTTGATTAGACTGTGGAGAAAGCACAGGCTATGTGTTAATTAATTTGTCAAGTTACAAAACTCTGTGCACAAAGGAAGCTGTTCAACATCATCAATCAAAATGAACATTCGGGCTGAATTTGCATGTGGAAGCCATGATGTCAGCGGCGCAAACCAGAGATCCTGAATTAGAAATTAGCAAGGTCCACTCAAAGGAATTTTATGTTGACTCAAAAATCCCGCAGGCTGCTGTGCAGTAAGTGTCTCGATTGGATTCTTTAATTTCTGTGATCCTACATCACATTTAAGTACCTATGACTGTACAAATAAGTTGTGTTACATTTTGTAGTAATGCTTAACTGATTTTAATAGTTACTATATTTTTGTCTAATGCCTATTTAACTTTTTTGTGTTTCGTAATGTTACAACCACAGATTCTTTATCATGATTTTTGTGAAAGTCATACACAAAGTGGAGTATTATTGTAAAGTGGAAACAAAAGGAGCAAAAGGTTGTTTTTTTACAAAAAAAATCTTTAAAGTGTGGCATGCATTTATATTCAGCTCCTTGAATCAAGTCTCTGTAGAACCACCTTTCACAAAAATTACAGCTTTTTATGTCTTGCCACACATTATTGATTGGATTTAGATCTGGACTTTGACTGGACCATGGTACAGATACATATGCTTTGATCCAAACCACTCTATTGCATGTTTAAGTTTTGTGCAGCCTCTAACAGGGTTCTTTCCAGGATTGTCCTGTATTTAGCACTATCCATCTTCAACTCTGATCACCAAAAAAGTTAAATATGTCTCCTAAATGGTTGTGGCAAACAATCTTTCAAAAATTTCTTAGTACCGCTCTTCCATAAACAGCAGATTTAGGAAGTACACAACAGCATGTTGTCTAATTAACAATTTATCTTACCTGAGCTAATGATCTTTGCATCTCCTCCAGAGTTACTTTGGGCCTTTTGGCTGCTTCTCTGATCAAAACTTTCCATACTGGCCTGTCAAGTTAGGAGGACACCCATGTCTTGGTAGGTTTGCACTTTTGCCACACACTGTCCATTTACTGGTGATGGGTAAAAACAGTGCTCCATGACATGTTCAGCATCTGGCTTATTGCTGTATAAGCTAACCCTGCTTTAAACTTCATCTGTCTGTTGTGGTCTTTGGTCATCAAGATGCTGTTTGTTCACAAACCTCCTCCTAAAAACCTTCGAGGCCTTCACAGAACAGCTGGATTTATCCTCCAGTTACGTTAAACATAGGTGGACTCTGTTTACTAATTAGGTGACTTCTGAAGACAACTGGTTATTCTGATCAGTTAAGGTGCAACAGAATAAAGTGTGCTGAATACAAATACATGTCACAGTTTTCAAATTTGCATTTCAAAAAGAAATGTAAAAACACATCTGCTGGTCTCCACTTCACAGTTATCAAATACATTGCGTTGGTCGAACAAATTAAAATCAATAAAATCCATTAAAGTGGTGGCATTTTTATCATGTGTAAACCTCAAGGGGGAGGAATACTTTTGCAAGTCACTAGTGCTTCTTTGGCTTTCAGTAGTCATACAAGTTAAATAATGTCAACATGTAGACTTTGGAAAGGCTCCAGTCTCCAACACCTTTAAGCTGGACTCAAAGTTAAACAAGCAGCACAATGGCAGAAGTAAAAGCCATCACCGCCAGCTTTTTTACAAACGTAAATTTTTTTTTTTACATTTATTCTCTTTCTTAGCTTTCTTCAGTAGTTTTTTTTAGCCTTCCACGCTCTGTGTTTTTTTCTCCTATCTATTTCCCCTCTTCCTCCTTAATATACTTCTCTCTCTCCCATCACCCATTATTCTTTATCACCCTGCTTCTCTTCACTGTGATTCGGACTGCAGATTAATAGACATGCAGGTTTTAATAAACTCACATGTGACCTCATGTCGCCTGAGCCTCCCCCACCGGACAGAGAGGCTTATTGGAGGAGCCAAAGAAATGAGATGAGATGAGGTGGGGTGTGTGTGTGACGGGCGTGGGGGGTTAGTCACTGTTGTCTTGGAGAAATCTGACAGCTGCGAAATCCTTGAAATGTAGGGGGATGGAGGAAACATGCATGCAGACACCAAAAGAGCAGCACGTATTTGAGCACAGTAATTCTGTGTAAAGAGTAGGGTTCACCACAGAGCTGACAACAACTGTGGTGGGAATGTTCAAAAAATTGGACAGTGTATTCTACTGTATATTATACAGTTTATTATCACATAAACTGTAAAAAGATGCAAAGATTTTTCTCACCAAAATGCACTTAAAGCCAGACTAGAGAAAGTTTTATCACTTTCTTCAAATACATAAGTTTACATACGTTAAGCACATCTTAACCTTTTTAATATTTTGTCACATTACAGAAACAAACTTCATTGAATTTTTGTTTGATTCTGTGTGATAGACCAACAAAATAGTTGTGCCAAACTATGAAAAAGCTTCAACGTGGTGCTCTGATACCCCTAAATAAAATTCATATCAACAAGTCGCCTTCAGAAGTCACTTCTTAGTAACGACAGTCCCCCTGAGTGTACAGGTCCTTATCAAAAAATTAGCATATTGTGATAAAGTTCATTATTTTCTATAATGTAATGATGAAAATTTAACATTCATATATTTTAGATTCATTGCACACTAACTGAAATATTTCAGGTCTTTCATTGTCTTAATATGGATGATTTTGGCATACAGCTCATGAAAACCCAAAATTCCTATCTCACAAAATTAGCATATTTCATCCGACCAATAAAAGAAAAGTGTTTTTAATACAAAAAACGTCAACCTTCAAATAATCATGTACAGTTATGCACTCAATACTTGATCGGGAATCCTTTTGCAGAAATGACTGCTTCAATGCGGCGTGGCATGGAGGCAATCAGCCTGTGGCACTGCTGAGGTCTTATGGAGGCCCAGGATGCTTCGATAGCGGCCTTTAGCTCATCCAGAGTGTTGGGTCTTGAGTCTCTCAACGTTCTCTTCACAATATCCCACAGATTCTCTATGGGGTTCAGGTCAGGAGAGTTGGCAGGCCAATTGAGCACAGTGATACCATGGTCAGTAAACCATTTACCAGTGGTTTTGGCACTGTGAGCAGGTGCCAGGTCGTGCTGAAAAATGAAATCTTCATCTCCATAAAGCTTTTCAGCAGATGGAAGCATGAAGTGCTCCAAAATCTCCTGATAGCTAGCTGCATTGACCCTGCCCTTGATAAAACACAGTGGACCAACACCAGCAGCTGACACGGCACCCCAGACCATCACTGACTGTGGGTAGTTGACAATGGACTTCTGGCATTTTGGCATTTTCTTCTCCCCAGTCTTCCTCCAGACTCTGGCACCTTGATTTCCGAATGACATGCAGAATTTGCTTTCATCCGAAAAAAGTACTTTGGACCACTGAGCAACAGTCCAGTGCTGCTTCTCTGTAGCCCAGGTCAGGCGCTTCTGCCGTTGTTTCTGGTTCAAAAGTGGCTTGACCTGGGGAATGCGGCACCTGTAGCCCATTTCCTGCACACGCCTGTGCACGGTGGCTCTGGATGTTTCTACTCCAGACTCAGTCCACTGGTTCCGCAGGTCCCCCAAGGTCTAGAATCGGCCCTTCTCCACAATCTTCCTCAGGGTCCGGTCACCTCTTCTCATTGTACAGCGTTTTCTGCCACACTTTTTCCTTCCCACAGACTTCCCACTGAGGTGCCTTGATACAGCACTCTGGGAACAGCCTATTCGTTCAGAAATTTCTTTCTGTGTCTTACCCTCTTGCTTGAGGGTGTCAATAGTGGCCTTCTGGATAGCAGTCAGGTCGGCAGTCTTACCCATGATTGGGGTTTTGAGTGATGAACCAGGCTGGGAGTTTTAAAGGCCTCAGGAATCTTTTGCAGGTGTTTAGAGTTAACTCGTTGATTCAGATGATTAGGTTCATAGCTCGTTTAGAGAGCCTTTTAATGATATGCAAATTTTGTGAGATAGGAATTTTGGGTTTTCATGAGCTGTATGCCAAAATCATCCGTATTAAGACAATAAAAGACCTGAAATATTTCAGTTAGTGTGCAATGAATCTAAAATATATGAATGTTAAATTTTCATCATGACATTATGGAAAATAATTACCTTTATCACAATATGCTAATTATTTGAGAAGGACCTGTAATTTCATCTCAGCATCAATCCAGTTGTTCTGTGAAGGCCTCAGAGGTTTTTTAGGAGGAACCAGTTGAGATGGCTCAGGCATCTATACCGGATGCCTCCTGGATGCCTTCCTCGGGAGATGTTCCAGGCACGTCCCACCGGGAGGAGGCCCAGGGGATGACCCAGGACACGCTGGAGGGACTATGTCTCTCGGCTGGCCTGGGAACGCCTTGGGCTCCCCCCAGAGGAGCTGAAGGAGGTGTCTGGGGAGAGGGACGTCTGGGCGTCTCTGCTGAGTCTGCTGCCTCCGTGACCTGGTCCCGGATAAAGCGGAAGACGACGAGTACGAGTATGTGAACATATTTAAAAGCCATTTATCTTTTTCCTTCCACTTCACAATTATACATCAGTTTTGGTCTTTCATGTCAAATCCCAATGAAATACATGAATAAATTTCGTATGGATATTTTGAAGCCATAATATTATCACCATTCCTTTCTGATTATGGCATCCTCCAAATTGGGCTTCTATGGCAGGCTATAAAATCATATAATTAAGTTATTTTTCTCTTTGATCTTGGAATCAAATGTTTCTTCTTTTCTCCATGCAAAACACCTCAGTCTTTTCTCTCATCTCTTGTTATCCAAAGCCTTCACCTGCTCTGTTCAACTTTCTTTCAATCTGAAGATTACAGGCAGAACTGAAAATAGGTATTTCCATCTACATCTGTGTTAAACTCATATTCAAAACAATGTCAACTTATTATTCAGCCCGAAGCACTGGCAGCGTTATAGCCGACCCCCTTTAACATCCCCCGTCAGCTCGTAACCTTCTGTTGCCGATGCATTCTGGTTACAAATAAATAGCAAACAGCAGAGGCTAGAGGGGCTCGAGTATTCCATTTGTGGGAGCAGAAGCAAAAGTGAACTCCTGGATAGAAACTTAAATTCCCAGAACGTAAAAGTACATCTGCATACACAGCCGTACAGATTAAACACTGGCTGTCAGCACAGAGCAAATCCACATATTCGCCCTTGTACAGTGTGAGCAGACACCAGGGAAATGATAGTGATCAAAGCAGGCGCCCCGCTAAGATATTCCCAAAGATGTGCATCAGAATGGCAGCTTGCTCCTCCTTCCTCTGACGGCTCTGACCTACCCTTTCTATCATCCCCTCAAATGCGGTGCAAACCCATCAAACCTCCAACAAACAACTGTGCTATTAAAGATTCAAACTTATGCTCAAAACAGCCAAAATGAGGATGTGCAAGATTGCTAGTTGGAGGGTTGGTGGGGGTAACTGGGGGCATCTGTGAGTAAAATCCCAAAAGAGCACGTTTCAGGGCTGATGGTTTGAATAATCCACACAATGTTGATGACACAGAAAGGGACCGGCACTTCTCTGAATGCAGAAAGGAAAAGGAACTGAGACGAATGCAAAACATCCATGAGGCACTGACTGTGGAATGAAGGCACCATGCCAATGAGCTCTACTGTTGATGAAGCATTCTGCATAAAAAGGGGAATAATTTCTGTTTTAACAAAGGCTGTGAAGTCAAGTAGGTCGGGTGCAACATACAAAGTACGTTTCTGGAATCTTGAAATAATTCCAATGAATTTACTAAATGTTTTAATCCTTCCATCCATCCATCCATCCGACCGACTGATCAACCAATCAGCACCCCTTTTTCCAGTTTAGGAGCCTTTTAACCAAAATCCTTTGGTCAAAAAACTTGGTCAAAAAACTTCAATTGAATAGAGGCTTTTAAAATCAGATATGTCACCACTACTCATTTTATTATTTTTTTTTGTGTAGCTGTGTAATGAAAGATTTAGCTCTTTAGTTGAGACAATACACATTACTGGGTTTATTAGAAAAAGACATGAGTGAAAAGAAATTTGAACAGTACAGTCACCAGCCTCTAGATCCTCCCTGTACCAGGTTAGACCTATTTTGCCTTTAAAAATACCTTAATTCACAGTACTGATTCAACAAGGAGTCAGAACCATTGATCAATATGTTTTGGTCCAGATTGACATGATAACATTACGCAGTTGCTGCAGATTTGTCAGCTGCATGTCCCTGACGCGAAAATCATTCCATCACATCCCAGAGGCTCTACTGAATTGAGATCTGGTGACTGTGGAGGCCGCTGGAGAACAGTGAACTCGTTGTCAACAAACTAATTTGAGATGGTTTGAGATTTGTGAGATGGTGCATTATCTTGTTGGAAGCACCCATCAGGTAATCAGGTATCAATGGGTACATGTGGTCTTAAAGGGATGGACATGGTCAGCAACAATACTCAGGTAGGCAGTGGCATTGATACGATGCTTTAGTGGCACAAAGTGTTGCTAAGAAGCTCCATGCCATGACACCACCACCACAAGCTTGAACCTTTGATAAAAGACAGGACAGATCTATGTTTTTCTTTATGTTTACAGCAAAACTGTGACCCTAACACCAGAATATGTATGAATTATAGCCTCAATTTCCTGTTCGAAGCTGACAACAACGGTGCCCAATGTCCTTTCCTGCGGCTGTAGCCTGACTATTAAATTGTTTGTATGATTTACTGTTTTTTCTGAGATGGTATTCTGCATACCTTGGCTATAATGAGAAGTTATTTGAGCTACTGTCGCCTTTATATCATCTCCAACTAGTCTGCTGATTCTCCTTAGACCTCTGATTGCTATCTGCCGGATAAATAGTGTTTTCTGGATGGTTTTCTGTAAACCTTGTTCATTAAAAAGTAGATCAGTGGATTCCAAAGTACATAAATATATTTTCCTTCAGATTTTTATGCTCAGTTTTGTTGGACTATTTTGTTTGCTGAATGTTGGACCATGTGTACATTGCTGGATGCCACCAGGCCTCCTGGCATAATCTGCCATTTTGTATCCCAGGACAGTCCGCTACTACAAATCCCAGCGGGCACAGCCGTGGGCGTCGCAGCTCTGATGTCACAGTCAACTATATAACAGAGTATGAGACGGCCCACCATTGCTTTTTCAGTTGGGACCAAGACACGGTTACCGGCATCTGAAGCGCATCATTCTGGAGAAGAAAATCCCACGTGGACTTTCATTCATTCTCCTTGTTGGCCAATGAGAAAACTAAGCGAATTAAGCTTACAGGAATAAGAAGGCTTGTAAGTTTTCAACTTTACTGATCGACGACATGGATTTAATACGTAACCAAAAAAAAAATGCGGAGGTTTCAAGGAGACGGAATCGCCACCCTTGTTTTTGTTCCAGTCGACTGTTGACGGTCCGTGCATACCGCTTTTCTGCCAAGGAGGCCAGAAGTAAAATGGACCATTCTACGCTGTTATCCACGGACGCGTGGAAACTCTTCCCCCCTCCTTTCTCTGCCTCTCTGCCCCAAGGAAGACTTCAACAAGTAAAGTCCGTTTGTTCCTTTTATTTCTTTATTAGGAAGAGCCTGGGCTGGATAGAGTAGGATGTTAGTGTGATTTAGAATCACCACTTATAGTTAATGTGTTCTGAATTGTATGTGCATGCCATTGTTTTATTGAAACTTGCTGTTGATTTCTGAGGCCGCCAAGTCTCGCAAGTAGTGTTTTTACTGTGTGAACACCTGAGCGCAGGTGCACTGTGGAACTGAACTGTTATAATAACCTTATGGTGAAAATCAACCATTTTCTTTGTCTTCACCTTCATGTTTTATTAGTGGCAGCCGAACGTTTTACAACCCTTTGTATGCTCGGACATCCCCGGTGGTGGGGGATGTTTTATGATTTACAGTAACTGAGCTACACTTTGGGAGTGGCCTCCCCGAGCTTCGTTCAACCATATTCCTTTTGTATTTTGCCATAACTGCTGGTTTGATTTCATACACACTTGATGCTGTTTTTATTTTGTTTAGTTAGATATTTTACCCTTTTTGTGTAGAACGTTGCATGGTTGATTAGGTGAAGATTATTGAATCGGAAGAGCGAGTTGTATCAGGGCTGTTGATTTAATAAATATTCACATAGATAAAGAGAAGGCGTTTGTGTTTATTTTGTGATTTGTCAGTCAAAATAAGGTTAAAGTTCCCCACGTTTCGGCAGAAACGGTTGATTAAATAGTGACATCTAGTTGAGCCACAATTACAACCCCAGAGGACATCTCTGATTTCGATTCATAAATGAGGATTTGTGGGTAAGAAATTAATTTTCTAAAATTATGATTTTTTATTATAATTCTTGATAAATAATAATTAATCAATAATCATAATCCCAACAGTCTGGACCTTAGCAAGTTGTCTTCACCATGTCTACATGAAGTTGCTAGCATGTGACTAAACAGGTGTGCCTAATAAAGTGGCCACTGAGTGCATGTGTGTACAGCAGAGCCACAAACACCCATTTGCAGTTTGGCAGCATATTAGTGTTGTTCAAATTGGACATTTTATATGATAATTTGCAACAATGATGAATATAATAACAGCAGCTACATCTCTGGGAGTGTAATGACTACCATGACTCAGCCTATTTTACATTTGCTCCAGGTCGAAACTTCTTTTCATATTCTGTTCCGTATGCATCATTGTCCTAATTTCCCTGATGCATCTCCTGTGACTGTGCAAAATTTGCTGGCTATTGATTTCTATTGTAACAGGTCAGGGCCTCGAGGAGTACTCCAGACTGAATGCAGAGAGGAAAAGAAAAGAATAATTGATCAGCGGCTAAACGGAATTCCATTTAGAGTCAAGCACCTTTAAGATCTTTGTGCTACAAGGTAAAATAAGAGAAGCTACGACCGTTGTAATTAGCAGTTGCTCTTGATGATAGATTTCCTTTCATTGTCTTTCAGGATAATACAGTTACTATGAGGGAAATTCACCAGTGATTCTGCATTCCTATAAGACATGTTGCCCTTAAGTTCTCGTATTTTGTAACAAAACAATATATTCGTTTACTAAAATGTGAAAGCAGAAACAAAATTTTTCATGTTCACTTCAGTGCAAAGTTCAGATTTTTTTTAACTTAGGTTATGTGAAGTTTTCATCAGCTATAGTTTCCTTTACATGGAGGAGACTGATGTCATATCGCAGTGAGCATGTTAAACAAATCCTGGTTGTGAGTAGGAACCCTCATTTTTGCTCATTTTATAAATTTTAAAGGATTCAAACTAAGAAGACTCAAACTATGTCTTCATATCTGTGATGACATGGTAAGTAATAACATATGCAAGTCATTGTTGTTCAGTGTGTCACTGTTTTCTTTTACTTGACCAACGTTACTAGATTATGTCTGCTGCGATAATTTCCAAATAACTGTTAGACCTGGAAAAGCACAGAAACAAACCATGTTCAATGCTGAACAAATGAAGCAAAATTCTAAGCTTTTCTCCACTCTGTAGAGTTAGAGCGGACTCACGTCTTGCAGCTGATCAGGCGGATTCTTACATCCAGCAGCCTTGATCAGCGTAGTTTTGGCGCAGTACTAAAGACATTGTTCGGCAGCTAAATATCCCTAACCTAGCATGGCATTCCTCGACCATGAATATTTTCAGTTGAGGTTGCTTTAAATTGCTACTGGAGTTGCACTGAGACTAAACTTAGAGTTGTGCCTTAAAGGATTGTTACTTAAATCAGACATGTGGTCTGAGACTTTAGTCTTATTAATAATTTATATCTAATCAGGAGTGGAAGGCAAGCTGGTACATAAGCTACAAACTGCCACGTTGATACATAATGCGCCTCATGCATATTTTAATGTGAAAGGATTAGCTTGATTTATTAGCCAGTTAGCTAATTGTGGCTGTTAATGATTTAAAACGGGGCTCCCAAAATGCGGCCTTGGGGCCTTAGGAATAGGTTTGTGTGGCCCCCGACTGCAGCACAAAAGTGGTACAAATTTGGCCCTCTAGCAAATGGAGCTCAAGCAGTTGGATATTTTTTGTAATTTTTTTTTAGGATAAGATTTTTAATGATAAATGTGTATCTTCTTAAATTGGACATTTTTGATACAACACATTGTATTTACGCTTTATTAGCCATGATTTGTTTTGCTTTCATTTTAATATCACAGTAATAAGGGTTACAAGCATCCAGCAACTATTTGGGCCACACCTATGTGTTAAATATGGCTAAATACAGCAAGGGTTTTCGAATAACATTTTTCTTGCTGGGAATAGACTGAGAACGTTTCATAAACCATCAAAATAGAAAACTGTACACCTTTCTTTTATTAAGGTAAACCTACAATAATTAATATTAAGAACCTACAATAATTTGTTCTTTTATACTTTGTTTCCTTAAAATATTGCATGTTTAATTTATTGCTAAACAGGTAAAAGGAGAAAAAGTCACAATAAAATTTATTTGGAGAAAAAATTAATTATGGCCCTTGGGTCCTTTCAACAAAAAGTTTGGACATAACTGGTTTATAACAATCTGTTCATGTTTGTTGTACCATATCTCTCTGAAAGATTTTAACTGTTTTTGGTTGTTTCAGAACAAAATAATACATACTTACCTCCAACACCTTATACTCTTGCTGTTAGGCATGCTGGGTCATTACAAGGACGGTTCCTTCTTATCGAAATAAAATCACTTCCTGTTCTGGTCATTTAGTAATTGGATTTTCTTTCTCATTTTCTCACTACACTGTACCTCACGTATGATGTAATTTACAGCATAGGAACATTGTTACTGTTTAGATTAGTCAACAAAGGTTTTAAATGTAGCTGCAGAGCAAAAATTATAAGTGGTATTCCTAATTATCCACAATTATGCCACTAATTATCTCTAACAATGGCGCTTTGTGAATCTAGAGAGTTTTTGCAGTTCAGCATGATACCAAATACAGGTGGGAGGGTTTCTAGTCATGAAACAGATAACGTCTGTCTTAGAATTGTTACTTTTTCTCATCTTTTATACATTTTTTCCTTGTGATTTTTTGTCAAAGCATCAAAATTTGGTTACAAAACATGAAAGTAAAGAAATGTTAGTTAAAGTGTTCTGTTGTAAATGGCTTCTGTTTTTGCTTTATTTTTACACATATTTCAAATTATCAACAAATTTTAATATTAAAGATGACCTGAATTAATACAAAAAGCAGTTTTAAAATAAAGATTTCATTTTATAAGGAAAAACAGCTATCAACCAGCTTGCCATATATAAAAATATTATTGTACTCCCTCTTAATTCATGTATTAACTGTAATTAGCCACCTATTGTAGAGTAGTTTCACTCGGCCATAAGTGGGCTTAATTACTGCCAGACATGTAGAATAAATGTAATCACTTAATAGAACCTATCTGATAACATGAAGTAGGCCAAAAGATCTCAAAAAGCATATCATGCCAAGATTTAAGAACAGCTGAGAAACAAACTCATTAATTATCAGTCTGGAAAGGGTTATAAAGGCAGCTTCATGGTTTTGGGCACCAGCAAACCAAACTGAAAGTCATTATCCACAAATGGAGAAAACACCAAACAGAGGTGGACCTTCCCAGGAGTGGCTTACCAACCAGTATCTCTCCAACATAGACTCGCTTAGGTGGTCACAAAAAAAAACAGAACACCATCTAAAGCACGGCAGGCCTCACTTGCCTCACCTCAGTTTAGTGTTTATGACTCAACAATAAGAAATAGACTGAGTGAAAGAGACAAAGGCCCATCAAGGCCTATCTCACATTAGCCACAATACATCTTGTGTGCTGCCCTGGGGTATCTCTGGGTCTGGCATGGACGTGTCTGGCCTCCTACTGCTCCTGATTGGTGTGGGTGGGTTAGGAGCTGTTCTCCTGGGCAGCTTGGGTCCTGCTCTGGCTCCTGGTTGGGTGGCTGCCAGTGTGTCGGGCAAAGGGTGCCTCTCCAAGCATCCATGGGCTGGTGGGTGGGCCGAGGGGGCATGATGGCTGGGCTGGGCTGGGGGCATGGGTGGGTAGAATAAGGTCTGAGGTCAGGAGGGGGGATATGGGATTTGGGTTTAGCCAGGGTGGACAGCGGGGGAATGGAGGTTGAGAGAGCCTGCTGGGGCCTGAATGGTGCCTGAGTGCTGGCTGGTCCAGTGGATCTCCAGGACTGCAGCTGCTGGCGACTGCTCTGTGGGGACTCCACCCTGGCATCTTTAGGGATCTCTGGAAGGTCCCTGGGCTCAGTTGCCACTGTATTGCTAATCCTGCACATCACAAACACATAAGCTCACACCCACACTGACACACACATAATCCAAATGGTTGAAGTTCATACAGACACAGGTTACTGTTACACCAATGTGTCCTGCCTACTTTGATGCTGGATCAAAGTAGCAGATATCTTTTTTGTAGTACAAATCTGCCCTGGCAAATGTAAACAATCAGCTTCTCTATTGTTAACTATGTGGACCTTTAAAAGTTTTAAGACATTTTTCAAGACTGCACCTGTGGTGTACACACAAGTAGTTGTTATTAGTCAGATATGCAGTGTTTTCACAAATGCCTTAATCCTTTCATTTTTCTAGTGTTTCTGGCAGCAGCTGTTGAGCGGACCTGAAAAAAGGACTCATCCCCGTAAAGCACCAGTACCCTTAAAAACAAACTGCCTACTGGGTGCAGGAGGGAATACTGAACGCCTTGGCTCTGCAAGGCTTTTATATGACAATCCCCACTTTCTCTTGTCCTTTTTGGAGTGCAGCAGAGTGTTCAGGGTGATGATGGGGATTCACTCTCCTGTTCTGCCCTTGATGGGATGTGTTGATAATATAAAGGCATAAGAAAAAAATACTTTAGAAAGAAGGGTCATGGTTGTTGTGGTGGTAAAGATTGGCCTTTCTACTTCACTGAGCTCATCCATCCTTGTTGTTGGAAGAAACCCAGCTTAGAAAAAACCTCTGCTTGTTACAAATTGAGCCAAACACTGCTTTAATTAGAACACCAAAAGCATCTCTTGTTGTAGCTACCAAAAACAAAACAGAGCACAGCAGGTAAAATGTATTTGTCTAGAATGGGAAAGAGATAAGAAAAAAGTTCTTGTCAGTCATTCATGCTGCATCAGAAGGTTAATGTTATTTAAGAATGATGGAGAGTTGTTGAAAGCAGAATCTCTTGTTTAAGGAAAATGACACTTATTTCTGGTTCAATGTGCTATGATGCAGTGTTTAAAATGATTTTCTATTATCCAGACTCACAATGAATTCATATTAGATAACTTGCTATGGAAGAGAGGCTGTATGACCAACTGCTGAGGAGAAAACCAACTGATCAAGCTGACTTAGTTTGGATGCATGGAATGAGGGGTGGCCGGGGACTGACGCTGGGCAGCAGAGATGTTAGCCAAACATAACTTAGTGCTCACTGTGTTTGTTTTCTTGTTAATAGAAGTAAATCTCCTCAAGCCAACTAGACATATAAGCAGTGCAGACAGCTCACATCATCCCACCTATAGACACAGAAGTGGGTTTGCTGCAAAACCAATACCTGATGTTGTCTTGATGTTGTGACGCAATACATTTACAACATAATGAGCGAGGCTGATTGTAGTGAGTAAAAGAGAGTGATGTTGAACTTTCTGAAATGGTCAAAGACAGGTGGGGCTTAAAACATTATCTGGTGTCACCATTACTACCCTGGCACTACCCTGGTTTGAAGACCGGGGAATCATTCTGTTCATTCTGTTTATGTTAATGACAAAAAATGGTGTGCATCAAATACGCACCAAACAGAGGTGGTCTCTGTGTTTTTTCACCATAACTCACCATCCAGCTGACTGGAAACACTGTTTGCATGCTACAACACACACTTGAGCCACAGCTCCAGCTCATCCATTCACAAGTCAGCTGACACATGACTGTGAATACCTTTGTAGGAAAGTCAAGGACAAAACAGTGGTGGGTTGACTCTCCCCCCTATCGCTTCCTCGGTCTTCTCACAAAACACATGGAGACTGAGAAATTGCTTCTGCAAGGCGCTTTGAAGGGTTTTAAGAAAGGAGCTATTGCTTTGAGGCTTCTAAAACTCTGTTCATTTGGACAAAAAACGTTAAAGCCATAAAGAAACTAACAAAAAAATAACAGCATAACATTGAATGTGTGTATGGTAGATGTTAACATTCTTAGGCCAACATGAAATCCAGCAAAGAGAGTTCAGGTGGTTGACCTTACCATCCTCTGGTTCTAGACAGCAGTGATCCACATTACAGAAAAGAAAAGAATTAGAGGAGGATAGTGAACAGTGGGAAATACAAATTGATAAAAAAGATGGAAGGAAGCACGGAATAAAGAATTATCAGCTAAGTGCGCAGTCACCTGCAGGGTAAATAATTGGCGAGAGGAAAAACGCCTACTGCAAGTCCATTTTCATCCACTCTGTGCCCTTGTCACTCTGTTCTCTGGGAGGTTTAAAGGTTTCCTCGGTGGGGAAGGGGGGTGGACACATGATCTGCACTACAATAAGTGACACTTTAAATGTACCTGCACAGACATAGGAAAATGTCACGCATGTGTGACTGTTGTGTATTTGAAAGTGCACAATGAAATCTCTGAAATCTCAATTTTCATTTTAATGGTTCTGTAGAACGTAGAACTTGCTACGTCTCATGCTCTGTCACAACAACACGAATAATTCCAGCAGTTTTCATAATAACTTCAACATGGTTTCAACTTGCTTGCTTCTGTAACCCATTCTTATTTGGCAGTTGCCATGGCAGTGCTGCAGATATTTCTGGAATGTACAGTCAGCCTCTGTAATTTAATGAGAATAATGTTTTTTGTACCTCAAATGTCCAAAACCAGATAACCAGATTCCAAACTGGGCTTATTAAATGAAAAAAATAAAGCACAAATTGAAAAATCATGTGTAAAATAATAAGTATAGTGTCATAGTTTAGTAACTTGAAGAACCATCTTTAGCAGCTATAAGTTGAAGAAGTGGGTGAGGTTTGGTGTGCTGCTCTTTACAGCACACCAGTTTTCAGTCAGTTCTGTTTTTGTTGCTTGGTTTGGTATCATCGTTCTGTTGAGGACACAGTTTGGGACAAACCTGAGCTGTCGGACAAATGACCTTTAGGCAGAAAAGTTCAAGCTTCACTCAATGATTGAACGTTGCCCAAGTACTGTGACTGTAAAACCAACCAAACCATCAAACCACCACAAAAATACTTGACAGTTGATATGAGGTGACTTTTTTTTTTTTCAAATATGGCAAAATGTATTATGATAAAACTTCTCTGCTTTGTTATAATGTCCCAGAGACAATGTTCCAGAAGAGCAAGAGGTTCAGAAGGAAGCAACTATATAAACTTAAATCCTTCTGCAGACGTTCAGTGTGAAGAGGATAGTCGTTCTTCTAGAAAAACAGTACAGACCAAAAGTTAGGACACACCTTATTCAAAGAGTTGTCCTTATTTACATGAATATTGTAGCTTCACACTGATGGCATCAAAACTATGAATTAACACGTGGAATTATGTACTGAACAAAAAGTGTAGAACAACTGAAAATATGTCTTATATTCTAGGTTCTTCAAAGTAGCCACCTTTTCCTTTGATTACTGCTCCACACACTCTTGGCATTCTGTTGATGAGCTTCAAGAGGTAGTCACCTGAAATGGTTTTCCAACAGTCTTGAAGGAGTTCCCAGAGATGCTTAGCACTTGTTGGCCCTTTTGCCTTCACTCTGTGGACCAGCTCACCCCAAACCATCTCGGTCAAATAGCCCTTACACAGCCTGGAGGTGTGTTTGGGGTCATTGTCCTTTTGAAAAATAAATGAAGGTCCAACTGAACGCAAACCGGATGGAATAGCATGCCACTGCAAGATGCTGTGGTAGCCATGCTGGTTCAGTATGCCTTCAATTTTGAATAAATCCCCAACAGTGTCACTAGCAAAGCACACCCACACCATCACACCTCCTCCTCCATGCTTCACGGTGGGAACCAGGCATGTAGAGTCCATCCGTTCACCTCTTCTGCGCTGCACAAAGACACAGTGGTTGGAACCAAAGATCTCAAACTTGGACTCATCAGACCAAAGCACAGATTTCCACTGGTCTAATGTCCATTCATTGTGTTCTTTAGCCCAAACAAGTCTCTTCTGCTTGTTGCCTGTCCTCAGCAGTGGTTTCCTAGCACCTATTTTACCATGAAGGCCTGATTCACACAGTCTCCTCTTAACAGTTGTTCTAGAGATGTGTCTGCTGCTAGAACTCTGTGTGGCATTGACTTGTTCTCTAATCTGAGCTGCTGTTAACCTGCGATTTCTGAGGCTGGTGACTCGGATGAACTTATCGTCCGCAGCAGAGGTGACTCTTGGTATTCCTTTCCTGGGGTGGTCCTCATGTGAGCCAGTTTCTTTGTAGCCCTTGATGGTTTTTGGGACTGCACTTGGGGACACTTTCAAAGTTTTCCCAATTGTTCGGACTGACTGACCTTAGTTTCTTACAGTAATGATGGCCACTCGTTTTTCTTTACTTAGCTGATTTTTTCTTGCCATAATACAAATTAATACAAATTCTAACTGTCTATTCAGTAGAACTATCAGCTATGTACTGTGTCCACCTCCTGCACAACACAACTGATGATCCCAACCCCATTTATAAGGCTTGAAATCCCACTTATTAAACCTGACAAGGCACACCTGTAAAGTGAAAACCATTTCAGGTGACTACCTCTTGAAGCTCATCAACAGAATGCCAAGAGTGTGTGGAGCAGTAATCAAGGCAAAAGGTGGCTACTCTGAAGAACCTACAATATAAGACATATTTGCAGTTGTTTCACACTTTTTTGTTCAGTATATAATTCCACATGTGTTAATTTATAGTTTTGATGCCTTCATTGTGAAGCTACAATATTCATAGTCATAAAAATAAAGAAAAGCCTTTGAATGAGAAGGTGTGTCCAAATGTTTGGTCTGTACTGTATGGCCATACTAACTTAGGCCTGAAGAGTGTGTGAATGAGCTCTTTTGTTTAGTATTTAGCAATCAGTGTATTTGATTAGCCCCCCCTATCTGCTTCTATCCCCATAACATCCTATTTAAGCAGTGAGGGGTGAACTGAGCCCAGAGAACACTGTTCACGCAGTGAAACATGATGATGGCTGCATAATGCTCTGGGGTTACGTTTTTCAGACGGAGCTGTACTTTTTTTCAAAATGCATGAAATTGTGATCCAGTTTGATATCAAGCAGACAGCAAACTGAACATGTTTTTAATAGATTAGTTAAAAACAAATCTCAAATATTACAGATTAAATGTGGAAAAATGTTACAAATATTTTATCATGTATTATATGTTGTCAAAGGAAAAAACAAAATGCGCCTTAATAAACTCACTTAACAAGGAGAATGGTGAGAATCAAAGTGCCACTCTTATTAAATTCTTGCAAGAATTGAGAACGGACAGAGGATACAACCAAGCCAGTGTCTCAGTTTGCCCTGCCGTAAACAGGGAAAAACCAAGTTTTTATAACCCCTCACAAAATGAGAAAGCAGTTCACATTACAAAGACAGGGAGATAAAACAGACCTTGAGCATCAGATTTCCAAAAGAGGTCAGCATGATGTGACGCCTCCGAGAGCAGAGAGGTATCTTCTCTTGGGTAAACACTACATTCATATCAGAAAGGCCATTCATTTCAGGCGTTTCTAAGTGTGGCATGCTGAGCTCCAAGAGTAGATCTAATCTGAACTGGACATCTCATTGACAACAAGCTGATCTAGGACACACATAGTAAAACAGATACTAAACAAGACGACCTGTTTGAATTTTTCCACTATCACTGTATATCCAAACAATTTCAGTTTTAGTAATTTTGATCATGTGTGGATTAGATAAAAATTAACAATAACTTCAAAGTTGTACCAAAAGCTTGGTTTTAAAATGATTCGACGTCATTGTAGAAAATATATGATATCCTTAAAGAAGGATTAGATACACCAAATGCCAACTCAGCTGAATATCCATGGGACAATTCAGATTCAAAAACATATTTTCTCTTTAAAGGGAATGGCTTCTATCCTTTCAGAGGGGTTTCTTGCATTTAAAGTTGCTGTGGCAGCACACAGTGGGACAACAAAGCTTGGGTTAAGAATGGAATAAAGCAGAATTTCTTTTGCCAGCTAATTGTTCAGCTGAACTTTTTCTGTCTATGTACAACTTATACAATCCTCAAATATTTTTTTTTTTTTTTTTATCCAGATCTCCACCCAACAAAGCGTCTGCTTTCTGTATATGGCACCATTGTACAGGAAGAAAACCTTCAAAAGAAAAATAACCATAAACACACAGACGGGCGTTTGTCCCAGTTAAACAAACCCCATTATTTGACGTCCCATGGAGAGCATTACTATTCTCATCCGACACACACCAGTCATCTGAGAAATCCCTCTGCATTCTGCATATCCCCATCCTGGGGGGTTCCTGGTATCCAAATAAACATTAAAACAGTCTCAATGGGGATTAGCCTAATGTGCAGCGGTGCAGTACCAGTGATATGTCGCTTTAATTGTCCCTTAAATTAAACACGCAGCGTTTTATCTTTGAATCTCATAAATCTAATAATCCTCACTCTCGGTTACATTTTATCAATCAGTGATTAAAAGCTCCACATAATGCTTCCCTCTTAAGATTTCTTTTAACACACTCCTCCTCACACCTTGCAACTTGAGCTACTTTGTAAGACAAAGTGTAACTAATCACCAGTTTGCACATGTGCCATTTTTCATCAGTAGAAGTAATTTATTAGCCTATTAGGAATGATGAAAGCACACACTTCTGCAGTCAGTGATTACTGCCCCCGTGCAATGATGGGATTCATCATTCAGGCTAAAAAGCTGAGAGGATACGTTTCTCTGCACAAGGAATGGGGCAAATGCTGGGGTTTGATGGAAGGGTATCTACCTACTTTTAAGTTAGAATTCAGAGCTGGGAATAATGTCAAAGCTAACTTCTCCCTGTTCTAGCTACATGTCAGCAGGATATGGTGAATGTCATGCTCAGTGACCATGCTAGTTAGAAAAAACAACTTTATATTCAGAGCGTTTTTTACTACAACTTTAACAATATGTTGGGCATTTCTAATTAGCTTGTTCAGTTGGTGAGAAAATGTTAAATGTTCAGCAGAGGTTACGCTAGACTTTTTCGTCAGGATCAAACAAATGCTGTCATAATCTATTTTATGCAACACTATATTTTTTTTTAAATGATAATAATTAAACATTCAATAGCATTGATTTTAATTAATATTTAGACCCCACATCAACCAGATGAATTTCTCCACTGACTGTGGTCCCAGTAACCACAAATAAACAATGAAATTAAATAACTGCTCTTAAAATGAACAGATCACCTGCTGTCAGGCCTAAAGCACAGTCTCACAACTTGTTGTTGTTGTTTTTTCTTCCACGGGATCAGTCCCTCTTTTTTCACCTCTTTTATCAACACCGTCGTCTTTATTTGGGCTTTTTGAAAAAAACTTCGGACACTCAGCTGTTGATTAACGCCAACGAGGTCATGCATCAAGTGAGAAAATAGCTAATTAATATGCTAACTCGCCACCAAGTGGTCAGGGGTGTGAATTGCAATCTGTCAAAGTGACATGGCCTTCAGATTTTTCTATCACGGTTTTAAAAAAGCGATCACAAACGAAAAATATTTGGTTAACACAACCCCTGATGTTGAGGATATTTCACTAAAATCAACTAAGAAAACCTGTCCTCAAGTTTATCTTAGTCAGTCTACAATTTGAACAAACTGAGTAGTCTCCTATAAAAAAAACAAACAAGCAATGATCAGACATTTCTGTGTTGTATATGTTGTTAACTCTACACTGTTGCAATGTTGGTGAGTAACTACTGATTTGGGTCATTTAGGAACATGTATTAGCTGACAGTTCATTAAAATGAATGATGCATTTGTTTTGTTTTTGTTTTAAAGTGTGAATAATTCATCAACATTTACTCACTAATGATGTTCTGCATGATTAGCTACATTAGACATTTCGTTTCAACAGGAGTTTCTGTAGTTTAGAGTAATGTTTCTAAACATATATGGGACAGGACTCACAGTTAGTCTTTCAAAAACTCGCTTCAAATCCACAGTGATGTTTTCATGGTGAGCAGTTTGCTGAAGTAATAGGCTAATGTTTACTGAGCCAT
Source organism: Girardinichthys multiradiatus (assembly GCF_021462225.1). NCBI lineage: Eukaryota > Metazoa > Chordata > Actinopteri > Cyprinodontiformes > Goodeidae > Girardinichthys > Girardinichthys multiradiatus. The sequence continues at coordinate 38,584,803 of NC_061807.1, forward strand.
TTGACACGAGTTGATAATTCAGCTTAAACGTATAAAAAAGTGTCTCTCTTGTAAATTGAAATTCAATGCTTAGTGTGTTGGCTGCTTTCTGCACAGCTTCCTCTCCCACACAACAACTATCTGGGAATATCCAGATACAGCAGGTCACATGACAAAAACAGACATGAATCGGATATTATTGTTAAAGCTGAAAAACCCCTAAATTGTTATGGAAAACCGAATAATTATTGGGTAAATGAATGAGATTCCGTTTAACCAGCTGCAGAAATCGGGATGCACATCTAGCTACCAGTGCAATAGTCATGGGATCACAGACAATTGGAAACTTTCAGTTTTAAATGTTCTGTTTCCTGAGGGACTGTGATAATAGCTATTTAATACTAGGGATTGGACATCTTTTCAAGTAACATTTCTAAGTGACATTAACATGCATTATTGGTCACAATTGAACAAAACCTAATTTAATGTCACCTCAACCCAAAACTGGCAGTCACTAAGCTCCTAATGTACCTTTAACATATGTTTTAACTGTCAAGTTAAACATGTCAAATCCATGTCAAATAAAGCTCATGTAAGATTAAAATAAATACTTAGTTTCTTACCTGAGAGGAAAGGACGAAGGCCAATTTGGTTAACATGAAAAAAAGCAGAAAGACAAGAAGAAAATCATGAACAGAATGTCAAAATATTACCGTTGACAGATGATTTTCTGTCAAATCCTCCCATTAAGTTCAACACACCGCAGTCACCTTAGCAGGAATGAACAACATTTATGAAGTCATCTGTATATTGTGAAGGACCTAGCTTGAGCTTAGTGATGCTTGTGATTTCCACTGTATCAGTTATTGGAGCTACTTATGTATTTGAAAGGCTACTGCAGCAGCGGCTCATCATATATCCTCTGAATATTTTATTAGACATCCTTCACAGGCACCCATACTTGACTAGCGTTGTTGAAACACTGACACATGCTGCAGAGTGAGTTCTAAATGTTGTTCCCTGTCATATTTACAGCGTTTGTGGAAGGATGATACAGACATCTCAGCATTCTTTTATACTTTTAATTCACAAGAAACAGCAGGAGGTACAGTGCCTTGCAGAAATTGATTCTATTGCATTTTTATGTGACAGACCCACACAAACTAGTGCATTATTGTGAAATTGAAGGCAAATTCTATGGTTTTCAAAAGTTTTTCAAAAACAAATATCTGAGAAGAGTGGCGTTTTTTGTATTCAGTATAAAGTCATTCCTTTTTAGAAGCACCTTTGACAGAAGTTACACCTGCAAGTCTTTTTAGGTTTGTCCTTACAGATATCTGGAGACTGAATAACTTTGCTCAAAACAGCAAAAGCTCCATCAATGAACATCGAGTTTTAATCCTCACCAGATTATAGACACTAGTTTGTGTTAGTTGCATTAAAATCCAATAAAACACATTGGTTATAATGTGGCAAAATGTGAAAAAGGGGTAAAATACTTTTACAAGGCATATTATGCTCTGAGAATAATTGACACGGGGGGTATTTTGTGACATAATAAAAAAAAATGGAAGGGAGTGGATCTTCTGGCGATCATTTATCTTGACAAATGAGAATTATTATTTTGCACAAACAATTCTCCACATGCATAATGAGGCAGATATTCCCAAACTCATTCTGAATCAGAACTGGCTAATGGCCAATTTGCAGATGGGGAAAAAGGAAATTTGAATGTATTCAACAAGAAACAAACCCACAGCTCACAGATAGGACTGAATTGAAACAAATGAATGAAATAAAATAACTGCATGAGAACGTACATTGCATGGATGAGGAAGCACACTGAGCAGACAAAACACTCTTCCCAACATTATCTAGAGCTGTGCTTTAATTTCACTGCCTTATAGACTCTTTGAAGTCACAGAGATGACTGGAGTCACAGCAAAAAGAGAGAAATAAAAGCAAGAAGGCTTCAAAGCTGAGAATATCTTTATGTTCATATTCATACTCTTGATTTAAGTGGAACATGACGGAAATATTCACATCTGTTAATAAATCCATCTTTTTGTTTAAATGCAAAACTTTTATATATTTTCATTCTTACTGCAGTAATATGCTATGTGGAAACTGTAGGCAGCTTCAGCTTGGTCTTTTTTTCCATGTTTATTCTAGGGTTACATCACCTCATGGTCTGATTTAAAGGAATGTCAAAACCCTGACTAGGCCATTTAAAACATACCGTTAGACTCGATTTACACTTTTAATTTATTTGACATAAATTATATCTTCAAACTTACCCTTTTGACACTTGTTTGGTGTCTTTTGACTTTGACACTCAAACCTTAGAAAAACATTTATGTGGCACTTTTATAATGAATAGACGTTTTAGCACACCTCTTTCTGCTTTCTTGTTCTGAAGCCAAAACATTTGAACAATGGCCCACTTTGAATTTCTTCAAGAGACTGTTGATTGGTGCAGTATTTTATTGTGAGTTCTTATTGATATCCTAGTCTACATATATAGGGTGAATCCCTATAGAACCCTGCAAAATTCAGAGATCTTTGAAAAACTACACAAAAGATTTAACATGGCAATTATGCTCCTCAAAAAGATAGGCACTTGTAAAGAACAGGCCAGATCATTGGCTGAAAAAAATTATCTATCCATCTATCCATCCATCCATCCTCTAAAGCTGCTTATCCTTGCTGGGTTACAGAGGGGGGCTGGTGTCTATCTCCAGCAGTTGGTTGAGAAGCAGGATGTTGCTACTCACTAGTCCAATCACAGGGCAACACAGAGACACACATTACCATGCATGCACACTCTCATACCTAAGGGCAAATTAGAGAGACCAATTAACCTGAAGGTCATGTTTTTGGACTGTGGGAGAAAACTGAGAGAATACACAGATGTACAGAGAACATACCAACTCCATGCAAGCTCCTTGCTGCAAGGCAACAGTGCTAACTGTGCAGCCTGAGATTAGAAAATGTAATCATTAATCAAACTACTCATTTTTAATTATATAGGACTTTTCTAAGAAAATAGTCCATATTTTGAGTTAGTTTAAGGCAAAGCCATGTATGTTCACGGGGAACAGAATTAGTGACATTATTAGGTCAAGGTAATTTCATGAGAGTATCAGTTTCTAGAAAAAAACCTGTTCAAGCATGAATTATACAGAAAATGATAATGCTTAAACTAAAATGTAACTGTCTCATTGTGCAGTGACCATTAACTTTTAACGTGGTGCTTTTGGAAAGTTTCCATCACCTCCCTCTTGATGCAGTTGTTGTTGACATGTCTGTTTATTCTACAAATCCCCATGGTGTCCTGTGATTTGCTTAGACAAAGTTCAACTGAAGTTCATCATCACCTTCTGCCATTTTGGTCTTCCACCTCCGTCATTCCAGCTCCCGCTCCATTTCCCCTCATCACATAACGTCTCTCGAAGAGCCTTGTCAGCTCTGAAATATTAAATGCAACACAGCCACCACTTGCCCTTAAAAAGCTGGCCGGGAAGGAAAGTTTGGTTTTGATATGCAGGGCATGTCATAAAAAAGTGTTTTTTACCAGCACAGAAAAGTAATACAAAAACAATTTTGGCCTGCAACCCCCTCTTTACTTTGATAGCTGTTCATAATACCCAGTCCAACTTGTGTGCAATTTAATCTCTAAATCTAAATCCAGTTCTGTTAAGGTTAAGGTTTGCTAGAGAACATTAAAGAGCAAACAGCATCATGGAGTCAAAGGGAAACAGGAGACAGGCCAGTAGGAAAGTTGTGGAGAAATTTAAAGCAGAGTTACGTTCTAAGACAATATACCCAACATCTCATAGAGCTATGTTCTGTCCATCATCCTTAAACAGAGTGCAGCACAAATGCAAACCTTCCCAGGCATGGCGGCCCACCTAAACTAAAAAGGAGAGCAATATTTAGCGGAGACTTGCCACTAATATACACAGCGTCCATCTTCTCTCCGCTACAGAACGAACTCTGCAATAATTACGCAACTTTTATAGTCATTGAGAGCATTTACACTACCTGGCGCAGGGTGGCGGCGTACGCACGGGCATCCGGCAAATTTGACCCAGTTCCATTTCTTCCGGGTGCTGGAACCAGGCCGGAGTCAATCTACACAAATCACACTACTAAACATACAGCTAGAACTGCAATAGAATAGTTTAAATCAAAATATATTCAGGTTTCTTACTAAGTTTAAGGTTTTTTTGCGAGGATACATGTGCACAAATTTCTCAAGATGTGCAAAGAGGCATTATCCCAAGATAGGCAGTTCTACAACTCAGGCTGAATCAATCACCACACCACACCTTTCAGATTGTTTTCTTTAAAATGTTGAAAATTATGTACTTCTTTCCTTTCACTTTACAATCACGCACTACACAAAATACGTTGAAACAAAATAAGAAACAAAATCTGGGGGTACTAATATGGTTTTTAAGGCACAATTTCAAGCTTTTTGTTTTTTTCGAGTTGAAAAACAAAACTCTGAGCTGACAGTTGAAAACAACCAACGCCCACTCTTTGAGATGTAGCTGGATAAGCAAAAAGGTAGCGGAATAATGTTTTCTGCACTGCTCTGCCAGAAAAACATGTCATGAGTACACAGGCGTGAAGAGCACGTATAGTCTCTGGGACGCCATGCTTCATTCCCCCACACAGCATCCAGGTTACAATTTTATGCCTGTGATCATGTAGGTACCTGCCAAGGCCTGTCTTTTTAATTTCTTTTGGAACATCAGAATAGTTTTGTTTTTCTTTTCATGAAGAGAACTCAGGGAGTGTACGAAAATACATGTGACGTGTATTTGGAGACCAATGCCATAATCCAGAATTGGGAGAACATGAAACTTTGGTGCACCTTCCTATGAGGTGCACCACTACCAAAACTGGTCCAAGAAAGCATGGACAAGAAACCCAGAACAACATCTAAAGCACTGCAGGCCTGAGTTGCCTCAGTTAAAGCCAGCGTGCACTATTCAACAGAAACAAAGAAACCGGGTAAAAATGGCATCCATGGGAGATTTCCAAGGTAAAAAAAAACACAGCTAATAAAAAAAACAAAAAACAAGAAGGCTCATTTCACATTTTCAAAAAAAAAAAAAGATCTTGACGACACACAAGAGCTTTGGGAAAACTATCTGTGCACTAGCAAGACAGACTGGAACGTTTTGGAAGGTGTGCATGCCATTACATCCAGGGTAAACCTAACACAGAAAAATAATATCATACTGACTCTCTAACACGTTGGTGGTACTGTAATGGTCTCGGCCTACTTTGCTGCTTTAGAACAAGATTGGCTGACTCTTTGGAAGCAGAGAAGTTAGTAGTATAGTTTTATTTACAGGAAGTTTTTGGTTTTTCTGGTTACGCTGTATAGGAGGGGTATAAAGCAGGAATGGCCTCTTTAAGGTCACGCTAATGTATCTAAATTGGATTTAAGTCCAAACTTTGAAATGGCCACTCCAAAGCCTTTATTTATTTGGGGAATTTTTTAAGCTATTCAGAGGAGAACTTGCTGGTGTTCTTTGGGTCACTGTCCTGCAGCGTAACCCAAATGTGTTTGAGCTTAAAGTTGCTAACTTATGGCCAGACAGTCAACACTTTGTGTATAATGGTTCTCACTGTGGTTCACTGGTGTCCCAAAGAAAAGGCTTTGTGATCCTTTCCACACTAGATAGATCTTGATGACCTTGTTTCTCGTCTGTTCTTCAATTTCTTTTGATCTGGACATAATGTCCAGTGTCTTCAAGAGTGAAGACACTGAAGAGTGTCTTCATTCAGAGGCTTCTTCAGATCTGCTGTAAGACGGAGCACTACAGGAGATCCTTCCTGCCCACAGCCATCAGCATCTACAACGGCTCTTTGAGGAAACGTTCATAATATGAGCTATAACAACATTTAATTTCCCTTCGGGATTAATAAAGTATTTTTGAATTGAATTGAATGTGTTGTTTTTAAAGACTTTTAGCCTACTTTATGTTGGCAGACAGGTTCTTTAAACAGATATCTTCTACAGGGGTTGCAATAATCAGGTCTGGGTGTAACAAGTACAACTCTAAACCAAAGGAGATGTGGGAATTCTGTCATTTGATGATTTAACAAGGGTGGGAGAGGGAAGCATAGATTTTCACCTTGTGGTAGGTCTGTTTGTATAGCTTTTGTTCACATGATGAAATATTTAATCTGCTTACTCAGATTACCTTTTAATGTCCTCGAAAAACAAGTTATGCGATGATTCAAAACTTTAAAGCTTGACAAATAAAACAACATGGAAGACTGTCTGACCTTGGAGTGAATTTGCTGGGGTGCCAACTCGTGGGAAGATTGACATTTTTTTCCTAATATGTTTTCTGCTCGGCATTTTGCTAATGCACACACGATCCAGAACAGCAAAATACCAAAACTCCTGGTATTAAAGTGGTTCTTACACCTGATCATAGTTCAGGTGCTTTAATTAGAAAATCCTGTCTGAGATGTACCATTTTAATCCTATGGAAGCAGTGAGGGTGCACTTACATATTCCCATGACAATATTCACAGTGAGGGACCGGTTTCTATTCCCATTGCAATAAAATCTGGTATTGTCATGCATACCTTTCTATGAGCACTGAATATCACGTAAAACCGAGGACAGAAAGACTAAACTGGAGGTGGCCATCATATGTTATTATCATTAGAAACATAATATTATGTTGATCTTGCAGTGGCATTGCCTTCCTCAACCTGCGAATTAACCTCAACTTGTTGCATCAGCATCTTAAATATGCTGCTGATTTTTGAGTAACAGCAAACTAAATATGACATTTGTGCCTCATATAATCCTCTCATTGCTAAGATATAGTTTAAAAAGGACAACAGCATAAGCTCAGAGGGGGAAAATACGTTATCGATCAAACAGCTTAGTCTATGCAACCAGCTAGTATGCAGAGACAAGATGCTTGGAGATTTTAAACGCATCAAACAAAATCAAGACTTGCAGCTGGCTCTAGGCCAGGGCATACAGCTTCAACAGCCTCTGTTTCTAAGGTAAATAGCAGGAGCCACATGAACAAACAAATGATCTCACAATTTCTTCAGAAGATAAAATGAATTGGCATGACAGAGGTCAAAAGAAGGAGAAAAGTAAGTTACCCACTGCCTCTGCCTCGCCTGCTGTTAAAGAGTCATACCTGATGATGTGCACAAGTGCTTCAAAGCGGCACCTTGTCACTCGTCTTTGTGCTTATTCGAAAGGGCCTGCTTGGATTCAAGCCACATGCAAAAGGAGCTCATTAAATGGATGTTATGACAATTTTACTCTTAAAGGCACCCAACTTTGTTCACCTTTGCAAGAAGTTTATCCAAAGTGAATAAATGAGCAAGTGTCTAACATGAAGGCTTCATTAGTTAATGATAAGATCGCATTTCAGATCTTGTCCCCTAAAAAACACCTTGAAACGAGTGTTTTAAGGCATGAGTCAGAATGTGCAAATGAGATGGGGATGAGCGTTAGAAAGTCTGATGCATTATACATCTGATGAGTCATTAAAGGTGGTATCAATCAAGAAGAGGGCAGGAAAAATCTATTGAGCTGCTTGTAAATAGCATGGTATTAGGCAGGCCTATTGAAAGACATCAAGGATGTTCTCATATGTGTTCATTAAGATGACCATGCAGTGCTGGGAAGCTTATCAACTCCTGTTACCGATCTGTGGTAATGAGAACACCAGAGCATAAGAACAAGGCTGCAAGGACAGGTAACAAAGCTCATTAGAAAAAATCTTCTGTGATAAACACACACTCCCACAGACACACAGACACACACACACACCATCCCAGACAAGAAACACTTTATAACATTCAGGAGTTTCATCAGAATTTCTGTAACTACAAAGATACTGGGAGACAGAAGATGAACACATTAAAGCAAAACACTGATTTCTGGAGTGATGTAGAATTATTTTCCAAATTTTTATTTTTTGACAAAGTACAATGCAAAGAGTTTTGCACCCTCAGATATTTTTTCAAAAGCCTAAAATCTGAATGATATGTTAGGTCTTTGACTTGTGCACTGTCAGCCTTAGAAAATGGAAGGTACTGCAAAATCAATAATCAGAACAAGAAAAAGGCAATTATACAGAATAACTTTCAGTGGCTGCTGAAGCCAATGAAGACTTATCCTTCTTCTGGACCTCTCTTGAATTTTGGCACTGGTTTAACCACTCTCTGTCCACATAGATTTTATTTGGGATTTTACAATAGCTGACGACAGAGCTTTTATTGCAAGAACAAACAGCTCCATCCAGCACATGTTGAAGAGATATCCAAAAAAGTTACAATTCAAGGTTAGAAATTCTTAGAAACCAACATATTTCTTGGCTCTCACTATGTCTTGGACAATTTTGAGAGTCAGCAGTGGATAGCAATTACCCATGAGTACTAACACCCAAACATTTACATAGTTGTTCTTTCATTTACATAGTTTGTCTTTCTTGGGGTTTTCCTTGCAAAGCTGCAAATCAAGCCTTCAAAGCTCCCTCACCAACTCTGACTCAACGGCCATAACGCAGAAACCTCTTCTGACCCATAGTTGTCCTGAGTCCATTTTTTTTAACGTTTTAGTTGTGAAAATGTTCTCTCTCCCTCACAGTTGGATACAGGCAGTGTGAGAAAAAGCCTGAGAGTGACAAAAAACATGACCTCGTTCTGTTTGCTCACCGGCGTCATCTCTATCTTGTTCGGTTGCTTCGCTAGCTACGGTAAGCTCAGGCTGAGCATGGCTGTTAGAGGGTGATGCTTCCAAGCTCACGTCGGCTAGCTGAAAATCATCCTACTCATTTCTAGCTTTCTTGAAAAAGCAACTTATTGGCGGAACATGTTTTATTGGAGCCGTGACATTCTCTTCCTTATCCTTTTTCATCTTTCTCTTGGCAGCCCTCTTGGACTTTCGGTTGCTACCGTCGACCATTTTCTGCCAACACAAACACAATAAATTTTCCCACAGCTCCACTTACAGATACAACATATCTGACCACGGTTACAAATTAGACAGTTTTAATCTCAACTGTTCTTAGAAAATCTGGTTTTGGACCAGTACGACAGAAACCACCAGCTCTATACCTACCCACCATTATTATTAACCAATCTAGACAGTGCATTTACTCCTGCTCCCAATCATTACACGTCAAGTCAAACAACAGACATACAGTGACTTGCGAAAGTATTCAGCCCCTTGAACTTTTTAACCTCTTGCCACATTTCAGGCTTCAAACATAAAGATATAAAATTCGAATTTTTTGTGAAGAATCAACAACAAGTGGGACACAATCGTGAAGTGGAATGAAATTTATTGGATGTGTCAAACTTTTTTAACAAATAAAAAACTGAAAGGTGGGGCGTGCAATATTATTCGGCCCCTTTATTTTCAGTGCAGCAAACTCACTCCAGAAGTTCAGTGAGGATCTCTGAATGATCCAATGTTGTCCCAAATGACTGATGATGATAAATAGAATCCACCTGTGTGTAATCAAGTCTCCGTATAAATGCACCTGCTCTGTGATAGTCTCAGGGTTCTGTTCAAAGCGCAGAGAGCATCATGAAGACCAAGGAACACACCAGGCAGGTCCGAGATACTGTTATGGAGAAGTTTAAAGCTGGATTTGGATACAAAAAGATTTCCCAAGCTTTAAACATCCCAAGGAGCACTGTGCAAGCAATCATATTGAAATGGAAAGAGTATCAGATCACTGCAAATCTACCAAGACCCAGCCATCCCTCTAAACGTTCATCTCGAACTAGGAGAAGACTGATCAGAGATGCAGCCAAGAGGCCCATGATCACTCTGGATGAACTGCAGAGATCTACAGCTGAGGTAGGAGAGTCTGTCCATAGGACAACAATCAGTCGTACACTGCACAAATCTGGCCTTTATGGAAGAGTGGCAAGAAGAAAGCCATTTCTCAAAGATATCCATAAAAAGTCTTGTTTAAAGTTTGCCACAAGCCACCTGGGAGACACACCAAACATGTGGAAGAAGGTGCTCTGATCAGATGAAACCATAATCAAACTGTTTGGCCACAATGCAAAACGATATGTTTGGCGTAAAAGCAACACAGCTCATCACCCTGAACACACCATCCCCACTGTCAAACATGGTGGTGGCAGCATCATGGTTTGGGTCTACTTTTCATCAGCCGGGACAGGGAAGATTGTCAAAATTGATGGGAAGATGGATGGGGCCAAATACAGGACCATTCTGGAAGAAAACCTGTTGGAGTCTGCAAGAGACCTGAGACTGGGATGGAGATTTATCTTCCAACAAGACATAAAACATAAAGCCAAATCTACAATGGAATGGTTCACAAATAAACGTATCCAGGTGTTGGAATGGCCAAGTCAAAGTCCAGACCTGAATCCAATCGAGAATCTGTGGAAAGAGCTGAAGACTGCTGTTCATGAACGCTCTCCATCCAACCTCACTGGGCTCGAGCTGTTTTGCAAGGAAGAATGGGCAAGAATTCCAGTCTCTCGATGTGCAAAACTGATAGAGACAAACCCCAAGCAACTTGCAGCTGTAATTGCAGCAAAGGGTGGCGCTACAAAGTATTAACGCAAGGGGGCTGAATAATATTGCACGCCAAACGTTTCAGTTTTTCATTTGTTAAAAACGTTTGACACATCCAATAAATTTCATTCCACTTCACAATTGTGTCCCACGTTTTGTTGATTCTTCACAAAAAATTCAAATTTTATTTATTTATGTTTGAAGCCTGAAATGTGGCAAGAGGTTGAAAAGTTCAAGGGGGCCGAATACTTTCGCAAGGCACTGTATATGAGATAACCATGAAAGAAATAATTGGACGATTATGAAAATTGAGGGAAAAGTATGGGTGTGAACTATTTTTGTGTAAAGCATTTCTGCTGGCAGACAGGGCTCCTCTGTGCCCAAGGGCCCATGGACACTGCCCAGAGTGCCCATATGGTAGATCTGGCTCAGCTCCCATATACACACAAAAAAAGTGCATAATTGTGTTGTTTTTTTTTTACTTCTGTTTCTTTCAGATTCAAGTTTGTATGCACTGAATTGTACAACCCCCTTTGGTATTAGCTTGCATTGTGGTTAGTCAGTAAGGATATCGGTTAGCAAAAAATCCTACTGGTTTCCAGTAACCCTATGGATTAAGCTTAAATCCACCAACAGCTAAACAAAATGAGCTGTTCAAGCAACTCATCTTTTTAGCTGTTAATCTGTTTATATTTGCATTGTGTATAACTAATGCAAATCTTTCTTTTTAGCACCACTGCATGCAGTTCAAGTACCACCAATGATACTTTCACTAAAGTAAATCATGAGTGCATTCCCACTGCCAAGCATTTTCCATACCTCACCACTTTCTGTAACTAGTCCACTTAAGTCTGCTCATCAATCAGCCTCAGCAATGGAGAAAACCTGGGAAGAAGCTCTGTGCAACCCAAACGAACAATTCATACAGTTAATCAGTCCATCGGTTACCCAGATAGTAACTTCAGAGTCATCTGTTTGTATGAAATGTCACTAACCATCCACCACAGCTGTTATCATTGGCTGAAGATTTAAAACCCAAACATTGTCTCAGTAGGAGTAATGCTGCCAAATAAATAAGGCTAAACAAAATGTAATGAAAAGAGCTGTATAAAGATAGGATGGTTGATATTATCCCTGGAGCTAAGGGAGTAAGGCTGTTCTCTACAAGCTTTGTACCAGATTCTGTGGATCCTAATATATACAGCAACTCCTACACCCAAACTCAGTCGCCTTTGATGGGATTCAAGTATATCCTCTCACCTGTCGTTACCTCTGAAAACAATGCTCCATTAAACCTTCAATGCCTCTCTGGCAGTTTTTCATGTCTACTGACCACGGTCTCTAATCATTTCTGTCCCCTTTTTTACATGACTGTCCTACAGACACACCCCAGCCAGCCTGAATTACAGTAAATCCAAAGAGAGACATGTGCATGTGTGTTAGCTGGTCGCATTTCTTTCTCTTCAACCCATTTTAACCTGGAGAAGAATACTTGTACATACTGTTAGCGAGCATTGCTCTTTTTCAATTAGCTTTGCTTCTTCGTCTGAACATTGAGGACAAGCTGCCACTATTCTGGCGCCTGTCAGCAGAAAGGTCTGTGTTCCTGTCACCAGAAAGAGACGACTTCCTGCAGCTTTGTGACCTAACCTGCATAAACAGTCATCCGGATTATACTTCGATTCATTCTGAGACAAATACTAGAAGAAAATAGCCCTCTAAGAAAATACTAGTTGAGCTAAGTGAAAAGGCTTTAAGGTATATCTGTGACGATGAAGGGCAATAAGTTATTCTACACAACAGAACAGGCACGTAATAGTCAATTATCAGCTAAGGTTCAAAGGTGAAAAAAGGTGACAAGTTCATTCAAATGAATCAATTTAAAGGGAGCTATCTTGAATGAACCACTGATTTAATGTGAATGATTTTTTACTGGCTTTTAAAAGTTGCTTTACACAGTAAAGCAAGCCTCTATGTCACTGTGCAGCCATTAAAAGGAAACAAGTGTTACAAAAATAGAATACTTCATCTGTTCTTTGCATGCTCAACACATTACCTGGTGGATATAGGAAAATGAATAAAACTAGGCCTATTACATAAATAGTGAGAGAACATGAGAGCAAAAGGCAAAACATTTCAGCAGGGGAGTGTGGGAGTGGGATTAGGAAAAACAATCCTCTGCAGGACTGTACCCAGATACTCAGCACATAAAGATCTACTATAGTCTGTGACTGCACTGTAGTCCTAGAGCAGTACAGAGTGTTGTAGCAAGGACCATTGTGATTCAAATCTGTTTTCTGTGCCTGCTAAGGTCTCCTTTTCTTTTCTTAATCAGTACAGTCACACATTTAGTCAATCAGGCTGATTCATCATGGGACTGCCCATTTCTGGTAGACCAGTTCTCATCTTTAGACAGATTCTTAACAATGACATAATTTAGTATTTATAGTTTTTTGCTGTACTTCATTTGTCTGATGAGCCATAGCTCTGAAGTAAAATGATGCCACCCCACAGTGAAGGACATTGTTAATGCAAATGGGAAAACCATAGCTTTGCCAATTGTTGTGATGCTAACTGCTAATAACAATACAACCTGAAAATGTATTAGCTGTCCAAACACTAAAGAAACCATCTTAACAAATAGAGGTTGTACAGTAACATGTACACCACTGGTTTATCAAAATAAAACTGCCAATAGTAATAATAAATAGTTAATACTTTTAACTTTTATTCTTTGCTACGAATTATGTTTGCTGCAGTCATATTACACTTAGCAAAAAATTATTTATTCAAGTGTACTATGAGTATACTTATTTTACACTAAACATGAGACAGTGGACTTGAAGTATACTTTTTATAAACTATATTTTATAAACTTAAGAATAGAATAGTGAACTGTATATGGCTTCTACTGAAAAGTATAAAGAGAAGTATATGACTAAGTCCATTAAAACTAAAACCTAAATTTACTTTAATACTTACTTACTTTAATACTGAAGCTTGTACTTGTACTTTGGTACACTTTTTATTTCTAACACAAAGTGTTGATAATTAGAATATACTTATCCAAGTATAGCATAAGGTGAAGTCATTGACTCATGCACGTTTGCTTTGAGGTATTACCCCTGTTATAAACTTACATGTTCAAGGTGATTTTGTGCTGGAGTTTAAAAGTCACAGTAAATAGTATGTGTGCTCAATTGCATTATCTTCATGTCCCTTGTAAACATACTCAGAAACAGGGAAACATTTGACTTGACTTTATTGATCAAGTTCTCATCCCTTTCTTAAGGGTTTCAACAAGAACACATCATGGCAGGCCATGGATACTGACCCCAGGGCTAGTTCGGTGATTGTTCTTGATGTTTTTCCAGTCAGAAACTCCGGAAATCTGACTTTAGAGGTAAACCAGAGAGCACCAATTAGTCTTGATATGGAAGCAAATCGTTACCATATTTCAAATGAAAAAGCATTTTCAGAAATGCTTTTTCATTTTAAGAATGTGGCTGCATTGTTTGACTCATAAATGAAATTAGTTATCAATAATCCTATTTGCATTTTAATTTTCTTCTTCAAGACTGCTCATTCTTTCACTTAATTAAAATGAAAAAGAAAAAGACATTTGAGATTCATTTTTCAAAATGTACCCCAGCAAATAGATACCAAAATTCTATTTGAAATGTAAAATTTGAAAATGAAAAAGCATTTTCAGAAATGCTTTTTCCTTTTAAGAATGTGGCTGCATTGTTTGACTCATAAATGAAATTAGTAATCAATAATCCTATTTGCATTGGCATTTTCTTCTTCAAGACTGCTCATTCCTTCACTAAATTAAAATGAAAAAGAAAAAGACATTTGAGATTTATTTTTCAAAAGGTACCCCAGCAAATAGATACCAAAATTCAATTTGAAATGTAAAATTTGAAAATGAAAAAGCATTTGCAGAAATGCTTTTTCATTTTAAGAATGTGGCTGCATTGTTTGACTCATAAATGAAATTAGTAATCAATAATCCTATTTGCATTTGCATTTTCTTCTTCAAGACTGCTCATTCCTTCACTAAATTAAAATGAAAAAGAAAAAGACAGTGCCTGCCACTGCCACAAATGGAGCTCGGTCCTGCTGCAATTCAATCAATTTCTCGGCACGTTTGCAATGTAATGCACTGCAGACGTGCACAGCGCCTCCCACCGAACAAGATGGGTAGCTCGGTCAGCAGGGAGCTGAGGAAGAGCGGCTGCTGACGTCACTCTTCTGCGCCCGCAGCTCGGAATGCTTTTTCGTTTTCGAGTTCTGGGCAGTATTTTGCGGGCAGACCACAAAAACGAAAAAGCAATGTCTGCTTTGTTTTCTTTTTGATTATGGCATAAAATGTGCAGTCATGAAGAAGAAAATGCAAATGCAAATAGGATGATTGATTACTAATTTTATTTATGGGTCAAATAACACAGCCGCATTCTTAAAATGAAAAAGCATTTCTGGAAATGCTTTTTCATTTTCAAATTTTACATTTCAAATAGAATTTTGGTATCTATTTGCTGGGGTACATTTTGAAAAATAAATCTCAAATGTCTTTCTTTTTCATTTTAATTAAGTGAAAGAATGAGCAGTCTTGAAGAAGAAAATTAAAATGCAAATAGGATTATTGATAACTAATTTCATTTATGAGTCAAACAATGCAGCCACATTCTTAAAATGAAAAAGCATTTCTGAAAATGCTTTTTCATTTGAAATATGGTAACGATTTGCTTCCATAGCTTTTTGCCTCCAGCTGTTTAGTGATAAGTTTAAATTGCTCTGATTTCTGACAGCAAAATGAAATGAACAACACACTTTATAAGAAAATCTGAATTTAAAGTTGACCAACCTAATTACTATTCCTAATGGAAGCACTTTGCTTTGCAAGTTGCAGTTATTAATGAACAGAGTCCTGCTGTAGTCAGGTCTATATCAGATGACTGTTGGTCTGAGGGAGAGTTGACCTTCAACTGAATGGGTCACAAACAGATAGGCTGAAAGATCAGAGCAGATAGGACCTGCTCTCTGTTACTGATCTTTCAAAGTAAACTACTACACTTGATCTTTGGAGATTTGTTAGATCAAATGCACAAATAACCAAATTCCATGACATTCCAAATTTTTATGTAAAATTCCATGATTCTGCCAACATTTTCTGCACCATAGCCTTGGTCCAGATTTACTTGCAGTTCAGTCCATTTATGTATCAAGGTCTGGACTGTGACAAAGGCTAATCTACAGCATTTTCTGTCACAATAACTGTGCAATCTAAAAGTAAAGCTTACAGTATGCATCTTTATTTCTCCATTTTCACTAACTCAGATATGATATCTATTCTTTTAATGTAATTTAAAATGACTTTTCTATATGTTGAGACAGTTTTCTATGTCCATTTATATGACAGTAACCTTGTACAGTTATGTCTTTACATGTTTAAAAACTGTTACCAGTGGGAGATGAAGGTGTGAAGCAATGGCAGGGTCACGCTGAGGTTTTTAGAACAATGTTAGCCTGACTTTAAATCTGACCTATGCTTGTGAAAAAAAATACAGAGCTCCCTTCATGGCCATGATCAATTATTCAGACTTGGCCTCAATGTCACTTCTTTCCTCCTCACTGGGGATGTTAAGAATTGAAATGGTTTATTCAAAGGATAGTCAGTGCTTCCAAAACTTTAAGCCATGTTAGAAAGCTAGACTGTTGACTGAAAATCTAAAAAAGCCACGACTGCTTTTACTTCACAGCTGGAATGTTTGATTAACAATTCATGAACACACCTTTACAAAACCTTTTTCATTTGGGTTGTTTCATATTCGACTGTTTCAGTTGCAAAAATTGAAAGCAACTATGCATTAAATCATAACCATCTCTGGGATGTTTTGTACCTGTTTTAAGGGGCATTCAAATCACTATGGTCAAGTCCATATAGAAAATGGTTTGCTTCCAGTGCAGTGTATTCACACACCTTAGATGTAACCTTTAACACACGTAATTATTTCCACTTGATTTTACTGTTGTTATGAGCAAATGTTGTTGATTTGTGTCTGTGTTTACCTGTCAGATGGATATTTCAATAGATATAAGGCTGATTAATCAATATTTAACAAGACTGATAACTGATGGATTAACCGAATTTAACAGAGCTCATTAACACTACATCAGGTTAAAAATTGAAAAACGTTAGTTCAGACCAAATGGCAACTTTTAGGTGCAAACTGGGGGTGAAAGGGCAAACTGACCCACCTGCAAGGAGAACTTAAACCTAATAGTCAAAGCTACTTTCAGTGTATTAGCTTAGTTAAGTGACCAATGAAACAAAGTTTTTTCCAAAAGCTTATCTCTATGTCAGCTTCTGCCTAATGGGTGCCAGAGATTAAAGAAAACGTATGGATGTAAATTACTGACAGAGCACAAAAATCTGCACGGTTGACTCTGTTTCCACCTGACTCAAAGATGTCAGTACCTCATTTAACAGTTTGGAGGATGCTGAAACTTACAATGTCACTTATATCTGTAATAAACGGGTTAATGGGTCAGATTGATAGTATGCCGTATTTTCAAAAGTTATTTACAAAGTGATTCATTACTTTCAGTTCATGATAGGCTTTGCATAAAATTGACTCTTCCATGGCAAAGTCCCACTTTTCCCATTGATCAGACTTGGCCGGCTTATTGGCTGCAACAATAAACTCACAGATTCACAATGGAGACAAATTAGGTGATTATAGCTACAGTCTACAAAAGAGTTTCATGGCAGGGTAATACATCACCATTTGAATCAGGGATATTTAACTACTCAGCTTTTCTCTGCCATCATATCTGACGTACTCATCTATAGTGCCATTCAGTCTTGCAAATTAAAAAACTTATACTTAACAAGACAAGGTATATACATATTTGACTATGTTTCAGCTGCAAAAAAATACAAAACTGCACGAAGTTTGACTAGAGTAGTTAGTAAGAATATCCGCAATCTCCTACACAAATATTGTGCTTGAAGCAAATTATTTAATTCCTCATTCTTAAGAGTATAAATCCTTTATAGTTTCTTTGTGTTTTTGCCACCATGAGGTTCTGTGTAATTTAGAAAGGAAGTGACCCAGGATGCCATGAATAAAGAGGAACACCATTGTTGGTGATATATTTCCCCATCTGCTCAAAGCGAGAGGTTGTGTTTCGGTTTGGATGCTGTCGCATGCCTTCAGGCGTGTGTCTGTGTGCCTAGATATTAGGTTTAATTGGGAAGCGGTGACCTTTTCCACCAGAGAAAACACACACAGTAGCTGTAAAATGCACATTAGGAGTCAGAGCCGTGTTGTATGGCGTTGGGACAGGCACTCATTCACAGTGTTACGACTCAACAAAGAAATTCATTAAGAGGACAGATACTGCTGTGTGCCTAATTTATGATTCATGTTTATGCAGAAAAAGGGCAAATCTCCCTGCTATCATTCTGTAACTGCAGTGATCTTCTGTGATCATCTCCCTTTTGTATCTAACCTCGCTTTCTCTTTATGCCACTCTGTATTATATATTGCCTTCTCGCGTTATTAACCTTGACTGTACGGCCTTCCCTATTGTTAATGCTTCTGGGGCCGTTCAGACATTGACATTTGAATATAAACTGCAGTTTATCGACTGCAAGTTAGAGTAATTTATCTATGCAGCACCTTAAACTCAGTCTATTTTAACATTCATTTTGGTATACCATGACCATTTTGGACTTGGACTTTAAAGGACGTTCAGACATACTATAATGTTGCGTAAAAAGGCCTACATGTATTATGCAGATGTCGATAACATAGAATAATATTAAACTTACATGTTTGGATAAATATGACTGGAAACTCTAACATGGATATTAGGTTTCTACTACTAATCAAAGATTCAAGATTCAAGTTGCAATGCCTGACATAAAATGTAGCTATTTGTAAGAGCCTGCGAGGGTCTTCCAGGGTCCAGTTCGGTAAACCATATTGGCCAAAATGTTTGTAACCATAGGGATTGTGAACGCATGTCTAATGATAGAGAAGGGGGGCATCAAACACACAATGAAGAAGCATGAGGAGGTGAAGAAAATCAACATGCATGCTTGTTTTCTGAGGGCACATGGATGTGGAAAGCACATTGAACCCATCAGTCCTTTTCATAACAGGAATGCTGTAGCGCTTCGATTTTGGAGGAAACCTCAAAATTAATATGGATGCCATGAAATATAAAATGTAGTGGCGGCTAAAACGTGTTCATTTGATCTTCTGATGGATTTTATGTTATTAAACCTTTTTTAAATTTTATGATGTAACCCACATTAGTGAACATGTTGCTCCAGAATTTTAATGTACAAAATGCAGAGGAATGTTAATCCTTGGATTGTTAACTACAGCTTGTGACAAATCCCAAATGGGAACTTGATTTGGTTTAGTGTTATGCTTTTCTAGGAATGCAAATTTTATTAAAAAAAATCACTACAGTTATAGCTAAATGATATCGCAATAGGTAATGCCTTTGCAATAGCTAACTGTAAAACGACAATGAGCGAATCCTACAAATAGAACACGGTTAAGTTAGGTGTGATGTTGTCTGGAGATTCAGCTTCCAAGGCAATGACAACACAGTATTTGTTACACTATACTCTTAAGGCCTGATCTTTAAATATTCCAAATAAGAAGCACTAAATTGCTTGTGCAAAAAAACCCAAAATGCACATGCAGAAAGTGGGCGTGTTGGGAGCAATCTACAAAGATTGTGTGCACGATGGATAACAGGTGCAAAAGTGGTGCAGACCACCCTTAGAATAGTAATAATGATAATTAGCATTTTTATAAGTATCTCAAAGAGGTACAAAATGGATTTAAAACACACTATTCGATTTGCACCAGGTTTGTAGATTGGCTTTCCGTATTCAAACCAGTTTGCTTGTGTATTTGTACATGTGCAAACCTTTTGAAAATCAAGCTCTAAATATGTAGCTAATTCCTTGTACTATTTCATTTTAAGCTTACAACTGGAACATTGTTAAGATAGGGTTCATGTTTAGTTTCCATCCATCCATCCATCCATCCATCCAGCCATCCATCGTGTATACCTATCCATGCAGGGTTACAGGGAAGCATGATCCTACCACAGTAGGGTATACCCCGGACAGGTCGCCAATCCAACACAGCAATTAACATTTACATATCTAGCTAGGTCCACATGGAATGTTGCACTGTATAGAAACAGTGATGTTTCTATAAAGGTTTACTTATTGTTACTGTTTGCTTCAAGGGATCTAATATCATAATATCACTTCTTTCCACATCTAATTTTAATTTGACCTTAATTGTATGAGTAATGTACAGTATGTATGTCATACATGGTTTCGTTCTTCACTTCTGTTATGTTTATGGTTCTTTTAGGGGGTCAACCCCCTTCCCCATAATTCACACACTGCACATCCTACAAGTAATAATATTGTCAATGCATACTAACAAACTGGGAGATTTAAGCATGCGAATAGTAAAATGGGAACCACTCTGTACACATCTAAGCAATGAATCAAAATTGACTGAAGAAAAAAAAAACACGGGACCATCGAGAGTATTTGAATATGTCTTTATGAGCTTAACAGTTACGTAACAAAGTAATAGTACTGTACAGACACTATATTCTACAGTAGACCCTCTTCCTTTTTCCATCAGCTTTTGTATAAACCCTACAAAAAGTTTCAAACAAAACAAAATAATTTTTACTCATGCCAAATCACACAAACACACATTAACAACATTTACATAGTCATTATAGGAAACAGCAGCTTCATAATCATGTATTGTTTGCCAACTATGTTTATAACAATACGGACAGTCAGACATCATTATGATTTACATGCTGTGAATTAAATTAAGCAAATGTGTTTGCGAGACCAAATGGATTTTAGAAATGAATGGCAAAGATTGAGCAGCAGTGCTGCTTAGTTAGTACTACACTACAGTGAGCTTCAAGACCTGCAGCGAACATATGCTTCTGCTTATTTACGGCTGCTAATGGATTTGATTGTAAAACAAGAAAATAAAGTAGAGTAAGATGACATTTGTTTCAGTGAGGACACGGTGATAGACTGGAGCACAGATGTTCTGAACATGTGGCCAAACGTTATGTTCTATCAAGCTGAAGGTGAGCCTTTTGACAACAAATGTAGCAGAACGGTAGCCCAAGGAGAGTGAGTACACGTCTAGCAATGGGTAATGTCATCCACCATAGGTAAACACCATGGCCATAACAGATCTAACAAGGTTGTTACACATGCTCAAAAAAATAAAGGGAACACTCAAATAACACATCCTAGATCTGAATGAATGAAATATTCTCATTGAAAACTTTTTTCTGTACAGAGTTGAATGTGCTGACAACAAAATCACACAAAAATCATCAATGGAAATCAAATGTATTAACCAATGGAAGCCTGGATTTGGAGTCGGTTTCTAACCGTTTTTGCAGACACATGCACATTTGTGGCCTGCTGAAGGTCATCTTGCAGGGCTCTGGCAGTGTTCCTCCTGTTCCTCCTTGCACAAAGGCGGAGGTAGCAGTCCTGCTGCTGGGTTGCTGCCCTCCTACGACCTCCTCCACGTCTCCTGGTGTACTGGTGTTGGGACCCAGCCATGGATTTCAACATTAAACTCCGGTACGAACTCTTCTGGAACATTTCAAAATAAAGTGCATTAACCCTCTTCCGGCACAGCCAGGAAACGGGATAACTGCGAACTTCCTGTGACGCCACTACCCAAATAAAAGCACAGCTGTTGCTACATCCGCTCTCTTCCACACCGGTGTTCATTGGGATAGGAGGGGGACAAAGTACGCTAATGTCTTTTGCTGGCAAAACTCTTCAAACTGGATCCAAGAGCGTCATAAGATCACGCGATCATATGCACAAGTTAAGTATGAGTGAAGCACTGTTTGTGTACCCGGTGATTCATTCATAAAGAGGGGAAATTAAGGTATAAGCATTGCTTACTTTCTCTCCGAGGCCTGCCGAAACTGTGTCGCAGAGAAATCCCCAGTAGAGAAGTTGTTTCTATAAGCCGAGTCTGAAGGAAGGACAACGGCCCGCATCACCGGTAATGAACAGCTGGTTGACGGACAGGACGAGCCGTCTTTCAAGCCACAGCTCCAGAGGTCAGGTTAGCTGAAAGCTTCGCCCCTTGGACAACATTTCCTCACCATGGTCAGAGGTTAGGTTTGGGCAGATTAACAGTTAGGATGAAATGATCTGAACGTTTTTATTCTATGAAGTTTGGTTATGTTTGTGTGAAACTCGGCTATGTTAGTGCTAGCAGGCTATCTGCAGCACATGTGCCCTGTTTGTGTTCTGTGTTTTTAAGTTAAGTCAAACTTTACTTGAAGGGTGATTTTAAACACAGAAGATTGCTCATAAGGCGCCGTCCGCGCTTATGCATCTTAACCCTTATATTAACCGAGGCATTTTAAAGGTATATGTTTGTTTCTGGTGCTAAGCTATACGCTTCTTTTGTTAGCTCAACGCTAACCGGTAAGAACACGTGCTTGCTGCTACAGAATATTTAACAGAAAGGTTGTTAGTTTCAACCTAGTGAATAATAGTCCCTAAACATTATTTCACTAAATCTGATAACTAAGTAAACATAATTAAGCTCTATTTCTCCAGAAAGATTTGGCTCTTTCCAAAATATTCCCTTAATAATATTTCTTTAAATATTATTTCAATAAGTAAAGGCAACTAATGAGACACTGTTGAGAATGGTCATCCAGAAGGTTGGTTTTATTCAGCAGATCATTATTTAAAACGCTATTTTATTAAAATAATATTTTATGATTTTGCATTCTGAAGGGTTGTCTAAAGGTATGCTGATTATTGCCTAAGTTGGTTCCAAGACTAAGTTAACTTCATTTCCAGATTCTTCAAGATAATCCTTGGTTCTCGGACATACCCTTGCATGGTAAAGTTGCATCACTCTTTTGGTCATAATTTCCAATAATCTTTAATCAACTTGTTTATATTGTACATAGCCTATTAGTATTCCCTATTCTTTAATTCTGCTTGGTAGTTTAGTTTGATTGTTTTAGCAAAGTAAAGAGTGTGTAAATTGAAATATGTTTGACTTTGAGTTGACTTATTTTTGTTAATAAATTCTTGTATTTTAAGAAATTATGTGAATTCATTCCATATATGTGCAGAGTTTATGCTGTTCAATAATGTCAGAGCTCGTCTCACACCTTTCTATTTTGTCCTAATACCTTACTGAGACGGTATTCACAGGACAACCCTTAACAGACCATAATATTATTTGATAAAATATTTAAATATTAATATTAAATATTAAATAATATTCTCAGATTGATAATCACAACACTGGCCTGTCTCCTGGTAGCGCCTCCAGGCTCTGGACACTACGCTGACAGACACAGCAAACCTTCTTGCCACAGCTCGCATTGATGTGCCATCCTGGATGAGCTGCACTACCTGAGCCACTTGTGTGGGTTGTAGAGTCCGTCTCATGCTACCACGAGTGTGAAAGCACCACCAACATTCAAAAGTGACCAAAACATCAGCCAGAAAGCATAGGTACTGAGAAGTGGTCTGTGGTCCCCACCTGCAGAACCACTCCTTTATTGAGTGTCTTGCTAATCACCAAAGATTTCCCCCTGTTGTCTATTCCATTTGGACAACAACATGTGAAATTGATTGTCAATCAGTGTTGCTTCCTAAGTGGACAGTTTGATTTCAAAGAGGTTTGATTTACTTGAAGTTATATTGTGTTGTTTAAGTGTTCCCTTTATTTTTTTGAGCAGTGTACTTGTACCTGTAAGTTTCTCAAGTCCATGTATCATTTTTCTTCCACTTCTTAATAATGCCCTACTTTGTGTTGGTCTGAAACATAACAGCTCCAGAGAATACATTGAAGTTTGCTATTGTGACAGGATCAAATGTGAAAAGGTTCAACGAGTAGAAATACTTTCAAGTCGGTTTATGTTCTGACACAATTATTTCTTGCTCTATATTTTTGTTTCTAACCAGCTCACTCTACGTTCTCTTACAATACTCATCAATCTATTCAGCTGTTCATATTGAGCTGGCAGCTTGCTAAAAAGAAACAAAAGCTAGTCGAATCTGAGATCATCACTTGCATTTAAATATGTTTTCCAAGCCTGCATGAAACAAAGGGTGGAAATGCAAAATCAAATCATCCAAATCATGCTATTGTAGCTGCACACCTTGGTTCATATTTCACAGGTACAGACACTGACTTTTAAAATTTAGGTTTATTCATCTGGTGCCCATTAAGACCACCAATGAATAAAATAGCATGAGAAAAGAAGCGAAGGTAAAAATGAACATCACTCTGCCCTGATTCCTAGGAGTCTTCCTGCTGGTGAAGAGAAGCATCATGACAGCCACAGCCAGAGGTTAAAGTACCAATTAGCTACAGTTAATGGAGCCTCATTAGCTTCTGTAAAGTTACTTTGCCAATCACTCTCTCTCTCCCTCTCTCTGTCTTTCACTTTCCATCTTCACACTTCTCCATCAATGCACAGCTGTAAAACCTGCATGACCTCATAAAGGCACAAAGACATATGATACACAGATGAGCAACTGCGGCAGTGCCACAAGTGTTAATTCTGTTCCCTGATGCTTTATCAGAATAAGCTGATGACAGTTCAGGATCTGGTCACTTGGCATGACAAATGATGTCGACATCATGACAGTACAATTGGGGAAAAAAAACTGAAAACATACAGTATGTGTGATTTGTTTAATATGAGAAAGCCCTTCTCTCTAAAAAGAATTTGGCAGCACGATTTAGGTTTGCAAAAGTGCATCTAAATAAGCATAAGATGTCTGGAACAGTTTGCTTTGGACAGATGAGACCAAAGTAGGGATATTTTAAGAAAAGCAAACACAGTATGTAAACCAACTGTCGAGCATGGTGTGGTTGGGTGATGATTCGGGATTTCCTTGCAGCCACAGGACCTGGGCCATCAACACTTTTATATACTAATGTATTCTATTGTCAAATTTGAAGCCAGAATTTCTACATTTAAACTAGAAAACCCGGAACATCAACAAGGGATTGGTTCCCAACACACGAGCAAGTCCAAAAGGGGCCAGATGAAAAACAAATAATGAAATAAATGAGAAAGAACCTTAAGAGAAGTAATGGAGTTCATGTTTGCCTGCAAACCTCAATGAACTGAAGAACCTTTGTAAAAAATAGTGGGTAAAAATTCCTTTCCAATGATGTGAGAGAACAACAAAGTCCTACCGAGAACAGCAGTCCCCCTTTATTCTTATACCTCTAAATAGAATCCAGTGCAACAAGCTGCCTTCAAAAGCCACTTAATAAACATAATCCATCTGTGTGCAATTCAGTGTCAGTATGAATGCAACTACAACAAAATATAATGGTCCAGTAAAGTCCAGACCTAAATGCAATTCAGAATTTGTAGCAACAACTGTGAAGTCATCCATCCAATCTGACTGATCCTGAGTTAATTTGCAAACACCTGCTCTAAAAATCCTGCAGTTGTATTTACAGCAAAACATGGTTAAAAATAACACCCAGCTTTTCAGATGATTGTTTGTAAAAAAATAAAATAAAATTTGAAAATAGAACAAAAATGCACCATGTTTTATTCCCACATAAAATGCATTTAAATTTGTGGTGGCAACATTACAAATTGTGCACCCTGTCAAGCAGTATGAATACTTTTGCCAGAAACTGCTATGTTCACAGTAAAACCGATCCATTTTCTGCCTCCACCCTCCAAGTTATTTAAATAGCTACAAATGCATTTTTGTATTTGTTATTGATGATGATCTTTAAATCCGGAGGCTAATGACATAACTACTGGCAAACAAAACAAGAAATTAATTCAGTGGTCAAATTTATCAGAGCTTATTTTACATGTCTATAGCTCTCATGAGTAAGAAAAGACTCCCCCATAAAGAAATGCAGGCAAACCCTTAAGAACTTCATTCTACCTGCATTAATGAGCTCCCATTTATCTTTATCCACTGCCCTGCATTTCCTTTAACATTTCTGTTTTGGCACTGTATCAAAGAGCTGTAGGAAGTTATCAAAGCAGCCGCTCCTCTCAGTGAGACTGAGCCAGCGAGAAAGAATGCAGAGCTATACAAAGTACAGAATACTGGATTATAAAGTGAGAACACTGCAGGGACTTCTGAGGTCAAAGCAAATGTTCTGTAATTGGAGTTCCATAAAGCTAAAGTGAGTTAAATTTAAGGCCATGGATATTGCCCACCACCCTGCATGGTGGCTCTGCGAGACACAGAGGGCAAAAAAGATATGGGTGGGTTGTGGTGGGCGATGATAAAATATACAGTAGCGTCCAAGATCTTCATTTTGCAAAGTACAGGCATTTCACACACAAACACACAGCCCCATACACACATAAATCAGCATCGTTAAATCGACCCCCTGCTAGTGTTCCCCAACCTTGGGAAGGCTCAGAGCAGAGAGAAGTGGAGAGATGCACATCAATTAACATAGCGGTTGGCATGAAGGATGATCTCAGAGACAGGAAAAAACTTCATTACATGTAACATGCATGTTTTTTAACATAACCTTCCTGGTAAACCAAGTTCACATGACTGAGGTATTAATGTGGCATAAGTAAATGTCTGTTAGAAGCAACTTACTGTACCTATTTAATATGAACTACAGAAAAGGGCTCTGCATACTAGTGTGAAGTGAAATTATCTATGGAAATCTGACTGGGTGGTCTTTTCACTCAGTAGTTTAACTAAACACAACCAATCATGTTACAGATTGTCTACCTCGCTGTTTTCTGAGATTTTAAAATCTAATCTGACTGCTTGGTTTTCTCTCCTTCCCTTTTAAAACCATATAGGAATCATTTACTGTGACAATAGATTGCAATAATCAAGCCATAGTAAAAAGAAAGTACATCATTCTTTGATTTTACTTATCAGGAAGTGGTTAAAACAATATTGTATCTACCAGGAGAAAAACAAAGCAAGAGAAAAACAAAGCAAAATTAACTGTGTGGGAAAAATTAAGTAGTCTTTTGTGGCTTAAATCAAGATTAAAGGATCATTATCAGAGTGACGCCTTCTATAAAAGCAGGAGATAGGCCTAAAAGATTGTTACCAAACTATTTAAAGTTCATCGTGTATCCAGTCTTAAGAGATGCCAATCTTCCCAGGGATGGATGTTATATTCCAAGAAAGAGCTACAGCCCAGATTTTCTGACAGGACCATTACATATACAAGAATGGCTTCTTTGGAAAAAAGAATGTTGCAGATCTTCTTACCTTTTCCAAGCCGCATCTGAATGAACCAAAAGACTTCTTGCATTGAGTTGTAGATAAGACCAAAATAGTGGCGGTTGATCATGTCAGCACCAGATATTGTTTAAACATGATGGTGGAAGGGAAATGATTTAACATTGTCATTATTCAAAAGCTGAATAAAATATGGAAAACAGCATAGCAATACTTAGCTCCTATCGCCTTCCCATTAACTCTGACTTGCTTTCTTGTCCCTGCTGAAGAAAACAATCCCCACAGCATGATGCTGCCACCATGTTTCACAAAGAGGATGTTGTGATTAACGTGATGTTCCACCGTATGTGAAATGACCAAATACTTTATCTGAAGAAGCCTGCGATCAGCAACAACAGTAAATATTTCTATCTTATATTTGTGGATGACTATTTAAAAAAAAATGGTAAGTACATATTAAGGGTCGCATTTTTCTCATTAACCAAATAAGAGCTTCCAATTAAAATCCAGCTGAGTGTTTGAGAAGAAAACTAACGGCAGCATATCTACACTAAATAAACTTTAGATATGTGCTCTCTGGTGTCTTAATTGAAAAGGGGCATCTGGGATCTGCTGTCGCTGTTCACGTGCCGTTAAACTCAGATTAGACACCGTGCTCTTGGGTTTTCCCACTTTACTGCCTTTAGTGATCAGACAACAAAAGCAGTAATTAAGTGTCTGCAAACATGAATGCTGTCTGCTGTTTGCACAGGCCCGCCGACCATGAAATGAGCCCTAAAGAAGCTATCAGTGTTCCCAGCTTGAAAAGGATCCATAGCCAAATTTGGAGTTCCTGATAAATGCTAATTGATTGCAATCCCGCCTTGACGAGTATTGACACTGAGCCCTTAAGGTTTTTCAGGCAAAGTGTATAAAATCTCTGTCACATGTGTAAGCAAGATTTGTATGGTGCCTTTGCAGTGGAATAAACAATGAAGGAAACAACATTCAGAGCACACCAGTAGGTCTGTTTGCTTGAGAAAGCTTGTTTTGCAGCAAGGACAACAAATTATTGGATGAATATCAAAGGGGAGCCCTATAGCGCAGAGCTGTGCACTGGTGGGAGTTGTTGCAGAGTGGCGTGGGCATCCGGCTGGATCCCAGCGGGGATTGAAGTCTGGACACAGACGGCAAAGCATTTATTATGCTGTACAGTCCCTTGGTAGCAGTGATCTGCTTTCCTCTCTCTCTATGTGACACTTCTTGTTCTTAACACAGTGTGAAGTTACAGCAATATAAGCTGGTCCTATAGTTCTCTGTATAACACTTGTTTCGGTACAATTCTATGACTTTACCTCTTCTATAGAAAAGGGTCTGAAATTCAGCATAAATCATGCTAAACAGTGAAAAAGGATAAAAAAACGTTTTGGGTTTGAGAAAAGTTGCCACTTATGTTTGAAGCATTTCCTTCATACAGCTGATTTAAAGTGACACACTGCAATGAAGGAATTTGTTAAAGCTAAACAGTTCAACCTTCACAGGAGTTTCTGGTCTATGAAAATTAAAAATTCCACCTAGACGTTTGTTTTTGATATGATTTGATACAACAATGTAAAAACCATTATCAATTAAAAAACATCTTTTTTTTTTTATATATTTCATTAAAAAATATGTATGTCAAAAATTATTGATATCCTTCTTAATAATCAATTGAAAAGTATTTTATAGTGTTACAGCAATCAACCTTTTTTGTAAATGCTAGCTACCTTTTGCATGTTTCCACCAATATTTCAATGTTTGGTCAGGATCTTTGTTGAGGATCTCACAAGTGAGTTTGGAGGGCCTCCTTGCCATTAACGTAATATTTAGTGGCCTCCAAAGATTGTCTGCCATAACAAAAGTGACTCTGGCTCGGCAAATCCAACATTCATAATTTTTCCACTTGAAGAAAACATGCTAGTCAAATTAGAAGATTACTTTAAACCTAAATCTGCCAGGCTATAATTTCAGGCTTAACTGTATAATTTGGAAAACAAAGGCAAAGCATCATCAACAACTACTGCTCCAAATAGTGTAGATGGAACACTAGCAATCATTTTAATTCACTATCAGTTTGGTATATGCAATGTCTACTTAAAGCAAAAGCATAAAATCTTGCAGTGTCACCCTAAGGCCTTAAAAATCTAAACATTTCCCACACTTCTCTACAGCAAAGCTAATATCTCCCACCATGCGGGCCACTTCAAGCATTCAGAATGCTGAGGTGTGTAACTCTTCATCCATGCAGAGCTTCTGCAAAGTGTAGCATGAGATTAGGCAATGTATTCAACTTGTCAGTTATGTGCCATTTCCCTGCTGTTTAAATAAATTCCATAGTAGTGAAGCATATCACTGATATGGAATTGCTTAAGTCATATTGGCCAAATATTGGCGAATATTGCTTACAGTACAGTGGTGCATGCAAAGAAAGGCAACGTTGGAACATCATTTTGTCCAAAACTGAAATCTAAAACATTGAAGATGGTGGCTTTGAGGTTAGCATTTCTTGACATTGATTGTTGTTTTCCTTGTATGGATCCTAATGAACTTCTATTTTTACCTTTGCTTACGAAAATAATTTGACAAGAAATATTGTTAAGAATTCAAAGTATTTAGGTCAAAGACAAAGAGATCAGATACAATAATATGAGAAATATTAAAATATTAAACAACAAATTTAACCCCAACAAAGCACCAACAAAGCAAATATTTGGTCTCACTTTGTCACAGTTGAGGAAGCATTTCATTATGCTTCTGTCAGTTGTTTTTGCTTAAATGAACTGTTCAAGGCAATTAGAAAGAATACAAAATGTGTGAGAGCTGGTTGCCCTGAACTATGGATTTGTGTGGCTGTCAAGGAACAAGTCATGTTTGAGCTGTGAGGTGCAGAGGATCAGAGGCCTGTCTTGCTTTGCTCCCATTGTTAGCACTGCCAGTCATCGTCATAGTGCACATTCATCTCCATTCAATATGCTGTCACCATTCTATCCTTGTTCACACAGCATATCTGTGAGCTCATTACCTCCACAGCGTGCACACACAAACGCACGTTTGCACAAAAACCACAAGACCTTGGTGCACTGAGGGATTAAAAAAAGGGAATCACACTCTTGTTCCATTATTAATTTGCTTATTTATTCATAGCATCAATAAAACATGGCAATGAGTCTGCAGACTGACACGGCGTTACTGAACCAGAAGAATATCAACAAACTGGATCTGAAGGAGATCACATTTCTCAGTGATTGCCTGGTGTTTTATTTAAATTACCTGGGTTGGCATAGCAAGAGATCATGGTAGGCAAAGTGAATCAAATAGAATTTCTTCAAGTTGTAATTTTGGTTTGTGGCAGCAAATGGCGTAATTTGAGGGTTGGGGGGGGGGGAGTTATGGACCCCCCCCCTAGTCAAAAGGTTCATGAAAGGAGGAACATATTTTAATGAAATGTTGGGATAGCTCACAGCATAATTAAAATAAATAAATGTGTTTTTAGGGGATCACCATTCCATTAAAATGTAGGAAAATCAATTTTATAGCAGTTTTCTTTTTAGAAATGTAAGAAATAAGTAAATATCACTACATGTATCATTATCTGCTTTAGCCAAATGTTTTTCCATCAGTTATAAACTGTTAATCTTCATCCTTCACTTAAACTACTAACAAAAAATTAAAACCATATCAACTTATTGTGAAGCTTTCGGAACACCACAAAGCAGCATTCATGAAGGTGCTCTAAAAATGTTAAATATTTGGTTCTGAGTTAGAAAAAAGATGAAGTAAAATTAAGCTTTTTATTAATTGCTGAATTGATGTGGAACAGAAAAACTGCAGAGTAAATACAAAAAAAACAGAAAAGTTAAGTAAATCACAGTAAAAGCATTAGAATGAATTTCTAAAACAGGAACGTAAATTTAGCCTGACCACTTTTACAAAAGTAAATGATTCAACAAATAAACAACTAGGCAGAGAGCTTAACCCCCCCCCAATGCTAGACCCAAAGTTACGCCCTTGGTGACAGCAGAAGCTCTCACAGAAGGACAAGGCATTGTACTGTAGAGTTCTTGTTCAGACTTTCAAAGTAGAAGCAGGACAAAGCTTCCTCTGGGTCAATTAATAACTGTGACTAGCTGTGCTGAAATTTCTTTGATTTATCCTTTAAATCCAGCAAAAGCAAAACCTAATTAGGAAGTTCATCCATCCATCCTTTTACTGCCCCTTCTTAATTCTGGATCTAGGTCCTTGAGGGACCTTGAGCCTATTTCATCACGGCTCAACCAAAACTCCAACAGGCATCCTAAACTATGACAATACCAACAGCAGAGACTCCATGAGACGTATCAGACAACACAACACAACACAGAACGGAGGTCTTTTCATTTGATGGCTTAAAAACAATCCATTGAAAAAACAAACATACATCACATTAGCTCCTTTAAACAAGCCAAGCTTTTATTGTTGGTATAAAGACCATCCAAAGTTGAATGTGTGAAAAACATCAACTGAGTGACAAGTGTCTCCAATAGTGAGAAGTGCATGTCAAAATAACATTCCACCTGTCGCCTGAAGGCAGACCTGATGAAAGTCTTACTAAGTCAAATGCACCATTTTATTTACTTTTACTTTAGAGTAACAAAAGTTCTTAATAAATTCACTTTATAATACAACTGTGTGTGAAGTTAAAATAGTGACCTTTCTATTTAGCATTGACATGTTAACTACGGGGCATCGTGATTGTTTAAAAGAAATGAGATGTTGAGAAATGCATGAAAGTGTAAACTCTTAAAGACAAAACTCACTGGTGCATCCATGTAGATAAAGACATTTTTCGAAACATTGCCCTCTTTGTTCATTCTTATTTTGTCACTCTCCACGCTAGAAACCACAACATCAATGCAGTGGTTTTCATGGGGGTTTCCACATCTGTTTCAGTCTGTCCTGCTTCTGCTTCATCAAACTTCAAACAAAAACTCAAGAACCAGTGCCGTGGATTGAGTTTGTGATGTAGTTATTACAGATGATATTTGGCCAGCTGGTGCAAAAACGCAGAGCAACCACCTCTGTGCAGTACATAGTTGTCGCACATCGTTTCTTGCCATTCATACACATTGGACGGGTCACACTTCAGTGATGGTTATGACTAAAACTAATAAAACAAAACTGAAAAGGTGCCATAAGTCACTGAAGTGTTTAGCTTTTCAATAAGGGTGATGTCTGACACATGTGGTATTATGCGTATTACACTCTATCAATCACTTAATTTCCATTACACGCCGTCTTTGGTATTAATATACTGGCTTGATTTTTGAAAGCTCAGTGTGCAGGGGATCTCCATCTTGATTTGTGACTTAATACCAGCCAGAGGCTGCCCAGAGATGGATTCTCTTTGTGGTTTTATGATGTACCTAAAACACATAAGCTGCAGTTGTTTTTATATAATCCTTAGCCTAGCACTCCTATAGCTATGCTTAGGATGTTCTCCTTTCAATTGTAATGTTGCTCCACCTATTGTTGCTGCATTGGTCTGACTACATGTTTGATTAGAATCCCATAGACCGATGTCTTTTAAAAATGGAGGGGAAATTAGCTTGAAAAAAGCAGCAGTAGTGTTGCTAGGAAGCAGAGACTAGACACTGATTCTTTGCTACTTAATATGCTTAAAGAGACTAAAACATGGCATGGGACCATTGATGACAGAAAATGACTCATAGTTTTAAACTTCCTACAATATAAAAACATTTGTAAAAAAATAAAAATAAAATAATTCAACAGAAATTATCTTTTTTAATAGCTACAGCGTTGGCAAAATCTGATCAATCATATAATAACAAGAAGAAAATCAACTGATGGAAACAAAAAGAAGGTTTTTTCAAAAATTGCAGCTCAAAATAAGTAGGGCTTATATTACTTTCCAGTCACTATGTCTCAAAGGAATTTCATATATTTTATGAGTTTATATTTATATGGTCTTGTTAAAAACATGCATCATTTCATACCTCCCAGCTATTTTAACCTGCTTTCTGCCATCGGCTCATGGTCCATTATAAGTAAATGTTCTCATGTTACACCATGTGTTCTGGTTATACGAGACTGGGTCTCTGGGCATCAGGTCCAGGAGGCAAACCAAGACATTCCACTTCTTGGCAATACTGCAGTTCAATCGGGCCATAACAGAAAACTCACGTGAATTTCACATTTGATCACATGTGGTTTCCATTTTCCACATGTGGATCACATTTTTTACAGCTGATCAAGTATTTTGTTCATGTGCTTCACGTGTGGTATTTGTAATTACTGTGTCATATCTTTATTACATGTGTCCAATGTAAAGGTATGCGGATCATCTATTGCCATGTAAACAAGAAGACAGATTACTGATTCAATTTACAGTTTAATCAGAGCCCAAATAAAGAAAAAAAGACATGAGTAACAGTAAGTGCTAGTACAGTACATTTTCAGTCATTGCATCAGTGTAAATAATTTTATTCTAAAGACTGGAAGAGGATGTTTGATGTTTTTTTTTTAAACCTAACCTTGACTTGTTGCCTTGGCTTACAAAGAAACTACATAGGATACAAATAAATAAATAATGGAATGCAAGCCCACATCTGACATCTGAATGACTTACTGTCATCATTGTCTATGTGGTCATTGAAGAACAGCTATAAATGTAGAGTGGTGAAAAACAATTTATATGTAAATGAAAGCACTAAATAGGTGAAAAGAGGGAGAAACAGGCAGCCCTATCCTTAAGTTTTCTGAGTAATAAGACCTGTAGTGTTATTTCAATTATTCTTGCAGCGCTATTCCACCTCCAGCCGCTAGAGGGCGGATGTTGTGTTGTTGGCATAGAGTTGGCTTATGGGCACAGAGAAGGAGAATAAACCTTCATGTTGAAATGCTAACAATATCTTAACAATATCTTAATGTGTCTTTGTGCATGACAATATAAAGCCCTTTAAGAGTGTAAAGTGAGCATTTTTCCCCCAAAGTAAACACTTTCCCTAGTACAAGAGTCAGAAAATAAGCCTATGATAAGTCTAAAGGAGCTGCATAGCTCAGGTGGGAGACTTTGTTGCCAGGAAAAGGACTAGTCACACACTTATCAAAATATGGCCTTAATGGAAGAGTGGAATAAACAAAGCTGTTGGTAAAAGAAAGCCACAAGAAAAATCATTTGTAGTTTTCTACCAGCCATGTAGGGGCAGGCAAAGATGTTCAGAGATGAACAGAGTCCTTACTTCAACGTTTTTGAACACCTTTGGGATGAATTAGAAAGGCTGTTATTCTGGTCATCTAACTATGAACACCCTCCTAAACCTTGTGGAAGACATTTACAGAATAGTTAAAGTTGCTATTGCTGGCAACGCTGGGTCCATCAACAAATTGTACCTTAGATTAAGAATAGGATATCATCAAAGTTCGTGTATATATATATAAAAGTAGACAGACAACTTCTGGAAAAATAGTGTATTGTATAATAGTGTAGTGGACAACGAACAATGCAAATAACCCTAAACATACCATCCCTATGGTGAAACATGGAGGTGGCAGCATAGTGCTGTGGTGATACTTTTCTCAGGAGTGGCAGGGACAGTGGATGCAACTAAATATAGGGTAATAGTGGAAGAATAAAACTGTTAGTGGCTCCAACACTTCCACCTGGGAAGAAAATTCACCTCACGGCAGGACAAAAAGCCTAAACATAAAGCCAGAGCTACAATAGAATAGTTTTAGATCAAACCATATTCATGTGTTAGAATGACCCAGTCAGGGTCCAGACCTAAATACACTGCTGAAAAAAATAAAGGGAATATTTAAACAACACAAAATCAGTCAGTAGCCTTACTACCATTAGGTACCGAGATGACCCTCCTCAGACCCCTTGTGAGACTATATGCTTGTGCGGTTGGCCCTGGGTTCCTCCTAATGCAGGACAATGCTAGACCTCATGTGGCTGGAGTGTGTCAGCAGTTCCTGCAAGATGATCCGATTGAGCACATCTGGGACATCATGTCTCGCTCCATCCACCAACGTCACGTTGCACCACAGACTGTCCATGAGTTGGTGGATGCTTTAGTCCAGGTCTGGGAGGAGATCCCTCAGGAGACCATCCGTCATCTCATCAGGAGCATGCCCAGGCGTTGTAGGGAGGTCATACAGGCACGTGGAGGCCACACACAATACTGAGCCTCATTTTCACTTGTTTTAAGGACATTACATCAAAGTTGGATCAGCCTGTAGTGTGTTTTTCCACTTTACTTTTGTGTGTGACTCCAAATCCAGGCCTCCATTGGTTAATACATTTAATTTCCATTGATGATTTTTGTGTGATTTTGTTGTCAGCACATTCAACTTTGTACAGAACAAACTATTCATTGAGAATATTTAATTCATTCAGATCTAGGATGTGTTATTTGAGAGTTCCCTTTATTTTTTTGAGCAACGTACAACCGAGACTACAGGGCAAGACTTAAAATAGTTTATACACAAATGTGTGAGTTTTCACAAAGAATGGGTAAACATTTTAGTCTCTAGATTTGCAAAACAGACAGAAACCTACTACAAAAGCTGTAAGTGTAGTAAAAGGTAATTTTACAATACAAATGCATACTTTTCAAAATTAGAAAACCTCTTAAGAATCTTCAATAAATTTCCAAAACAAACAGGCTGTTTCATAGTGGTAATGGAAACGCTTGCAAAGCGAGCTGAGTGGAGTGGAGCTGGCCTAAATAAAGCCAGTGGAAAAGGGGCATAACATGGTTGCTGACAGATTCAGTTTATCTTCTTTTTCTGCTCCTGCCAACTCCCCCAACACACACTCATGCTCGCAAATTACCACTCTTCTGTTGTTTATCATCTGATTCAATTAAAGCAGCCAAGGCAAAGGGATCGGAGCCCAGGGGACTGCATTTTAACGGTGGCAAAAAACAAATGAGCTGAGGTTCAGCCGCTGACATTTAAATGAGAGTAATGAGGCTGCTTGTCTTCGATGTTTCTCTGCCAGCCACAGAACTCCGGCCACAACTCTATTTTCCTCCGCTCTCTGTCTGTCGCACAACTTTGTCACTCTAACTTTCATTTTCCGTCATTGCTCTCTCCTCCCATCACTCTTTCTCAGGGCAATCTCAAGGCGGCAGCTGTAGCATAAATTTTTACTTCCCCCTCCCCCCACGCCACACGCTCTATGTTTATTCTTCCCCCATCACATCGTTCATCATCTCTCAATCCTGCCAGAGGAAATGCAGTGTGCTTTGTGTGCTTTGCAGATCTCAGGCGAAGCCTTTAAAGCCTAGAGTTTAGCAGAACTCCTTAAACACATGAGTCATTGGCTCCTGTTTATTCTGCAGTTGGAAGACCAAGGATGTGCTGGAATGCAGATGGAAATTTTAGATGATGCTAGCAAACACGTCCATTCACTTCCTTTTGGTTATCTAATCTTTTTATTTCTTAACCATTGTTCAATCTCATATGAAGGAACATGATACAGGAAGTATTTCACACTAATGGTTACGGGTAGCCTGGATCGTGCTTGTCTCACGGGTCATGACAATCCTCCAACAAGGGTGAAGAAGGTCAAATGCACATCTTTTTTTCTTTTTTTTTAGCGACCAATCTTCTAGAGAAGGACGCCCTGACAGCACATCATGAGGCCTCATTAGTGGTGTTGGCCACGACTGTGGTGGTTGCTCATATGGCCATGTTATAAAAATAAAAAAGAATCTGCCATTAAAATTAAAGTTACAGGCAGTATATACATTCAGGCATGAGGAGGTGAAAGTGTCACACATAGACACCAGAACAGAGATGGAGATAAATTGGCTTTACCCTGCGTTCAACCATATGACTTCTGTCAACATGCAACACAAAATGAAAGTGATGCAACACAAAATGAACTATTATTTAACTGACAGGCCATATTGCTTTAAAGTTTAAGTTAAATTATCTTGGATACATTTTGCTGTAACCTTAATTTGGGCCTTTTTTCTACTTGGCATGGTTATCAGAAGACCAACAAGAACGTCTAAATATTTTGCAACAACATGTTCGCGTGATTTAAAATATTTTCTAGTGAGATGCCCTAGAATGTACTGGAGTGACTGAAGTTTTCTCTGGCTGTACGAAGCACAGGGTTGGCTTGGGCTGGTATGAGAATCTCAGGGATGGATAACCATGAGTAAAAATACTATAGTTTTACAGTGTTAGAGTATAAACTCAAAAAATGCATTCCATGGATCAGTGATTAGCTGCTCCACTAAATCAGCTGGATCAATACAACTGCAGGGTCAATCAAGGTAACTCCACATTTAAAAAAACCCAGCACCAAACCTAACAACAGCCTGTTGTGAAATTGTAGACTGTTAATATCCACTGTTCTATCTCCCTGATATGAACATTTTATGTTTGACTTGCTTTAAACTCCAAGTCTGTCAAAACAGATTACATATTTGCCAAGCTGTTAGCTTCCAGCACTCCAAAAACATATTTACATTTTCAACAAGCTCACAATATCTCAAGTACAATACACAGTTGCTCTTGAGAAGTGATATGAATGTGAACCAAGACCAGTACACAGGACTATCCGAACATAACTGTTTATAACGTGTTTTACACCTCTTGAAGCTTGCAATCCCAGTTAGTCAATTCATTTTGTTTCAGTATCCATGTTGCATACATCTTCAATTAGTTTGTGATCTAGGCTGGCGTCGATTTTTTTATTTGTTATCTAGCTAATAGGGGTTAGCAATTCCTTTGCTGAAAATCTGTGGAAAAATGATAGACCAGGGTTTGCTGTTTAACACTACATCAAAGTCTGAATTTCCAAGCAGCTCAAAACAATCTTGTATCCAATGATTCATTCTATGAAATTACTGGATTTTGTGTTTAGGTTTGTTCCAGGTTGAGGAATTGGACTCCCTGCTGATATGTCAGCCCTACTTTACATTTAATTTTAGAGACTCTAAAACAAATTCAGAGCCTTCAAGCACTATATCCCATTATTTGTGGCTCCTTTAGAAAGATCAGAACAAGAAGGGAGATTGTGCATGGTGTGAGAGCACAGAACAGCCAGCAGCTGTGGGGGAAACACGTTAGCAGCGACTGAGCCCAGCACCTCAACTTGTCCCATTGATTTCAGCTCAAAATCAAATTGGACCATTTTTCCACACCGTCCTGCTGCAGCCCCACTTGCCTTGTTATTTATTCCTCCATTCAGCAGAGCTGCTTGCACCTCATGTGTCAGGTCTGGCCGACCAGAGATATAGACTTTCTGGAAAATATCAATTTAACACAACATAAATACATTGGTTATTCATTTAAAGGGTGTTCGCCAAATGCATGGCCTTATGCTCCTTTAAGTTGGCCTACTTTATCTTTCTGCATTTGATTTTCTGTACTACAGTATATGCTCTATCACTCTTCCAACTGTTATACCTGTTTATCTTTTTGGCTTGGTATTGTAACTGGAACCTATGGTCCCTGATGTACCTATAAAAATTAGCCTCATGTTTTCAAAACTGATTGTCATTTTAGCTAGAGTTAAGCTAGTTTATCAGACATTATTTTTTTCATCCATGTGCCTTTCAGAAAACCACAAACTCAATGTGAAATTGTTGTGAAAAACTGCCAAAGCATATTGTGCAGTGAAGTTAGTTAGCCCAGCAATGCTTTTCAAGATAGCTTTTGTTACTGCTAACTAACTTAATTAGGATACATTATTATCAAGCATCTTTTCTCAAATAACCATCAGGTAATTGGGAGATAAAATTTTCCTTTGCTGAATATTCTAGGATGGTGATTAACTTCTTAAAACTAGCTTGTTTAGGAACCAAGATCATGGTATTTAAGTTGGAGGGCTAAGCTAGTTTAACAAACATTGCTCTTTTTATCTATATCTCTTTAGGAAAAGTATTTATTGTACATGTATTTTATTGAAAACAAAAGCTAAAAAAAAATAAATCGAAAAAGTTTTATTCGCATTACGGCAATAAAACTGTCCTTATAATTACTGGTATTTCCAGTATTTATCTTATGTGATGAGCTTCAACTCTATAAGTTTGGTAGGCCACCTTGCCATCACCCTAATCTTTAGGTCCCTTGACAGATTCTTTACCAGATTAAAGTCGGGTCTCTACTCAGTCAATCCAAAACGTTACTTCCAGTCAAGAGAAACATATTAATGAAATTAAAAGAATACATTAAATTTGAATCTGCCATTGGCATGTCTGTTAACAGATAACTTAGCTGTGGTCAGCAACCTTTTTTACCAGCCATTGTAAAATCTGTGTGATCCAAATGCTAAAATTCCTGAGGTTAAGCATCATAGAATATCTGCATATGAAGTTACTAAAACATTTTCACAGTCTGTTTATTCTTGCCAAGATGTGATGTGATGATTGATAATTAGGAAAGCTAATACCTAAACTGATATTTTTTTATTACAGTCTAACTGCAGTTTCAAAATTACTTGCAAAATTTCATTTTTTTTCCACCCAGTTGAGTAATTTGTAAATACAATGTGACAGAGACTTTTGATAGCCTTGTTACAGTGGACAGTGCACTGGGTGCCTATATTCTACAGTTTTGTCATAGTTCATTCAACAAACTCTAAAATGTAAACCAAAGTTTTAAAAAGCACACATTTCCTCCTGTGGTCAGAGTTAAACCGCTCCCTGATTCATAAATTACTGGCTGTTGAAATCATTACCTAGAGCTTCTTCCTGGCACTCTTCCTGGTTGGATCTTGGCTGGCTCTCATTTCCCTTGCTTTAAAAAAGTTTGAGAGTCTGTTTGATGCATGAGAAAAGCTTGCTCTGACAAAACCTTTGTGCATATGCAGTGTTCTCATACTGGCGAGGAAGTTGTATTTCCAGGTGCTCTGCTGTTATAGTGAGACATCCCTCTCTGTTCCTTGCTTTTACAGGTCCTTCTCAAAATATTAGCATATTGTGATAAAGTTCATTATTTTCCATAATGTAATGATGAAAATTTAACATTCATATATTTTAGATTCATTGCACACTAACTGAAATATTTCAGGTCTTTTATTGTCTTAATACGGATGATTGTGGCATACAGCTCATGAAAACCCAAAATTTCTATCTCACAAAATTAGCATATTTCATCCGACCAATAAAAGAAAAGTGTTTTTAATACAAAAAACGTCAACCTTCAAATAATCATGTACAGTTATGCACTCAATACTTGGTCGGGAATCCTTTGGCAGAAATGACTGCTTCAATGCGGCGTGGCATGGAGGCAATCAGCCTGTGGCACTGCTGAGGTCTTATGGAGGCCCAGGATGCTTCGATAGCGGCCTTTAGCTCATCCAGAGTGTTGGGTCTTGAGTCTCTCAACGTTCTCTTCACAAT
Source organism: Girardinichthys multiradiatus (assembly GCF_021462225.1). Lineage (NCBI taxonomy): Eukaryota > Metazoa > Chordata > Actinopteri > Cyprinodontiformes > Goodeidae > Girardinichthys > Girardinichthys multiradiatus. The sequence continues at coordinate 38,625,037 of NC_061807.1, forward strand.
ATCCCACAGATTCTCTATGGGGTTCAGGTCAGGAGAGTTGGCAGGCCAATTGAGCACAGTGATACCATGGTCAGTAAACCATTTACCAGTGGTTTTGGCACTGTGAGCAGGTGCCAGGTCGTGCTGAAAAATGAAATCTTCATCTCCATAAAGCTTTTCAGCAGATGGAAGCATGAAGTGCTCCAAAATCTCCTGATAGCTAGCTGCATTGACCCTGTCCTTGATAAAACACAGTGGACCAACACCAGCAGCTGACACGGCACCCCAGACCATCACTGACTGTGGGTACTTGACACTGGACTTCGGGCATTTTGGCATTTCCTTCTCCCTAGTCTTCCTCCAGACTCTGCCACCTTGATTTCCGAATGACATGCAGAATTTGCTTTCATCCGAAAAAAGTACTTTGGACCACTGAGCAACAGTCCAGTGCTGCTTCTATGTAGCCCAGGTCAGGCGCTTCTTCCGCTGTTTCTGGTTCAAAAGTGGCTTGACCTGGGGAATGCGGCACCTGTAGCCCATTTCCTGCACACGCCTGTGCACGGTGGCTCTGGATGTTTCTACTCCAGACTCAGTCCACTGCTTCCGCAGGTCCCCCAAGGTCTGGAATCGGCCCTTCTCCACAATCTTCCTCAGGGTCCGGTCACCTCTTCTCGTTGTGCAGCGTTTTCTGCCACAATTTTCCTTCCCACAGACTTCCCACTGAGGTGCCTTGATACAGAACTCTGTGAACAGCCTATTCGTTCAGAAATTTCTTTCTGTGTCTTACCCTCTTGCTTGATGGTGTCAATAGTGGCCTTCTGGACAGCAGTCAGGTCGGCAGTCTTCCCCATGATTGGGGTTTTGAGTGATGAACCAGGTTGGGAGTTTTAAAGGCCTCAGGAATCTTTTGCAGGTGTTTAGAGTTAACTCGTTGATTCAGATGATTAGGTTCATAGCTCGTTTAGAGACCCTTTTAATGATATGCTAATTTTGTGAGATAGAAATTTTGGGTTTTCATGAGCTGTATGCCAAAATCATCTGTATTAAGACAATAAAAGACCTGAAATATTTCAGTTAGTGTGCAATGAATCTAAAATATATGAATGTTAAATTTTCATCATGACATTATGGAAAATAATTAACTTTATCACAATATGCTAATATTTTGAGAAGGACCTGTATGGGGCCTTTAGTCCAGTTCCAACTCAACAACCCAGTTGTGAGACTGAAGGTTGAAAAAACCCTACTCAAACCTACTCAGTACTCAACTAACAGGCTGTTAGTTGAGTACTGACACTTAATATAATCATTAACATCTTGAGTAAATCTTGACTTGGATGGAAAGAGGGATTGCACAATATCAAGAAAATATTTATTTGTGATACTATTACATATAATTGCGATGTATCGCTTCATGTAACTTCTACTTCTACATTCGTGTTTAAGTGGTATCAAAACTAAAATATTAGACTCCAGTCAGTTTTTTTTTTTTTTGCCTCACTTGATTTGGCATAATCCACATTTTAGGAATGACAAAATGTGCTGCTTTTATCTTTTGAGAAAGTTGATGAAGCGATTGAAGGTAGCATTTGAGTCTGGTTATTGATTATACACAACTTTCTCATTCTGCATAAACCAAATGAGAGGAAAAAAGTTGGAATTTCGGGACACATAGGAACTGAGATGTGAAGATGGACTAAAGCCTGAGTTGCCTCTCCTCACACCTTTAGGAAGTGTGAACAGTGAATTCTCTACAGTCTGCTTCTTCTTTGTTTCTCTCTCTTTTAACCTGTCACATTTACCAGTCTCTCCTTACTCCCTCCCTATGACAGGTCAGCTGCTCAGTTTTCCACCCCTTTAAACCATCACCTTTCCACTGCTCTACTTTCCTTTTGTATTTATTTGCTTCCTCTCTTCCTTCTTCTCACCGCACCTGAGAGTTCCAGCTCTAAAAGC